>NC_092587.1:107918750-108588125 GCF_047663525.1 Anas platyrhynchos | reverse complement strand
TGGGGTGCATCAAGCACGGCATCGCTAGTAGGTCAAGGGAGGTGATTGTCCCGCTCTACTCTGCGCTGGTGAGGTCTCACCTCGAGTACTGTGTGCAGTTCTGGGCACCACAGTATAAAAAGGACATGAAACTGTTGGAGAGTGTCCAGAGGAGGGCTACGAAGATGGTGAAAGGCCTGGAGGGGAAGACGTACGAGGAACGGCTGAGGGCACTGGGCCTGTTCAGCCTGGAGAAGAGGAGGCTGAGGGGAGACCTCATCGCAGTCTACAACTTCCTCGTAAGGGGGTGTCGAGAGGCAGGAGACCTTTTCTCCAATAACACCAGTGACAGGACCCGCGGGAACGGGGTTAAGCTGAGGCAGGGGAAATTTAGGCTTGACATCAGGAGGGGGTTCTTCACAGAGAGGGTGGTTGCACACTGGAACAGGCTCCCCAGGGAAGTGGTCACTGCACCGAGCCTGTCTGAATTTAAGAAGAGATTGGACTGTGCACTTAGTCACATGGTCTGAACTTTTGGGTAGACCTGTGCGGTGTCAAGAGTTGGACTTGATGATCCTTAAGGGTCCCTTCCAACTCAGGATATTCTATGATTCTATGATTCTATCATAATGGCAAAACATACCATCAGATGTCTACACACAAGGTGTGCTTTTTCTCCCCCCTGTGCTGTTGCCCATATGAATCTTGAAAAAGTATCAATACTCACCAATTTGTCTGCTTGTGAATTACTTTCTGCTAACCCAATTGAGAACTGATGACTATGCATATGGATAACACAGTAAGGTGCAGTTCTCCCCTGAATGGCATCTCGCAGCTGCAGAAATAATAACAATCTGTCCCTCTTAGTTTGCCGTATCAAGGCATCCTCTATCCATTTTACCATGTTGACAACATACAGAAAGCCTGAGACTAAATTAATCGTCTCATGCATCCAGCACTGACAAGCCCAAACTGCAGACAATGCCAATGTTTGTAATGAATCCCCTGTCTCCTCCGGAATTATGTATTTCTCCCAACTTCCGTTCTCGTACCACACACACACAGCCTTCCTACTTGCTGCACCTGCATCAGTGTATAGAGTGCGACCCACCACTGGTCGGGATGAAAGCCATGGTACTATCTGCCATTTATACGATCTTATAACTTCCCAGTGAGGCCCCTTTGGAGTTCAGGAATGTACCAATCCCAGGTAATCTAACAGCTTCTTGTAGTGGTATGGATTGTTGTAAACACCATTCCAAATGATCCTGAGTAGATCCTGACAGATCTCCTGGTTCCTGCCCGCTGATCTCAATACTCTGAGAGCAACCCTCACGTACTAACACTACGATAGCTTCTGCCTGTGTCTGAACACTTGTTTTTGGCTGAATCTGTAGGAAAATCCATTCCAGAAATTGAAAATGCTGCCCTATCATTCCACCCTTGCCATCACCTATGTCACTTATACTACTCATATTACCCATGCTGTTAGTGTCAGTGGCATCCTCCTGATACCGTTTCTGTCTTTGTCGCCCTTTACTCTCCCCCTTTTCTTTTTGCCACTGACCAATCACCACGAATGGATGAGACACATGATTGCTAATTAGGAAAGAGAGTGCAACGTCTGCTATACGGCTGCAGGCAGTGTCGGCTGCAACCTTAGAAGTTATTTGTGAAAGAGCCTGCCAGTGGTCATTTGTTAGTGTAATCTGTGGCTCTGCACTCCGGCACTGCAATAAAGGTAGTAATATAGCTAAGTCAGCATTAGTAATCCGTACAATGTGGCAACCCCACTGAATATTATCCAGGAACATTTGTACATCTGTCAAAGTATGTAACACCGTAGTTATATTACCTTTCTGTGGATGAATAGTAGAGTCTGATATTTTCCATCCCAAGTATAGCCATGGCTGTTTCTGTTGAACTTTCTTTGGGGCTATCTTCAACCCTTTTGCTTCCAAAGTATCCTGAATAAACTTTAAATCTGAATCCTGGCAGCATTCTGGTCTACCAAACCGAATGTTATCCATATAATGGTAAATAATTATGTCACACCACACTGTCCGAATTGGTTGTAATGCCCAGGCCACATAGAATTGACATAATGTAGGGGAATTCCTCATCCCCTGTAGAACCACTAGCCATTCATAGCACTTTGCCAGGGCCTGTTTGTTAATGGAGTGTACCGTAAAAGCAAATCTCTGACAGTCCTGTGCCACCAAATCTGGTTGCCTGGACTGATCAATAAATTTAGCATATGGTTCCCCAGGGGCCTGTTCTACAGATGCAAATGGAGGTGCTTTCTTTTCCAATGGGAGACTAAGAAGAGCCTTCAGTGCGAGCTGCGCAGCTGTTTGGTGAATAATCGCAGGGAACTGCAACTGAATCTGAGTATTGAGATAAGGACCCATTCCCTTTAACATCTCTGCAGTAATCCCATACAGAGGGTCCTCCAGTTGATGCAATTGACCCACTTCCCCCTGTGGTAGTTGCAACCATTCCCTTTCAAACAATAACAATGGGGAAGGAGTTAACAATAAGTGCACCAAGTTTCAGCAGTCAAGTGGATGCATTGGTTTTGCCTGAAAAATCCATTGAATTATCTGTTGAGCCACCTTGGATTGTAATCCATTGTCCAAAACCATTTTTCGATCTTGTTGTAAAAGCTTGCAGTCATGTGGATGCCACAACCCAGTGCCTTGCACAGGGTCGACACGTATTGACAAGCATCACGTATGACATAGGAGCACCTGTCCCTCCTTGGCGCCGATGGTGTTGTAGCAATGGATAATGAGGGAGTCAGCTCCAGTGGGGCAGACGAGAGAGGAAGCTCCGTTGAATCCGTAATTTTTAAGTTCTCGAATTTCACTAGCAGATATTGGAACAACTCCTCCAGTGAAAGTCGATTTTTGCAAGCTACTGCTGCACCTCTCATTGGAGAAGCATCCCGAGTGGATTTATTGTTGCCTGGTAGCGGCACAAATGCTGGCAGCACAGCTTTATCAAGATTTTCCAGCGCGGGGGGTGGGAAGGGCAGCCCTCACTCCCCATCAGCACTCTGCTCCGATAGTCCCTTAGTTATTTCTGCTGATGATTGATTTATTGGAGAGGTCATACCCCAAACCAGGGTGGGTGCAGGAACTGACGATAAAGATCGTGTCAGCCGCATTCCTGAGGTCTCAGGTTTCGTACTCAGCAGTCTGTCAGTCCCAGATGGTACTGAGAAAGCTTGCACCGCCACCATAGCCAGCTGCCATTTCCATGGACGTCTCTGATCTCCCGTAGCAACTCAACTCCGGATGTCCTGCGTCTCACCACAATACGTCACTTTTCTGCGTCTTGCCACAATTCCTCTGCTCCCACGTCTTACCGCGTCTTACTGCAATCTGTATCAATCAATCAATCTCCGCATCTCACTGCGATCTCTATCAATCAATCTCCGTGTCTCACCGCAATCTCTATATTCGGGTCTGTGCGTGGAGTATATCAACATCTCTCAGGTCTCTCAGCGTCTCTCAGTGTGTCCAGGTCTCAGCCATATGTTGCAGGAAGAACGGCCGAAAACACAACAGACACCAGTATGGTCAGATCATGCTCTCTCTTTATTACCTGAATAGCCTGACTTTTATAGTAAACTTAACACGGGTGGATAGTGTCTCACACAAGATTATTGGTCAAAAGCACTCAGACAAACAACTGCACGAAAACAACCCCACCTGCAAGAAAACAACCCCCTTGTGATTAGCAGTCACGTATATCCCGTCCTTGAAGTCAGCTGCTGGCAACAATATTTTTCTAAATTCCTCAATTGGGTGATGTGGGAACACCATCATGGGAACTTCTCATAGTTGTCCTAGTAGCTTGGTTTGCTCAGCTGCAGCAAGCCATGGGATCTTTGCTGTTTCAAAAATCCCTCAACAGTGACTTAACTGCTTTTCTGGGCAGCTTGTTCCAATACTTTACAACCCTTCCAGTGGAAAAAGATAAAATAAATAACAATAATAATAATAAAAATCTTAATATCCAATCTAAAACTCTCCTTGCCATTTCCTCTTGTCCTATTGTTTATTGGTTGGGAGAAAAGACCAACACCCATCTCACTACAACCTCCTCTGAGGTAGTTTTAGAGAGTGATAAGGTCTCCCCTGAGCCTCCTTTACTCTAACCTAATAAAAAACCATTATCAGCTCCTCATTGAATTTGTTCTCTAGACCCTTCACCAGTTTTGTTGCTCTTCTCTGGACACACTCCAGTACCTCTGTCCTTTTAATGAGGGGGCCAAAACTGAACAAAGTATTAGAGTTGTAGCCTCACCAGAGCTGAGTACAGTTCTGAGAAAGTAGTTGCTCAGACTAATAATATCTGGAAGTATTGTAGAAGAATTGTAAGTTATTTATTTATTTATTTATTATTGAAAAGCTATGACAGCCAAGGAGCAATCTTCTATGTTCTGGAAAGTCTCCAACTATATCTCCTGAGGATCATCAATAATCATAAAGTCATTCTGTAAGTCATAGAACAGAGATGGGAAAATCCCACCTTTGTAGATCATTGAATGGTAACTGCTGTTCAAAGCAGATTCTTTGTCAGTCCAGACATCACACAACGGGTGGAAAAATTCCCTGAGAGGTTCTGTGTACCTCAGGGAACATATTAACAGAGCCAGTCCTCTCTCACAGTGCACAACTTACAACTGCATATAATTTAAATACGTAAAATCAAGAATGTAAAAATCAGTATCCTTCTAACCTAAAGACCCTCATAGTATATCTCATAGCCTGATGATTGCATGCCAGAAAGTCCTCTGCAACATTGTTGAAAGTGAAAATGTTCATCTGTTAAAGTTGCACCTGTCAACAGAAGTTGATGTGCTGCAATTCAGACATTAAAGCTGCAGTTGGCAGCTTGCTCCTCTATAAGTGATATTGTTCGCAAATAATGTGAAAAGTACAAGAAGTCAAATCCTGAAAAGTAGGAAGTGGAGAAACTAAAGTTTCCTACATCAAGCCATATTCTACCTAATCTGTGGAGCTATCTCCTAGGAGATATATTTCCATTCTTCCCCTCGCAAGATCTCTGCATAATTTTGTTCACAGACTGGACAACTTAGGATAGCTCTACTTGGTTTAAAGAGCAGCTTGTTCAATAATTTTTCCTTGCTACTCGTTGTGTGGCCCATTTGCTGCATACTTGTCAAACCCAAATTTGAAAACAATGTTATTCATTTTCTCTTGAGAACACACTTCATGAGCGTTTCATTTTCATAGTTGATTATTATAGTTATTCCCACAGTATATATTGAATACTACAATTCAGACATGAAGGTTGACCAGCCATTAATTTTAGATGCTAGGATTTTTTTCAGGTAACTTAGTATTACAGCAGACATGGTAAATTTGAAGTGTGATCTGCATCGTTTTCAGTTGTTTTAAATGCCCAGTTTTGGTTTTTGTTGTTGTTGTTGTTGTTTGCCACATCCAGGAATATAAAAATCCAGTCAACCAGAAAATGAAGAACAGCCCATCATCAACCTAGGAAATGTTTAGCTTCAGAGAGTTGTCCAGCACCATACTTAAAGTCTGGAACATGTTAGTGTCTCATTCCTTTCCCAAAGGCAAGATTAAACTGCACAAGTCATGAGACTAGAATTTAGAGAAACTTTTGAAACCAAAAGCCTTCATAAGATTATATCTTTTTCTACAAAATTTTTGTTCAGAACAAGAGGAAAAACGAACTGCTGTTTCAACATTTAGCAACATGTATTATTTGCATTTAAGTATTTATTTTTTTTCTTCCTTAATTATTTTTATACTAAAGGGCTTCTCAACATATCTTTTAATATCATTGTATAATATCTACCTGAACAAAAAGGTTAAAGGGTTGTGATTTTTATTTTTCTATGAAGAAGGTTGCATATTTATTTGAGATCAAAATTAAAAACAACAACAATTCATGAACAACAGGAAGAAAATTATCAGGTTTCCAAGAAATTGAACTTTTATTTTCTTTACTGATATTGTAGTTTAAACACAATTTTCCTGAGATTCTTTTTCATTCCTCTTTTCATCTCTATAGGTATTTGTTTTCTTACTGTTATAACTTTTATTCTTTCCCAAAGCAGGACCATTCTTTGTTTAAAATGACACAAAAATTTTATAAACGATACCCTAAGATCTGTGTGCAAAGGGCTGAATTAAGATAATATGGGCTTACATTAAAATTGCACTATTTCTCAGCTGTCATCTGCATGCCATGAGATTTAATTTTACCCTTTATATGTGTGTGCACATCTGTGTGTATGAGAGTGTCACAGAGGGAACAAGCATATCACTAGGATTTCAAGAAACAATATGGAACACCCCATAGGTTCTAGTCTGTGGGCATTTTAGTGACATGAAATAAAAACAGCATTCTGGAGCTTTAAAATCCAGAACACAAAGCTCTATCACTTGTTGAAGAAGTGGAGAAGAGAGTAATAGCTGCCATGCTGTACAGAAACTAGAACTACTGAATGATATTTTCCCAGCTGTGTTGCTAGGAGTTGTTATACAGAGAGAAATCACAAGACTTGATATAATTTAGACTTTCTTGCAACCTCTGGAAAGGAAATGTGATATAGCAAGTGTGGGACTTGCTATTCCCATACTTGATTTTCCAATAGATCTTTGTATTTTTCCTTACTCAGTTGTCTCCTGCCCTAGGTTTTTCACCACTAATCTAACCCCCTCAAACTTCATTTTCCCTTTCTTTTCTCAGTCTCTTTGCCTAGCTAGTGCCAGGTTTTCCTGACTCATAATCCAATTTCTTCGTCTGTCTTATTGGCATGTGGTCACCACTCCAGCCACATGTGCATTCCCCATTCCCACTGGCTCCAACTGTTAGCTTCCCTCCTAGACTCCTTGCTTAATGTTTGTGTCCCACCCTTAGCCTGCTGCAGTTCACAACAACCCAGAGATCTTTCAGTTTGCTGCAACTCTGGGCTTTTCATGGATAGTATAAATGGGATGTTCACCAAGGTCAAAGTGATGATTCTCTCTTTTGCTGGGACAGAAACTCCACATGCACAATGTGCTATTGGTAACATTGAGCTGTATTTTTAAGTCTTTTAATTTGGCTAAATTTTGCTGCATATTAATAGAAGTGACCAAGACAGACACATCTGGACCTTGGTGGTATCCTTGTGAAATTGCTTTTCAACAGCAGCTTGCATCATTTTTTTCAGCTAATTTGTTTTCTTGTTTGTTTGTTTGTTGTTTGTTTTCAATCAGCATTGGTATAATTACTATGATTAACATGGGTAAAACAACACATGTTTTTTTCTCGTCTTGTTCTCAGATATGGCTTACATTTCTTGCCTGAAACTTAAAATAATGAGTCATCCTGAGTGGCATGAAAAATATTAGCCTACATCTTACAGATTGGTAAGTTTATGTGGCTGAAAATAAGCTTTTCTAATAACGTGTCAAGTAATCTACATAAGCAGCCACACATCACACTATCATGCATTAGCATAATAAATTGTTGATGCTTCCAAAGTAACCACAAGAATAAAGTAAAACAATAGCAACAAAAAACTTGACGTTCAAAGTGTCAGAATATGTGGCAATTTCAAAAATGGAATGATATCTAATTAGTTTTCTTGCATTTATAACATCCACTGTTAACGATTGATTATATTTTCATTACTGTTATGATGCAGTACCTTTGGCATGACATTAGTATGTAAATAAGGACGTGGTGTAAAATAGCATGTTGGAAAGTGTCAAATAGTTGGGAAAATTTTCTTCTTTCCTCTCTGTACCTCTTTTTTATTTGCTTTAGGTTTGTTTCAAGGAATTTGGAATCTGTTTAAACTTTTCACAGTTTAACCCATTCATGAACTTTGGAAACATGTCTCCACGAATTCCACTTGTCTGTCATGTTTCTCACTAATTTTAGAGATCTGTTAGATTGTGACAAATATTTTCTTATGGTAATAAGTTTACAGGCCCTTAATCTGGGAAAACAGAAAAAAAAATCAATTTGGTAGTTTTTTAGCTTCCAAAACTCTTTAAATAATGATCTACATATTTCTCATTTGTCTTTCATTTATATAAAATGTATAGTTATACTAAGGACATTTTAAGAGCTTTGAGATTTTCTTTCACTGAAAAATAAGATATTTTAGAGATAAAATTTATACCATTGCTGTAAGCCACAATTCTCAGTTTTGCAAATCCTGTTTACTAAAATACCATGAGGGTTTTAAACATCTGACCTCATTCACTTTACATGGATACTGCAAAATTAAATGGAGTTCTGGATTTTCTACAAGCTTGCAGTAATTAACTACTTAGGATAATATTTCTCTTCACCTCTACAGTTGTGTTTCAGACCATCCAAAGTGAGTTAGTACTTTCTCTGTGTTCAAAGTGACAATGAGATGGAAGTACTTTTTTAACTGCTAGATGAACATTTGATAATCTAATTTGAGGTTTTCTGCAAACAAATATTAAGTCATGGGAATCTTACAGATGTGAGGCTATGGTTACTGTTGATAGTCTCTAAGTATATAAGCTGATTTTAGGAAATTTTACAGTCTCTTCAATGACTTTCCCTTCACAAGATCTTCTGCTGGAAGATGTACAAGTGTGAAGAGACTCCCCCCTCTCTAAATTAAACAAAAAGATTTGCCCAAGAACCACAAAGAGCAAGCTTTCTGATCTCATTGCTTGTTTTCTGCTGCTCTAAGGTGTCTTCTCCTATTACCCAGGACTTCAGACCACCCATTTTAGTTTTGGGTGACAGTGTCTCATGTCATTCAATAAAAATGATGGGAAAAATAGTTACAAATCCTGCATGAACAGAGAACACTGTATGAATACTTAAGATAAATATTCCAAATCACTCAGCCTCAATGTTCATATTGGGGACGTAAATGGTAAGTTCCCAAGTCCTTCCCTAGGCAGCCAGGTAAAAAGAATCATGTATTCTCTGTACTGTTTAGAGTTTAAATTTAGCATGTCCACTACTCAGCACTTGGACTCATCAGAAAACAATTTGGACTTCTTCTTCCTTGGGAAAAAGAAAAAGAAAATAATAATTATAATTTTTAGTTTCTAGCAACAAAGAACTGAAAAATATTGGCTAAAAATACAAATATTGGATATAAAAATACAGAAGCCTTGACAAAAGTTTCCAGTAGATTTTTTTATTTTTTTTCATGTAAGAACCTTAAAAATCCATGTGAAGTGTTTGATACTTCCAAAATTGTTTTGTATTGTAAAAACAACAGTTTGGGATAAAATGTTTGGCAATCTCCTGAACGTGTGTTAAAATCTGTTATTCTGTGACTCAAATCAGTCTCTCTTTTATCTAAGTAATTGTTTTGTTCCCTTATTTTAGGAAAGATTCATCAATAATTAGCTTAAAAGACTATTGGGAAAATCACAAGATGGGTGATGCATGATATAAAATACAGTTTATGCATTTACTTCTCTATCTCAGTAGAAAAATGCTTTCTCATTTTACTATTTAATAGAACTAATCATTTTCCTACTTATCTTAGTCTCCTCAGACATCTGACTTTAGCTCCTTTTTTCCCTTTAAAAGGTCATTTTACATTTAATATTGTCTTAATGGTGTCTTTATCCATATATACCCATTTTGTAAGAATTTATTACTAAAGATTCATATTACTAACCAGATTTTATTTACTTAGTATCCTTTGTAACTCTCAAATTCAAATTAGTGTAATAGGACTGCTAGGACTTATTCTACAGCTAAAAATAAATAAATAAATTATGAAACTTTAAATTTATTTACTATTGCACATAGATTGTACATTGAAGATATTATTTGTGAAATCCAAACTAAAATAAGTTCAATATCTTGCTCCTGCTTGCACCACAAAGAAGTTATTGTGTAGTTAGCAAGTTAGCAAGAGAAAGGCACACAAAGTTTGGCAGGGATAAATGGCATGGGTGTGGCACTTGGATATTTCTGACACCAAACAGCCTCCATGTAATAAACAATCTTTTCTTGTCACAGAAAACACTTTTCTTGAAGCTTATCTCACAACTTTTTTGATAATGCAGGTTCAGTTTCCCTGAATTATTACCACATTTTAAACATTTTAGGTTCTGACTGATTGCATAATTTCAGAAGTCCATTGTTTTGCAATTTTACAGTCACAACATTGAGAGCCTGCATCGATACACCTTGTTCTACATATGGTGGTCGCTGGATTTTTTGATGACTCAAAAGGATTAAACTCAGTCTTCCTAACTAGCTGATTTTTCAGAAATGTATTCAAGGTAAATGTGTTAAGAAAATTAAAGATTCAATGCTGTGTAAAACAAGTCAGTCCAACATGTACATTTTTGCAAAAATCTTATTATGCAAGGAGACTTAAAAAAAATAGTTCTATTAGATCATAAAAGGATTATTTTTGAGTGACTGTTAATAAAGTGTAGAAAAATAGTTGCTTTTGAGGTAGAAGCTTTAGTGCAGTATTTTATACTTGTCAAATGCTTTGCTAACAAGTGATCACTGCAACAGCTTTGCTAAATGGAATTTAAATGTAGTTTTAAATAACAGACTAAATTAAGTACAAATGAAGAAATAGGGTTACAGCACCCAGAAGTTAAAATTTGACAGTATAAGGCACAAATATCACTACTCACTTATTTTTCCTATGCAATTAGGTTTACAAATATCACTAGTTTTAAGTTTCTAGAAATCACTTTCTTGTCCATGTCTCCCTTTTCAACTTTTGTATTCCTTTTTTCCACAATCCATTTTGAAAGAGGTACCTGTAGATGAACATATTTTACCAATAGGAAAAATAGCTTCAGAAACCAAGGTCTTATGTTTAAGGTCTTATGACCATAAACATTTTGGCTTTGCAAATCCTTTTTTTTTTTTTCCTGTGTATTAAGTTATGAAGATGATCTTGTGAAAACAAACCAACAGGGTCAGGCTGGCCTTGTTAGTTGCGAGCACTAGGCTCATTCCTGAGAAAACACGGAAACTGACAAGGTGGAAGGGCTATTCAGAGCCTCAAATATGATGCAAAAAAACATGTCAGTGCTGAGAGCAGAGATAACACAGGCTGAGAACTACAGAACATGCAGAACACAAGGAAAGATTGTCCCAACAAATAATGTACTTTGTATGATATGAATTGTGTTGAAGAATAGACTACAGTATCACTCAAACTTGTAAGAGGTCTCTATAGGAAAAAAAAAAAATAATAAAGATGATACTTGGAAACTCTCTGGATTGTCCAGCTGAAGAACTGAGATACACATTTTAATAGTAATCACTTCTTTGTCACTAGATCAGTCTCAGATTACTTTATTTTTTTATTTTTGTGTGTGTGTGTGTGATATCTACTGTGTGCACCTGTGTCTCTTATCATGAGTTCCATCTCCACCAGAACTTTATAACTCCCATTGAAATATTTCTGAGCTATATTTCCCTCTTGCACTAAGTGTTTGTTTATAGAGCACTTAGATCTTGGCTAGTGCCAGGACTGGTACAGAGAGTACACTGCACATGTACAGCAGCCCTCAGCTTGCTACTCCCCAAACCATAGTGAAGATCATAAAGCAAGTCAGGTTGATCATAAAAAAATCACATAGAAAAATGTCAGAGGATTCTGATGTCCTTGTT
The DNA here is from genome assembly GCF_047663525.1 of Anas platyrhynchos. Taxonomy (NCBI): domain Eukaryota; kingdom Metazoa; phylum Chordata; class Aves; order Anseriformes; family Anatidae; genus Anas; species Anas platyrhynchos. The sequence goes on along the minus strand of NC_092587.1, from coordinate 108,576,491 downwards.
TTGTTCTGATTTTGTTTACAAGGTGAGTACTTGTAAATTACAATATAACACTGTACTTCAAAACTCCTTTTCCATTAAGGTAAACAGATTTTTTGTTGTTGTTAAAACAAAACAAACAAACAAACAATAAACAAGTTTATTAAATTTTTCAGAGTTCTAAGCCCCCTGCCAAGGGCCATTTTCCATTAGACCAGGTTGCTCAGAGCCCCATCCAATCTGGCTTGAACACTTCTAGAGACAGGGCACACACAACTTCTCTGTGCAGCCTGTTCCAGTACCTCACCACATCCAGAATAAAATTTTCTCCTAATATCTAATCTAAATCTACTCTCTTTTAGTTTAAAGCCATAACTCCCTATCCTATCACTATAGGCCCAGGTAAAGAGTCTCTTTATTTTACAGATGTTTCAAAGTATGCATACACACACACACACACAGGAACACATAAGTGCACATGTGTAAGTGCAACTATTCACAAAAGTACATGTGCACATGCCCATGTACAAACATGTACATGCACACACTGCAAAACTTCATGTTGATTTCTTCATCAGTTAAAAACCATTATAGCTATTATAGATTGTTTACCACCCCTTGCCTTTGGGAAAAATATCACAATTTGGATAAGGCAATATTCTGTTCTCCAAGAAACAGGCTTTAAAATACTTCTGATAAGTGCTTTGTGAACTAGAAAACAAAATGGAAATGGAAAAAAAAAAAAAATATATATATATATATATATGTCAGTCCTGGCCTACCTTGCTTGGAAAAGTTGCTAAAAGTGTGTCACACAGGAACTGTCAATGCCATCTGTCCATACAGTGAGATGGTTCTCTGCAGAGAATATGAGGGAAAATATGCAGTGATTGACAGTTGCTAGGTCTGTGGTATTTAGCTCATAAAAAGATACAGCACAATGGTTAATGGTAGGCTTTACTTCTTCAGTGAAGAGTACTATTTTTTAACCTTTGCTACTCCACTGAATGTTTTTGAGAACATATTGTTGGGGGAAAGATAATTTTTCCTGTTCTATAGAATATTTGTGTTCCTTTTCAAGCCTTTACTAAAGATTCTGAAATCCTTCAAAACCTTTTTCTGTCATTATTATTAGTTTGTTAATGTTACTTCAAAGGGAAAAGGAGATACCACATGCTTGGAACAGAGATGTGATGTGATGGTTGGAAATCACAAGTCTCGGCAAAACCAGAATGAAGTGCTGAACTGTTTCTCTGATAACACTGATATGTCCAGAACCAACATGGAAATGACTCAGTTTAATGGTTTGAGAAACAGCAAGGCTGTTTCTACCCATGAACCGAGAGAATAGTGCATCAGTTTTAACAAAATTTAATTGAAGACATATGACAAGGCAGAAAAAAAATCCATATTTATATTAAATTGTATTCATATTTACTTTTTAATCAAAAAGTATATTTTGCAACATTGTTTCCAGAGACACTGGGAAAATGTAAAAAAAAAAAAAAAAAAGCATATTCATAGATTTATATGTGATATATGCTGTTGGTTTTCCCAGCTTCAGGTTGAGAGGCATAAAATAAGTAGACAGGGGGTTAAATGATAAGATTTTTAGCTGAACATTTTGCCGGCAGCTAGTAGTGGTAAAAGGAACTGAAAAATGTTATAGACCATACTATCAAGCTGTGTATTTTAACAAATAATGAACTCATGTTTTATGTCAAAAGTATTTCAGAGGTGCCAGAAAAATGAAAGTCGGTTTAATAACAAACACTTAATAGTTTGCTTTATAAAAACACCTATTTGTGTCAATGTAGCTCATCATTTTCAAGGTATGTGAGAAGTTAAGAAGTTTATACATAAAATTTTCAATATATTAATAGCACAAGGCCATACTTGCAAGGACTTACCAAAATATTTAATTGTGGGGTGGAAATTTTTTATTCCCACTGGGAAAACAGTAGTTCAAAGACAGCTACAAACAACCTTCAGGCTGAACTCAAAGACAAACCTCTTACAAGAAATTCTAGCCCCCAGTGTGTTACACTTAACATTTTCTTGATATTTTAACTCTTTCAGGAAAGTGTAAGGGATCCTTCACATGCATGAGAACAGCATTCTGGAGATGAAAAAAGTAATCCTGGAAATTCCTGAACTAATCTTATGTCTCTCCTCCTGCAGTATAAAATGTCTGATTTCATACTCTCACTAACAGCAAGCTCTATGGAGCATGCTGTGTTTGGTGTTGTCCAGTTCATTTGCTCCTACTTCTGAAGCAGTCTAAATAAAGTGTGACCCAGAAGGACAAGGCACTCCCTCAAGGCATGGGACTTTTTTAGGGCTTTGATGGTGACACAGGAAAACCTTCAGGAGGACAAACTGTTTCTGGGATACTCACTCCTTTTTGACACTGCAGGGCTAGAATAAAAATGTGTTTGTTTTTTTTTTTTTTTTTTTTTTTGTGCCTGTCTGTTTCACAGCAGAAACAGTCTTCTTCCCTGTTGAAGGAGCCTGAGATTTTTTCCTCATGAGGAGAGTGATTTGCTAATAACATTTAAATGAAAAACAGAGCTGTGTAAACCCTCATTTTACAGTCAATTCTGACTTCCCTTTCCTCTTCCTCCTGCTTGGTCACTCCTTCCTTTTATCCTTCCTTCTACCTTAGGAAACCCTTATTTTTCACTTTTGTGAACTTTGTTGTAATTATATCTGATATAACATTAAAGTATCTGAAAGCATTCAAGTAATCAAAAAGTAGGGTAAAGTACAGTAAGGTTACCCAGACTATAAGGATATATTTTTTTCTCATTTGAGGGCTACTTTTGTTTTTTGTCTCTGAAAAGTCATTAAGCCTCTCTGTGGCTTAGGTATGAAATTTTATTACTGCTCTGCACATCAAAAGGGACTGAAACATTTTGTCTTTGATCAAAAGATTATCTTTATCTCAAATACTGAGAGGACTTATACGGTCTTTGCTACAGCTGCAGCTATTTGTAATGGCTACACAATAAATTTTATTTAAAGATGAAGTTGTACAAGATCACGTGCACACTTCTAATTGAGATGAAAATCCTGAATTAGTATTGTCAATATAGAAGTAGAACTCTCATTTCCTTCAGTCTAGGCCTTCAGTCATAAGAATGCTTTCACAAGGTTTGGCATTGTTTGCCAAAGACATGTCATGTACTATGTAACTTTTTTGCTTCCTCGGGAGCTGTTGAATTTCAGCATGCAGCTGAATTGATATATGATGATTAAAGAAATTGACTTTCAGAGACTTTGTTTATTTGCTCAGCAGTGCGCATGAGCGGAGGGCAAGTGAAAGGCCAGTGTCTTTGGGGAACCATGGAAAGGAGCACAAAGTGCTAAATAAAGAGTCACAAATGAAATGAAAGGCCTGATGAGAATGCATAATCAGTACATGCACCAAGTAGTCTGTATATCACCTTACCTTGAAGTCACGTGCTTCAAAAAGCAGTAACAAAACGTTGTGAATAGGTTATTTTTCTATTTTTTTGTTGTGTTTTTGTTTGTTTGTTTGTTTGTTTGTTTTTCTTAAATAAGGTGATTATGTCTTTAATGGACTTTAGGCACATATATTGAAGTACTACCTTTTCAGAGTAACTCAAAAGTTCAAAGGAATGTGAAAAAGCAGAATGGGAAATGATATCAATAGCTATGCATGTATTCCTCAACTGCGCTCTCCAGTCTTGTGATGTGCAAACTTCCTCAGTCAAATGGCACTGAAGTTGTGTGAAAGTTGATAACGCTTACAGATGCCTCCAGACTTGAGAGGCCTGAAGCTTAAGGTGTTGTAAGGACAAACATTTCTCGTAACATGGTCTTCTAAGAAGCAAAAATGCAGCTTTTGGTCTATGGTAAAACTACATGACCCTTGAATCTACACATGGTGAGTGGGCCCCAAAGTTAATGACTTATTTAGCAAAGTTTTTCAGGGCTGAAACTTCAGTGCTTTGTTAAATGGAAGAGCCATTGCATATTTGCAAGGCTATTCTAATTAAAAATGACAGTGGAAACATTTTACCAGGACACTTTGGTTTTTGTTTTTCACTGAATAGCTGCCTGAATCTTTCAACCACATGGCTTCTAACACGTACACATGTCTAGCAGAAGTTGCCCTTCACCTCATCTTACTTCATTATCCAATCTGTCAAAGAAACACTACCCAAATAGCTATGAAAAAAGCTATGAAAAAAACACACACACACACACACGCACACACACACACACACACAATATCTACTGTATGTTATTGTTGGCATCCTGAATTGGCACATTTGCTACAATTAAACAGAAGTTCTGAAAGATTCCCAGTTCAGTGCTCTTTGTAAAGACTCCAACTCTGGGAAAGAGTAAAGCATGCTCAAGAGAAAGAGGAAAATAATGCTCATGGCTCATGTACTGTGTAGCGCACACTAAGTACACTGATGGGGAAGAGAACATTTCGTAGGGAAATACAAAGGAGAAAGAAAATTAATACAGAAAAAAAAAAATCTTGCAAAATTAGATTTGCTCTTAATAATGTATAAGGTGAGACTGGAACAGAAACTTTTGTTTGAATTTAAAATGCCAGGAAGATGAACTTAAGGATTTCCGAATTTTCAAAATAGATTTTATTCAATCACAATTTTGTCAATAATAAAAAATATTTTACTTAAATTTTATTAGGTTTTCTCAGCTCTTAAAAAGATAAAATTCATTAAAAAAATCACATAGTTTAAGAGCCGTGTTTAAAAAAAGGCCTGCCAGTAGTCCTTCTTTTCCATTGTATTATGTACATTTTTTATCCTTTGACTTTTTTAAAAAAGGGGAAAAAAGTTACTATATTGTGCCATAAGACTACATTAAAATCTATTTCTGAAACTGAAATTACAGAATTTTATATGTTTTTAAAGCTGAAAATAATGAATTTTGGAACTCTGAAAGTGGTTAATCTTTTAAATTCATTTTTTTGAAACCAATTAGAAAAAAGCTATACTGACTGGCATCCAATGCAAAGTGCAAAATGGTACCTAATAACCTTTTAATATTTACAGCTTTTAAAGTTGTTTTTGTTTTAAGTGTTTATAAGTATGCCTCAAAACCTGTTATATATACATGGCTAATTCCAAAGCATGTTATTAAAACCTATATGTTGAAAGCGAAAGTGTGAATCAAGGGCTAAGGCACTTGATTCACATCATAATTGGTCCCAGCTAGATCCTACATGGCAAGTTGTCTTTTTCTTTATCAAAGTAATTTTAAATTTCATTGATTAGTGCCTTCTTTCTAAGGCCTAATGTCTGCCACATTTTTCCTTATTGTCTAGTAGTTTCCAAATCTGTTGCTGCTAACCATCCATTATCCCTGTGCAGGTCATAGATATATTACAATGGACAAGTTTAAGTGCTGATGTGTTAATTTCAGTAGTGTTGCCCAGTAGGCAGTGTGAGCTACTTTGTGCACAGCTCAGGGCGCCCAATTGATGAAGTTGGTCAGTGGTATCTCGACATTTTCTCTTATCATTGTTGTCAGGACAGCCACACAGGACATATGTGTTCATTTATTTTACCAGGAAAGGTTCATGAAATATTAGAATGTGGTTGAGTGAGATGCGCAGGCATACATACAGTCAACAGTTTTGGCCCACTGATCACTCAGACTGAAGGACCTATTCCAGTGTGGCTTCTGCTTGCTTCTGGATACAATTCTGCTTCTGAATTGAATGCATCTGGCAGCTGGCCAGCTGGGTAGCTTGCACAGTGGTTGAAGTTTGATAATTCAACCCAATGTAAAATAAAGACAATAGCAAGAATGCTGTAGGTACAGTGTGGACACTATATACATGAGATTGAACCAGCTCTGAAAAAAATAATATACATATTTCTGTTACTAAATACATGTAACATGTAAAGAGCATCACAGAATTAAAAAACATTCCTCAGCAGGCATAGGTTAGAAATTGGAGGCTTTTAATGGTGAAAAAACTGAGAAGACAGTCCAAATGGTTGTGCTGTTTATTTTAGAAAACTAAACCTACACTGCTTAAAATGAAGCCTTCTCTATATCAACATTTATCCTCCTGTGAAATGTTATGATATGTATTTCAATTTGAAGAAGATGGCTAAAAAACAAACATACCTCTCTTCCTCATGGTCATCCTCTCAAAACTCTAATCTTTCTTCTGTTTTGAACACATGATAATCACAAGATTTTTACTGCATATGATAGCTATACTAAAAAGTGGATACTTAAGAGCTATTCAATCCTCAGTTAAGTTTGACCTCCACAAAGGTGTTTTTTTTTTTAGTTTATTTATTTCTTTTTTTTTTTTCTAGAAACATGATTAAGACTGTAGTCTGATATTATAGTGACTTAGAGTTCTTTTCATGTTACATGTTAGTGATCTAACACTTGGTGTTATCAGATTTCTCATATCTGGCTCATCTGCACAAGGTGAAGAATCTTAATTTGAAACAAATAATAGCATGTGGGCATGTGCTTTTTTTTATTATTATATAAGAATACTTTCTTTTTGTAATATATATATATATGTAAAATACTTTTTTCGCTGTGGTATTTGGATAGGTAAGCATTCACTTCCATCTGCACTATTCTGTCTACTCTCCTACAGTTTTGCATGCCTCAGATTAACAGTCGATTAAAAAAATCAAAAATACTTCATTCTAAAATTCACTTTAGTGGAAATGATGCCATAGTTAATAGAAATTGCTGCTCTGATTCATCAATTGCAGTTTACTGTCAGAAAATGAATTCAGTTCAGTTACTTTAGAGTAACAATAATATAATGAATACAGAATGATTTTAATATTAAAGACACTAGATCTCTGGCTTTATTGTAGATAAAAATTCTTTCTATCTTCTTGCTTTGGCTCTCATACAGTAAAGAGAAAGAAATTCACATTTATAATTTAATTTAATTTGTCTATTTCCAATTTATAGTACAGTGGGACAGAAATGTACTATGGGATATTTCTCCAAAATACCATGGATGTTTTCTCTTCCTTGCCAGGAAGCAGACGAAGAATACTAGTGTTTATGATCATTTTGTTTCATATGTTTCTTTCTTAACGAATCAAAATGAACAGTTTTAAGAAAAAGAGCTCTTTAACTCTCTCTTTCAGTCTTTTTCTTTTGCTTCCTCACTCTATCCCTATTTCTCTGCCACCATCATGCTACTGCTAGGTTGGAACTCATGTCTGTGGAAACTGCTAACCCCCATCTCAATCTTTCAGACATATCATTTATAGATGTACAATGTGTTATCTGTCACCATTCATGGTGAAAGAGTTATTTTTCTACAGGAGCTGATGTTCAGTTAGTCAGACTGGGAGGAACATTGTTTCTGGAGGAACTTTTTGATTTGCAATCTGTTCATTTAGTGATATTTGTGTAACTCTTTCATTCAATATTGCAAGAAATAGTGAAGGTGATTCTATCCTGAAAATATTAAGATCATATAGAATATTCTTTACTTGATTAAATATTTGTTAAAGTTGAACAATGATAGAAAGATTGAGTGACACTAGCAATTTTCATCAGTTAGTCCGTTAATAATATATGAAAAATGATAAAATGTTTAAAAGTGACCAAAGGCCATTTTAAAATATTTACAGCTCTAAATTTTACCTTCAAGATACCGGACTTAAATTTATAAGTAACAGTCTTTGTAAAAAATGTGTTCAGCCTAAGGTCCTTTCAAGTCTTCAAGCAGTTTAATTTTACTTAAATACAGCCTGAATAAGTGCATTTTTTCATTAGTTTCATGTTTTAAGCTCTGAGGACTTCATAAAACTTAGGTATCAGTGACTGAGAAATTTGAAAGGAAGTATATTTATCAATAAAGAAACAACACTGTGCAGGATATCCCAGCTGAGCAGGTCTCTGTGCAAAGGAAAAGACCTAAATCTACAAAAATGACCTTTGACACCACAGTAATAGGCAACTTGGAATTCTTACATGATAACAAAGAATTGGAACATGGCCATTGCTGAGGAATTTGCAGATATGAAGAGCTGGTTATCTTCTTCTACGCCTCTGTTATGTGCAGGCCCAGAATACTTGCCATCAATGATGTGATGGAATGTATAGATTACACTTAAATTCACAATACAATAATTTTTCTAGGCCAGAAAAAAAAATATCTGACCTTCTCATGGCCTGAAGAAACTGTCTTGCCTCACAAAATTTTCTTTGGTATTGATTATATTATTTGAAATATTCTTCTGCCTAAATCCATAACCAAGAGCAGGTTGAAATATCATAACTAGTAAGATGTTCATTTATTTTTAAATGTTCATTCCCTGGTCAGCTGAATACTGCATGAGGTAATGAGCTGTGTCTGCCTTGACTATTCATTCTCTGAAAGTGTATACCAAACAATGGGCACTGTCTTCCAAGAAATTTTTTGCAGTTAACTCCCAGAAGAGTGTAACAGCAAAAACTCTGTCTATAAAAGTAGTTTATATAACGTAACATTTTATTTATTTGGGTGAATACTGAGTAAAGAGGTTTTACAAACAACATACTACAAAAGTGTGTTTAGTTAAATAAAAGGGCTTTTACTCAACACATAGTTTTAAGAGGCACATTGTAATATTTACATTCCATTAGCTAGATATGCTCTAGGTTCAAGGAGTTTAATGGATAAATAAGAGAATTGCAGAAGCTAATATCAGAAAGACAAGATGAGGTATAAAGAAGAGATGGGGATAAATTCATATTTTTGCTTAAAGTTTTTGAGAATGTATGAATATATTTTAATAAATTATCAATAAATTTTAATAAGATTTAGTAGGTGAGTTAATACAATGTCACTGTAAAAATAAATAATTTATCAAAAGTGACTAGCTAAGGAAGATGCTCAAATCAATGAATATATTCATGCAGTTTACTCCATAAATACCAGCCTACAATATTTTTATGTTACATGGAGATCAGTGATATTCTCCAGAATCAACTGTGTCACTCCTTTTGGCTGAAAGACAGCATTTTCAGAAAAGGAAATTGGCAATAAAATCTGAGAATACTTTACAGTGAAATTAACCAAAGTTATCCACATTATTGCTTCACATTGATTTAGGCAGATTTAACTAAGAGCCAGAATTCTGAGCACTGACATTAAATCTTTGTAATACCTGAAGATCATCCTATTAGGAGAGATCTGTTTAATGTAGAGCTTCTAACTGACACAGAAACATCTTCCCCACACAAATATGTCTAGATGAAGTGAATGACAATGACTTCCACACTGGAGGAACTTGAAACATATATAAAATTGTTTTCCTCAAACATCCAAGCAACATTTGTTCCCCAGAAATTCCATTCTTGGTAGTCCAAGCCTTGTGCAACCAATCTAGGAGTACTCACGGGAACAATTTGTAATTTTTTAAATTTTACTTATTTCTGTATTTATTTACATTTACAATGAAATATTTATGAAGAACAGATTTAACATTTATTAGCTGTTCAGGGGATATGAGAGGGAATTAAGTTTATGACTTACCTCCTAAGAGAAAACATTTTTTATTTTTTATTATTTTTATGTTTAAAATGTTGTTAAGCATCCAGCTCGGGTTTCTTCTGCTATCTGTAAGGAGACAGCCATGAATAAAGTAGTAGTTTCTCTTTTGATAGCACAGTTCCTGTCTGCCACCCCACCCTTCGATCTTCAATTACACTAATGTATCCAGCCATTCTTTTCTTTAACACTCTTCAGATAACATCATGGCTATGACGTGAATATACCACTGGGTACCTTTTTGCTCGGTGGGTTGGGATTAGCCCACACAGACATATTCATTGTAGCCACTGCCTTTTATTAATGCAGCAAATTGTCAAGTTTTAAGTTGTACCCTAAACATAGTACCTTCATTGACTAATCATGAGCTGTCCTAATTGCTTTGTACACCAGAAAACTGTTATTTAAACCATAATGTCGTGCATTTTCAACATAACCTCTGAAGTACATATATTAACCTGGGGTGCAATAACCCCAAGCAGAGCTACAGGCTGGGAGATGAGTGGTTGGAGAGCTGCCAGGCAGAGAAGGACCTGGGAGCGATGGTGGACAGTCGGCTGAATATGAGCCAGCACTGTGCTCAGGTGGCCAAGAAGGCCAACGGCATCCTGGCTTGTATCAGAAACAGTGTGACCAGCAGGGCTAGGGAGGTGATCGTCCCCCTGTACTCGGCTCTGGTGAGGCCGCACCTCGAGTACTGTGTTCAGTTTTGGGCCCCTCGCTACAAGAAGGACATCGAGGTGCTTGAGCGGGTCCAGAGAAGGGCGACGAAGCTGGTGAGGGGCCTGGAGAACAAGTCCTACGAGGAGCGGCTGAAGGAGCTGGGCTTGTTCAGCCTGGAGAAGAGGAGGCTCAGGGGCGACCTTATCGCTCTCTACAGATACCTTAAAGGAGGCTATAGTGAGGTGGGGGTTGGCCTGTTCTCCCACGTGCCTGGTGACAGGGCGAGGGGGAATGGGCTTAAGTTGTGCCAGGGGAGTTTTAGGTTAGATGTTAGGAAGAACTTCTTTACTGAAAGGGTTGTTAGGCACTGGAACAGGCTGCCCAGGGAGGTGGTGGAGTCACCATCTCTGGAAGTCTTTAAAAGACGTTTAGATGTAGAGCTTAGGGATATGGTTTAGTGGGGACTGTTAGTGTTAGGTCAGAGGTTGGACTTGATGATCTTGAGGTCTCTTCCAACCTAGAAATTCTGTGATTCTGTGATTATGATTAGAAATTGTCAATCTTATTCTGACTTTTGCTTTCTGTTTGTGACATTCAGCACACCAGATAGACTTCTTATTTGCATTCTTTTGTGAGAAGTTTTGCTGGAACTTTGTCATTGTCAAATCTGACAAGCAGCAGATATGGAATAGACGTGCATTTTGAACATCAAAATCCAAAACTGCTGTTTAGCTGCCCCAAGCTTTTGGTCAACCAAAGATCCATAAAATTCAGACCAAGCTCTTATGCCTCAAGTTTTGCCTGTGGGACAGGTGGCATGATCCTCTGTCAGTTTTATACTGTGCTAGTATTGCATTTGTGCAACCATTGAAGGAAAAACACTAAACTATATTTCAAGTAAGGTATTTCAAGTAAGGTTTTTCTGGTGATTCAGCAAGGACTGGCAAAGGAATGTTGACTTCCAAAATGATTGATCATTTTTAGTTTAGTTTAGTTTAGTTTAGTTTAGTTTAGTTTTGTTTTGTTTTGTTTTGTTTTGTTGTTTGTTTTGTTTTGTTTTGTTTGTTTGCTTTTGTTTTTTTTGTTGTTTTTTTTTAGATAGTTTGCAAGCAGAATATACGTCTGCACTGTCATGAATTGCTAGGAGGTTTGGCATAAAATACATAGAATCACAGAATTGTTTGGGTAGGAAAGGACCTAAAAGATCACCTAGTTCCATCCCCCCTGCCATGAGCACATACATACCATTAAGACCAGGTTGCTCAAAGCCCCTTCCAGCCTGGCCTTGAACACTTCCAGGGATGGGACATCCACAACTTCTCTGGGCAACCTGTTCCAGTGCCTCACCACCCTCACAACAACGAATTTCCTTCTTACATCTAACCTAAACCTACCTTCTTTTAACTTAAAGCCATTACTCCTTGTCCTATCAATTACTTGTCCTATCACTTACTGATAAAGAGTCTTTCTTCTGATTTCCTGTAGGCTCCCTTTAAGTATTGGACGGCCACTATAAGGTCTTCTGGATCCTTCTCTTCTCCTGGCTGAACAACCCCAGCTCTCTCAGCCTGTCTTCACAGGAAAGGTGCTCTAGTCCACTAGTCATCTTCATTGCCCTCCTCTGGAATCATTCAAATAGGTCCATGTCCTTCTTGTGCTGGGGGCCCCAGAGCTGAACACAGTCCTCCAGGTGAACCTAGTACTCAGGAGAGCAAAGTAGTGGGGAGAATCGCCTCCCTTGCCTTGCTGGCTGCACTTCTTTGGATGCAGCCTGGGATATGATTGTTTTTTTGGGCTGCAAGTGCACATTGCTGGCTTATGTTGAGCTTCTCATCGACAAACACTCCCAAGTCCTTCTCCCCAGGGCTGCTCCCAGTTCATTTTCCACCCAGGCTGTATTTGTGCTTGGGATTCTAGTGGCCTTTAGAGATGAATAAAGATAAGGTTCCTAAAGTCTATTTCTTGAGGCTCATTTGGTTTTGTGGTTAAAGCTGCCTGGCAAAGGTCTTTATGCTACCTTACCATTGTTCCAAATGCATCTTCAGAACAATCCATTTATGCAAGTTTATCAATATTTTAGGCCTCTGAGAGATGCAACTTAATATAATCTGATGTTCATTCAAGTGCTAACAATTAGTGTTAAGTATTTACAACACATTCTCTTTTATTATCAGATTTAACAACAACAACAAAAATAGTGTCATGAGCAAAACAGGGCCTATTATTTTAATTTTTATATTTCCTCTTGTGAAAATATTAACTACACTGTTACACGCCTTTTCCATTGCTCAAGAAAAAATGCACTTCTGGATCTTAGGCATGCGTACATTTTTTAGCCTAGTCTTCTATTGAAATTGCCTAAATATGACCTAAAAAATATTAACATCTGTACTGTTTCTCCCTCAGAAGCCCTTTGGAACACTTCAATTTAAATTTGACATAGGCATGAAGTCTTCACAGATCTTGGAAACAGGTGGCTAACAAGAGAGACTTGAAAGAGCAAATTCACATACAATTTAGAAATTGGAAAGCTTCAGTCAGAACTCATATATTAGACCATAGTCTCTCATGAGAGTGTTTCTAAAGTGACCCTGTTTACCATTCTGATATTTCCAATCCATACCCGATAACTCTCTAATAATGGGATTAAAATATATATATATATATATATATATATAAACAAATGGACATGTTTCATTACAACATCAAGAACCAAATATTTAGATAAGAAAGAAGGCAGTGAAGAGAATAACTGATATGCAAATTCACCCTGGAACACTCCATTGCTCATGAAGGACACTCTCTTCCAACATGATTGTCTCATTAGCCTAAAAGTATTGGTAAGCTCCTGTGCTCTGTCCAGACCTTCAGGGTCTGAGATCTGTTATACCAGTTATAGTTGCCAGACAATAAGATTCCAGACCATATCAGAGAGTATCAGAGACTGGCACCTCCTTCTCCATTTCCTCTCCTCAGGAAGTTGCAGAGAGCAGTGAGATCACCTCTCAGCCTCCTTTTCTGAAGGCTGGGAAGGCTGTTAGGTATGACACTGTGTTTTAACTGACATACTGACATACTGACTTTTTATCTGAACGTTTTGCTCTTACACTGTGAGTGTTATGCAGCAAACAACCAGAAAAAAGTCATGTTACACCCGCTTTATATCCTTGTTTAGTATGTAAAAGAGCTTTCTGAATGCTTGCCATATTTTTAGAACAAAAAAACAAATTGGAAAAAGGCCAGAATTGCTGGTTTGTTAAGTTTACAACATTTTTTTCCCTTTGTGGGGGGACATGACATTTTTAGCTTACTTCATGCTCATCAGAAATATTTTGAGCAATGTGAACTTTGTGTGTGTGTGTGTGTGTGTGTGTGTGATAGTTGCAAAACTGAAAATAAATAACTTTTGCCTGAAATATTTGAAGAGTCACTTCATACTTTGCTTTAGACGTTCTAGCATAAATGTTGTAAATTTATATGTTGTATATTGATTCAACATATTGAATCAATATATTTTAATCAAAAAAAAGTGATTTTGAATGACTAGGTGACTACAGAAACAACAGCTTGTATTCCTTTAACAACAAACAATAGCATAGTATGATATTCAAGCTCTATTTATCAGAACTTATATATACCAATGTTTTCTAAAATTAAGAAAATAAGGATAGCTAGATACTTTTGGTTATTACTGAGTTATTATTTCAGTTTGTGTGATAATTAAATACCAGATTTGCTGTCTGTACCTAGGTTAATAGCAGAATCTTCAACTAGTTCCACTATGTGTCATCCTGGTAGGGATCCCGGCTTTTTGTAACTCAATGGCAATGCTTCATTGACTTCTCTTGAGTCAGGATTTCCTTAAATGAATATTTGGGATAATTAAGGATGAATCATGAGACTCCCGGTTTTTGCTCTTATGTATCACAAATAAGACCCATTAAAAGCCTACTGAAGTTAACGGGAAGATTAATGTTGCTTTCAATAGAATTTACTTAAGGTTTTTCCTTTTGCACACAGGCACCTGTGTAATTTTTTTTTTTTCTCCTTTTAGAAAGGCTTTTTGATTTTCTATGGCTCTCTCCTATCTACAGAGTTACCAATGTCCTTTACTACTGAGCTAAAATGTAGACAATAATGAGGCTGGTGGAAAGGATGGAAGGCATGTTCTTTGAGGAGAGTCTGATGACACTTGTGTTGTCCAGCCTGGAGAAAAGGAGGCTGAGAGGTGACCTCATTGTTCAGGAGGGCAACCCAAGAAAAAAAATAAATTATTGCTTTCCAGTCACCAGATACGTCTTTTAAATATTTATTATCAAACAGTTTTATATTTAGCAAATAATCACAAACATGTTCTTTTCAGAACCTTACAGCATAATGGCCCTAAAGAATACTGAGTTAAAGTCACTAGGAAGCTCATCTTGTGCTGCCTCAACCTCTTCAACTGAACACTTGATATGAATAACAGCTATTCTAGTATCTATTATTGAATCATTCCTCCATTGCATGCTAATGAAAATCTTTAGATCTCTTCTCCTGTAGATGGAAGAGGATGGTAAATTCTATTTCATCTATGCCTAGAGACTGACCTTTGTCTAGTCAAGTCAAGGATGAGGATTCACAGCCTCTGCAGGTAATCTGTTCAAGTGTAACTCTATCCTATCTGAAAATATTTTTTTCCTGATATGAAGCTTGAGCCTTCCAAGATGTATTTTGTCACCATTACCCTTTGTAACACCATCTGGTACTACTGCATGAGTGTCAGCCATCTGGTACTACTGAATGAGTGTCAGCCACTCCCTTGATTTAGTGTAATCACTACTACTGATGGTGTACCCCGTGTCATCATTCATACTATAGAATCACAGAATCATGGAACATCCCAAATTGGAAGGGACCCACAAGGACCATAAAGTCAAATTCCTGGGTCTACACAGGACCACCCAAAAATCAGACAACATGTCTGAGAATGTTATTGTCCTGGTATTGGCTAGGTTAGAGTTACCTTTCCTCTTAGTAGCTGCTATGGTGCTGTGTTTTGGATTTAGGATGAGAATAATGCTAATAATACACTGATGTTATAGCTGTTACAGACCAGTGCTTGTGCTAAGCCAAGGACTTCTCAGCCTGTCATGTTGCCCAGCCAGCAAGGAAGCTGGGGGTGTACAAGAAGCTGGGAAGGGACAGAACGAGGACAGCTGACCCAAACTGACCAAAGTGATATTCCATACCATATGACATCATGCTGAACAATTAATACAGTGGAGTGGCTGGCCAGCGTCATGGGGGAACACTGCCTGGGGATGGGATAAGTGTCAGTCAGCAGGTGGTGAGCAATTGTATTGTGCATCACTTGCTTTGTACATTTTATTATCATCATCTTCATCTTCTTTATTATTAATTCTCTTCCCTTTTTGTTCTATTAAACTGTCTTTATCTCAACCCATAATCTTTTACCTTTTTTTTCCTCACAGTTCTCTCCCCCAGCCCAGATGAGCGGCGGGGAAGAAGTATGAATGAACCATTGTGTGGTGCTTAGCTGCCTGGTGGATTAAACCACAACAGTTGTCCAAATGCTTCTTGAACTCTGGAAGGCTTGGTTCCATGACCCTTTCCCGGGGAGCCTGTCCTAGTGCCCGACCACCTTCTGGGTGCAGAACCTTTCCCTCACACCCAGCCTGACCCTCCCCTGTCCCAGCTCCATGCCGTTCCCTCGGGTCCTGTCGCTGTCCCCAGAAAGCAGAGCTCAGCACCTGCCCCTCTGCTCCTCCTGAGGAAGCTGCAGGCCACTATGAGGCCTCCACTCAGCCTGCTCTACTCTGGGCTGGACAAATCAAGTGACTTCAGCCGCTCCTCATACATCTCCCCCTCTAGACTTTTCATGATTTTCATACCTTCCTTTGGATGCTCTCAAATAGTTTTATGTCCTTTCTATACTGTGGTGCCCAAAACTGCATGCAGTACTTGAGGTGAGGCTGCACCAGCACAGAGTGGGACAATCACTTCCCTTGACCAGCTGGGAATGCCATGCTTGATGCACCCCAGGATACTGTTGGCCCTCCTGGCTTCCAGGACATATTGTTAACTCATGTTCAACTTGCCATTGACCAGAACCCCCAGATCCCTTACAGTGGGGCTGCTCTCCAGCCTCTCTTCCTCTAGTCTGTACATATAATCAGGGTCAACCTTCCCAGGTACAAAACCCACCATTTGCTCTTGTTAAACTTCATGCTGTTGGTGATTGCCCAGCTCACTAATTTGTCAAGAACTCTCTGCAAGGCTTCCTCAGCCTTGACAGAGTCACCAATTCCTCACAATTTAGTATCATCTGCAAACTTACTCAGAGCACCTTCTAGTCCAACGTCCAAGTCATTTATGAAAACATTGAAAAGAACTGGCCCTAAAATGGAGACCTGGGGAACCCCACTAGTGACTGTCCACCAGCCTGATATAACCCCATTTATATGGGGTTATATATATATATATATATATTATATATATATGGGGTTATATATATATATATATATATATATATATATTATATATATAACATAGGAAGATGTTAAATAGCATAGGCCACTGTATTAAACCCTGTGGTATCACACACATTGGCAGGTGAATATCAAGGAACAGAACATGACCCTTTGCAATTCAGCAGATGGGACAATTTTTAAACCACTTATAAGGTGATATTTTCTCAGCTTCCAGCTGAAAATGCCATAGCCAGTCATTTTATTGTAGAAAGAAGTGAGATCGATCAAGCCTGACTTTCCCATTGTAAATCCATTTTGACTACATCAAGTTACTATCCTATCTTTTGTGTGCTTGAAAATGAATTCCAGGATGAGATGATACAGTCCATTCTTTCTTGTAAGAGCTGAATATAACCAGCTTGTACCTTCACAGGTTTTCTTCTTCCTTTTTTTTTTTTTTTTTAAGTTGAAAATATCTTTAGAATTTTTCTCCAGACTTCAGGAACCTTCTAGGTTGGCTGTGATTTTTCACAGGTAATTTTTCACAGGCTCCCTCACTGTTAGCTGGCCCTCTCCATCCTAAATCATGATCATATATGGGGAAAGGGAATATTACTGCCCATCATGATGGACTAAGGGGATAAACTTAACAGCCCAATATTGTCCGTGAACCTCACTTTTGTATGAAATGCTGTTAAAATCCCTTTTTGTTGATCTCCAGGTATCACATTAGTCCAAGCTCCAAGTGCCTTTTGGTCTTTCTGATCATTCCCTAAGCACCAAAGCAGCATTTTTTACTGCTAATACTTCTGTTGCTAATGCTTGTTTCCAACTCTTGTATACCTACTTTTTGTGGTTTAGGTCACTGAGAAGTTTCCCATTTAGCCAAGTAGGCCTTCTGCCAAAACTTCCAGTTTTCTTCCTCAATGAAATGTTAAGCTTCCAAAACACTCAACAAATTTCCTTTAAAAATCAGTCAACTGTCCTGGACAGCCTTCCTCATGGCAGATTCACAAGGGAAACTGTCTGGGAGCTTCATGAAAAGCCATAGTTCATTCCCTTAAAGTACGGAGTCCTAACTCTGCTGCATATATCCCTTCCTTCCAACAGATCCTAGACTTAATCATCTCATGGTTGCTTTGTGTTTATTTTATTTATCCATTCTAAATTTTAGAGTGTTGTTAAAATGCCAGGTTGTTATTAAAATATGGAGAGTACTTAGGTTGATCTTCAAATATCAATGTCATTTTAGTTTGCCAATTCTGGCCCCGTAGATGACAGTGGTTAACAAAATATATATATATATATATTATTAAAAACAGCTAGGGTGAAAAATGTACTCATGTTATACCATAAAATATTGGCCTGTTCTTACTAAAATTTCTGTTTGAAGCATGAAAATTTCAGAGCGCTGGTGTTCAAAAATGTATACCTGGATATTGAAGAAATTCAAAATAGCCTTAGAAGGATTTATTTTAAGTTACTTTTCTGTTGGAATGTCGGTTTCAGATTTTTTTAATTAACCAAAATAAGACTGTTGGTGCTTTGCCCATTCTTATTTCCATCACTGTTTTATGTTTAGACTTTAGCAGATTCCAGTATCAGAGTTAAGTATTAGGAAAGGAAACACTGCTTCTTCTTTGCTTTGTTTAGAGAATTTGAAATGTTTCAGGATAATTTAATCAAAAAATGCTACAGGCAATCACAATACAGCTTTATATAAATACCAGTGAATTTTCTAGGCCAGAACAAGACTTGCACACAACAGACTATTTGATATAGCAACCATGATGGGGGGAAATTATTTTAAGTGTGCTGAACTGCTGAATTTGATCTGAACAAATAATATTTGACTGACTTTTGTCTTTTTTTTTTTTAATATCTAAGTTATGTACAAATTGAAATGTTTCAAAACAAAAAGGCAGAGATCTTTCTCAATTAAAAAAAAAAAAAAAAAAAAAAAAAAGACTAAAGACTTCCAAAACCAGGATTGTGTCCTAACAAGCACATGTAAGAAGGCTTACAGCAGATGGTCAAGGGCCATGTGCTCTTGAAGCCCAGTAAAGAATGCAGGGATTGTCTGACAACAGCTGTTGCCAAGAAAATCGAGCTTATCTCAAGGAGGTGGCTTTTTTTTATATATAGATGACTAGATCAACAGACCATTATCATTAAGTGGATCAACAGACTGTATAAACATTTTTTTCCTGAGTTAATCAAAACACTGTGAAGGTTTTCCTAGCCTATTTGTATACAAAGGAGGAAGAAATTACAATGATCAGCACTGTAATATTTCAATAAGATGAATCTTCAGATACTTCACAACTGAAATAGCAATATAGAAAGGACACTCAAATGTATACAGAAGTCACTCCCACCTGTACAAACAACACTATTGTTTGACAGCAGACTCAAAACGGTTGTTTTATACCCAAAGATGTGTTTTTTACATAACTAATAAATACCAAAAATCTTATCATATATGTTCCAATGTAGAACATCACCAGGATGTTCTACAGGCTTAGCTAGTATGTGTGTGTGAAGGGCAATTAGGTTTAAGATTTGAGAGATTCAAGGACCAAGTTCTCCTTCTGGTCCTTTAATTACAGCCAACACCCCTACCTTGCCTAGTTAGTGTTAGTCTTTCACATAGGTCTTCTCTGCAAATTCAAGGGCTGAATGCCATAGGCAACAGAAAGAAATAACAGAGGAGCTGGAATAAAAGGAGGATGCTTTTTTTTTTTTGCTGCTTAAACATTTCTTATTCTGACTTGTGCACATGTACTAACACCTTCATACTGTTGGAGAGTTTACGTAATATACATCTAAAGACCTTGGCAAAGTTTTAGGATTTTTGCTATATGTCCATCTTTTCTCCTTCTTCTCTACATGTGTTCTGCTTGTCCTATGATTCTTGTGGCCTTTGTGATGGGAAAGTAATTGAGGAAGTTTTTGGAGTGTCTTGGTTTTGGATAGCCCCAGCTGGAATGAGCTAACAAGTTTCAATTCTCCATTTGCAAGGAAATACTGACAAAGAAAAACAGTAATTTGGAAATGACTGTAACTGAGAGATGTATTTCCCCAGGTGCTTTTAACTTTGCCTCTCTACTTTTACTTCATATCTTATAGTTTCAGAAACATTTTAGTAGTAGTGCTTTGCAATTCTATCTTTGTAATCAATTTCTATTTTCTCCAATATATCTTTTATCCAGACTGAATGAATGCCAAAATGAACTATAGTCCCTGATGTATCAAAGAGCACAGGCTGGAGAATCTCTGATATTTGAACATTTCACCTTTGAATAACATCACTGAAGGACTCAATTGAATACAATGTGATTTGCACACACCTGTTTAATCATGTTTGTCACAGCCTATTCAAAATAATAATAATTTAAAAAATTATGAGCTTTTATAGGTATCCACTTCCCAAGCAAATAGTCCAATTCTACATCTTCTGCATTGCTTAACTTTTCATCTCCTTTTTTTTTTCTTTCATTTTTTCTTGTTTTCCTTTACCACCTTTGTCTTCTGTATCTCACATATATGTTTTTTCATAAGAAATTTCTTAAAAATTAAACTTTGAAAATGAATCTGTCATCTTTATCCTTGCACTGCCTTAAAAACATATCACTTTTCCTTGAGACAAAATATATAAAATTCCACCTAGAAATATCCTTACTGATATTCCCATCAAGTACTGATACAGTTACTCCTCTTCCTATTCACACTCATGGTATTGGGTATACGTGGCAAGGGTTTGGTAGTAGGGGGTTTGAGGGGCTTCTGTGAGAAGAGTCCAGAAACTGCCCCATGCTAGATATGGGCCAGTTCCAGCAGCTCCAAAAGGGACCTGCCTCTGGCAAGAGTCAAACCAATATGCAAGGTTGTTTGTGCCTCTGCAGATTTAAGAAAGGGAGAAAAAAATAAAAAACATCTAAACAGGAAAAAAAAAAAATGCAACAGCTGCTGGGAGAGAGAAACAGCCCTGCAGACACCAAGGTAAGTGCAGAAGGAGGGCAGTAGGTACTCCAGACACTGGAGTTGAAGTTCCCCAGTGGCCACGGAGGGGCCCATGATGGAGCAGGCTTTCCTCCTGCAGCTTATGGTGTACCACGGTAGAGCAGATTCCACAATGGACACGGCAGAGAGTGACCATGAAGGAGTGGCGGAGACGAAGTGTTAGGGATTGAACACAGCCCCCATTTCCTGTTCCCCTGTGTGGCTCAGTGGGAGGATGTAGAGAAGGGTGGACTGGGGAAAGTTGGTTTTAGTTGTTTGTTCTTTTGTTTTGTTTTGTTTTGTTTTTATTTTGTCACTGCTCTAATCTATTAGTGATAGGCCGTAAATTATATTAATCTCCCTGTGCTGAGTTTGTTTTGCCTGTGATGATAATTGGTGAGTGATATACCTGTCCTTATCTCAACCCTTGAGCCCTTTTCATTGTATTTTCTCCCCCTTTTTCTTTGAGAAGGGGAAGTGGCTATGGCGGAGTTCAGCTGCCCAGCAGGGTAGAACCACCACACCAATCCATGTTAATATATTGTTTCCTTCCGTCATTTTCTCTGTCTTCACTCACACAGACAGTTATTGCAGCATATATCATATATTGCAGTATATATCCACAGATGTATTGGCTTGTTTGGTGTGGATTCAGTTATACTTTTTCCTTGTTCTTTTGCTAATTTCTGATCTAGTGGATGGCAACACTGCCCATGGCAGAGGGTGAAACTAAATGATCATTAAAGCCCTGTCCAATCCAAGCTGTTCTATGATTCTATGATTTCCTCTGTCTGTGTCAGAAGCTCTGGATGATGCCTGAATTGCTTGTCTGACTTGTTATTTCTCATATCATAAAAGGTGGGTGAAAGAGTGGTAGAAGAATTCTCTCTACTTATCCTTTATTGGAAACATAAGCCATAGTGCAAATCAGTGTTTTGTTCCAGTTTCACAAGTGTAGAATATCTAGGGGAAAAGAAAGGTAGCTGCTATTAATCTTTATGACTGATGAAGTACTCAGTAATTTCTTGATGTTGGAATAATGGTTCTCCTTGTATGCTCTTGCAAACATACATGTACTTTGTTTAGTGGACACAGCCTCACATCCCTTTCCCTTCTCAGACATAATCTCCACTTCTACACAGACCACTAGGAACAAGTAAACCACTCTGTTTGCTCTGTACTGCAGCAAAGATCCCACCTTTGACAGTACATGAGACCTCAGTGTCCTGGTAGGACTTACAAAAATGAAGTATCCTTCTATTCTTTCTCAGAGTCTTTTGCTGACTAACTCTGAGTGTTAAAGTTAAAAACAGTGATCTATGGTACAATAATCAGGCTCATATTATATTTCTATTTATCGCCTCTTCACATTTTTTGTCATGTGAAACAAAATAAAATTATTCATTCTTATTTGTCAAAATATACATCCAGCTGACACAGCTTAACATGAGTTTTTCCACCTAGTGACAATGTCAACATTTTTGAGAAGAAGTTTTATGAGCTGCTCTCCATCACTGTAAGTACAAGTAAGGCCTCATACCATCTGTAGGGGATGGAGATAGAAAAGGATGCTTTTGGTGAGAACTAGAGAAAGATAAGATTAGAATGTACTGCAAATGAAAGTTTAAATCAAGGAAAGATGATTCGTGAAAGAACAGAAGTTTTTATTGTTATTGTTTTCTATTGACAGGGGGTCAGACACAAAGTTAACAGCAGGAAAGGGGGACACAGAGAAATTTTGGCCTTTTAAGCCACTGCTGGCACTGATGTGCAAATTTCTGCAGGAAAAGATATACACAGTTCTAGTTTCTCCCCGTCTTTCTGTGTGTTCCTATCTCTGATTGCTTACAGGACTGTCTCACAGTGCTTTATAGTTACAGGCAAGAACAATTTGCCAAAAGTTATTTTGTTTTTAGTAAAACAGCTGCAAACACTTATGACTTTCTTTGATTTATGTTTATATGATAATTTGGTAATATAAACAGACACAACTGCATGTTAGCAATAGTATTGGATAAAAGCAATAGCGCTGGTTAAGAAAATTTCCTTCATATACAATAAGAACCGAGAATTCAACATTGTACAAGAAAATTATTACATCACATTGGGTTTTTGTTTAAAAATATATATACATATATGATTTGGATCATCTACCATTGTTGTAAGTATTTGTCTTTTTTTTTGTTTGTTTGTTTTGACTATTAATATTAATGCCCTGTATTTTTAACCAAAAGAAATATCAGAGAATTTTGTAGAACATATTAATTTTTTCAATCAAATGTCTTTATATGGGCAGCTTTTCTGGAAAGGCTACCATTAGATTCCTGTAAACCAAAATCTTTCATTGCAGAGCCAAGCTAAACTTGGCATTTGAAGCCAAAGCATAAACTGAGCCTCTAGAGCTGACTGCACATATATGAAAAGGAAAGTAAGTAATACTCATATACAGAATTCCTGTGGCAAAATATTTTATATTCTGCCTATTCTCAGCTTCTTTATAATGTTCCTGATACTTTGCTGTATCGTTGTTGGCCAGAATTATGAATAGAAAAAATTGAAATCTATTAGAAACCTGTTATATGCAAGATATGGTATATAAAAATACTACAATGTGAAATGATCCAGGTCCCTGAAGCATGTTGCCTGTTATATCAAGCAAGGATCTGTAAAATTTTCAATCAAAAATGTCCTGGTATATATCATTAATTCTCCATGTGCCTTCCTAGATGTAACTCTGTTCCATTTCTCATCCTCTTGTCCCCAACACTCTAACCACTTTTTCCAGTATGTATACATATATAAGTCAAATAGGTTATCCCAGCATAATGATGCACTACATTGCTGTGAGGTGGCTGGAGTAGAGCAGAAAATGTGGCTGGAAAAATGTGGCTGTGGCAAGCTCAAGGGCTAGAGCAGAGCAAGAACTTTTTGGTTTGGCCCCAGGTTATTTCCCCACTATACTTCAGTCTGCACCTTCTTGCAGCTCTGTGCCACTAGAAACAGCATTACCACCCAGAATTGCCACCAGAAATACTCCATTTGAGAAGCTCTACATTTGCTGTAATGTCTTTGTATTTTTTAAAAACTGAAAAAAAAAAAGCTATTAGTTTTAATATTTATGGTTGAAAATACCTGAGTTTCAATGTCAAGAGAACAACAACAAGGGCATCAAAAAGAAGGAAGGTGCTAATGTAATATTAAAATCTTATTAAAAAAATACCTCAACCCACTTTTCCTTAAACAAGACTGCCATTATTTTAGTTTCTAATATTTTGTGGTTAACCCAAGCTAGAAAAATAATCATCTGATCCTACATACTGGAGTTGATTGCAGATATCCTCATGAACTTCAGTGGGATCTGGAAGCAGTCTTTCATGCCTTGTACCTAGTAGTTAAAGATGTAGAAGATGTAGAGTCTTGGCTTTCCATGGTGTACATTTTCTGGCACTAGCTATGGTGGGTTTTTTTGTGTTTTGTGTGTGTGAGTGTGTCTGTGTCTGTGTGTGCGTATATGTGTGTGGGTGTTTTTTGTTTTGTTTTGTTTTGTTTTGTTTTTTTAGAGGGGTGGGGAGCACATGTTTTGTTTTAGGTTTTGTTATTTTTCCTCCCTGAAGATATAAGCCTGAGCTCTAAGTTTTCCTTTTCTGTGTCCAAACTATTTGCAAGTATTTATTATTAAGTTTCTCAAGAGAACTTAATAAGAAATATTTCCACCTCCCTTAAAAGTTTTCTTCTCCTTAATGGAGACCACATATTTCTTTTGGGAAGGGATTTTATCAAATTTTAAAGGTTAAAAAAAAAAAAAATCCATGTCTTGAGGGCCATAAATAAATTAGCTTTAACCCATAAATATTTCAATTTATTATGAAAATTATTTCTATATATATATATATATGTATATATAAAAAAAAAACAAAAAAAAACAGGATTAAAATTCATACTGGAGACATTCTTTAGTCCTTGCGTGGACTAAACTTTAACAGTTGTATTTTTCTTCTGCATGTATAAAAACCTCATCTTTACCAGACAACCATAACCAGAATGCTTATTATACTTGTGAGTTATACTCACATTGTGTCTTGTAAAACCACATAATTAAGTAAATTTTAGAAATTCATCCTGGCATGTAATATTACAACAGAGAAAGAGGAGGAAACTGTTTTATAGAAGTAATATTACTGTGTTTATCAAGAACAGTTCAGGCCCATAAATTTAGAGTTTACTAAAAGAAATAATGGTCTTACTGAAGTTATGGGAAATAAATCCACACATACTTTGAAAGCTTGTGAATTTTTAGAAAAACAAGGAATTGTGAAATCAGTTATGAGAAGAGTGTATTAAAATTACTAGTCTCTTACTCTTTGGAGACAAATATTGACTGACATCATTTCAATTTTCAATATGAATTTTCAATTATTTTTCCCTTAATTTATTCTATATTATCTTAGTACTTTCTAAGGGAGGCTTAGCAAGATTGTAGTTTTGTGTTCACACTGCATTTGTGATTTTGCATTAATGAAGGAAAAAGAGCTTATCAGCACTAATTTTTATATGATACTATGTAGTTAAATACGTATTTGAAGATTATGGATATGCAAGGATTAAAATGACTATGCTTTTACAAAATAAATTGCTGCATTAAATTCTCAATCTGAAGTTAAAATTAACATAATTAAAAATTAACATAAAATTAATGGCTTAATTAGTTTCAAAGCAGGCAGCAATCTGTGAAAATCAGAGTTAATCTGACAACACAGTTAATCTATTTGGTGTAAACTTAGAGAGTTTAAACCAAAGATACAGAATACTTAACCCATATAATGTTGATCTGTCTTCTATTTCCACTTAATCACCAGCAAACATTTTAGAAAGCTTCTCGAGTTGGATAGAGTTGAAAAGTGCAGAGGACTGGATATCCTTTTTACAATATGAAGGCGTGCTTTCAACTGCCCCTTGTTCCTTCCAAATTTAATAAAATTATGAGAATATATTTCAAATCAGAACATAAAAGAACAGAGAAATATACTGATGAAAAAGTTAAAACAAAAAATATTAAATGATAGTTACTCCCACCTCACTTCCACCTCTTCCAACAGAATTAATTTGCAATAGTAGAACACAACGTATTTTGTACATTGTAAGAGGAAAGAATTTGATGTGTCATTGCTTGACCCTTTCTTATTTTATAATTAATTACAGCTTCTTATTAGAAACAAGATAGTTCTTAATATCTTTAACTTCCCCGTTAAATGTGCTCTAGTGTGTGTTGCTCACTGTAATTCCTGACATCTCTGGAGATTGCTGCTGCAAGTAAATTTTTGCATGCAGAGGTATCAGGTCATGGGAGAAATTTACAGTCTCAAAGATCTATTCAAGATTATTCTGTATATACATATGTGTATATATACTGTGTATACATAGCCAATTTATGCAAATATAACATTTTTGCCATGGGAAAAATGCTTGGAATGCACTTTGCTTCATAAATATAATATCACTACAGTTCATCAATCTGTTTTTCCTCTTGGAAACTGAGCCTCTTTTGAGTTACATGTTGCAGAAGTTCATAATCCAAACAAAAGCAAAGTCACCACAAAAGGCAAAATTCCAAACCTTTGTGAACACAGACAGCTTATTTAATAAATAAATAAATAAATAAATAAAATGTTTCCAAAAGTAAAACGACAAAATTTCCATGAATGTAAGAGCACAATACAACAAGTATTGGAAATATATGTTCAAATACATACAGGAGAAAGGAGAAAGAAAGATTGTTGACTCATTATCTTCAGATAATATTTCTACAAATTAAGAAATTCCTTGAAAAAACTATAAAAGTCTTCATTCAAGGACTGCAGTATAGGAAAGAATTCTTCTTAAACACAAGGAAATAAATGTTGTCTTAAGAAGCAAACCTGTATATTTGTTGTTGCTTTTTCATATTATATTTAAACATAAAATTGTTATTCACTATGGACCAATGTATTTCTTCTTTCATGTGCAAAATATGCAAAAGTTCCAACAATTTTTTGCAAAAAGATATTTTCAAAACTCATTACTTCCATTTTGTGGCAGGCAGACTATTTATTCCACTGAGTTTAACATGAAGTGTTTAAACTGTAATCAGAGAGGAGGAAATACCAGTCTTGAAATGTGTCATTATAGTAGACAATGAAAACATTCTCCAGAATAACTGCATTCGGGGTAAATGATAATAATTCATCTGTGCTTGCATGGGTGAATTTTTGTCTAGAGTAATATGTATGCATATGAGTTTCCATTATTTTCAATATCACTGCAACGGATCTGTACCATATCTGTACTACATATCTATAAATACCAAGTAGTATATCAAGACTTTGAATTCTTGGTTACTAGTTTCTAAACTACCTTGTGGTGCTTTTTCTGATAATATTTTTGTGCTGTTCTTAAAGACATCCATTGTATGTTCCAGAGCTAAACTCAACTCAGTCAGTCTGACTTAAGTGAAAGGGAAGCTCACAGAGCAGATTAGCTCGAGTGCCATCATGCACTTACAGGAAAATCAGGTGATCAGGACTAGTCAGCATGGGTTTATGAAAGGCAGGTCTTACTTTACAAACCTGATCTTTTTCTATGATGAGGTGACATTCTCTGTGGATGAGGGAAATGCTGTGGATTTGGTCTACCTATTTCCCACAGCATTCTGCTGGAGAAAGTGTCTGTTTATGGCTTGGATGAGTATATGCTTTGATGGGTTAAAAACTAGCTGGGTGTCCAGGCCTAAAGAGTCGTGGTGAATGATGTTAAATCCAGTTGGAGTCTGGTCACTAGTGGAGTCCCCCAGGGCTTAGTACTGGAGCCAGTTCTCTTCAATATCTTTATCAATGATCTGGACGATGGGATCAAGTGCACTCTCAGTAAGTTTGCAGATGACACCAAGTTAGGTACAAGTGTTGTTCTGCTAGAGGGTAGGAAGGCTTTACAGAAGGATCTGATAGGACGGACTGATGGGCTGAGGCAAACTGTATGAGGCTCAACAGGGCTAAGTGCCAGGTCCTGCACTTGGGGCACAAAAACCTCATACAATGCTGCAGTCTGTGGGAAGGGTGGCTAGAAAGCTGCCTGGCAGAAAGTGACCTGGGGACATTGGTTGAGAGCTGGTTGAATATGAGTGTGCTCAGGTGGCCAAGAAGGCCAATATCATCCTGGCTTGTATCAGAAATAGTGTGACCAGAAGGACTAGGGAAGTGACTGTTCCTTTGTATTCTGCTCTGGTGAGGTTCTCTCTCAAATATTGCATTCAGTTTTGGGCCCCTCACTATAAGAAAGACATCAACATGTTGGAGCATGTGCAAAGAACGTCAAAGAAACTGGTGAAGGATCTAGATAACAAGTCTTATGATAAACAGCTGAGAGAGCTGAGGTTGTATTCTGCCCCTCTGCACTCATGAGACCCCACCTGGAGTACTGCATTCAGCTCTGGGGCACCCAAGTTAAGACATGCACGCCAACATGGACCTGTTAGAGTAAGTCTAGAGGAGGGCAACAAGGATGGTCAGAGGGCTGGAACACCTCTCCTATGAAGAAGACAGGCTGAGAGAATTGAAGTTGTTCAGCCTGGAGAGAGAAGGCTCTGGAGAGAACTTCCCATGCCTAAAGGGGGCCTACAAGAAAACTGTAGAGGCTCAATATCATGGAGTGTAGTGACAGAATGAGGGACAACAATTTCAAACTAAAAGAGAGTAGATTTAGATTAGATATAAAGAAGATTTTTGTTTGTTTGTTTTTGTTTGCTTGATTGTTGTTTGTTTTGT
Source organism: Anas platyrhynchos (assembly GCF_047663525.1). Taxonomy (NCBI): domain Eukaryota; kingdom Metazoa; phylum Chordata; class Aves; order Anseriformes; family Anatidae; genus Anas; species Anas platyrhynchos. The sequence goes on along the minus strand of NC_092587.1, from coordinate 108,548,040 downwards.
GTTTTGTTTTTTTTTTTTTTTTACTGTGATAGTGGCGAGGCACTGGAACAGGTTGCCCAGAGAAGCTGTGGATGCCCCATCCCTGGAAGTATTCGAGGCCAGGTTGGATGGGGCTTTGGGCAATGTGGTCTGGAGGGAGGTGTCCCTGACCATGGCAGGGGGTTTAGAACCATATGACCCTTAAGGTCCCTTCCAATACAAACCATTCTACGATTCTGTGATTTTATGATTCTATGTTCTGAATTGAAACAATCTAGCCAACATGGTGATTTCATAGAATAAGATTTCTGTTGTGAAATTTGGACATTCTGACCTATACATAGGAAGGCTGACCACTCTTGCCATTCCTTAAAATAAATGAAAAGCCTCTCTTAACATCATGCAGGAACTATATTCTAGGTTCTGTACGTGTACAGTATCCCACCTTTTTGTTCTTTTAATATAGTGTTTAATGGCAAGTAGCCAGCATCTTTAGCTAATTTACTGTAGTAATTCCATCATCAGTGTCCTCATGTTTCAAATAACTTTCAAAACAAGTAGTTACTCATTCAAACAAAGTTTCACAGTAAGAAAACATTTAAGTAAGTCTTTGCTTTATCAAGTGTGTATAAGAATGAGCTATTAATTTTAAGATTTGTGTCAATGTAGCAAAATGCTAATGAGCAAACACTGTGAATAAAAAGTCTTCAAAGTAAAATCCTCTGCGGTAAGATCTCATTGATAGTTTTATGATCATCTTCTGTTCAGGTTTCCTTTAAACTGCAAAGTTTTCCTGCGGATTATAAGAAAAACAACAAATAGTGCTGAAGTGCAACTTTTTGAAATTACTTTAAATTAACTGACTGTTAAGCTGACAATAGGTTTGGAAAATTTAATGTTTTTGTGTCACAGTTTAGCAGAGATCAAACAGAACAAAGTAGAGCAGATCTGAAAGACCAAGTAGGATCTCAGAAAGTGGTCTTAACTGGAAATTCAAGGCCCTGAAATTCATTGTATTCTACTGGAGATTTTTCATTGTCAGTTTACCAACAATGAGTTGCATAAAACATTTTGAAATTTGATTTTTTTTTCAAATATCCTACTCATTAAGAAACAAATCTTGTAGTGGGGGTACTTTTCCAGCTCTTGTCTTTGCAGCTATTATCAACACTGAAGCAGTAATTGTAACAGGGCATGAGACAAGTGGAAGAAGATTGAGGAGAGGAAGTGATGGAGGGAGGATTGTGAGCATGGAATTATTGCCAGTAACAGACCTACATAGCCTACTCACTGGTGTTCATACATAACAAGAAAGATTTCCCCCACCACATCTGAGGGATTTTATGTTATACTAAAAGATCTTGATTGTATATTGTTCTGTGATAAGAGAATTTAGTGAAAAACAATTCTCTGATCATATATGCATTTGCTATTTAACACTACTTCCAGTTAAAAAAAATACAGAGGGAAAGAGATCATTCATCAAAATGCCAAATATCATGTCAGCTACATTATTTTCACTGAATTCTAAAAATGCATATATTATATATATATATTATTTAATAAAATAAATAAATAAATGAATCCAGAGCAGATAGTACGTTCAAGGAAGAGATTTCTATTTCTAATTTTGGGAGTGAGGAGAAAATGAAAATAAACAAAATTGGGACAGGAATTCCCAAATTTTGTCTTAATGTCTTGTAGGCACTTTTTTTTTTTTTTTTTTGGACTTGTGGAATGAGAATAAGGTAAGAGTGGAAGGGATCTTGTATGTGCTATCCAGTTACAGTAACTCATTAGTTTGTTTTATTTTGCCTATTCAAGCAGATCTTGTTAGAAGACACCATGACAATTAATCTCTAGAGAAAAACATTCTGTTAAGGTTTCAAGAAACAAGTAAAACAGAGTTTATTTGAAGCATTCTAAGATCAATTAGAACAGTGAAAATGTGATTTGTAACCATCTACTGAAGAATGTGGCAACCAATTTATGTGCAAAGTACAGAATGTTTCTTTTCATATCCATATTCATATGGTATGATCTGACTCAGTGTTTTAGTATAATTGGCCTGCAAGATATCTGTGCTTTCTATTATTCATTTCTATTATTCATTTTCCTGCCTTTTTATACTTACATTTAAATTCTTTAAGTCAGATTGGAAATTTCCTAAGTTTCTCAAAGACCAACAATTATTTTCTCCTATAGTCCTTTTTGGTTTTGTTCTTTTTCTTGTTTTGTTGTTCTTGTTTGGTTGTTTGTTTTTTTTTTTTTTTTGGTTTGTTTTGATTTTTTTATTATTTTTTTCTTTCAGTGGACACAGTGATAAAGTAATTCCTCAGTGCTATCCCATTTCTGAGACAGTCTAGCTAGCCCTTTGCAATTTTAACCTTTGAATTTATTTAACTCCTTTTGAAATCTGATGTGAAATACACAAACTCATTATATATTACTCCGTGTTAACCACTTCAGTATATGAGTAGCTCATCAAGGGTTGAAACTAATCTCCAAAAGCCTATTACGATGAAAAGCGCTATTCATCTAGGTTTATTTTTTCCCCTGTTTTAATAGTACAAACTTGTCATTATCTTCAATGACAGCAGATGTAAACACTTTATATATCCTTTCCTGTTATACATTTGTATGAGGCCTGCAAATAGACAGAATTGTGTACCAAAGCTTATTTACTGGCAATACATAGGCATAGAGATGGTAACTATGTATCTTTCCTCTGACCATTTCTAAAATATAAACAGTAGTGAACATTTCTTTCCTGCCAATAAACTTTGCCATTAGGATATTAAAGAATAAACAAAAAGGAGGCATAAATAAATAAATAAATAAATAAACTGATAAAAGTTAATAATTAATATTTTGCAATATCTGTCCAGAATCAATTCAATACCACATTTAGAAATCGCCACATCATTACTCCATTTCTTCATCAGAAATTCTCACAAATAAAACCTAGAGATGTGTTTTCTTTCCAAAATATTATGGAATTAAGGGAAAACAGTAACTCAGTTGGACCCTATTCTAGGACAATAAGCTGTTATTTTTCCAGACAGGATATCGATTATGTTGTCCAAAAGTCAGTTAGTCCTTGTTTCTTTAATACGGTTTTCAGAATTTCCTTACTAAATTTGGAAGTGATTACTTCTTTTTCTTGGATCCTGATTGAGTAAAAATCCTTTAAAACATTTAAGAAATTCTTAGCCTGTGGAAAAAAAATACTTGTAGAAACAATTCTTTCTTATTTATCTAATATTGTTTTATGAAGTTTAAATAAACAATTTTCTATTGCTCTCCTGGTATCTCCAAATGAACAGCTAAGAATGGAGATATGTGCAATATAAACATCAGGGAAGTTTATTTGTAGTGAAGACACTTTCATTTAAGTTGTAAAGAGTATATATTTTTTGACCTTACTATAGTCTCAAGTGGTTACTGGTGGTTCTGAGTCACTGGGAGAATGTAGCTTTGAATTTAATTCTAATTGATGAGTAGCCTCCCACAGGGGGAACACAGAAAAGTGCCAAGGAAGCAACATCCCATATGAGTGAGTTAGCTTTGTGGTTTTGTCTGTGATTATAGGACAACCAAGAGACAGAGCAGATTAGAGGGTTTCACAAGTACTGCAGTCAGGTCAGAGTCCCAAAGGATCCTCTGCTTGTCTCTACAGAGCATTCAGACACTGGTGTTCTGTTGGAGCCCTAAAGAGTCCTGAGAGTAGGAGGAGGTTACATTCTAGTAGTAGGGATGGCTACATTCACTTTGAAGGTTTCCAGACTCAGCAGTTTTTCTGTATACCTAACCTACATGCTTAATGTAATCTTCCTCCTGATGCTCAGTGTAACTGCCAGCAGGTGCAAAAGAGCATGTTATGCAAATGAACAGCTATGTCTATGATTAGATGGATTTGTCATGTAGTGATCTGGCATTTATCTACAGAAGTGAATGTACATTTATAACTATGGAGAGATTGCACCCATACAAACAGTTTTAATAAAGTATCCACTTCCAGTTATTTCCACCAGATGCTTTTATGAAATGAGTTGAAACAAACTATCACATCCCAGGTCACTATTCTATAAACATGTGAATTTATATTACAAATAATTTGTTTAGGTGCAAGAAAGATTTGACTTAAGCAATGCTGATAATGTACTAAATAAGATTTAGTAATGGATCTGAGGTGATCTCGGACCACTGGAAGGCATTTAAGAAGACAAAATAGAGAAGATACATTTTTGTGTTTGCATTTCTGTGGGTTTGTTTTTGTAGCTTCATATTTTCCCATCACTTGAGGGGAGTAAAGCCATCATATTAATGAGTTATGGAATTCTCTACACTTTGCTCGGCAGGTTTTCATATAGCAACTTGAACCCACCTAACTTTCGTCTATGTTTCATCTTTAACATAAATCATACAAAGGGCTTCAGAAACACTTAAGCTATTGTGAATATACAAAGTGTTATTTTCCCACAAAACTTCAAACATAAGAGCTGTTCTCTGTTTTTTGTTGTTGTTGTTTTGGTTTGGTTTTTAATTCTTCTGAAAATCCAGTGATTTGACTAATTGCAATTTGGATTATATTTATTTAGTTCATATTCTGTTGTGTTGGTTTTTTTGTTTGTTTTTTTTTTTGTTTTTTTTTTGTTTGTTTTTTACAATAATTTTAATAATTATAGAAAATGTTTGATTTTACAATTTGCACATTTTCTTTCAAGAAAATTTACATTTTCTTTCTCACTCAGCTGCGTAAAATAATAATGAATGACCTGTGATACTGCTGTTCAAGAGTATTTCATAAGAAACTGAAAAATACATTCCATCCACAACAGTTTTGTGTACATTCAAAGGGGAATTCATATTTAGAACAACTTATATTTGGAGTGCCCAGAGAAAACAAAAATCAGGGGCAATATTTTCTATAAATATTAGCATAAAAATATTTTAGGTAGTTACTGGCACTGTAGAACTTCTGAAATTCTGTCAGAATTGATGTTTAATTTAATTGATTTCTGTGGAAGGAGTTTTTTTGTTTGTTTTTGTTTGTTTGTTTCTGGTTTACTTTTCTTGAATAAATGCAGGAGAAGATTGACTTTAGTTGAAAGGTATGTCTTTCATCTGTCCTTCTTCCAAAAAGATCATCACAACATTCCTGACATGAAATGCCTGACATTTAAAGTGTCATTCACAGCAGCTAAAATTGCTTCTGTAACTTGTATTTCCTATGCTAAGTATAGGGAAGGGTACATGTACTACAGCCAAAGTAAGCACATCTCTAGGATATGGTAGACGCTCAGTTTTAATGGAACACATTCTGGCAAAGTATACTTTTGCTTTTAGAAAGAGGTCAGTTTTCTGTAACTCTTACATGATTAGTTTTCTGGCTTATTTAAAATAGGTCCTGTAGGGTTACTGGTGTGTACTGTAGTGTAAAAGGTAATCCAACTGTGGGCCCACTTTGTGGCAAATGACATACAAAAAGAAGAAAGCAAAAGTGGCAAATTTGGGCATAGAGACAGCCACTTCATTTCAGCTGTCATTGTATTATTTCTGACACTAAAGTACAATAAACAAATATATTCTATCTTCTTAAAGAGATTGCAGTTCAGTGACCTCTCTTTATATACAGAGAGGGTGGTTGCACACTGGAACAGGCTCCCCAGGGAAGTGGTCACTGCACCGAGCCTGTCTGAATTTAAGAAGAGATTGGACTGTGCACTTAGTCACATGGTCTGAACTTTTGGGTAGACCTGTGCGGTGTCAAGAGTTGGACTTGATGATCCTTAAGGGTCCCTTCCAACTCAGGATATTCTATGATTCTATGATTCTATGATTTAACCTAGGTTACTGGAATACATTAAAAAACACTTTTTATTTATTTATGTACCAATGAATACCCATGTAGGACTGTTATCCTCATGAATTTCCACAAGTGCAGTGTCATGCACTTGGGGAGGAACAACCCCATGCATCACTATATGCTGAGGACAACGCAGCTGGAAAGAAGTGTGTCGGGAAAGGACCTGAGAATACTGTTGGACACCAAGCTGAATAGGTGCCAGCAATGTGTCCTTAACACAAAGAAGGTTAATGGTATCCTGGGCTACATTAGGTAAAGTACTGACAGTGGGCTGTGGGAAGTGATCTTTCCCCTCTTCTCAGCACTGATGAGGCCATACCTGGAGTACTGTTTCCAGTTCTGGATTTCCCAGTGCAAAAGAGATACGGACATATTGGAAAGAGTCCAACAAAGGGCCACCATTAAGATGGTGAAAGGAGTGTCTCTTCCATGAGGAATGTCTGAAAAAGCTGGGGCTGTTTGTCCTGAAGAAGTGAAGGTTCAGGGGGAATCTTGTCAGTGCATATAAATACCTAAAGGGAAGTTACAAAGACGATTGAGCCAGGCTCTTTTCATGTCACCAGTGTCCAGTAATAAGTCAAGAAGCAATGGACACAAACTGGAATACAGGAGGTTTCATCTGAATATCAGGAAACAACACTGCATGGGTGACTGAACATTGGCACTGATTGCCAGAGATGTTTTGGAGTGTCCCTCCCTGGAGATATTCAAAAGCCACATGGATATGGTCCTGGGCAACTTACTGTAAGTACCTCTGCATGAGAAGGGAGGTTGGACCAAATGACCTCCAGAGATCCTTTCCAACTTAAACCATTCTCTGTGATTCTGTGCTCCAAAAATTTATATATATATATATAAAAACTTATATATATATATATATATATTTACATATATATGTATATTTATGTTTATATATATAATATATATATTTAAGTTGCTGAATAATAAAATAATTTGACTTTGACTTTGACTTATATTTCACTTTTAATCCATCAGTTTTCTGAAGGTCTTTTCCAACCTAAATGATTCCATGATTGTATGACTTTATAATAGAAGATACAGAAACTCATTAGTCCTTATGAGTACTGCTCCTGATATTTAATTTGTCCTTGAGGCCACACCTGGAGCATTGTGTCCAGTTCTGGGCTCCCCGGTACAAGAGGGACGCAGAACTACTGGAGCAAGTTCAGAGGAAGGCTACAAAGATGATTAGAGGACTGGAGCACCTGTTGAAAAATGACAGGCTGAAAGACCTGAGCCTGTTTAGCCTGGAAAAGAGACGACTGAGGAGAGACTTCATTAATGTATATAAACATCTGAGGAGAGGGTGTCAAGATGATGGAGATAGTCTCTTTTCAGTCGTGCCCAGTGACAGGACGAGAGGCAACAGGCACAAACTGAAGCACAAGACCTTCTGGCTGAATATGATGGGGCACTTTACTGTGAGGGTGACAGAGCACTGGGACGGATTGCTCAGCGAGGTTGCGGAGTCTCATTCACTGGAGACATTCACAATATCCACCTGGATGCCATCTTGTGCAATGTGCTCTAGGTGATCCTGCTCAGCAGAAGGGTTGGACTAGAGGTCCCTTCCAACTTTGGCCATTCTGTAGTTATTAAAGACACGTCAGTATGTCACTAAATGAGAAGGTGTAGTGATGGGACTAGAATATGTAAGGTTGATGGTTGGATCTGAGGATGTTGAAGGTGTTTGCCAGCCTACATGATTCTAGTAAAACAAACTTTCTAAAAAGACATTTTTTTCTTCCTTAATTATACTTTGTGTGTGTGTGTGTGTCGTGGTTTAACCCGGCCGGCAGCTAAACACCACGCAGCCGTTCGCTTACCCTCCCCCTCCCTCTCTGGGACGGGGGAGAGAAATGGAAAGTGAAGCCCATGAGTTGAGATAAAGACAGTTTAATAAGACAGGAAAATAATAATAACAATAATAATAATAATAATAATAATAGTAATAATACAATGGTGATAATAGTACTACTAATAATAATATGTACAAACAAGTGATGCACAATGCAATTGCTCACCACCCGCTGACCGATGCCCAGCCTATCCCCAAGCAGTCCGGCCCCCTCCCCCGGCTAGCCACCCCTATATATTGTTTAGCATGACGTCAGATGGTATGGAATACCCCTTTGGCTAGTTTGACCTGTCCTGGGTCTGTCCCCTCCCAGCTCTTACTGCACCCTCAGCCTGCCTGTTGGCAGGACAGAGCAAAAGGCTGAGATGTCCTTGGCTTGGTATAAGCACTGCTCTGCAACAATTAAAACATCGGGGTGTTATCAGCACTCTTCTCATCCCAAGCCAAAACACAGCATTCCACCAGCTACTAGGAAGAAAATTCTGTTCTAACTGAAACTAGGACAGTGTGTATGTGTGTGTGTGCTGTATCTCTAAAAGGAGATTGCTTCTAATAAAATTTTACCAGGCAAAATTCTTTGTTAGCAAGAGGTACTTTCAAAGAGTTTGCAGCCAATTTAGCAGAAATCTTGGTCTCCTCCTTACTAGTGCATCATATGCCACTCAAACATGAAACTGAGCCATTAACAGTCTACAGCATGACTGTAGATTAAAAGTCACCATGCTAGCCTACAAGTTTCAATCTGTTTGCAGATCTTCTTTCAGGAAATACACAAAATGTTAGAGCTCCAGTTAAGTAATGATGGTGTAAACACTTCCAACGCCAAATATACTCTACTACACACTGAAAATAAATTATTATTTTTTCCCTCTATTGGGTTCTACTGTGTCTGACACAGATTGTCCCACCTAATAACATTATCCAAACTTTTATCTCTTCCTTATTACTTACTATCTGGAAGAGAGAAAATGATAAAAATACTGGCTACAAAGACTACAAAGGCTACAAAAAATCATTACTATAGTTATGTTTTCTTGTTTACTTTTACACTTAAATGATCTCCTGAAAGTGAAGATATACATATACATCTTCTGTGGTTTGTACAATCATCGGCGTATACAATCATCTAACAAGGAAAATACACATTTTCACTCATATATGCATGTATGTGTATATATATATACACATAGTTTATCTTAGTATATATATTGCTATTAAGAAGTAAGTTGCTATTCCTTATTAGAATGGCATCACAAAGTTATTGTATATCATATTTGTGGTCAAAATAATTTAGGTCTTTTGAAAATACATATAAACCCAGACCTGACAATAAGAACTGTTTATTAAAAGACAAGAAAAAGATGGGAGAAATAGCTGAAATAAGAAGTTAGGGTAAGGAATATTTTTTAAGTTTACTTTGTAGTTGTTGAATATAAATGTAGATAGGCATTTACAAATACTTTGCCCCTATTTAGAAAATATGTATTATGTTTGTTTAGTTTTCCATATTACATCATTGTTATTCAAACTGGCTAACATGTACTACTAGCATAGTCCTGAAATCAAATAATCAAAACTTGGTACTGAAGTACCAAATGAATTTATAATTTTGTGGTTCTTAGCATGAGTATATGACTTATTGATGATTCTATTGATGTAGAACTTCATCTCATGTTCTCTAAGTTTCAGTTTGAAGACTAGAAGACTGACAAGCAGAGTCCTTGGCTGAATGTACCTTTGCTATCATAGAATCCCATAATGGCTCAGGTTGGAAGGGACCTTAATCATCTAGTTCCAACCCCCCTGCCATAGTCAGGGATGCCACCCACTAGATCAGGTTGCCCAGGGCTTCATCTAACCTGGGCTTGAACACCTCCAGGTGTCTAGGGCATCCACAACATCTCTGGGAAACCTGTTCCAGTGCCTCACCACTCTCAAATTAAAGAATTTCTTCCTTATGTCTAATCCAAACCTACTTTATTTAAGTTTAAAACTGTTACCCTTTGTCTTGTCATTATCGGACTGAGCAAAAAGTCCTTCTCCATCTTTTTTATAAGCCCTTTCTAAGTACTGTCTTCAGCAGACTTGCTGAGGGTGCACTCCATTCCATCCTCCAGGTCATTGATGAATAAATTAAACAACACTGGACCCAGAAGTGACCCCTGGATGTGTCAGTTCAGAAATACTGATGACTAAGTAACAACATACTTTTCCTTTTCTCTTCCAACAGAAAAGTTTTCAATATCACACACCACAATACAGATAAAAAAAAAGGTTAAAAAAAATAAGTTTTAAAAAGTTGTTTTTTTTTTTTTAAAAAAAAAAAAGAATTTTGCATCATCACTAAAGTTTCAAACATTAATTTCATATCTACTTTGAATATAGCTATGAAAAGTTCTATAGATTTATTGACTTTCGTCATCATTAGTAATATCATGCTAAACATCTGCTTGAATCTTCCCATGATGAAATTTCAATCTCAAATGTTGAGCCATTCACAAATCAAGCTTATTTTTGTTATGAAAAATTACATATTCAGTAACATTAACAAAATAAAACAATGTTTGTGAGATAAGAAGCAAAAAATCTAAGTTACTTTACAAAGTGAGTACCCTTTGAGACAATCCCATACATTTTACTCAGTGAACTTCAGGTGAACTGTTTTTAATTTCGTAAAATAAAAACTCAAATCACTTTGTGCCAATAAAAATTGTGACTCTATGCTCTGCTTTCAGAGATACCAATAATTCTTTCAATGGGCTGTTGGTTTGTTTTTTCTCCATCTTTAGTTTTATTATAAAAATAAATGGAAAGACTTTTCCTACCCCTTCTTCATTTTCTCTTTTTTTTTTTTTTTTTTTTTTAAGTCAATAAACATTTTCAGCCACTCCTTCACTCCCTCTTATTATGTTTCTCTTGTAGCCTTAGGCACCTACTTTTATATTTGTATTTAACATCATAATAGATCTTATCTAACCAGTTTCTTAAGGTACTTTCATGTGGCATTTGTTCATCCAGAATGTTCAAAAATACTTCTAAAAGTGCCAACTCTTACTTCATGCCTCTAAGGAACCAATGTGCCCTCTCTGGGGCACTTTCAAACATATCACCTGTGGATTCTACTTCCTGGTGTTTGGCTGTGCACACTGTGAAGGTGAATGCATACATATATTTTCTTTTGAGAGTTGAATTTTAATATGTGTGCCATAGCAATTTCATGTTTAATAGTCTCTTGGGACCTGATCCAGCTGTGTTACTAAGAATGAGCCAAACTTTACATAGACTTCAGGAAGACTACCCTAAGAATTCACTTAAGTCAATTAATATGTTTTTCCAGATTAGAACTTTGACTGCAGTGATTTCACTAGGTTAGATATTAGGAGAAATTTGCTAAAAATATTTTAAAGAGAACTTTTAAATGATCCATGAAAGAGCAGCATGAGATCCAAATTTTCTCCTTTGGACAACATAACAAACTATATTCTCTGGATTCAGAGTCTGTGCAGTACTTGTTCAGTATCAGGCATATTGAAAATAAAGCAATAAATGACAGTCTGTTATGGAGAGGAAAAGATTTTAACATATTAATATAAGGAAATACAAGTTCAATGACAAATATAGAATTTAAATTAACTTCATACAGTTAAAATAATATCAGAGGTAATTAATGTAAAGAGTCAATGCCTGATAAAGTCATAGGCTTAGAAACATAAAGTTTAAAAATAATAGTCTTTCTTATTATATTCTGCATAACACTTGCTGTTCTGCATGACAAATGTATTAAGTACAAATGGAACTTATTCCAAAAAGGGCTCATTCTGCTTTTGCTTCATTAATTCCGATCAATTTTACCACAGTAAAAGGATTTCCAGGATTTTATTCTGCCTGACAGACAACATAAAAATAGTCAAGAATACAAAAGATAGTGATACCCCGAAATGTTTAAAAAAAAAAAAAAAAAAAAAAAAAAAAGAGAGAATACTATAGGAAGAAAAAAAAATAAATACTTGGCTTTCGGAAACTCCATAAAGTCCTAGAAAATAAATAAATAAATATGTAATTATGTTAATTATGTCAATAATTTGGTGTTTGTCTTATGCCATAATATGGGTAAAGGTATTTAAAATTATGTAAATCTCTTACAGTCATTTTTAGACCTATGTAACTACCAACTCCTTGAAATGCATATATACTAGATATAAATCAAATAAGAATAGAAATTTTTCTTCTGTTCCAAATCATCTGCATAGAATTTTGTGGATACAGTATTCATCTATCACATTGTTATACTTCACAAATGTAAAAAGTACAAATATTTCAGTCCTTTGAGTACATTTACATTCTTTTTTGACCTGAGCAGTCAACCATTTCTGAACATAACTTATTAAGATATTTTCCATCAGATAATAGTCAAATATTTTATCTGTATCTGCAACTATTCATTTTTCATGTTTCAAAAAATATTTTTGCATTTCATAGAGTTATAAATCATAATCCTGCACCATAAACAAGGCTCTCCTAATATTTTCTATTACATTTGTGCTAATTGACATCAATTTATCTTTTTATTTACTACTTATTTGGTGTCCATAGCATCCTGATACTGCTCAAACAGACAAAACTTTTACGCTGATGAAATTTTCATTTATCAGAGATGGCAGTATTTATTTATCATAACACATCATTTTCTAATGACTCTTTCAGTTACCTTTGTATCAAAAACAAAGTTTGACAAAGAAAGAAGAAAGCAATGCAAAGCAAACAAGGCAACATTCTTGCCCTTAGACACTCAATTTAAACATCATTTTGCTGTTAGACATGATGAACTGCATGAATTTTCATTGCAGTTTTATGACTCGTTGAATTACTAAATATAGTCTTGGTACAATATCACTTGAATTTTTCCCTGCTTACAGGAAAGCTGTGTGTTTTGTTTGCTTTGTTTTGTTTTTGTGCGTTTCAGGTGATGGAAGAACCTTGGCAACCCAAATGCAAGAAGAATATTTCTCCCTCAATAGTGTGGCACTTTACCAGTGTAGTAGAATACCGACAGTACTGTCATGCATCCTAGCCCAGGTTTAAGAAATAAAATCATGGTGCTTTAAACTTGAAATAGAGTGGAAAATATAGAATCCTATGTAGTGTTCCACATCTTTAAAAAGAGTGAACTGAAGAGCATTATGCTGCTGACAGCTAATAAGAAATTCCCCCCTTTATTTAACATTTACAAATTCAATGTGGTGCTATTTGTAAATGAAATAATCATAAAGATACCTCTTTAAATTGCTTGTTGACTAGTTCTTACAAGATACACTTGTAAATCAAGAAATTTTATACAACCTCTCTATGGAATTGACAGTGCTTCTGTTACTGGCCACTGCTGTAATAGCCAGGATGTTAGAGAGGATCTTCAGCAACCAGTAGAGATGGAGATGTGACAAATTCAATGCAGAAGTCAATATTCTCTGAAGATGGAATAATATGTGTGCCTGCAGTCTCAAGAATATTCTTCTGATGGACCCATTTCTACATTATTCTCGTTGTGGAGACATTCTCTGAATACAGCCCAGTGAGAAAATTGTTTTCTCAGACTACTTAAAAAAAGTCTACTGTACTGTATTAAACTTTGCTATCCTTAGTTGCCTTGCTATTTTTTTTAATATACTTAATAGTGATTCTAATCTAGACTTCCATTACTCTCCTCACTTTCAAAAAAATGGCAAAATTAGACCTCTAATCTAACAGCCAGATTCCTGGCTTTCTAGAACCATGGATTTAAAATTCTGAAAAAGTATGGGTTCACGAGAGGATACAGAAACAGGCTATTACACTGTTTTTGATTCACCTGGGATGTCATCAGGTTTACTTTAAGTGCAGGGTTCAAAGAAAATTTCAGTGATGACTTCCAAATTTGGCTTGGGTGAGATCCAAAACCATAAATTCTTTATCCTTTGCAGACACGTATTAGACTGTTCTCCTATGCCATGCAAGGTGGTATACTCAGAACTCAGCTCAGGTCCTTTGAAAATTTGTTTGAGGCAAGGCCAAGATTTAGGAGAGTAATTAAACCAGAATTGAATCAGATTTGGCCATAATTTGCATTCAGTTGTGAATTATTTGCTGAATACTAAGAGGTGGTATTAGACCTTACACCTGAGTTTACATAAGAGATATTAGAAGGAAGTTTGAAAGAGGAAGTCATATTTGTCTGATTCTCTCTAGCAGATGTAAGTGCACTTTCTCCCAGACATCTATATGACATTCTTAGTGAACTTTCTTTAGAGGAGAGGTTACAGAAAACAGTGAATTTGATTGTATCTGGTTTTGAATTTAATACAGGATATCAGAATACAGGTTAAAATAAAGCTTAAGAACTCATTTTAATGACTTTCCTTCTTTATTTGCTACATTTTTGGTTTATTCTTACAGCTACAAAATTTATCTTTTTAAATTTTGTTTTGTTTTGTTTTTGTTTTTTAATTTTGTGTCACAGCTTTGACTATTTAATAGTTTATTTAACTGTTTTCTTTAAGCTGCTCTAAGTGTCCCTTCTTCAGCAGGGGAAGTTGGACCCAATGATCTCAAGAGTTCTTTTCAAATTTTAACCATTTTGTGATTCTGTTATTCTGTGCTCCTTAATTATGAGCTGTCTTCTTCTGTCTGTGGTTACTACTCTTACACAATTAGAGACAATGAAAGAAAAGATATACCCTATTCTGTAATATTTGTAGTTTAGTGTTCAGTTCTGTAACTTAATTCACTTACTACTGAATTACTTTACCAATAGGTATTCTTTTGGACAAAGGCCTTCCACTGACATAAATTACATAATACATAGATGGAGAGCAGAATTTCGTGTATTACGCAAGTATCAGCAAGTATCCGTTTTCCTCACTTAAATTACAGGACAGGTCAAGAATGCCCTGATTGCTATATTTCTTTTATATATAGTTTTACTATATTTGCTATATTGTTTTACTACACTTTTAGTTCTCATTTGCCAAGTTGAATTCAAAAAGTACCGGATCATTTCATCCAGAACTCTGATCCACATTTATATTTTCTGTTTTGGTGTATTTGAAATTTCCATCATGAGAAAGCTCCATAGCAATTTAGTTTATGAAAACAGATGTTAGGTCACAATAATTCTATAGAGTGAAACCTTAAGACAAAGGAAAAAACACTTTCAGGTCAGTACACTTTGACGATTTTCTCAGCCTCACAAACGGAGGGGAAAAAAAAAAAAAAAAAAAGGGGGTTGTAAGAATGCTTAATGCAAGAGATCAAGAGATTAGTAAAGTTGAATAAATGATTTAGCCAACCTTTCAACCTTTTATGGTGTGAAAAATATTTTTATACAGTATACATTCCTTCCTTACCTTACCTTATCTTACCTTACCTTCTTTTCCCTTATAGACCCTTATAGATCCTCTATTTCAAATTTGTTTTAAGAATTTAAAAAGGCTTGTTTCACAACAACAAAAACATATATATTTATATATATATATAATGTTGGCTACAGAGAATCATCTCCACTTAAAAAGTAATGAGTAAAATTTTCAGAAGTATTTAAGTCTTATAGACTATCAAAAAGATAACAGAACTCAAATCACATAACAGACATTTTTTTAAAGAAAGTGTACATTCTTTCATCATTCAGATGCTTTGAAGGTCTCTCTGCAAGATCTCTTACTATTCAGAATATTCAGAAATGTAAAATGAGTTTTTAATTTCAAGTCTCAAACTGACAATTCAAGTCAGTTTGTCATCTTTTAGAACCTAGTTTATATCCTACCTGGTAAATTATTTGTAACTGGCCAACCAAATTCACTCCTACTTGCAGTACTATATATTTTCCTAAAATTGCATTTTTAACAAAGAGGTAATCAGAATTTAAATTTACATTTTTATTCCTTTTCTTCCTTTTCTTCAGTGTTAAATTGCCTGTACATATGCATCAGAAAAGATCAACATTTAACTATCTGTAGTTCAATATAAATATCAATTATTTTATTATTATTATTATATTTATTTATTTGTTTGTTTGTTTGTCTGGGCTCTTGATACATTCTGAGGTTATTTTGACCTCAGGTCACGGTTGTGTTTACACAATACTTACTTACAATAACTTACATTTAACAACCTTAAAAAAGTTTTAGGCAAAAATGGACACCTGCTCTTCTTTAAACCCAGTGATGTGCTAATAGTATGACTGGATCCTTGCATTTCAGATAATAAAAAAAGCTCCTGCAGAACCTTGGGTGAACAAGGAAAAAATATTTGCATCCAGATGGAATGTATTTAGTGCAAAAAGATTGGGAAAAGTCTTTATATTATTGAGAGATCTCTTCTAACAAGAACAGAAGTTACTTCTGCCACTAATGCAATGGTTAATTGGCTATTCAAAGTAAAAGAATAGCAGTGTCAACTTCACTGGAAACCTGTATACTATCTCAGAGGTGAAGAGAACATAGTCCAAGGTACAACAGGCAGTAAGATTTGGTCTGTACTGTGCCACATCAGTGCCACACAGATGCACAGCATGGGAGACCTGAGTGTAAATGTAATGTAGTGATGATCACAGTCTTTCTGGGACCTTGCCAAAGGTCCTAAATGTGTTGTCCCCACAAAGGATTATTTCCTTTTCATTAATACTTCAGTAATGGGAAATGGTCGGATTTAATGCATCTGTAACCAACAACAAAAAGTTGTCATTCTCAATCTTGTTTTTGATAGAGAATTGCAGAATTGTCCTCGAATGGCACAGGCTCTCTTCCCTTGGAATCATCCTTGCTTCAGGAGATGACTTTTTATCTTTCACACAATACCATTAAAGCCAATACAGACTTACTGGATTATGAAGTCTTTGTTCCCCATTATCTCCTAAGACTGAAAGGATGGCAGAAATAAATAAGATGAAAGCTGTAGTGAAAAATCTGGGACACTTATCTAGCCCAGAAGCAACCACAGGGTAAACAAGTAATCTAGCTTTTCATTCCTGTTTCTACAAGTGAGAGATAATACTTAGAGAACCCTCAGAAAAGCCTGGAGCTAAAGGAAATCAGTGTTGTGTGAGTTAAAAGCATCAAGGCAATTACATAAAAGCAGATTCAGTATGCTTGCTTTTTCATCACTTCAGTAAGGAAAACTTTTTATACCGCTATCAGTATTTGAACAAACTGAACACTTAAAGGCTGTAAAGGTCTAGCAGAACAATGTCTCATAGCATTTGTGAACACAGAGAGAACAGAAAACCTAGATAAACATATTTTCTGGTCAGCTGTGCAATATCATAATCATTTTATTCCTAGCTTTCTGTATTGAGCAAGAAGTATTTTACCTTGAAGGCATTTGAGAAGAGTATCACTAAGAATAAATAGCCTTCTGAGTAATTTATCAATGACCTACCAGAAAGCAGCATGACAGATTATGTTAATATTTTTATATAAATAATGATCTTCAGGGCTCGTGCTTTATTGAATATCTTCATGTGATTTAGAATTAATTGAAACAAAGCTGCTTTCCTTGTCTCTGTCTCCACATTACAACAAAAGCTATTTTCTCTATAAATATTTCCTCCTCCTATCTCACAGTGATGTTAGGGATTCTAGCAAAGTGAGAAAGGCAAGTTAGTTCCTTATACTTGGTCTTTTATTTTTCCCCTGCAAGTCACCATGAGCACAGTTTTAAATCTGTGTACCAAAATAACATCTGAGGTAACAAAAAGGAACAGATTATTTTCTAGAAATGCAAAGCTTCTGTATTAAGCCTATGATAAGCCTCTAAATTAGCTGCTGAATGCTTCAGAAATGTAGGCATATACACAATTTTGTCAGTCTTTAATACTTATGAATAGACTTCCTAAACTCTCGGATGTTTATAGTTTTCATCAATGGTGAATAAATGTGGAACTGTAACTGAAATCTAACTCTCCAGGCTGAGCTAAACTGAGTAGAGAACAGTGTGGGAAAGATGTGAAAATCCTGGGAATAGATGTAAAGAATCACTTCTTTGAGAAGAGATCTCAAAATTATGAAAAGCGTAAGAATTTAAAGATTAAGACAAGATTAAGAATGTATATTCAGTATACAGAATGAGAACTGGGAAGGAAACATGGGAAGTGGGTTTCCCGAAGAAACAGTATTTAGCGTGCATAATCCACAGAGAACTGGGGAAAAAATTCAGAAAATAAAGCCATTTTCCATTTAGGGAATACACATTATCAGTGGTCAGAATAAACAGGGAAAACAAATACTTCTTTCAGTGTTGTTGAGTGTAGTGGTTTGGGAGGCCCTGATTTCTGAACCACCATTTTCATCTGTACATTGACTCTGGCTGTGATTTTTTATATATGTCTGAGAATGCTGGCACAAATATTAAGGAGCAGAGCAGGCTGGCCACCTTCAGTGCTTAAGAAGATTGCTCCTCTGAGCCAAGCATGCACTTACTCACACCCCTACTATGTGACAGGTCAAGTAGACCCATGTGAGCCTGAAACATGGGAATTCCCAAAAATCCCGTATTTTAACAATTTTATTTTTATTTTTTTAAAGTTAAATGTACCCTTTAGTTACAGACCATCTCCAAGCTTGAGCAAATCTTAAACTGGCATATTCATATCTGTAAATCTGAGAACCATTAATAGCAACTTCACCACATTGCACAAGCATTGGACATGTCTATTCAATTGAATGAAATCTGGGAGGAAGTGTCACATAAACTCTAAGTGGTAGTACAGTAAGTAGCGAGATTTACAAAACATCTAAGCATATGTTTGGTAAATGTCCTTTGGAGGAAGTATGTGGAAAGAATACATCATTATGTGAGCTAAACACAATTTGCTTTTACACATTTTTGTAAGCCTTCTCAATACTTCAAAAAAGTGAGGAGTATTTTTAAATGATTTTTACCCCCTTCAGTTAATGCTACCCCTTAAGTGTTCTGTAATGTAGCAAGCTGTTTGTGGGACTAGGGACTGTGAGTCTTGGCTGTATGGTTTTTCTTTGTTCGTTTGTTTTCCTTGAAACTCTGCATCTTGAATCAAGTGAATATACATAAAGATTTCAGCCTTATTCAATAAAATATATATGTTTCTTATACTGTTTATTCCAGTTTATATACATCTCCTTTGTTGTGTTGTAGATCAGAAAGTTTTATAGTAGAAGTACTAGTGTCCTTGTAGCAGAAAATCTTTTAATCCTTTGTTTTCATGACACCTAGACTGTGACTACAACTCCTAGCCATCTTATTAAAACAAAAAATATTTTAGTTTTTGTGTTGTTTTTTCTCCTACAGAAAAATACAGTAACTGATTTGATATTTCTAGGGACTTCAAAACATGGAAAAATAGAAAGGTGCATAAACTCATTATACTTGTTAAATCGTATACTTAAATGGTGGGGATTAGCAATAGTGATTGCAAAATAAAACACTGTCCCTTACCCTTTTACATATGGATTTCATCTACTTTTTATTTTTACTAAATCATCTTGGTTATATATTGAAAATGCTGGGAAAGAACTTTTAATGTACATTGTCACAGATTTAGCAGTTCTGTACTTAAAACAGTGAGACAAGCACACAATATTTATTTGTCTGCATTGAAACCAAATATTTACTCTGGAAGACAAAGCAATATTCTAGAACATCTATTCCCCAACTATATTATTGGGGAACATTTCTTCGTTTCTGAACTATTTTGCCGTTCTTTTTTTTTTTTTTTTTTTTTTTTTTTCACAGCTGTTGCTTGTAAAATTGGCTTGGATGCTGTCTGTTTCAGAGAAATTATATTTTGCAACAATTCATAATTATTTCCTCTGCAGAACACTACGGATATCAAGTGTGTTGAGATTGGGCTATTTTATTAATAATCTATGGTCACATAGATTAACAAAATCACAGAACCCTTTTGTAGAAATAGTTTTCAGCTTGCATAACAATGACTTTAAGAACTCATGTCTTTCATTATTGTTCTCCTAATGATTTTTTTAAAAAGGGTGAATGCAAATTTATACATTGTGGTTGATTTGGATTCTAATATAGAACAGGATAAATTTGTTGTATTTTTATCCTATTGGATTTTGAAATCCATAGTAGCTTTCTGGGTCATCTGGGTATAATACATTTTTACTGCTTTTAGAGAGTCTTCCAGCATAAAGAAACAATGTTATAACAAAACAATTTTAATAATAAATCTTATTAAAATAATTAATTTATATGTATATATTTAAATTAAACATAGTAGCTTCTCTTTCTCTTGAAGTACCTTTTATTTTTTTTTCATGAAGACAGATTTACAAGATACTCATTGACATTTTAGTACAAAGACTAGGAACTACGTTTCTCATTTAATAAGCATATGACCTTACTGATGCTTGTGTTGTTCCATAGAGCAAAACAGCTCTGAAGAGGAAGGAGAGAAAAAAAAATATAAAGAAAAAAAAATCAAATCTGGTATTTCTATACTACACCAACAGGAATTGCTTTTAAAGGATTATATAAAGAATACTGGAGCCTATAGGCTGCTTTCTGATAATACAATCTCTCAATTCAGCACATGCTGTGTGACCGAACCTTTCAGACACAACTGAGGAAACACTTAAGACTATGGTTAAATCTTATATCCCTGTTGAGAAAAGTACCTTAGGTATGTAGTTATACACATAATATAAGTTAAATACTTTCCTGAATTAGAATAGTTTCCTCTTGACAGGTCCTAACTGCAATTAAATAGTTCTTACTGAGAAGAAAAAGGGTAACTAAACAGAAATATTTTCAACCTTTGGCAATACATGGAATGTATATTTTGTTTTTGTTTTGTTTTGTTTTTTTTCAAAGCAAAATAACTATTACAAAAAGTTTGTTTGCTTTTCTCCTCTGGCTGTGTTATAGGTTTTCCCCTCCCTTTTGTTATTGTGGAAATAACCATAAAATTCATCCTTAGAAATCAAAGTGAAACTCTTGTAACTTGGAGATTAATAGACTGCTTGTGTGGCACACAGATTAGTTTATGTTGAGCTGCCTAGGGGTAAATTTTGTTCTAAGAGAATTATGTTCAGCCACAACTACAGCTCAGCTCCTCACTTGTCTAGAGCCTGTGTGCACAACGCTGCAGAAACCTGGGCATAGCTAGGATCCCCAGCATAAACTGAGAGAACATTTTAATGTCTATACATATGTAATTTTCAACTGTTCCGATTTTCAACACATAACCTAGGTGTTGGAATGTTGATAGTCTGCATTCTTCTTTTTCCATTATTTTTTTCCCACAATTCCTAATTCATATGCCCATGCTAGTTCACATCATCCTAATTCAATAACAATATAATTCTGATTTATGATGTCATTTATGTTAGAATTGCAAATTTATGGCAAATCTTTATTGGTAATAAGAGCTATACTAATTCTAATTTCTTCCCTTGTGCTCCTTTTAGTTTCCTCAGTACAATAACAGCCAGCAAATAAGCCATGAAAATGTCAAAAGAAATAAATAATTTTGACTTTGCATTGCTGAATCAGATTATATCATGAGGAAAACTTTGGAAAAAAAATCTGACATATTTTTCATGATCCTAGCAAAAAGAGAGTCAGTTAGAAATTATGATTTGCATTTAACAAAACCAGAAGTGCCAATAAGCAAATATCGTCTGGTTTGATTAGTTGTTTGTTTGTTTGTTTCCTGATATTTTCAGCTTTTTATCAATTCATAACTCCTTTAGGCCACTGAAAGGAAGATATACATATAATATTTGAGAAAGGAGTATCGAAGCACGACTTTTCAGAAATTCCACACGTATCAACGTGACTCTTTAGAGAGGAAAGATAGTATGGTCAGGAGTATTTTGAATAAGCTAAAGGCACTGCTTCTGAAGAAAATTTGTATCTTAGTAGCTAGCAAATGGAGGTCTGCAGGCTGTAGCTCATTTACTTTTGTACTGTTTTCAATTCCTGTCTTCAGAATGAATGTTCATGGCCTGAAAAATAGTGAAAACTGATACGAAATATTTGGGAGCTGCTGAAGTATTGCTTTGCATAGACTATTCCATGCTATGCTATAGACTATTCCATGCTATGCTACAGATAGCTATCCATAGGAAAAGAATCTTGCTACATTTCCAGAAAGATATCACAAAAATCAAAAATCACAAACCTTCAATATGTTTCTTCCACTTGGTAAATCTAGAGTGGTGAAAGCTGTTGCCAAGGTTTTTAGAGTTTGAATTAATAAAGAGTTTTTGAGGAAAACAGTATAAACGTCTACCTGACTGGTCTACACATGGCGTGCATGCCAGAACAGCCATTCAGTCATTGGCAACCTGTGCAAAATAGAACTGTCAGGAAACTGTACATATTTGAATTCAAGTTGAGAGAGTATAAGAAGCATAAATTATAAAAAGCAGTTGAAGGCAATCCTTCAGGAGGAGGAAGAGATGGAGAAGGAGGAGGAGGAGAAGAGAAAAATATCATGGAATAGAATCATAGAATGGTTTGGATCAGGAAGGGAACCTTAAAGATCACCTCATTCAACCACCCAACCATGAGTAGAGACACCTTTCACGGGGTTGCTCAAAGCCTCCTTCAGACTGTGAACATTAAAAATAAATAAATAAATAAATAAATAAATCCTGAAAGGGATCTAAGTCACTTTTTAAAAATTGTATTTACAC
This sequence comes from Anas platyrhynchos, assembly GCF_047663525.1. Lineage (NCBI taxonomy): Eukaryota > Metazoa > Chordata > Aves > Anseriformes > Anatidae > Anas > Anas platyrhynchos. The sequence goes on along the minus strand of NC_092587.1, from coordinate 108,525,647 downwards.
ATATATAAATTTAATTCCTCCACTGAATGATGTTACACTAAGTCTTGCCCTCTAGCAATGTAAGTGTAGTTTTGCTTGGTACTGATTGGATGACCAGAGTTTAAAATGGTACCATGGTTTCTGCATATTCATGGCTACAGATGAAAAATTGTATTGAAATAATAGATGTTTCATTTTTTTCTAGTTTCTCATTATGTTTGTTGATTCTGAGTCTGTACTGAGTCTAAAGCATGTAAAGTTTACTGACACAGAACAACAACTGTTAAGTATGGGACCATGCTTAATTAAGTATATCACCAACCAGCCTCTATAAAGCCTAGAAAGATCCAGCCATCTGTGAGAAGGATTTTCCTTGGGAAAAAGAAGCCTGAATCTAATGTAAAAAGGTAAGTATTCTCTATGATTGGCTAAAGAAAGGGATGTCATTTGTACTCATAGTGAAATGATGGCAAATTAAGTTTCCAATTTTTTTTTGCAAAGAGTAGGTCCAAAAAAAGTTCCAGAAAGTTCAGGCATTTTGCTTCTAATCCCTTTTTACCAATATGCAGAGGATTTTTTCGCTGTCATTATCCAGAAGATTTGTGGAACTAAGTCCTAACATGGATGGAACTCACACAGGGATATTTCTTAGTCATTTATACCTGACCAGAGTCTACTAGTTGTCAAAGACAGGGTCTATATGCAATTCAAGGATTAAAATTATTTGTTCTGTTGTTTTTTTGTTTTTGTTTGTTTGTTTCTCTCTATTCTTTCTCTTTAATGAGGTGTTCTTTATTGTAGTAGCACATTCTCTGAAACCAGTACAAAGACAAGCACTTTTTTCTTTGATAATCTGGAAGAAAAATGGTTAGAAACATGATTGTCAATGAGAGTAAGCACGTTTATCAAGTGAACTCCCAAAGTGTAATTGATCCTTGATTACCTTTGATTACCTAGAAGGACTTGGGGGTTCTGGTGGATTAAAACCTTGACATGAGCCAGCAATGTGCACTTGCAGCCCAGAAGGCCAACTGCATCCTGGGCTACATCAGCAGAGGTGTGGCCAGCAGGGGAGAGAGGGGATTTTCCCCCTCTGCTCTGCCCTTATGAGGCCCCAGCTGGAGTACTGCATCCAGGTTTGGAGCCCCCAGCACAAGAAGGATGTGGACCTGTTAGAGCAGGTCCAGAGGAGGGCCGCAAAGATGGTCAAGGGCTGGAGCACTTCTATGAAGATAGGCTGAGACAGCTGGGGATGTTCAGCCTACAGAAGAGAAGGCCTCAGGGTGACCTCACTGTAGCCTTTCAGTACGTGAAGAGGACTTATACAAAGATGGAGAGAATTATTTGTTCAATCAGATATTGACATGATGAGGGGGAATGGTTCAAACTAAAAGGGGAGATTTAGATTAGAGGCGAAGAGGGTATTTTTCACTCAGAGGGTGATGAGGCACTGGAACAGGTTGCCCAGAGATGTGGTGAATGCCCCATCCCTGGAGGTGTTCAAGCCCAGGTTAGATGAGGCCCTGAGCAACCTGATCCAGGGTTCCTGTGTATGGCAGAGGGGTTGGAATTAGATAATTTTTGAGATTCCTTACAGATTTTTAGATTCCTTACAACCCAGGCCATTCAATGATTCTGTGATTCTATGACATTTCAATTTAGATGCTGTTTTATTGAAAGACTCATAATCTTCTCAATGTCAGTACTAGAATGTGAAAAGATTATAATATAGCTGCATCTATTTAAAAGATGTAGATCTTTTTCAGTCAGTCCTTTATGTTAGGAGATTGTGAAGACTTAGATTATTTATCTTCACAAAGAAAACGGCTTTGTGAAAATTCCTTGTAAGGAATCTATGTGAACTTCTGTAACCTACAGTGTCAGATAAAGTGAGAAAAAATATTTATTGATTTTTAAAAATGTTTCATTTTTACTGAAAAAAGAGTTTTATTTTGTACAACTAAATGAGAAATTTCTATATGAAGCCAAAGATCAATATACCTAGCAGAATTGTAACAGAGTACAGTTCACAGAGTTTAGTATGGGTTTTGTTATCTCAAGAGGTGATTGAAAGGAATTGAGCTGCTTAACTCCTTGCAGTGGACTACACAAAACTAGGCATTTCAAGAGCTTCAGTGAGCCAAGTATATCCATAAGGCCTGCTTGCACTCTTCAAAAATTATCACAGTTTAAGAAGTGTTTTGTCACAGTTACTTACCACTCATCTACAGGCGGATAGTCCCTCTGATGCTATGAACGCTAGAGTAAAGCATCATTGCAGATTCAGTCAACAGAAAGGTACAGCTCTTTGAGTGAAGCACTTAGGACTACTGGCTCCTAATAAATCAGCTGAGCATCTAGCAGAGCATGAAAGGCAGATAGTAACAATATGAGCTCAATTTTCAAAGATATGAGAGGTTCAATGTAAAGTTGTAAAAAAAAAAAGGGGGGATCCTTACTGCTTGACAATGTAAAGAAACTGTATGTTTATAATGAACAAAACACTGAAAGGTAGGAGACTGTTAGCATGAGAACTGATTTTATGTAAGGAAAGCAACAAAGCGAGGAGAATTATAGTGTTATATTTTATAGTATAGAATTAATTAGAGTTAAATGTGAAGGTTTGTGATATTTGCAGTGGTAGCAGACACTTATCATTAAATGCATGGCAACATTTTAATGATCTTTTTTCTTGTTCCAGACAAACAGAAGAGTGGAAGCACTGTGCATGTCTGGCAGGTTATCCCTGGCCCTATGATTTTGTTGGCAGGCTAATTCCTGTGGCTGACATCAATGGCAGGTCAGGTAGCTAACAAAAGAAGAGCACTGAATCTTGGCAGCCCACCCAGCCATAAGGACACAGACATTTATAGTTTAATTAGTGCAATAAAGTAGCAAACCACTTGTTTTCTCCAGGGAACCTTAAAGTAAGTGACTCATAAGATCATTGTTGGAGCTTGTGTGGTCATTCACAATTTGAAAAGTTGATGCTCTTTTATGCCATGTTCTACTGCTGGGAACAGCAACTCAATTCCCTTACGAATATTGTTAAGGTATTGTAACAGAAACACAGAAATGAAAAGGAACTGTTATCTTATTTTTATGAAAAGGTTGCAGGGAAGTCTTTCTAGAGATTCATTTCTAAAGAAAACAAAGCAAACAAACAAGCAGTTCTCACACACACCTACACTTCATTCTTCTCTTTGTTCTAACATTTCAATGCTTTCCTTCTTAGGAGGATAGGAGGAAGAGCTCTTACACAACCAAAGGGCACTTGAAACTTTAGGTAACCTTCCTCAGCCTCAAACTGATTTTCTCCCTGCAAATGATGTGGAAAAAAAAAAAAAAAAAAAAAAAAATTGTAATGTGATCACAAGAGCTATTTGTCTATTTGTCAGCTGTAGCAATCTGTGCTTGTATCAGAATGTCCTGTTATAAAGTCACATTTCTAAGAAGTTGTAGGCTGGTATTCATTTTTATTTATTTTTTTCTGCTTATTCCTGACAACCCATGCAGTGGATTTCCTGCTTGCATCATAGTTGTGGTGATGCAATCCATCCTTTGTCACGACATTTCCTAGGTACATATTCACACAATGAAAGAACTGTGAGTTTTGTGAGTAAATAGAAGACAAACCTATATCAGTAGAGCCACACAAAAACTGTGCAAATTTTGATATATAGAAAGAGATATGGTAGATTACAGCTGCAGTATTAATACTTGCAACTGGTAAGGTTTCTTTAACATTTAGAGATCAATGAAGCAAAAGATGTAGCAGTGCTACACGCACTATTGTCTAGAGAACTGGGTTGTTCAGCTATCAAAAAATTAATAGACTACTATGTTTGAATGGCTGACAGAAGTCATGAGAATCACACTGCTAGTATAAACAAGTTGATATATTTTTTTTTTTAACAAAATGATTATGTAGTGTTAGAAACATTCTAATCTAAAACACTAACACAGTGCAACAGTGAATGTGATCCATGGGTTTACATCCATAGATCCATGATGCAGTCAGACCTGTTTCTAATGAATCAGACTTATTGAGAGCAGGACAACAACAACCCATTCCCAGGCTGTACTCTGGTAGACCACCATCCACCTGCAGACTACAGGGTGAATGACACTGCTACAGAGATGGCTTGCCCAAGTGTCCATTTCTAATGTAGAATAGCTTGCCTGAATAATACTGCATTAGTAAACCTCTGGTATGATAACTCTCTGGTATGATAACTCTCTGGCATCTAACATTAATGGCTCTGAACAATATCAAGAAATCTCAGTTTTGTTGAATGGAAATAAAAATTTACTTAACTGAGTCATTAAATAATCAGAGGAGAGAGAAGAAAAAGGAGTAAAAGTGCCAATTGGCTATTGGTGGCCAACAAAGCCAGTGTTTACACATAAACTACAAAATTATATTATCTTGCCAAAGAAGCATGGTATGTTACAATGGAAATCTGTAGTCGGGATCAGATGTGACCTGAGCATGACAGTGCATAAGTACAATAGTCCTGCAGTTGAAAAGCTGCAAAAAATCAACATTCAAGCTGGTCATCAAGGTGAGGGTTGTAGACTCCTGGCTACAAAAACAGAAAGGCAGTTTCACTTGTACCTGGATGACATCTTTAATCTCTGTAATCCTTACAGTGAACTGATGTTTTCATTAAAGTTATGAGTTGTTACAGTTTTTAGATAGGTTTATGTGTCCTTGGTGTATTGCTGTATACTATGTGTTTGATACACAAAATTAAGAGAGTTGCAGTTACTCATTTGACAGATACAAAAATTACATTAGCATTCCTCCTTACACCCCTCAGACTGTCCTCTGTTTTTTTCACTAGGAAAGCCAATGTTTTACTAACAAAGTCATCCTGAGGTAACAGGTCAATGATTTAACTGTCTCCAAGTCACTCCCCTGGTGATCTGCTTGACTAGCCTGCCTGTTCATATGAGAGAGTTTAGAGCTGCAGGTTAAATTTTAATGAAACACCTCTAACTTGGAGTTTGACCTCAAACTGATGATACACGGCTTCTGTGGGAATAAAGTATATCAAGTGTCATCTGAGCTTTATCTTCATTCTTGATAACAACTACAGTTAAATTAATATATTTTTAAATGGCAAACAAGTATTGGGAATGCCACTAACACTAAGCACTGACAGCTTCCAGAAAGCTCATAGGAGAAGAAAAATCTCTGTGTAGATAGATATAATGAAAATAATATACAACCATCTCTCTCTGCATCCTGTGTATGTGGAGAGAAGAAAGAAGTTCCAGAAAACACAGACACCGAGTAAAAAACTTTTCTTTAACTGATAAGAATGCATGCAGAGGCCTCCTGGTTTACATTTAGAAATCAAACTAAGGGAGAAGTAAATTCTGCCTCTTTCTGATAGTCTGATGGAAACAAATTTACCCAATTTCCCTTGATTTTTGATGTTTGTGGAAAATGTTCTTCCTGAAGTAGTAACTACAGCTTGAATTGATGGTGGCCTGAGCTATACATTTAAAAATGATAGACAGCCAAAATATAGACCAGCAGTGAAAAGCACTACAGTGTTTGTTACTTGTCCTTGCCAGTAATTCAGCTATAGGGATACAATGAAGAAACTGTTTAAAAATATTATTAACTGGAAGAAAACACCCTTACACCCTTCTTATGTATATACCCAACGTAGCTCATCACTGTGGTGTCTGGTTGCACTTAAATTATGGAGGAAGTAATCATCATTATTAAAGAACTGGAAGAACTAGGAAAATATCTCATAATTAATAATTTTAAGAGGTACTTTTAGCACTGCTTTTGACTGTAAATGGCTAATGTGTAGGCAACTGGGTTTCTGCAGGGTACATACTGTTGAAATTATTTGTCAAATATGTTGTGCAAATAAATTTTGGTAAATTTGAGAGGTGTATTGTGACCATCAGAAATGTGAGGTTAAAAATTATGCATGAGTCATTGTTGTTCGTTCTATTTCTTGATTAGATGAGAGTAATTTTAACATTCAGATTCTTAGAACCAGTTCCAACAAGTTCAATAATAAACTGTGAAAATACGACTCATCATTTTGGTAAAATGTCCAAGAATTAATTTTCTATTAATATCAATAGCACAAAAATATAGGTGGCTTCCTAAAGTGTAACATCTGACCATTAAAATATAACTGGGATACCTTATTTCTTGGGTATATTAACCTAATGGAATGATGTTAAGCTAACCACTGAGCTATGCAATTAGAAAAAGTTTTATGTGACATACATGTAGACTTTTCATCTTTCTTCTGCAGTTCCTGTACGTCCCAGAAACAAGTTGCTGATTCATTTCTACATCTCTGAAAGCAATATTGAAGAGGATTAGAAAGAGTGAATGGGTAACAAAGACTGATTGCACTGATCAGTAAATTTGATTCTCCATATGAGGCTGATAATATTTAAAGTTTGAACCACAGCTGATGGCAGACTGATAATTCTTTATAGAATTCTGCAGTACATTCTTCAGACTTGATGTAGCTTCCATAATCAGGTATAAAGCTGTACTAGGATAAGACTATAAAAAGGAAACTCTTCACAGAGAAATATTTCTGACTTTCATGACAGCTTATAATGCAATTACTTTAAAAATAAATAAATAAAAGAGAAATCACTCCCCATAAATATAAACATAAAGGCTAGTGTATTTAAATATTAAAAAATCTTGGAGAAGTGTGGAAGTAAAAGTTCTTGGGCTGCCAATTAAGTAAAATACAGTATAAAAGTTATAAATAATCTTCTGGAGTTACAAAGTACAACAGAGTATTTGAGATGTGCAAATTGCATATTTTGATTTTCAAATAGACAACACACATAGGAAATTCCTCACAACTGAAGGATCATATCTGAATCTGAAAGTACCATGGATAATTGGCAGCTCTGTGCAGTAGACAGAATGTGATGTCTATGTGATCTAAGTCACAGTGACTTTGTAATATTAAAAGATGATAGACAACTCAAAACCCAAGGATTGGTCATATGTAGCAAATTCCTTTCTGATACAGCTATGTGATTTTTGTCATTTGTATGTTTGCTGCTGTTAGATAAGACCATTTTACCCTCAAAATCTTTCAAAGCATGGAGTCCACACTTTAGCTTGCAGTATACACAGACTTACAAACCTCATTACCGAGGTATTTTTAAGATCAGATGAGATGTATCAATCTGGGTTTTTTGCTCTACTACTACCTAGAGAAGATAAGAGGAGACTTGGAAAGCATGGTCAAAAAATAAATAAATAAAAATAAAGGTAATTAATTAAAAAGAAAATAAAAGGCTAACATAATCTGTGAATTAACTGTTTTACCTGTTTTCTCCAAAGCATGAGACATTTCTGATAGAATTTAAAATTATGTGATAATTTACTATTTCCCTGGAAATAGTGCTACTTCTAATAGTAGTACTACTTTTGGATTATTCTAATAGTACTATTCTAGTATTCTAATAGCAGTACTACTTCTAATAGTACTACTAATAGTACTACTTCTCTGGATATGTGTCCTTCTTCTAGTGAGGGGCACAAAACACAGTACTCAATGTACGGCCTCACCAGAGCAGAGTAGAGGGGGATGATCACCTCCCCAATCCTGCTGGTTACACTTTTCCTGATAAAAGCCAGAATGCCATTGGCCTTCTTGGCTACCTGGGCACGCTGACAGCTCATGTTCAGGTGAACATCAATCAGTATCCCCAGATCCTTTTCCTCTGCCCAGCTTTCTAGTCTGCCCCAAACCTGTAGAGTTGCATGGGCTTGTTGTGGCCAAAGTGCAGGACCTCTGCCCATCAACCCATCCTGTCCAGGTTCCTCTGCAGGGCCACCCTACCCTCTGGCAGATAGACACTTCCCTCCAGTTTGGTGTCATCTGCAAACTTACTGAGGGTGCACTCAATTCCCTCATGCCAATCATTAATAAAGATATTAAAGAGGATGGGCCCCAACATGGACCTCTGGGAAACACCACTGGTGACTGGTTGCCAGCTGGATTTTACTCCATTCACCAGCATTCTCTGGGCCTGGATGTCAAGCCAGTTTTTAACCCAGCAAAGAGTGTACCTGTCCAAATTATGGGCTGCCATCTTCTTCAGGAGAATACTGTGGGAAACCATGTCAAAGGCCTTGCTGAAGTCTAGGTAGACTATGTCAACAGGCAGGTTTCCTGGTCATAGCAGGAGATGAGTTTGGTCAGGCAGGAAGTGCCTCTCATGAACCCATGCTGACTGGCCCCGATCTCCTGGTTGTCCTGCATATGCTGCATGATTGCATTCAAGATGACCTGTTCCATCACCCTTCCTGGAACTGAGGTCAGGTTGACAAGCCTGTAGTTCCATGATTCCTCCTTACAACTCTTCTTATAGAAGGGTTTCACATTAGCAAGTTTCCAGTCATCCAGGACCTCTCCGGATAACCATGACCACTGATAGATGATAGAAAGCAGCCCAGCAATCACATCTGCCAACTCCCTCAGCACCCTCAGGTGCATCCCATCAGGATTCGTAAATCTGTGGGTGTCTAGTTTGCCTAAATAACCTCTAACCCAATCATCTTCAACCAGGGAAAGTCTTCCTCTCTCCAGGTTTTATCTTTTGTTTTCAGGCTCAGTAGTGCATAGGGGCTAGCCTTAGCAGTCAAGACCGAAGCAAAGAAGGCATTCAGTAATTCCTCCTTCTCTGTATCTGCCATCACCAAGGCACCCACCTCGTGTATCAGCACACTCATATTTTCCTCAGTCTTTCTTTTGCTGCTGATGTATTTGAAGAAGCCCTTCTTGTTGTCCTAGATGTATTTTTCTAATTTTAATTATAACTAGGCCTTAGCCTTCCTTGTTGCATCCCTGCATTCTCTGACAACTTTCATATGTTTCAGCCAAGTGGTCTGTTCCTTCTTCCACATAATGTATGCTTTCTTCTTTTGTTTAAATTTTCCCAAGAGCTCCTTGACCATACATGCAGGTCTCCTGCCCCCCTTGCTCAACTTCTTTCTCACGTACCGACACTGAGCTTGGAGAAGTGGTACTTGGATATTAGCCATATAATTACTCCATAATTTAGCATAAACTGCTGATACATGATTAGTAGCAGTAAACTGTCTTTCTTTGAAAATATCATCTCCCTCCAAAAACAAATAAAAATGCAAGCTAACTAGTTAGTACAAGATCAAACATCTGTGTACCAGATTATGTTGCATTCTACTGAGTTTTGCTTTGTTCTAGCATTAACTATACCACATGAACTTGATGTTATGTAAGCTCATAAAAATGCAAGAAATAACACATATCACCCATGTATAAGTGGTGGCAAGCATCAGTTAAATCTCTGTTTAATGGATGTTCAGATCATTTTGCTAGCTGTTAAGAATCTGACCTGTGTTACATCAGTTATTTAGTGACAATAAATTAAGTTGGCTGCAAGGTGACACTTTTACAGGTTTATTAGATCATTCTTCAGGGACCTATTTCAGTTTGGTCTTAAATAACTGAAATTAATTCTCATCAGACAAGCGAAACAAATAGGTTTTCTATCTTGGCAAACTTCCAATTTTATATTTACTTCATATGTTGAATCTTCTGAAATATGTCTCAGATCTAAAGAAATATTTTTATGAAGGGATGTCAAGAGTAACTATGAAAGAAAGCAAGAGAATGAGGACAATATAGCTACCAAAGAAAAAAGAAAAAGGTTCTTGTTAAAAATGTTTGCTAAGGAGCACAGAAATTTAAGAATTGACATAGCTAGAATTGTTGGAAATCACCTTAACTGCAATGGATTTTTTCAAGTTTCCTGTAATCTTTCTCATAAAGTACATAATTACAAGTATCGTGTCAAATATAAATGCATTACAAGAATCTGATGCAGATGAAAAGAGTACATGTTCACAGTAGCAAGGACTACAGAAATATCAGTAGGTTTGATTTGTGTAACATTTGGCATTTACAGGAACGAACTAACAGCTGGACTAAGTACCTTTGACAAAATAAATTACAGGGAAAGGTTAAGTTTGAGATCTTTGAAAAATATCTAGGAAAAAAAAAAATCAAAGCACTTATCCATATCTCTGTTACATTAATGAGCTTCATCATTTGTTGGCAAAATTGCTCATGGGGACATCTCTGTATAAAATGGTTGCTCTCTTTTTAAATGTTGCCAAAGACTACGGGAGGGGAAAAGGAAAAAGGAAAAGGAAAAAAAGGAAAAGGAAAAGGAAAAGGAAAAGGAAAAGGAAAAGGAAAAGGAAAAGGAAAAGGAAAAGGAAAAGGAAAAGGAAAAGGAAAAGGAAAAGGAAAAGGAAAAGGAAAAGGAAAAGAAAAAACGATGTAAGGAATGCAATGCAGAAAGAACAACTGTTAGAATTATCACCACAGAACTTGATTTTTTTCTTTGTTAAGAAATATATTAATGACTTCAAGTCACCAAGAGCATCATCACCTTGTTTGGAAAGACTAGAAAAGACTACATCAGATTTATTTTTTATTGTCATTTTTATTGTCTTTGTAGCTTAGAAACTGTTAAATGATAGGCCACACAAATGAACTGTATAAATTTGCCTAAAGTAATCTATCTACAGAGAGGCTATAAAGGTAGACTCATAGCATGCTTATGTCTTTTGGTGCAAGTCTTTACAGTATATGAAGTAGTTATCTGTGGATGAATTAGAGCTGTTGAAGAGAAATTAATGTCCAGTCTTAGGGATGGTTGAACACATTTGTTCATGTTGTCTGCAATGGGAAGCTCTTTCTACTGACAACTGAGTTATTTTAAACTATTCCTCCATTTCAAGGTAGCTTTTATCTCAGGACTACAGGTCTCAAATTTTCAGGGACATTTGAAAGGCAATCTACACGCTTAAATACCTTACTATCCAGACACTGTCCTGGAAGCACAAATGGCTAATGATTGTTTGCATAGCTGCTGGATAGAAAACAGACTTTGGGAACATTATTTTGTTCAGGCTATTGCTTGTACACAATTCAAATGAGTTTCATCAGAAACAGGGAGTGTGACCCAGTGTCTTTAGAGATACACAGATAAAAAGATACAACTTATGTTGGGAATTTTTGGAAAACTTTAATAAGATGAGGTATTCTAAGTAGTAAAGGGAATTCCTTGCAAATGGAAAAGCATACAGGTGTTTAAAGTCTCTAACTGAATGACAGAAAAGTTAAATGGTTTTAACAGGAAGATGTTTGAGGGATTACAAAACAGAGAGTGTAGAATAAAGAACAAGAAGAGAGGGGGCACAAAAATATAGGGGAAGAAAAAAAGATTAAAATTGTATAGAAAAATAAAGAACAAGAAAAGTTTTATGGACAATTCTATAAAAAAATAGGCTAGAACCAATGCAATATTAATACGTCTGGGTAAATAATGCATGATATCCTATCCAAGGAAGCAGAATGGCTGAAAGAATGAAAAGTGCATGAAGCTGAAACTATGAATTTCTTTGCTTACTGTCACTACAGCTTGATTGAAAGATGATTAAAAAAAATAATAATAAAATAAAATAAAATAAAATTTAACACTTATAACCAGCACTAATATACCTACCATAATCCATGTGATGATAATGAAAATTCCAAGTGATTGTAGTGGGTTTACGTGGCAAGGTTTTGGTAGCAGGGGGCCATAGGGGTGGTTTCTGTGAGAAAGATCTAGAAGCTGCCCCATGTTTAGGAAGGGCCCCATTGTTTTCCAGAGCTGAGCCAATAAGCGATGTTGTTTTGCACCTCTGTGAGAGCATATTTAAGACAGAGAAAAAAACGCTGTGCCACACAGCAGCTGGGAGAGTGAAGGGAGTGAGGAACGGCCTTGCAGGCACCAAGGTCAGTGTAGAAGGAGGGGGAGAGGTGCTCCAGGTGCCAGAGCAGAAGTCCCCTGTGGCCTGTGGTGAGGACCATGGTGAAACAGGATGTCCCCCTGCAGCCCATGGAGTACCGCGGTGGAGCAGGGTTCCACGCTGCAGCCCGTGGAGGAGACCACGGTGGAGCAGGTGGCCCTGCACCAATGGAGGCTGCCGCCTGTGGAAGACCCCTGCCGGAGCAGATCCCAGGCCAGACCTGTAGCCCGTGGAGAGGAGACCACGCAGGAGCAGGTGACCTGGCAGGAGCTGCTGCCCGTGGGGGAGCCAGGTTGGAGCAGTTTGCTCCTGAGGGATGGACCCCATGGTATGGACCCATATCTGGAGCAGTTCTGGAAGAGCTGCTGCCTGTGGGAAGCCCACGCCAGATCAGTTCATCAAGGACTGTATCCCTTGGGTGGGACCCCACAGCACAGGGGATGAGAGTGACCGAGAAGGAGCGGCAGAGAAGAAGCGCTGTAGACTGACCATAACCCCCATTCCCCCATTCCCCTGCGCTGCTCGGGGGGAGGAGGTGGAAGAGGGTGAATGGGGGGGAAGGTGCTTTTGGTTTCTTTCCTTTGTTTCTCACTTCTCTAGCTTGTTAGTAATGAGCAATATATCTTACTATCTTCTTATGCTGAGTCTGTTTTGCCCGTTACAATAATTATTGCATGATTTTCTCATCCTTCTCTCAACCCTTGAGCCCTTTTCACATATTTTCTCCCCATTCCTCCTTGAGGAGGGGGAGTGAGAGGGCAGCTGTGGTGGAGCTCGGCTGCCCACTCGAACGGAACCACCACAGTGATCAAGCTGATTTGCATTTTTGTTTTCCTGTATGGCCAGTCAATGAAATTTTTAAATATTGGCACAAATCACCTGACTGTTCTTCTCTGATTATAGGCACTGCATATTAAAATAAAAATATACCCAGCCACAAAAATGCAAATATATAAATAGATGCTTCTTCACTCATAACAGATTTCTTCATATAGTTGTTGGCATTTGTTGGTGGCATGAGGTTGGTCAGGTAGGACTTGCCTTTTATGAACTTATGCTGGCTGGCCCTGATCCCATGGTTGTCTAGTACATTCTGTGTGATTGTATTCAATATGATTTGTTCCTTAACCTTCCCTGGCACCAAGGTCAGGCTGACGGGCCTGTAGTTCATCAGATCCTCCTTAAAATCCTTCTTATAGACAGGTGTCACATTAACAACTCTCCAATCATCTGGGACCTCTCTGTTTGACCATGACCACTGATAGATGATAGAAAGCGGCTCAGCAATCAGGTCTGCCAGCTTCATCAGCACCCTGGGGTGGATCCCACTGTAGGTTTTACCCAGCTGGGCAGCTGAGCTCCACCAGAACCACTCTCTTACTCCCCCTTCTCAAAGGAAGAGGGGGAGAAGATATGGAAAGGGCTGAATGGTTGAGATAAGGACTGGGAGATCACTCAATAATTATCATCATGGGCAAAACAGACTCAGCACATGGAGATTAAGAGAAATTCATTACCTATTACTAACAACCTAATAGAAGTGAGAGACAAAGAAAACAAATTAAAAACACTTTTCCCCCATCCAGTCTCTTCCATCTCCTCCCCCTGAGCGGCATAGGGAAATGGAGGTTGCAGTCTTCCACTCCTCCAATATGGGATCCCTCCCATAGGATAAAGTCCTTCTCAAACTGATCCTACATGGGCTTCACCAAAGGCAGCAGCTCTTCAAGAAATGCTCCCACATGGCTCTGTCCCACAGGGTCCATCCCCCAGGAGCAAACTGCTCCAGCACGGGTCCCCCACTGGGTGGCAGCTCCCCCCAGACCCCCTGCTCCTGTGTGGGCTCTCCATGGGCCGCAGCCACCTCCAGGCCACATTCACGTGTGCCGCCAGGGGCTCCTTCACAGACTGCAGTGTGGAGATCTTCTGTGCTGTGGGACCCATGGGCTGCAGGGGAACAGCCTGCTTCTCCAGGGGCCTCTCCACAAGCCACAGGGGAACTTCTGCTCCATTCCTGGAGCACCTCCTCCCCCTCTTTCTTCACTGATCTTGGTGTCTGCAAGGCTATTTCTCTCTCCTCACTCTCCCAGCTCCTATTGCTCAGCAGATTGTTTTTTCCTTTCTTAAATCTGCTCTCTCAGCGGTGCAAACAACATCACTTATTGGCTCATCTCTGGTCAGCAGTGGGTCCCTTTGGAGCCAGCTGAAACTGGCCTTTAACATGGGACAGCTTCTGGCTTCTTGTTACAGATGCCACCCCTGCAGCACCCCTCTACCAAAACCTTGCCGCATAAAACCACTATGCCCATCTGGCATCATGGACTTGTGATAGTCCAGGTGGAGCAACAGGTCTCTAACTATTTCCACATGAATCTTGAAATGTTTATTCAGCTCCCCATTCTAGACTTCCAGGTCAGGAGGCTGAATACCCTGAAGATAACTGATCTAACTATTAAAGACAGATGTAAAGGAGACATTGAGAATCTGAGCCTTTTCCATATCCTCAGTAGTCATGTCTCATGTCCCAGACGGCATCCAGAAAAGGACAGAGACTCTCCTTGATCCTCCTCTTACCATTAATATATTTGTAAAAACATCTTTTGTTGTTGTCTTTTACCACATTGGCCAGGTTGGGCTCATGCTGGGCTTTCTGATTTTTACCCTGCATATGCTATCAACTTCGTTGTGCTCTCCCCAGATTAGTTGTCTGTCCCTTCTTACATTGGACATAAACTCTTTTTTCCTCCCAGAGACTCAGCAAAAGTTCCCTATTCAGCCACTCCAGTCCTCCCTAATGGTTCATCTTATAGCATACAGGGACAGCCTGCCCCTGTGCCTTAAAGAGTTCCTTCTTGAGAGGTGTTCAGCCTTCCTGGACTATCTTCTTCAGGACTGACTCCCAAGGGACACTCCCTACCAGTGTCCTGAAGATCAGTCTGCCCTCTGAAAGTCCAAGGTAGCAGTTTTACTGACCCCGCTTCCTAACTTCACCGAGAATAGAGAATTCTACCATTTCATGCTCACTCTGCCCAAGACAGCTCCTGATCACCACATCTCCCACCAGTCCTTCTCTATTCATGAACAGCAGGTCTAGTGGGGCATCCCCCTGGTAGGCTCACTAACCAGCTGCATTAGGAAGCTGTCTTCCACACACTTCAGGAATCTCCTAGACTGCTTCCTCTAGGCTGTATTGTATTTCCAGCATATGTCTGGGAAGTTGAAGTCCCCCATGAGAACAAGTGCTGTCAACTGTGTGACTTCTGCCAACTGCTTGTAGAATAGCTCATCCATTTCTTCATACTGGTTAGGCAGTCTATAAAAGACCCCCATCAGGAGGAGGGGGTCTGTTATAGACTGGCCACCTTGTTGGCCAACCCTCTGATTCTTATCCACAGGGACTCTCTACCTTATCATTCCCAACCCAAAGCTCAACAACATCGAAATGCTCTCTAATAAAGATCCATGCCACTGCCCCTCCTTTGTTGCCTGTCCCTTCTGATGAGCTTGTAGCCATCCATTGCAGCACTCCAGTCATGGAAGTGGTCCCACCACATTTCAGTAATGGTGACTAGGTCATAGTTTCTCTGTCACACAATGGCTTCTCCTGTTTGTTGCTCATACTGCATTAGTGTAAATGCACTTCAGTTGAGCCATTACCCTCACCCCCAACCCCGGCATTGTTCCCCCAGACTCATCTCTTTCAAGCTTCATTTCAACCCCATCCCTCTTCATACCGAGTTTAAAGTCTTCTCAGTGAGCTATGCCAGCTCCTGGAC
Source organism: Anas platyrhynchos (assembly GCF_047663525.1). Taxonomy (NCBI): domain Eukaryota; kingdom Metazoa; phylum Chordata; class Aves; order Anseriformes; family Anatidae; genus Anas; species Anas platyrhynchos. Next base: position 108,510,026 of record NC_092587.1, on the reverse strand, counting down.
TAGGATACATTTACCCCTTTCAGACAGGTGGGACCCACCAGCAGCCATCAGGCCAGGTGACAAGTAAACTGCCCCATGATCAAAAAAATACAGTATTCCTGTGATGGCACCAACTTCTCAGCCATGTATTTGTCAGCTGGATTTTCTGGGTCCTCTCAGTATCCCTCCCTGCTACTGAAGGGATAGAGGAAAACACAGCCTGCACTCCGACTCCATCCACTAACCACCTCAATCCCCTGACATCCCTTTTGATAACTTTCACTTTGAGACCAACAGTCCAACCAATTTTTCACTCATATGTTTCAACCTTATAAAATATTACTGGGTTCATCTTTGTGGAAATGAAAAATATATATATATATTCAAAACTGGAAAAAAATTGTGACATGATTGTATATGGAAAAAATACCAGCTGTGTAGTGTTGGTAAATTATGTTAATGCAATGCAATGCAATGCATTAACAGTTAAGTAAGTAAAATGAAGCTAATGTGTGATTTCAAATGCTTAGTAAGAAAATAGGAAATGTTTTCTGACTTGTTACAGTTCACCTGGTGCTAGATAATATTCTGTTATTATTTTATCTTATATTACAGGAACAATTCTAATAAGATCAAAGATTTAGCAGTCAGGCAACAGTTCAGGAGGTGAAAGAATAGTGTGCTATTAATAATAAGTGAGCCTTGCCTTACCCAGGAAGAAATCTTACTAAGACATACCAATGCTAGAAACAAATATAGAAAATATAGGAAATCCAGATGTGACATCAGGCACATCTAGTTTTGCCCAGATAGAAACCAGATGTGCCTTAACAGACAGTGGTCAGGCATATCTATCTTCACCTGTGTTTTGTGTTTTCACCCATAACACTGTATTTACTGCGAGTGAATGGCTTATCACATGAAAAGAAAATTCAGCATTCTTTACCGTGGGGACTTTACTCCAAGTCTTGCATAACTATCAGTGGAGGGAGGAAAATCCTTAGGTTTAGCTCCAGAAGTTGAGACGTTTCATAAAGATCATAGTTTTCATTAATATATATATATGATGTTGATCTGTGTAGTGACACAAAAATGTCTAAAAGAATGAACAGATGTTATTTTGTCATTTCAGAAATAACCAAAGAAAAAAGAGATCACAATATACATTTTGAAAGTTCAATTTATTTTTCTTTTTAATAACCATGATTTTTAAGCCAGGATTTTGTTTATTTTGAGGCTTGTCTTGTGATTTTGAATGCTTGTGGTTGTCAATTATTTGACTGAATATGGAAAATGAAAACACGGATATAAAGACAAATAGATATGGTTGAATAAGTACTAATACACCTGAACTTTGTTCCATATATGAAACCTTTTGTGAAGGAATTATATTACAATGTTTGGTTCTCTTTTTTATTACTAAATTCATATTCATTTACATTTTCCAGTTAGAGCCAGGTTTGAGGGAGAATTGCCAACATACATAAAAGTATGGGTTCCTATGGTATTTTTGGCCTCATTTGTCCTATTTTGGCAGTTTAAATCAGCTGTAATGGATTTATATTCCTGTCCTTTAGCATTTCTGTGGTTTTACTCCCAATTTGCAATTCTTCTACAGACACATTTTGGACCACTTGTCCTCCTCTCTCAGAATTTGTCTGTTTCTTATTGGTTTGCTTGCCACACTATCTCACATTACATGCAGCATGAATGTATAATATATTTGCATTCAATTACAAAAAGAGGTATAGGGAAAACAACATATTTTTTGTCCTGGTTTCAAGTCTTCTCTATCCTGTGTCCCTTTGATGACTCTCACCTCCCCAGCAGCCCAGACCTGATGAAACACTTTGACAGAAGTGCACTTTTTAAAACCCAAATGTTTATTTTGGCACATTGCAGAAACAGGAATCTGATTCTTAGGACAGGAAAGACTAACCACATCACAGAGCTGATCAGAAGGACTGCCAGCTGCACTGCTGGGCAGGCCTGCTATCCAGTACCCATGCTTGCCTTCACTTGTGCACACAATTTACCTGCAAACTATTTTGGAGAAAAGAAATAAGAAAAATTAAAAAAAAAAAAAAAAAAGATATTTTACTGCAAAGAAAAACATTTCAAGTGTTAAAGATCTAAACATTTTGTTAAGTCACCTCTCCAGATTTTTCATACAAATTAGATGGGGAAATTTATTTTTTATTTTGATAGCACTCTTTAGACTCATGACAGAATTAAAGGGAAGAAGGTAGTGGAAGCTTTGGTAATTTTGCCTCTCAAATAACTTCTTCTTCAATGTATAGCATGTTAAGATGTTTATAGATCACATGTATGTACAAAGAACAACTTATGCTGATTGGATAGCAAAACTGGATAAAAAATAGTAATAATAATGAGTTATTTTAAGAATCTTTCCTAACATTGTAATCTCGATCCTGTAAATTATTCCTGTCATAAATCTCATTTTGAGGCCTTTTTTTTTTCTTAATTTATGAGTGATGAACTATTTAGAGCATACAATATGATATGAATATTATTATCTATTTAGAGTGGGACCATTGACACCATGAAGTAAACACTAAAACTATCTACATAGGAGGGCTGTTGATTTTAAAACACAATTCGAGATTAATTTATTTATTCTTTTTTCTTTTCATCTACTCCAACAATAACTGCAAGTACAATACTTACAGTTAAATGAAAAGATCCCAATTACATGGAAATGTTTGGGCTCAGTGCTTTTGCCTCACTCAGTCTTCTGTATTCTTCTACTTTACTCCTGTCACAAGTTGTATCTGACAGGGAAGACAAGAAAACCATATAATCATGGAATTTTGTTACTCCACTTGTAAACAATGACTGGGGTATATTCTGAAAACTTGGTTATTTTATTTTATTTTATTTTATTTTATTTTATTTTATTTTATTTTATTTTATTTTATTTTATTTTATTTTATTTTATTTTATTTTATATTTATTTTTTTCTCTTAAAGATCTTATCTTTTCTTATTTAAAGTTCTTTGTTTTTTTTTCTGTTAAAGATCTGTCTAACCAGTGTAATCATTTGGGTCTTGACAACCTCATTCCAAGTTGCACCTTTGCAATTATAATCTTCTAAAAACTAGAGAGAGGGATGAATCATTGACTCGGTATGATTGAGAAAATTTGCCATCTTGTGTGGAATGTTTAATGAACTCAACACAGACCAAGAGTGTTAGAAAAGAAGCCCTAAACTTGAGTAGAAAAATTAAGTCATGGCATTAAGACACAGCTAACCAAAACAACTCAGGGACACATTCTGGCAAATGATAGATTCTATATAGTAGCTGTATTAAACGCTCGTTGTTCTGGGTTATATTCACTTTAAACAGTGAAACTGTTTCAGAGTTTATTTAGCTATTTCTGTTATCCTTGTACAATGTGTGTTCATACTAATGTTGAGGCCGCAGTATTGCATTTTATTTTAATAGCCAACTATTTTTCTAAGTGTTGTTTTAACATACATGTCATAGTTACACACACTATTAATTGCCTTGCTTCTCTGCTTCTCAAAAAGGCAAACTGGTTATCTCACACCTTACAGATTATCACATCTGTTTTGATATTTCATAAGGAATATTATTTTGACAGGTTTGAACCCAGAGGTATTTTGACTTTTCTTTTTCTGAAGGAAGAAGTCAAGACCCTCTACTTACCAAGCTAGGTATTCCATGGCAATAATGTCTTTTAATGACTGAAGAGAGATAGCCCTTGCATTTTGCTCAACTGCTGATTCTGATTGGAAAAAAATCTATAAAAGCTTTTTTTTTTGGGGGGGGGGGGGGCAAACATCCCTGTTTTGAAGTCATCTTTTAGTTAGCAACAGAGACTAATTTTGAAATTGCCATGATCTTCCTGCAATGACACTTTGTTTATTTTCAGCCCTACATCTTTGCAAATTAATGATTTGATTCAAATGTTAAATCCTAGATTTTACTGCCAGGAAATATCCATTTCAGGTTAAAAAAATAATAATAATAACATGCTTTTAAATTAAAAAAAAAATGCACTTGCTTGTGATGTCAACAATTAAAGCTGAAAACACACAGGCTATTGGATGAAATTAAGTCATTCTCAGATATGCTGAGAATGTACAACCTTTTTTATGTGTTCAGCTGCTGCCTATCATCTTGTTTTTAAATGTTAAGGAATTTTGGATATCCTTTTCAACTGTATTTTAATAGCATCTAACAAATGGGGACAACATCCATAACCAGGGATCCTGAACACCTTGATAATTCAAGTGGTAGTAATAACAATAAATTACACATTTTGAACATTGGTGAAAAATTAGCTCACCTAAAGAAAGAATATGTGTTTCAGGACACAGCAAAACATTTAATATATTATCATTCTATCTACCAGAAGTGATCAATATATAATGAGAGATGTTTGTATATAAGCAGTGCTGCCATGCCACTGAAAAAATGTACCACAGTGATTCAGTATGTGCACAGAACTCCAGTGGACAAATGTGTACAGATTCATCCCATGCTGTACAGACATTTTTTACTGAAATGTTTTTAATTGTTAACAGAAATAACATTATCTCCTGCAGCCTGATTTTCTTTAACTAAGTTTCTCATGTCAGTTTCATGTAAGTTTCTCATGTCAATACATTTGCAGCAATAGAATTCATCCAAGTTCTCACCTTGTTGATTTTAATCTTTGAAATTTATTCTGACAATATTCCTAGCCTAAGTGCTTTCTTTTGCAGAAAACAAAGTAATCAGATTTCATGAGAGCTGGGTTATTGCACAATTGTATGTAGCTCTTGGAGGAAGCTCCTAAAGGAAACAGAAGTCTGTAACATACTCCAAATTCCTTTCAGGACCCCTAGTTCTTTGATTTAATCTTGAAACAGTCAAGACTTTTAGACATTCTTCATACACAAATAGGCTGCGGCATCCAATTCACTTCAATGAAGTACATTGTGACTTTATACTGATCTCTAGTACAGCTAAATATATTTTTTCTCACGGATTATAATTTTTTTTCCATGTCATAAGTACTGAAAATTTAATTTATCAGAAGTGATGGCAATCCATTTTAGAAATTGGAGGAATAATCTAAATGAAATGTTAGATTCACAATGAGGCATTTTCCTCTGAATCTCAATAAATTTGCTTTATTTTAAGTGACTAAAATGGAAAGAAAGCAACCTGTTCATAACTTGGTCAAATCACTAACATTTTGTTATTGATTAAGCAGGGTGAGATTCCTAGATATCATGCAAACTCTGTTTTGCTTTTAAATAAGCACCCTACCTTATATATTCACGAGATGCTTGAGCCATGTTTTCATTATGCAGAGGGAAGTTAAATTAAATTCAGGCCACATTTTTTCTGACGCATTACATCTATTCATATTTTTATTTTTATTTTAAGAATAGTTTTACAGTTTTTGTGTTTTATGTAATTTTCATATGTCCTTAAAACCTGTTCCCTGAAGGTTACCTGGGGGATGGTATCTTTCAATAGTCTATGGGATTCCTCATTTAAAGGGAAAGGCTGTTGTTTGCTTCTATCTCAGGTGGTATATCTAGAAACCTTGGTCAAGACACCCTTAGATGAAAATATTCGTGAGATACTCTTGAGACATATGACTGTATTTTGTATGCATGCATATATGTTTGGTTTTGGTATACATAGTTTTACACATGACCAGATTACATGCAAAGTGTTCTTCTGTTCTCACTCACCACCATAAATTATGTCAAGCTCCGCACTCCTAAAGCATTTCTGCTAACTTGAATCCTCATGTCTGGTAACCTCACTATCTAGGGAAGATTCTCCTTACTGCAGAAAACCCATCTAAAAATGATTTAATCATGTGCAGCTCACAGTGGGGTTCCTCTCAGCACAACTTTTATCTTTTTGGAGACTGAAAGTAAGAAGATGAGAGAAGAGCTAAACTGAGTATAGAAGAGAATTGTGCTCATACATCTATGAGATATTTCTTAAATTGAGTGTCTATATCCAGGATGTCGCTAAGTGTCTGTTGATGTTAGAGGGGGGCAAGATATTTGTATTTAGTCTTCTCATTTTTCTTCTTATCTTTTTAGATGTTTCCCCATATACATATACAGTTAAACACTTGCACCATCTTTTTTTCTCTATGTTTTCCCCAAATTCAATTCATGATTTCGTTTCAAGAAAGCTTGACCCTACTTGTAGATTGCTAGCAAATATTTTGCTTCCAACGCTCTAAATGATTGTGCATCATTGATCTAGAATATGTGGTATGAACCTACTCCCTGAGTAGGTAATTTCTGGGCCGCCAAAGAGTTCTCACAGGGAAGCTGAAAACGTTGTTGTGGAGGAAATACAGAAAATAAAGAATAAAGTTTGAGGCTTTGGGTGGGGTGGAGTGATTTTATTTGTTTACTTATTTTGGCTACAATTTTGATGTCTTCAGCTATGACTATAATACTTAGAGTATTAACAAAACCTGGGAAAGAAATTGTAATTGGAACTCCCATTCCCTTTATAATCAATCAGGATAAATTGGGCTACCTGTAGTAGATACAGATATCTTTCTAAAAATAAGTTCTTTATATTCTTTAGAATAGCTAGAAACAGGTTAATATAGAGTTAACAGTAACACAGTAGTCATACATTCTAATCTAAAATCCATCAAAATGAGTGTTCTCTTTAATCTCAGTGACTTTGGAGTAGGGGTCCCAGGATCCCCAAGCTTCAGGAGTCACAAATCTTTTCAGAAATCTGATTTTTAACAAAGTACACATGCTTGCATTTCTAGCCTCACTTTAATTTTCAGAAGTGAGAGTTAAAATTGATTTGTACAGGTGATATGCAAAAAAAAAAAAAAAAAAAAAAAGAAAATACTGGAGGAGACATGAAGACACGACTACCTACTTTTCTGGAGCGATATGTTTGTCTGCTTTTCTGGACCAAAACTGCAACAAGTTTGTAGAGCATGTGGGCTACACATATGTGATGTTTGAGCAGCAGAGGCAGCAAGCTACATATGAAAGAGCTTAAGATTCCAGGGCTCTTAATTTAAATCTGCATGCACACAGAAGGATCTATCCAGTAGTAAATGGCACATTGGAAAAGACTAGAAGCCTAACAACGAACTTATAATTCTGAGAGCTTCATTTGTGTGAATACAAGTGCTAGATAGACTGGGGAACTGGACAATTAGCAACAGCATGAAATTCAACAGAGGTAAATTCTGGGTTCTGCACCTGGGACAGAGTAATGCCAGCCGCAGGCACAGACTGGAAAATGAGTGGCTGGAGAGCAGCTCAGCATGGGTGCAGCCTCACCTTGAATACTATGTGGAGTTCTGGGCTCCACGATGTTAAAAGCATATTAAGACACAAATACAGAGTAGGTGGAGAATGGATTGAGAGCAGCCATTATGAGAAGGAACTGGGAGTGTTGGCTGATGAAAAGCTCAACCTGAGCCAGAAAAGTGCGTTTGCAGCCCAGAAAGCCAAATTTATCCTAGATTACATCAAAAGAAGTGTGGCAAGCAGGTCAGTGGCCTGCTTCTCCCCCTCTATTCTGCTCCCATGAGAACCCACCTTGAGTGCTGTAATCATCTCTGGGGCCACCAACACAAGAAGGACATGGAAGTGTTAGAACAAGTCCAGTGGAACACCATGATCAGAGGGCTGGAACACCTCTCTTATGAAGACAGCATGAGGGAGTTAGGGTCGTTTAGCCTGGAGAAAGGAAGGTTCCGGGAAACATTATAGCAGCCTTCCAATACCTAAATGAAGCCTACAGGAAAGCTGGAGAGAAATTATTTATCATAAAGTCTAATGATAGGACAAGGACAATAGCTTTAAATCAAACAAGGGTAGGTTTAGATTAGATATAAGGAAGAAATTCTTCACTCAGAGGGTGGTGAGACACTGGAACAGGTTGCCCAGAGAAGTTGTGGATGCCTCATTCCTGGAAGTGTTTTAGGCCTGTCTGGGGCTTTGTGCAACCTGGTCTAGTGGAAGTTGTCCCTGCCCATGGCAGGGGGATTGGAATTAGATGATATTTAAGGTCCCTTCCAACCCAAAATGTTCTATGACTCTAATTCTAAGGTCCTTGAAAGAGTCCAGAGAAGTGCAATGAAGCTGGTAAAAGGCCTGGAAGGCATATCCTGTGAGGAGAGGATAAGGACACTTGGTTTGTCCAGCCTGGAGAAAAGGAGGCTGAGAGGCGACTTCATTGCTCTCTACAGCTTCCCAAGGAGAAGAAGCAGAAAGGATGGTACCAGTCTCTGTTCTCTGGCCACTTATGACAGGACACATGGGAACAGCACAAAGCTGCACCAGGGGAGTTTCATACTTGATATAAAAAAAAATAATAATAATAATTTCTTTACCCTGAGGGTGGTCAAACACTGCAATGTGCTTCCTGGTGAGGTGATTGATGCCCCATGCCTGTCAGTGTTAGAAAAGTTTGGATAATGCCTTCAATTACATGCTATAACTTTTGGTTAGCCATGAAGAGGTATGGCAGACAGACAAAATGGCCTTTGAAAGCCCCTTCAAACTGAACTAGTTTACTTTATCTCAGTTGATGAAAAACTTGTACTTTATAGGAAATCTTTTCCCTCTCTCTCCCTTTTTTTTTTTTTTTTTTAAAGTATAAAAACACAGATTAAAAACACAGATTCCTGAATTTGCTTAAGAAAGTACCCCTGGGCTCAGAAATCAGAGACTGTATGATTTTTAGTATCAAAGCTCAGGATCATAGTACTGGTAGGTCACAGTTCAAAGTGTCTGTAAGCCCAAGGTAACAAATATCTTGGTCAATGAATATATAAGTCTGTAGTAAAGCTAATAACAAAAACAAATAAACTACAGGTTGTTTGCTCATTTTAAAACTTTTTACTGATATCATAATCAAACTCACAAAACCCTTTATCTCAGCTCACTGGATGGAAAAGATAAAACACAAAAGGTAAGCAAATATGCCAGATGTCACAGAATAAATTCTTCAGTCTGACATTCACAGTCCTGTCCTAAAACTACAAGTGAAAGAACTTCTCCTGCTGAGAAGTTCTCAAAAGAAGATGAGTATTTTCATTCTCATAATATTATACCAGATATGTGAGTTCAGTTGTTCCTTGTAAAAATTAGAGTTCTTTTCTTCTTCTACATAAGGTCAGCCTGATTATTTATTTTCAATGTTTTTCTCAAATGATTTTTAAAGAAAAAAAAAAAAAAAGAAAGAAAAAGAAGAATAATAAGGACTACATTCTACAAATATCCATCAAAAGAGATGCTTTATAGGAAAACATTCATGACAGGTTTCTGTGACAATCACTAGTGGATTTCACCATGATATAGAGGTTCATATTCTAAAAAGTATATAGTGCCAAAGTACACTCCCAGTCATTACCAGTTCAGAACTTCATTTCAAGGTTCAGTGGAAAAAGCCAAAGTCTAAGTCAAAGAGGGAACTGAGCACTCTTAGGAACAATTCTTTCTATGAAAGTAGAGATGATGACCTGAATTCTTGATCATGATTTTCAGTGCATTTTATCTTATTATTATTTATCTTATTTATATATATTTATATATATATATATATGTTACATATATATATATATTTATTTATTGTATAAATATAATATGTATTTATATTTAAATATATATATTTATATATATATATATATCTTATTTATATATATTTATATATATTTATCTTATTATCTTATTATCTTATTATGCCATGGATTGTATTGAGTCCCTTTCTCAGCAATTACAAGGCAGCATGTCAGTAGATGAGTATATAAAGTTTCTTCACGTTCACTGGAGGAATTAAGCTGTATTTTTGACAATATTTCTGTGTACAAATTTAAAAGTTTTTTGATAAGGTAATTAAGTCATCAAGATTTACTTTTTAACAATGTTTGTGATAACTGAATGCAATATGTAACTAAAAATATTTAATTCTAACCAATATTTGTAATATATATTTTCAACTTGTGAATTAGTCAGAGTTTTTTTTAGTTTTTACATGGAAGTGTGTTGAAAGCCATAGTTTCAGTGTAGTATTATATTTCACTGTAAACAAAGAGTCATTGACCCTAAGCTGTTGGAAAGAAACATGTAAAAAAGATCAATTTCATATCTGAAATAATTAACAATCAAAAATAATGACAGATATTTTTGAGAAATTATAAGAAAAAATATATCGAAATATACACATGAATATATATACATATCTTTTAAAGAATTGTCCCACTCAGATGCCTTAAGATGTTTGTGAGACTTTCCAATAGGTAAAACTATTTTTAAAAATCACATGTGATTTTCACATTCTAAATAATTTTCACTTCAATTTTCATTAATTTATCTAATATTTGTTAGACTTAATTGACTCTCTATTTCGAAGATTTATTATCCCTCACAATAGATCTAATTTGTGGTTTACCCAAACTGAAATAGAAAGTGGGACAAAGAAACCTTTGCTTCTTCTTTTCTTGTGGTAAATTTGCCCACTGGTGTATGAGAAATATCTCTGGGCAAAAGTTCAAGAAAGCTGGTGAACAGACTTTGTATTTTTAGACTTTGAGTGTTAATGTAACTGCATAACAATGCACTATACAAGTAACTAAATAGGACACAGACACTGGGATACACAAATTACCCAAAAATGGGATTAAGGAGATCAAAAATTAATTTTACAGATGAATCTTGAAAGGGAATGAAGTATTTTAGTTAAGACAAAAATAGCACAGAATAAACATTTGGAAATAGTGAAACTACTACAATAGTGAAACTACTACAATACTTGCAGTTTCCCTGCACTGCTTCCATGTAATGGATCAGTCATACTGTCTGTTCTAAACCACTATATACAACTATTTTTTCAAGCTTGTAAATGTTCAAGTCATGTAAGACTAGGCTCAGGTGGTTTCTCATGAGATATGAATGACTTAGAAAATACATGGTTCTTGGGTGTTTGACTCATGAAACTTACAACACAGTAAGAAAACTTGCAGGTCCATCATATCAGCATAGAAACCAGCCCTTTCCTTTGAATTAGGCTTGATTGTTCTAAGATGTGTGTGCATGTACATGCATGCAAATGCTTATGTGACTTAAAAATGTGAAAAGGACTTATGATAAAACTAAACTTAGTGTCTGTATCAGATTATAGATCACACTGTTTTATCTCATTTAAAGTACATACTACATGGACTTCTTTTCTTAGGATTCTAATAGTAAGCAGAAGAAGTCTTTGACACCTAGGTGAGTATAGTTCAGGTGTGAGTCAGGTGAAGAATACCTTCATACATGGATTGTTCTCTTTTATGTGTCTTTTGAGCCTAGATGTCTGCTGGGAACCTAAAAGAATGAACAAAAGGATAGCTAAGCAGATCCTGTTTAACAGTAAAATGATTCTAATATAAATCCGTGGTTAAATGAAACAGGTATGAGGAAACAGTGAAATCATTTGTGGAATTATATAGACACATTCACTTTAGGTCACAAATGGAAATTTTACAGTTGCATTGAGAATATGCAACAAAGATTTAAAATTTAATTTGCTTGGAACTTCCTGTGCAATCTTTTCAATTATTCTAGTGTCAATATTACTCTAGTTTGATAATGCAGATCAATTACCAAAGTACTGAGTCTATTTGTCACCTTTAGTTCTTAAAGTATTTGTTAAAGTCACATCAGCATGAATTGAACACCTGCAGTCATCTATAGAATTCATCTGTGCTTTCTTGTATATTCAGAATGTTAAAAAAGACATTAAAAAAAAAAAAGTAATGTAAAAAACAATAAAGAAAATTATAATAGTAAATTCTTCTTAAAAGTAAACATTTAGATGATTAAGAAGCTATATTCTGCCAGAGTCAAGAAAAGGAACATTGCAAGAAAGACATGGCATTTCATTTATCTGAATTCTCTTAACTAAGAGTTTTAAGATGGGCCCCAGTGTAATTTTAGAAATCAAATGCTATAACTAGCAGTACTCAACGGCTGGGAAAAGTATGACTGCAGAGGGGGAGGAGAGAAGAGGGAAATGCTTGGGTGCACTGCAAATAGATTTTGAATCAACAGTATGGTAACAATTAGACAGTGGTCTTTTTTATTTTGTTGGATTTTGAAAATCATAAAAATAGATTATGAATAAGCCTCATGTGTAAGCCAAAATTTACACTGCAGCAGCTGCATTATCCTACTAATACACAGTAATTTTATCAGATCTATTTACAACTTTCTTCTAATATTTCACAGGTGGAAAGAATGCTTCTCAAATTCTTGCTTTAGGAATGAATTCTTCTTACACATTTTCAGCTTCCACCTTTTATTTCTCACATTTACATGTTAATGGTAGGAAAGTTGTATGAAAACAATTCATTTAACGAAGAAATAAATTAAGGCCTAGTACGCATATGGTTTCCTTTATTGTTTCAAGATATTTGGTGCTTTCATAGAGCTCTGCCTTAATCGAGGTATTTTCTTAGGAAATTTTGCATTCATTACACAATTGTAAGCAGTGCAGCTCTCTATCGAAAGCAATCCCCAATGTTTCCATTCTTTTATGAAACTTGTCTTGCAAAGACAAATCCTTGTTGATTTTACAATTGTTACCTTTTAGCAACACTAATAAGTACACTGTTCATGGCTGGCTTACCGAAATTGAACCCAAACTGCCTATATCTTAAACATTTAGTTTTAGTGTTTAATATACAGTATATAATATACTTCAGTATAAAGACCAATTTCAAAACCAAGTAAAAGGGGCATTATATCACCTCGTCAGTTTTTTTCTGTCTCTTTCTTTTGTAAACCTGGTTTATACTTGATCTGTATCTTTCATGTAAAATAAATATCTATGGAAACAATTTGAAATGCTAAATACCTGAACAGAATTAATATTTGGAATGAAAAAGAAAAGAACTCTAGAGGATTTAATTTGAGGTATGTTGGAATAAAATTGGTTTTCTTATTATTAACTAAACTATTTGGAAAATACAACTAATAGCATGAAAGTCTCTTAAAACAGAGGTGGGTTTTGTGTGTGTGTGTGTGTTTTTTTAAGTTGACATGGAATTGTAATTCATTTTAAGTAGCATTTAATTTGTGCCTCAAATTCTTCAATTTTCCAACATTTAGTTATTGAATGTGGATTGTTCTCTATTTTTTCCTCTGTAGATTAACCTTGTATTTGGAGTTTTATCCTACAGACCTTTTTATTCACTAAAATAAAATGTCTAGTATTTTCCAAGTAATACACTGTAAAGCTGGATTAAAAACAGAATGCAAATTATTTTAAATACATAATTATTATTGGAAAGTTATGAGTAGTTTCAAACGTTGCCTAGGTAATAAAACCTCAAAAGAACCTTACTCTCCAGCTGTGGTTGAATTTTTGTGATGTTGCAGAGCAGTGAAAGGCCAAATAGACAAAGTTGTCTTCAAATAGACAACTTCCAGTAAACAGGTGTTACCTTGGAGGACAAAATCATTGGCAGAGGTTGACCAACTTTTGGTTCAATGTAGAAAAGCTAAAGTAGGCATTTGGTCCTCTTAGAAGCAAGAAATTCTCAAGAAGCTAAAACTTGTAAAACACCATTCAGGTTAAGGAAGTTTGAAAACTTTCTCACCATCTTGGACATGTCAACACCATGATATACATGGCCTCAGACATGGCACTTTCTGGATGTATATGAGTCTCATAAAAGAAGTAACATTTTATTTCTTCTGTGTTTTACCAAACTTAATGCCTAAATAAATCCATAAATCTAAATCCACTAAATCCATAAATACCAAGTTCATTCCATTATCTTTAAAGATAAAGGAGGAGGAGGATTAGCATGCAAATGAAGTTGTAACACCCTTCTCCTGAAAGCAGGAAAAATGATAATCTTTTCCATCTCCTGAGGAAGAGGCTGACCTACTTTCTCTCACCTCCATCCAGAGAAAAGAAACACTTCCTAATAGCTAAAAATCAGCATCAAATGACAATTTAAGAGGCAATTGGTTCTCATTTTATACAATATATATATATACACACGTATAATATATATATATAAATACATGTGTGTATATATATATATATATTTATACAATATATATATACAATATATATACAAGATACCATAGCCATCATAAGCATATCACAGGTATTCTTCCATGTACATCTAATTGAATTAATTTTAGAATATCAGGGAGGTGTCTAATCAATATTGTGGATTTGGGTTTTTGTTGTTGGTTGGTTGTTTTTTGTTTTTTGTTTTGTTGTTTTGTTGTTTTTTTTGTGTATGTTTTTTTTTGTTTGTTTGTTTTGTTATTTGTTTTTTGTTTTCTTAAGGAACTTTGGGAGAATAGTGTTTTCCATACATGCTCTTCTTTTATTGGGAGGGATATTTGTTGAGGAACACCATTGGTACCTGCAATTCCAGCTCAAGCACTTTGTCAAGGTTCCAACATACTTAAAGGGGTCTTATAAAAAAGATGGAGAAGGACTCTTTACTCAGGTAGATAATGATAGGACAAGAGGGAATAGTCTTAAACTAAAAGAGGATAGGTTTAGACTAGACATTAGGAGGAAATTCTTCACTGTAAGGGGAGTGAGGCACTGGAAGAGGTTGCCCAGAGAAGTTGTGGGTGCCCCATCCCTGGAGCTGTTCAAGGCCAGGCTGGAGGGGCCTTGGCAAACCTGACCTAGTGGATGGCATCCCTGCCTATGGCAGAGGGGTTGGAGGTAGATGATCTTTAAGGTCCATTCAAACCCAAGCCATTCTATGATTCTATGATTCTGTGATTCTATGATTTTGTGATTCTATGATTCTACAGTTGATTTTATGATTATTGATAGGAGAATTAAATGGGAGAGGGAACCCTTGAAACAGATCTGCAGCCTGTGATATAATTGAATCAAGACAGCCTTTTGGAAACATTTTGTTGTCAATGTTGTCCCTATTCAGCTATTTCACAAGCAATACAGGCCAAATGTTTTGTTTGATGGAAGAAATTTAGGAACGAGTAGGTCGCTTTAATTTAGATCTTTCCATTTTATAAGAACACCTCTTTCATTACATCTTTGCCAAATTAACAAAGTTGGGTATAATTGTAACCTTTAAAAGAACAAGTATTCAAAAGCATGTCTATAAGGAAAAAGCAGAAGCATTTTTAGACTTCCAGGGAAGTACTTGAATAATGAAAAATGTTTTCCAGCTATTTACCCTAGGTTTGAGGGGTCGGAGTGTGTAGGATTTTTTGACAAAAGATTGAAAGAATACAAAGAACATCTTGACTGTAGGAGTTATCAAAACCACTGTGTCATAGTCTATGTTCATTTCCAGGGTAAACTTCTTTAACAGCCAGACATGCCAGTTTACAGTGTGCTAGCAAGATTTTGTCAGAGTCCTTGCTACAGTTGTTTATGGTAAATGTTTCTAACTTTGTTTAATTATTGTGTTATTTTTACTGTAACAGCAAAGTAGAGAAGGAAGAAAAGTAAGAATAACTATATTGAAACAATTAATTGTCCCCTTTTGGTAAATACAATTGCTTTCTTTAGTTTAGAGGAATTTACTAATAGCATATCTGTAGTGAGGACAGGGCTGCTGAGGGAACTGGTTATGCCTTTGTTTCCTTTTGAATATACTGATGTTTTTAATTTTCATCACATAGCTACTCACTTTCTCCCCTCTGTATTCTTGTTTGTGAGGATCTGGTGAATGAGGTTCTGGCTAGAATTTTATTTCTCCAGGCAGGCCTTCTATCCTGAGTGTTGTCTATCCAAACCTTTGTTGTCCACAGTCTCCAATTTTTCAGTGCATAATGTTAAGTACTTTCTTGAGAAAACTAGGCAATGTCAATAGTCAACTGAACCTCAGTCACAGAAACATCAGAGCCTTTTGAAGGCTTCTTTGATCACATGCTCAGCTTTTGCTCCTCATTAAAGAAGCTAGAGGTGCCAATGCCAGTGTTGCCTGCTGTCTCAGAGAAATCCTTTTTAGTCTATTTGTCTAAGGTTTGTGAGATAGTATAAGAAAATCTAGTATGAAGTTGGTATGGCAGTGTCACCTTAACCGAAGCCTTCATGAACTTGGATGAAAATTAATTGTTTGCTTTCTCTGTACAAAGTCTCCTGACTTCTCTACGTATCCACCTAACATAGGAGATGACCATCATACAATTCATCCAGATGGGAAGAGAAAAATAACATTGACCTCCAGTAATTAGTTTTGACCTTAGACATGGAGTTTCTGTGATGTTGTCTTTATGTGATGTTGTCTTTATATTGCTGATGTGAAAGCTAGGACAGGAAAACATACAGTCATACAAAGTTGTGCAGCCACATTATAGGTGAGAGCTGGTGTAGTTGCAAAAGTAAATGCCCCTTAAATTCTTGGAGTAGCTGCACAATCTTCAGGAAATGGTGGGAGAAATTTGGAGACAGACATGGAGAATGGATTTATTCTGGACTACTTTGTAGGAGAGATTAGCAAAGTACCTCATATTCATATTAGGTAGATCATTTTTGAAGGTTTTGGTGATTTTGAAAAATATTACAGCTCACTAAATTCATGACTGACATATTCAAAGAAAAAAGGCCTCTATGCATGAGTGTTTATCAGTTGAAGTAAGTCAAAGAGTGTATTGACTCTCAAGGCTTGTGTTTGTTTTCTGCAAAGTATCTTCATGTGCTTGAAGGCTTTTGCCAAACTTTCATGTATACATGTAATTGGTACATTTGTAACATTGTCACTGGAAAAGATTTATGCAATTATCAGTGATATAATTGTCTACTGAAGTTGCAGGGGAAAAAAATCTATTTTTTTTCTACATCAAACACAAGAGTTTTTCAGTTCTTCATACAACTGGCATGCTTGCTAACTTAACTTTGTCTTGCATTCTTTCCCTTTTTAAAGAGTTTTCTCTTTGTCATTTCTGATGTGTTACAGTTTCCAGGCTCCATTCAAATACCATTTGTACATTTAAATCTACTGCCTGTAGACAGACTGAAAGAGAGTACAACGGGAAAAACAATCCATTCTGTCATCAGCAAACCTTTCCAAAATTGTGAGGCACAGCAGAGATCTTGCTGGAAATGAAGGTGCTCTGCTTGAAATGTAATCATAATTTCCCCTTAGGGCTTCAATTTCTACTTCTTTTTTTTTCTGTATGAGCTGATAACTCCACCGCACCTTCAGTCATCACCTAGTCCATATGAATTTAATTCTCTTCTAATGGATTTGTATAAAACCAGTAGGGAAAAAGCATGGAAACAGGAATATAGGATTTAGCTCAGTATACTCTGTAAAGTTTCTTAAGCACTATAATTATTTTTGTCCATTGACTCTTTCTCTCCCCTCTAATCTGTCAAGACTTTATTTGACCTACAACGGTAAGATTCTTTCTTTATTCTCTCACTTGTTGCCTTATTCTTTCACTTGTTGCAGGCAGGAGTGGAAAACTATACACAGCCACAGATTAACAATTGCCAGTGGCATTCTTTAACTCTACCTTGAATATAAACTATGTGAACAAATTTATCCAACACTGGAAGCTTAGGTTTGGGAAAATCAGGCCTGAGAAAATAAATACTTTGGCAGTACTTTGGCAGTCCAGAGAAATCTGTATTTCTCTCTCTTCTTTTGCTGAAGTTGATTTGGTTCTATTGCTCTTCCTAGACTCAGAAGATGGCAGCATTTATAAAGACATTCGGAAAACATATGTTAAGATCTTAAACTGGCCTACAAACACAAGGATTAACCCAAGTGTTTCTGAGTGCTATCTATGGAAGCTTGAGAGTCAAAATCATCTATAAAAAACACCTGCTATAAAACTTCAAAAAATTCAGTTCAAGTAGGATCTTAAGAAAAATACCTATGCAAGCTCTGTCCACACACACTTCTGTAGACAAACTGAAGTCACATATTTGTGCTACATGATTCTGTCTGCAAGTTAATATACTTCACAGTCTCAAGAGGAATTCTTATTTTAGAATTGACACTGAATTAATTACAGCTACATGGCTATTGACTGGATCATGGCATGGGTAGAACAAGCTTGCACTGGCTTGCAAAAATCTTTAAGGCATGCACTCCAAATTAGAGCTTGATATATAGTGAACATGTTAAAATTGAAAACTAAACAAGACTATTCATGAAATGCATGTGGCCTGTCAGCCTAACGCTTTGAGCAGAACCTGATAGGAGAGTTTTCTCCTCTCCAGGAAGGAGCACAATTAAAGCTTAGATGTCTACCTTACTTAGAGAGAGGGATCATGAAGGAGTTGTGCTTGTCTATCAGAGAAGAGCCATTTCTGTTTCTGATGCCAAACCTGAGTCTTGGTAGAAGGTCCTACCAAAGGAAAGGACCTATGCTCCAGCAAGAGTCTGAAGGCAGGATATAATGTTTTCTGATGACTGAGCTCTATAGGATTTAATTTTTAACTCTATGTAAATCAAGGCATCTTGCTTTAATCCTAGTGTACAAGGTATACAAGGTGTACAAGGAAACACTGGTCCATATTTCCTCAAGCAGCTCTGAGCCAAACTTTTGCTTATTACAACCTCATTTCTTGTTCTATTAACCTACTTTCTCTTTAGGGACTTCTCTTCATTAAAACTTGTTCACTCATCATGAGTTAAAAATAACTACACAGCCTTATTGACTTGTCTTTGTGAAGCACTCTGACTTTTCTGATCCAGCCCCATGGCAAAGCAATTTCTATGTGTATTGGAAAAAGAGAGTTAGTCCTTTAATGGAAAAACATTGTAAAAACTTTGAGTTCTGTAGGACATTTTTACAATTTTTTTTAATTTATTTATATATTTATTTATTTATTTATGGAGAGGGGTGTCCTTTAGTATTTTGCTCTTTTCTGGGTCTGGTTTGAGTGTTCAGACAGAGAGGGACAGAAATAATAAATGGAGAGAGATTTTTTGCTGAGGTATGGCATTTAAAGTACAATATAAAACAGATAATAAAGTTAAAAGGCTAGGACAAAAGCCTAGATCCTCCTTTTCTTTGCAAAATATCCCCTGCTAACTTTCAGTTCTTATTTTAAATGTATGGAAATGTGAGGCACTTAGAATATTAAAGAATATTGAGCCATGCCTGGGTCTGGAGATTCCCATCCTGGAGAAAGGTCTTGTGTAAAACACATCCGTTTTGCAGCTATGGATTGGATGTTTAAAAACAACCAAAATCTAACATTGTCTAGGGAAACAAATTTCTGCATTCCATTCAAGTCTTCAGCTCTGCATCATGGAAGTTGACAGGCTTATTTTCTTTCTGGATTCTCAAGGTCAGCAGACCTTTCCACTGTATGAACTAATCACTTGAAAACATATTGCCTGCAAGATATTGCAGATATTCTCTAACCTACTGAAAAATCATGTCCAGAAGAAACTATGCAAACAATGTCAGGTTTCCTCCACTGTACTGAATAGAAATATTTCAATATAGTAGATTGCTGAAGATTCATTAAAATGTATTTTTCCACTGTTGTGTAAAGTCATTTTCATTAGAAGACTTTTCAGAACTTCTAGGATTTTTCTTTTTTTTGGCCTGAAATTTTCATACAAAACAAGGCATAAAACCTAACAAAGGGAACAGACTATTTATGACTATTTTATTTATGCTCATCTAACATTGATTTTGATTTATTCTGTGTTACAGAAATAGAAGTTTTCTACCCTAGAGACAATTAGTTTTATGCTCTGGAAAACTCGGTGCATTTTTTCAACATCTGAATCCATTTCACAGTAATGGATTCAAATGTCACAAAGTCAAAAGTTCCCACACAAAAGAGAAAAATTGTAAATATTGAGTGTATGTCTGACACTGCCTTACCTATATTAACATTCCAGAATCTTCTCAAACTTAAGCAGCTACTAGTAAGAACTTTTTCTTCTTTCCCTCTCAAAAGCAGCAATCTGTGTACTCAACTATATAAATGTATATACAGATATTTTAAATATAAATATATATATATATATTCCACTGGGTTGACTGCTGCAGATCTTCACTGACTTGAACAGGGAAAGCAAAACGCATTTTTTTTCACTTGTCTCATCTAGGTACTATTTTTCTTTTTGGTTCTTAGTGTTACAAGTTTAAATAATGTTAATAATCTGAATGAAAACTTACAGTAGCAAGGAACTCTAATTTCCTGTGGCTATATCCTTGCAGTTAACTAATCTCATTGTTCTTTAACTTGACAGGACATAGGGTAACAGTTTTCAAATGAAAGAAAGTAGGTTTAGATTAGAAAGGAAGAAATTCTTCAGTTTGAGAGTGGTGAGGCACTGAAACAGGTTGCCCAGAAAAGCTGAAGATGCCCATCCCTGGAAGTGTCCAAGGCCAGATTGGATGGGATTTTGAGCAACCTGGTCTAGTGGAAGGTGTCCCTGCCCATGGCAGGGGGGTTGGAATTAAGGTCACTAAAAAACCTAGCCATTCTATGATTCTTTGAACTTGGCTCTAAGAGTCAAGTGTTTAGTCCTGGGTTCCTGTTAATCCTATTAATGCAATAGAATTTCTGTATAGTTTAGCAGAGTAATTGTTGAGTCAGCATATATAGGCAAGTCCACATTATATAGAGATACCTTTACGTATATATGCACGTTGCATTGCCAGGGAAAACTCAGAGTAAATTATCTCATTATTGATAATATAGAGATAGCCCAATCTTTCAGAATTCCTTATACAAATGTTTTTCCAGGTTCAGTTTCTACCATAAGCAGTGTCTGTATTCAAAGGATATGTAGCATAACTGAATGACAATTTAAAAAGTCACCATCAGGTAAATCCTAAGGAGTAATCAACAAACTGACCATTACTTGGGAAGTCAAAACTTGTGTTCAGACCTGAGGAGAAAAACAAACCAACTCCTCTCTCTTTTCCTCCTCTGTTCCACCACGCTTTGTAGTATTGCTTATTTATCAACAGAAGAAGATGTCACTTCATTGTAAGAACAAATAAGATCAACAAATGTAGACATTTTTTATTGAAGAGAAGGCTTAAGGATGTATAGTATACAGTACATATAGTATACATGTACAGTATAGTCTCAGGGACATTTGGATTATATTAAGATTCTGAACTGGTCAACATTTTAGTGGAGGTCATATCAGCAAGTGATGAATGAGCAAAAATGACTTACAGTATAAGATCAGAAAAATATATATTCTTTCTGAAATGTATTTTCATTGTCTTAATCATACTTTGTGTCAGCACTGAGCTAGTACCCTTTTTAGAAAAATTAATAATACATTAAAAATAAATAAATAAATAAATAAATAAAGATAATAATAAATAAATAAATAAATATAATAATAAATAAAAATAAATAAATAAAATAATTGTTCATGCTCATCTGTGAAGGCTCTTGACAGAAAACAAATAAATAAACAAAAGCTCTATAAAGTTTCCTGTTTGACCTCCTTTAAGGCATAGCAGAAGCTGCCTTTGCAAATACTTCCATTCAACTGCCTTAATAGGAGTGACTTGAAGTAGTGGAATTTCTTCATTGATAACTATAACACTGAATTAATATAATGGTAAAACATAGTGGTTTGGATGGACTCAGTGAACTGATTTAGTGTTTTCCTTCTTTAAATGTGAAACACTTTTCTGGCATTGGCCATGCTTAAGAAAGAATTGATGGTTTATTATTTATAAAACCCAAAGCATGAGGAGTATGAATGTCCCATTAAAGGGAAAGGAAGGGAGGGGAGGGGATTTTTTTCTTGAGCAGTATTTATTTTATCTATCTCCTGCCAGATGAGCCCACAAAAAGCACCAAATACTAGCTGCTGAGTGCTGATATCCTCATGGTTCTCTGCTGCGTAGTTGTGGAGAGTCTATTGCTCTTTTCACACACATTCTGTGAGAAAGCAGTAGATATATATTGTAGCTGATCCCCAGAAGAAAAGAACAGATAGCTAGCCAGTGTCTATAGCTGTATTTATCCTCCTGGTAGGAATGTATGTGGGGACATGGAAACATATACCCATGATTAGTAATTTCTGGGTCATGCTGGGAAGAGCACAATCCAACAAGAGATCATCAAAGAAGCTACCAGGTAGTAGCAGATGAACTACAGTTTGCACTGTGCATTTTTTTTACTTCAAAAAGCTGAGCTATAACACAGGTCCAAAATCGGAAACTACCCTTTCTCTCCATATAGTCCTTGCAGAGACTGAATTGTTCTGTGAAGACTGAGTGACCGCACCATCTGGCTTTGTTTTTATCACAAAACACAAGATTATAGCATTGTAATCTATACTAATGCCTGACTCTGTTTTGGTGTTTTGTTTTGTTTTTTTTTTTTTTTTTTGCCTTTAATAGATCAGCTTACAGAAAATATTTATAAATATATTAGAACCTACTGATTCAGATACCAGAAATGTGACTGCTGTAAAACTGCAGACACAGCAATTTAACTCATGAAAACTTATTTATAAACAATATTGCACTGATGATTGCCAAAATCCATTGCAGCAAGACCATAACTTATCAGGGAGATTCTGACAAAAAGGTAGGTAGTCATCACCATCACTCATTGTCACTTGAGCAATTACTGTGCCACCTAAAAACTTAATAAAGCTGACCACTGTTCTCAGCTGGGGGCGGGATGGGGGGAGGGGAGGGGGAAGGGTAGTAGGAGTTCATAATATCCTTCACCTGCAAGTCCAGCTGCTACATTGAAATGACATAATTTGACACATTTATCACACATTTCTCTTAAAATATCAATATTTTGGCTATCAAATTTGTTGTAGAAATTATGGCCTGTCTTTTGAATATATGACTATTCCAAAAATAAGTGGTTTAAAGAACAGGAACTGTCTTTACTCAGATATGTAACTTGACACAAACTCTGTTGGAATAGTGAATTACCACATCTGCTAATCTCTCTGCCTCACACAGCAACTCCATCCCTGTGAGTATCTCTCCACAGGGCTGGACGTTCCAGGCATGACATCACTGGAAACAGTGCCAGATTAAATTACACAAGGGCAGATGGATAATGCAGTATTCAGCAGATTCTCAACATGAACAAAGTCTTCGCTTTTTGCATTTATAGATTTAAAGCTGCAATTTCAACTAAATTTGCAAGCAGCTATTCTCACATGCAAGGAATCTTCCACTTAGGGATGCATGTTTACCAGAGGAAAAGATAGGGAGCCAAGGGCATCCGTGAAGATCCTTCTATTTCAGATCATGGCTCCATCCGTCCTTAATTGTGTACGCAAACACAGCTCCTAGAATGTTCATTATATGCATTTTTTCAAGTGAATATTTCTTATTTATGCTTTGACATGGTGGTCTTTTTTGGTCTCCCATAAACAGCAGTATCAAGAAAGTCAGTGTTTCATGACTATTTGTTTTCCTAATGCTACTGAGTTCTCAACCTTTCGAATAAAATCTTGGACTTCATTCTTAAGTTTTGTTAGGGACGGGGAGATGACGTGGAGTATTCCTGTTGCAGTGAAGTGTATAACAGAATGATTTCCAAAATTACAAGAAACTTCACAATGGAATTTTGCCTCTGTTAATTTCTAAAATACTAATTTCTAAAACATATGGCTAGTCTCTCCTAACAGTATTAGCCAGCACAGAGACATAGGCATAACTGAAAGTCCACCCAGGTGCTCCCCATGTTGGCACATTGGGGCTGGTGCTTACCTGTAGCAGATGATTATTTCTGCAGAAGGCAAAGAGTATAATTAGCACTCTCAAAAGGCAATACGAGTAACAGGACAACACTTCACATTGTCTTCATCTCTGCCCTGTAGAAGTACCCTAGGAGGATCTAGAATCATCTGACAACGCCTGGCCCTAAGCCTTGATAGTCAAATTGCTTTTTATTTTTCTCTCTCTCTCTCTTTTTTTTTTTTTTTTATGTTTAAATCTACACATATTCAAACAACTACAGAGAAGCAATTGGGCATCCATCCAACATAAGATCCCAGTTGGATAACAATTGTGGAGTTGCTACATTATTCTTGTATGGTACAGATGATGAGAGACCAGGGATTCAGAGTTGTTATTTCTTCCAGAAATAATAATCTGTTTTTCACTGTTATCTTTCTTAACAGTAAAGTGAAGCAAAATATTACTGCAAGATTACTAATTATGCTGTGTCAAGCAAGTTCAATCACTTAATAGCTCCACTGGAATGGCATGTCAAAGCAAAATACTGATGTTCATTGCATATTTTGTATTTGTGGCCTTTTAACATAGACATAAACATAAATATTCAGGGAAGAGCTGAACATTTTGTCAAGTCTTAGTCAACTCTTCAGAAGTGATAAAATGTTATAGACTGACCATATATAACAACTCTGCACAGTGAGGCTGATTCTTCACAGCTAAGACATAGCAAATAGGAGAGCCATACAGAAGATAAGCCCTAATTGCCCTCATCTCTGTGCAAAAACTTCAGTGAAAGAGTAATTCTGATAATGAGGAAATGGATACCATTTCCCCGATGAGACCAATCACACATAACATTGGAAGTTCTGTTCTTTGTGACCTCAAGGAGAGTATAGGAATAGAAAGTAACCTAGCCTCCTATAGCTCTTGTGCCCCTAAAACCTAGGTACCAAGCAGGCAGCTGACTACCAATCTTGTACAGCTAATTTTGTAACCAGCCTTTAGAGTGTTTTCTGATAGTGCCTAGAGAAAACCCACGAGTCAATCATTTGTGTTTCAGAAATAATCATGCCTAAACACTGAAGGTGCTCAGATTCATTGAAATATGCTACAGGAAAGCTGAGCTGAGTCATTTTGACTCCTTACAAGAAATATATTACAATAAAAATAAAATGCAATCTCAAAATCTAATAGCAGGTGTTTAATTTTTTTTTTTATTTTATTTTTTTTGCATACTCACTACTATGGAAAGAAAATTTTACCTTAAAAGCAACTTCTTTGGATTTCTTTAAGCATGGCTGTCAGTGTGTGGATGTAAATAGGTAAAGGAAGACAGAATATTAAAAAATAATAATTAAAAAAAAAATGTAGTGGTTATACTTCTAGAGTTAAAAGCAACTGATTATACCTTTCCCTTTCTTTCTAGCCCAGAGTTAATTTAGCAACAATAAATAAGGTTTAGCCTAATGCAAGTTAAGTAACTCAAGTGCTGTTTTGTTACCTAATGTTGACTTTAACTTCCTTTCCCCCTCCAGATTCAGATTTCTAAATAATTTTTTAAAATAAACAAGGCCAGCTTGGTGGTTTGGCAATAGACAGAAAAATGGTGAAGAAAGACTTCAGTTTTACTCCAGAAGTAGAGACATTACCATATTACTCTATGGCAACCCCTTTGTTTAGAAAGGAGCAACTGTGAAAATTCCCACAGACACTGGTAAAACAAAGCAAAGGTTTCCAAACATTGGCCCAGCTGCAGTTTGCATGCCTTCATGGAGAACTTAAAAGTAAAAACTAATAATTAAGAGTACACTGAAGTCTGCAAGAAGTGCTAAGAGTCCAGGCAAATCTTCACTAAGATTTCTGTCTATTTGCTTCACTGTTTCAAGGACACCTTAAGCTTAAGTGTGCCAGTACATCTAGAAACATCAAGTTGCTTTTCATTTGTTTGTTTCTCCTATCTGATTATTTGCCAAATAGTGTTTTGTTTTGTTTTGTTTTGTTTTGTTTTGTTTTGTTTTGTTTTGTTTTGTTTTGTTTTGTTTGGGGGGGGGGCTATTTATTTATTTACTGTTTGAGGTGTGTTTTTTTTTTTTAAGCGTTTTTTTTTTCCTCACTGTCAAATGTATATCTAACTAGACAGACCAGCAGCATCATGTCTATACAGCTATAAGGCCATGCAATACTCTCAAAAGCTCTCCCAGTTTTTTCCCACACTCACACTTTTGTGACTGTGGATATCTCTTTGAATTTTCACCTCCCACTTTCTCTTCAGCTAACTTTTTACAGTGAGAAATCTATCACTCCAGGTGGATTTTTCTGAGCTGTCAAAAGCAATTTAGTTGTCATCTTCAGAATCATTTTTCTGTCTCCAGAGGTAGCTTTGAATAGTATCATAATCCGTCACTTGCACTCAGGTTTGATAATTTCTGTTCCCCAAGAGAAATAAGGGCAAAAGCTTCTAGATGACTCTGATTATTGAAGAAAAGAAGAGGAAAAAAAAAAAAGCTATTCATATTGATCAGAAATCAGATCAAATGCAATTTTCCTCTTCTTACTACGTGCTGCTCAACAATATTCTTTTCATTTCTAAATATTTTTCCTTAGTTCTCAGTTATCAGGTGAAATAGTTTTAAAAAATCAAGTAGATATGATAATATTTTGACAAGATTAACCAGGAATCTTATTCAACTTCTGTTCTTTGTTTAAACAGAGGCCAATGAAGTCAGATGAGTGAAACATGGAGTCCATGGAATGATGTATGGCAAGTTTCAAGTGCAAATGGGATATGAGCAAGTACTGCTCTTTTGACTCTGAGAGTGAACCAGAGGACAGGATATTACAACCTGTTAGACCTCTGAGCAAGAATATTTTCCCTTTTTCTTAATTTATTACATTGCTTCAGTTCAGTTCTCTGCAAATTAAGTGTGCCATTAGCTGCTTAACTTTGTAAGTCAATCCTTTAGTTCCCTCTCTCTTTTACCTTCTGAAATCTGTTTGTTAACATGCCTCCTCCCAGAAGTAAAAATTCCAGAAAATAATCCAGTGGTTTCAGGAGAGACTTTCAGTAGACATGAAGTTACATTTGTCTATAAGTCTATGAAGATTTCCTCCAGCTGAACATCAGCACCCATATGTGACAAGTTTGCTTCATGATCACGTCTCAAGAGTAGTCTAGTCTTGTTCTGCCATTTTAGATACTTTTTGAATTTGCTTACTGATTTTCTTACTGAGTAATTTGCTTTCTGATGTCTGAAGGCATGTTTAGTGTCCAGTTTTCCATTCTCATTCAGCTGTGTGTGTTTTAGATTACACTAACACAGAGCATTCTCTCAGTCTAGCTGAATAAAAAATTGAATCACCCTGGCTGGGAAATATGTTTTTTAATTAAAGGAAAAATATTTCACAAGTTAAAACAATTTTTGTGACCCCTAAGAAGTTCCAGAGTTTCACAAGCATTAAACCGCATTGGATTTGACTTGCCTTTGATCCTCAACCTTTTTAAGATACAATGGGGATATTTTGATGTCTTTGAAGGCAAAAAGCCAGATGCTACTCATCTCATGTAGAAGAATGAAAAAAGGAGCACCAACCCCAATGTTGTTTTGCTTTTCTTTAGGTGAAGTATCACTTCTTGTTTTTTAAGTGGCAAATGTCTGCAGATGCAGGGCCTAGCTGTGCCAGTGTCCAAGGATGCAGTGTTCTGTAGAAGTGAAATGCTAGATCTCAGGTCACCAGGGTTTTCTGTCCCACAGGTCTAGTTCCTCCTGTGGGAAGATTGTCCCATATCCACTCATTCCTGCAGTTGTCAAAACACACAATAAGTACCTATGATAGCTATGTGATACATGTGATAGAAGGGAAATGTGGATTAGTGAAGTATGTAAATAAAAAGTAACTTATAATGAAAGCTATTGGTACATAGTTCCTCAAAGCTATCTTTTTGCATATGTCTGACAGATTAAATTTTTGTTTCGAATTCAGTGAGCACTTCACATGACAGACTGGCTTCAGTCTTTATAGAAATAATGGATCCCCTTCCAAACACAATTTGACAGTACTGCTTGCTGTCCTCACTGCTGCTAACAATTTTCATGTTTGTTAGATCCAGGTAAGTAAAGGAATTCTATGCAGTAGGAAGCTGACTCTACCAAGTACAGTTTATTCCTCTTTTTACAATCCACTCCCAATATTTTACAGTTAGTTTCAATGGCTTGATGTGATTACTCAGGAGGCCAAGTCAAACATCAAGAAATCCTACAGGTTTCACAGTAAGTTAAAAATAAGAGACATCTGCTAAAATTAAAAAAGTTTAGGTAGGAGTAGATAATATGCTTTCCACAATGAAAATCTATTTAACCTACATACATATCTGTTATTAATTTAATACTTGAGATAAATATTTTTTATTTTCATTTGTCTTATACATCTTGGGTCCCCAGGGTGTGAATAGTAACTGAAACATGCTTCTGTCAGTAGAAAGCCACAGTGTGTAAAGGACACAAAGGTAAGGCTCTGCAAACTTAGTTACAAAATCTAGTATCACAAAGTTATATTTAGGGAAACTTTCTTCATAGAGCTAATGTCTAGCTTAATGCCAAGATCTGCAAAACACGTTTAGTCTCAAGTCCCTTTAAGAAACAAGGTTATATGAGCATTAGCTAAAATGAATCACACTCCTAAGTATTCTGTACGTAATCATAATGTTGTCTAATAATTAGCAAGAACATTTAAAACAAAACATTCAGGAAACATAAAGATGTCAGGATCATGCTCAAATACATATGAAATAAAATATAGGATCCAGTCCTGAGGTCTTTATGGCCTTTTTTTAAAAATGCAAAAATCTCAGTGAAGTTTCTTCTGTTATGTCAGAAAAGGGCACTATCAAAAATCAAACTTCATCCATGCTTGTTTATCACCAATTTTTTTATTTACCTTTTTTTTTTTTTTTAAGTGGAGAAATATATCATATATTTTCCTTCCGGTTCTTGTGTACTGTAATAATATTATTTAGAAGTATTCTAGTTCCTTCATCTTTCTCAAAGTAATTCGTAAAGATAATGCTTTAAAACATTGCTCCTCAGCTAGTTCATCTAATTCTTTTCATATATAGAACTAGCAAAACAAGATTTTTCATAACTACATACATCTACAAAATATGTTAGAACATATTTCCAATAGTTTCAATGTCACATCAGTTGATGATGTGTTTCAGGTTTCAGCATATTTTAATTTTCACTGTTTTATGTTCACTCATTTAACAGAGGAAAGAGGCAAGAATGTGCTGTCAGAACATATTAATGTACTTCATAAAGATATTAAGATGATGAAAAAGATTAAGATGGTGCCAGAAAGACTCTGCCACCATCTGCAAAGGTAAGGTGTTCTGTATTATTAAAATGTATATATATATATTTCTGTTTGAATACTGCATGTGAAGAGCTTGTTTTCTTAAACAGTCTGAAGATCTTTAGAATCTTACACCTGTATTTTCTAAACATTATTTTTGTACCCTATGTGTAGCTACAATATTTACCAAGGGTAGTAGAGCAGTGCCTGCTTGTAGAGGTTGAAGCCACAGCAGTTTTGAAAGACGACGCTCATCAAAACCAGGAGTGTTTTGATAAATATTTATTCTTAAGAGCTCGGTGGGGTTGCCTCTGGAGTTGTACTTCATGGTACGTAATGTTTATGTCCTTTGGCTTAAGTTCTCTAATAAGCTCTGGAGAGAGGTAAGTGTGTTGTTCACCCCCCACACCCTCCGCCCGTAACCTCTGTCCCTAACCGCCCCCTCCCCCCCCCCGCCAAAAAAAAAAAAAAGTCTCCTTAGACCCTCTAGATCCAATAAGGTTGGCGTGCATAAGAAGGGAGGCTGGCAGTTTCCTTGAGCTGACCATTATTTCCTTAGGCAACTTCTCTTCTCTTAAACCTCACCTCAGAAGATTGTGAAAAGTAGGTATGAATTGCCTGTATTTCTTTAGGGAAGTGACTAGTGGGTCTCAGTGACTTTGATGGTGTCAGCAATGTCCAGTAGGCAGCTGACCACTAGAAATCTCACTGAGCACAAGTGGTATTTGCACTGTCTTTCTCCCACTGCCTTAAAAAGCAAATTCTCTCCACATCAAAAGTGTCTCTATTGAGCAATTGCTGTGTGTCAGCACTCTTCAGCCTTAAGTTGTTTGCTGGTTTCTGGAACATGAAAAACACAAGATGTCACAAAATGAAAACAGTGTCTGTTTCCATTCTGATGATTTAGGAAGCAAAGCAGGAAAATAAAGCAAATATGTTCAAAAAAAAAAAAAAAAAAGCAATCGGGATAATCAGGATAAATGAAGGAACAACTACACATTTGGGTATGTGACTCGTCTGAAGCTTTTGCCTTTTCTATCATTTCTATCAGACAGCTCTTTCTATCAGATAATCAAGATAGACAGCAAAGTTACAGCTATTAACAAGTCAGGAAAACATTTTTATAGCTTAAAAAGCTTAACAGACTCAAGATACAGCCAAGTAATTCCAATTATGCAATTATGTACCTGCAAACCCTTAAATTTGCAATGGCAAATAAGTTGCATTTGTTGTAATCCCTGTGAAAGATCCTCTTCCATTTCTCAGTTGCCTGCAATTGTGCAGACTATTAACTTCTTTCAATATTTTCTACTAAATCCTCCATTGTAATTAGGCATGTGATTGCAATACTTCCTATCTTCTCCTCGTAGTACAAAATGGCATTCCTTCTACCATGTTTCTTATTTTAAGAGTTGAATCTGCTTATAGAGCTAATGGTAAGTCAAAGTCTGACAAGGAAGGTTAATTTAGCTGGACTTCAGTATGAGACATGCAACTTTTTTTTTTTTGGAAGTTGCCACATGGATCATGACAGAAGCACTGACTTCAGAAATCAAAAATGGATGCCATGCTTTGCATGTTGCTTTTTTTTTTTTTAGTGTCATAAACAAAATACTAAGAATGTTTTAAGTGGTTTAGATCACCAAGGTTGTCAGCCAAAATGGAGCAACAACTTTCTAGATTAACAAAAATGGACAGATGCAAGTTATTAAATGCTATTTGTCACAAATTTGAACGCTGCATATCTACACAGTAAAGCAGGAGAAAAGCCAGGAACATGATGAACTGACCTAAGAACATTAAAATCATATCAGTAAATCACTAGGTTTTCCATTTTCCAGGCTTTAAGGTCTTGAAAGTTTAAGATGCATTAAACCACAGTGTGGACTGCAGTACATCTCTATATATAATTTGAGAAAAAGAGAAAACTGAAGTAAAAACTTTTAACAGAGGAGGTTAAACAATTTTCTTCAAAACTATTTTTGCCCTTCTCATTTGTGAATGTCTATGGATTACTATATATGCTTATATCCTTTTCTTTAGCATATACATGTACATACAGATTTTGAAAAATCCAGTAGAAAAATATTTAAGCATTTTACATAGTATTTTCTGTAAATAAGTATTAAAAACACATTGCAAACACTGGAGAAATATATACTGAGTCCAAAGACACTGAATTACCTATTTATGTAGAAATTTTACTGATCATAATTACATAAACTCTTAATAGAGATTGTTGGTTTCAGTCAATTGCAATTTTATATTTATCAAAACCAAACTTTTAGTATAAGACCACTGTAAATTCAGTTTTCAAAAAGCAACATTTGGCCAAAGACATGGGACAAAATATGTGCAGAACAGTTACAAGAATATGATTAAATTTGCAAAGAAAGCAATTCTTTGTCAGAGCTGGAACTCCATTGCTTTCCTGTGCACTCCATCAAAGTGAATAAAAAATTCAGTGCAGCCTCATTTGTAGGAGGTCAACTGTGTTGCAGGATGCACCAGAAACGTTAGACAGATGTGACTTTGCAGCTGGTTTGCAGAGCCTAAGTGAGATAGGTTGTACTCAGTGCAACAACTGCATATGAATCAGGCTGAATTAAGGGAACCCAGAGAAGTGTGAGGATTTGATTAGAGTCAGTCTATTTGAGGAGAGAGCTATGAGAAGAGAGAACATTTCTTCAGTTGAATTGAAGTAGGGAATGTGGTGGATTGTTCCTGCCCGGCAGCCAAACTTTACACAGCCACTCACTCCTCTCCTATGTCCCAGTGGGATAGTGGAGAAAATAGGAAAGCTGAAAGTGAGAAACTCATGGGTCAAGATAAAGACAGTTTAATAAGTGAATCAGAACCTGTGCATATACATGTAAGTTAAGCAAAGGAAAGAGGAATTTATTCACTGCTTACGATCAGCTAGCACATATTTAGCCAATTCCTGGAAAACAGGGCTTCAGCACTCATAACAACTACTTGTGAGGACAAGCACCATAACCACAAATAGCCCGACTTCTTCCGTCTTTTCTTGAACTTTTATTTCTGAACATGATGTCATATAGTATAAATGCTTTGGCCAGTTCAGGTCAGGAGTCCTTCCTGTGTCCTCTCCCACCCTCTTGGTTCTTCCAATCTCCCACCTATCACTGTGGGCAGAGTGGGAATGAGAGAATAACTTCAGACATCTCTAAAATATTGGTGTTTTATCAATGTTGTTTTAGTCACAGATCCAAAGCACATGCTGCTGTAAAGAAAATTAACTCCATCTCAGCCAAACCAGTACAGGGTTTAATCTGTTCTATAGGTAACCACCAAAACTGACTATACAGACATCATGAGACGGAATTCAGCCTGTAACCATAAGTTAAAGAGAACATTTCTAAAATAATATATTAAATATTCTCCTTTTTCTTTATAATATTTAAAATGCTTCTCCTTTTTTTTTTTTATAAGGTTGAGATGCACCACACACACACACACCACACACACAAGAGAGAGAGAGCATTACTGTCTTCCAGAAATGCTACAATTCACTTCTTTTGGTATTTATGGAAGCTGTCAAATTTTGAAAGATAATAGCATGAATAAAAACACTGAAATGAACCTCTGAGAAGATGCTTTTATTTGTAGTGCATTAGCTGGATGAACTGGTGGGAAAACCAAGAGAAAGGAGACTTTCTGGGATTTGGTTGTTCAGGTACTAATACTGAATTCATTCCTTAATGTTATTAAGGCAGAACACACTTAGGAATTCATATTTGGAGTGGAAGAGAAAAGTATCCTATTTATTTAGCCTCAGTCTGACCTTCCCTGTGAACTGCCAAGGGGTATCCCTTTTTCCTGTATTTATACACAAGTTTTTCCATACCAGGTGTATTTGTTTTTATTTCTGGCAAGATGGAGTAAAAAAATGAAGTGTAATGACAGAGACAAACTTCCTGCTAGGAAAAAGTTATTAGGAAATGGGCAATACATGTTACTACTCTGTTTTGAGTAAAAGAATCTGGTTCTAGCAGGGCCCAGAAGATCCACTTGTCTTTAATTTCTTCCCAATAGATTCAAGATCACCAGGGGGAGAAAAAGTAAATTACTTTGGCTGTATATAGACGGGACAGTACAAGTAAGGAATTTAAGTGAAGGCAAAATTTTTGAAAGATTACAACAGTTAGAGAATTCTAAACATGTTTTCAACCATGGGTCTCTTTATTTAAAAAAAAAAAAAAAAAAAAAAAAGGCAAAACACACACAGAACCTCTGACTCTCTGACTTCTTTACTGATTAATAACAATGACTGTAAAAAATCCAAATGCACCCCGGTATTTCAGTTGTGGAGGGATTTAGAATTCTTAATAATAAGCTTTCTAAATTGTAAAGTAGACAGCAGAAGATATCCAAACTTCCTTTTGACTTCAAGTTTTTTTTGTCAGAACGTATATTCTGTAGGAATCTATAAAAGCTAACAGCTAAATTTTGAGTCTAGATATGTGTTCTTTTAGGGACATTTTTATTTAAAAACACAGAAATATTAATACCAAGAGCACCAAAGGGTGTTATGTCTGACTCAAAAAAAAAAAAAAAAAAGTGATAGACTCCACATAAACTCTACAGTATGCTCCTCCTGTTGGATGAGCTACAACTTGTCTTGCAGGTATATATCTTGATCTGAAAACTCCTAGTAAGACTAAATTAACTATGTCCTAAGTAAAATGGTTCTAATGGATTAATTGCCCTCAGGATTAAAAGACTTTTTCTTTCCTCATTTTTTTTATTTGAAGGTATTTAGTAGGCATTCTATTTATCTCATAATTACAGAAGTTATGTACAATAATTCAGGCCCACATCCTATAGATTTTGTTTATGAGTCTTTAACATTATCTTTAAAACATATAAAGAAGGGAAAAAAGAACATCAAATAAATTATGTTGATATTTTTAAACAGATTTATTTGGCCGGCCTTGAACAATGCAAGGTTTCCTACAGCTGCAAAACCCTGGTAATTTAGGGTTCTGACCTGCAGTAGAAAATTAACCTACATGCTCATATTAGAGACTATTTAAACTATTTCACATAGAGCTCAGTAGAGAAATGTCCTCTGCCTTCAAAACAAATAGCTGTTACAAGTATCTATCTGTGATTCATAGCACAGACATTCCAAGTCAAAACAGTAACTTTTCCAAGAGGTGAACTGCACTTAACTGTTAATTTGGAAACACTCAGAGGAACTTGAAGCAATGCTAGATGGTGTGTATTTACTGCGGTGACTGGCTGAGGAAGTATTCTGCAGCAATCTAGCAAAGAAAAAAAAAGTTTTCAGTGAGACATTGATATTCTTTAGATATTCAGCGTTGGGATAACTTATTTAATCTTTTAGAAATGCCCTAATGCTTTTTTTTTTTTTTTTTTTTTTTTTTTTACATAATTCTGGATATATTTCAGGGAGTTGAAGTATGGGCTTATAATTTTAAGTTGATACCACTGCTAAAAACATTTGAGTAATGGATAACTACAGATGATAAAACCTCTGTTTTATTGTTATTACACAAGATTTTATGTTGAATTACCATTTGCATCAGGACTTGTCTGTCATCCTCTTTAACAGTAAACAGGTTGCTGTTGTAAAAAATCTCTTTTGGAGTTACTTATGTGAGATCAGATTTGGATAAATTTTTGCCAAAAGTGAAATGTGAGGGAGGAAAATCTTATTATATGTTGTGACATACAATGAATGATAATATTTAACTGGAACAACACAGAAGCTGGGTAAACACAGAAAAATTCTGTTACTTTGAAAAGGACTTTGTATGACAATAAAATGCTTCCATTTTGGGGAGGAAAGCAGTGGTTTCATAGATCTACAAAAATTTCGTAGAGATAAATCTGATTCTAAGGCTTTGATGAGGCAACTGCTGACTGTAATATTTGTGTAGGGTCTACATCAGAAAGAATTTATATTGCAATTTTCTTCAGCTGATCTCTTCCCTTCCCTTCCCTTCCCTTCCCTTCCCTTCCCTTCCCTTCCCTTCCCTTCCCTTCCCTTCCCTTCCCTTCCCTTCCCTTCCCTTCCCTTCCCTTCCCTTCCCTTCCCTTCCCTTCCCTTCCCTTCCCTTCCCTTCCCTTCCCTTCCCTTCCCTTCCCTTCCCTTCCCTTCCCTTCCCTTCCCTTCCCTTCCTTTCCTTCCTCCTTCCTCCTTTTTTTTCTTTTTTTTTTTCTTTTTTTACATGCAGTTGTATTTATTGTCATCACCAAGTTCTTTAATTTTAATTAAGGGCTTTCAAGCCCTTCTCTGGACATGTTCCAGGGCCTCAATGTCCTTCTTGTAGTGAGGGGCCCAAAAATGAACACAGTACTTGAGGTACGGCCTCACCAGAGCAGAGTAGAGGGGGATGATCACCTCCCCAGTCCTGCTGGTTACACTTTTCCTGATAAAAGCCAGAATGCCATTGGCCTTCTTGGCTACCTGGGCATGCTGACAGCTCATGTTCAGGTGAACATCAATCAGTATCCCCGGATCCTTTTCCTCTGCCCAGCTTTCTAGTCACTCTGCCCCAAACCTGTAGAGTTGCATGGGCTTGTTGTGGCCAAAGTGCAGGACCTCTGCCCATCAACCCATCCGGTCCAGGTTCCTCTGCAGGGCCACCCTACCCTCTGGCAGATAGACACTTCCCTCCAGTTTGGTGTCATCTGCAAATTTACTGAGGGTGCACTCAGTTCCCTCATGCCAATCATTAATAAAGATATTAAAGAGGATGGGCCCCAACATGGACCTCTGGGAAACACCACTGGTGACTGGTTGCCAGCTGGATTTTACTCCATTCACCAGCATTCTCTGGGCCTGGATGTCAAGCCAGTTTTTAACCCAGCAAAGAGTGTACCTGTCCAAATTATGAGCTGCCATCTTCTTCAGGAGAATACTGTGGGAAACCATGTCAAAGGCCTTGCTGAAGTCTAGGTAGACTACATCAACAGCCTTTTCCTCATCCACCAGACAGGTCACCCAGTCACAGAAGATGAGGTTGGTAAGGCAGGACTTGCCTTTCATGATTCCATGCTGATTGACCCTGATCCCCTGGTTGTCCCACATAAGTTGCATGATTGCATTCAAGATGACCTGTTCCATCACCTTTCCTGGCATCGAGGTCAGTTTGACAGACCAGTCATTCCCTGCTTATTTCTATATATAACTTCTTATACATGGGCATCACAGTAGTAAGTCTCCAGTCATCCAGGACCTCTCTGGATGACCATGACCACTGATAGATGATGGAAAACAGCCCAGCAATCACATCTGCCAACTCCCTCTGCACCCTCAGGTAGATCCCATCTGGCCCGATGGACTTGTGACAGTCCAGGTGGAGCAGCAGTTCTCTGTTTCCACGTGAATCACAAGATGTTTATTCTGCTCCCCATCCTAGACCTCAGGAGGCTGAGAGTACCCTGAGGGTAAGTGATCTGACTATTAAAGGCAGATATAAAGAAGGCATTAAGAACCTCAGCCTTTTCCTTACCCTCTGTAGTCATGTTCCCCCCTGCATCTAGTAAAGGATTACGATTCACCTAGGTCCTCCTCTTGCCATTAATATATTTATAAAATCCTTAATCCTTTTTTATCCTTAACCACAGTGGTCAGGTTAATCTTGTATTGGGTTTTGGCCTTCCTGATTTTTTCTCTGCATATGCTGACAACTTCCTTTACTCTCCCTGAGTTACCTCCCTTCTTCTATCGGACATAAACTCTCTTTCTCTTCTAGATACTCAGCAAAAGTTTCCAGTTCAGCCATGCCGGTCTTCTTGCCTGCAGACTCATCTTATGGCACACAGGGACAGTCTGCTCCTGGGTCTTTAAGATTTCCTTCTTGAGAAGTGTCCAGCCTTCCTAGACACCTCTGCCTTCAGGACTGACTCCCAATGGACCCTCTCTACCAGTGTCCTGAAAGCTTATTGTCTGGTGAAAAGTTTCTAGAGCTTCAGTTGTAGCTAGAGGTCAGCCTGAAACATTCCTGGACATAAACACCAGCAAAGAAATGTCAAAATTTCAGTATTATAACCGTACAACACAAGCTGAAGAGTAGTGAGATATACTTTACAATTTCTAAAGAACTAAAGTTAGGAACAGGAACACTTTTGGTAGAAAGAAAAAAAATATATATAACTGAATACACATTGTTTTTCTAAGGTGTAGTCAGTTTTTCTAGCCTACTGAAAAAAAAAAAAAAATGTCCATCCTTGGAACCTTGCTATGTTACTACAGCTAGTTATTTTCTAGCAGTGCAACTTTATATTGTGTCAGAGTAAAACTAGGTCAAAAGCTGTCACAGACCCTAGAAAATGTTACCCTTTTTACAAATGCTTTTTATTTTATTTCACTGAGTGTATAAAATATCAGTATAAGGTAGGTCTCTGCTAATTTGCTAATTCATACTTAGGTAAAGAGCACACAAATACATTTCTTATCCAGAATCTGCTTTCACTAAAACTCTAGGGCCTGTGCATACCTAGGTAGGTTAACACTCAGCCCCTCTTGTGCTATTCAGTAGTCCTATTCATTCTCCCAACATGCTCATTGTCTCTGAAGGTTTCCTGCTGCAGTACTGAGAGAGGGAAAATTAGTCTCTAATGTCAGTTGACTAACAATGGGTCTGCTGTCACCACAGCAGTGCTCCAGAAAAAAAAAAAATAATAATAAAAATAAAAAAATAAAAATTAAAATCTTGTAATCTTGTCAGGAAGATGTTATCCTTATGTTTTTATTTTTGTTTTTGTTTTTTTTAACACCCTAAAATCACTAGTGCTAGTTTTCACTTATATACAGTTACATTCACTGACAGGTTTTAAGAGGATTCAGTCACCTCTTAGCCACACTAATTTCTTCTCTGTGAAGACCCCAACTCAAGATTGTACACAACATATCTTCTTTTGTAGCCCTTCCAAAATCAGCCAGAAAGACTTTAGTTATTGCTTCCTTATCTTTTTCCTGTCATGTGATCCAAAGTGATGCCTATATTTTACAACCACAAAGTACAGCAAACAGCTAGCCATGATGGCCTGTTTCTTCAGTATCTGTTGTTGTTGTTTTGTTTGTTTGTTCTTTTGTTTTGTTTTTCTTTTTAAGATAATAAGATATTACCAGTCTCTGCTTTAGCAAGAGATGCCCAAAACCAACTTAATATCAGAGTTATCATGCCTGATTGATGTGTGCTCCATTACCTGACAATGATATAGTGTTAGAGTGGTGAAGACATCAGGATTGAAAATAAATGATTAGGTTCAAATTGTGTGATATAAACAATGATATAAATAATACAAGGGGAGAAAGAAAGGTGGCTTCAAAGCAGATGTGAGGAGCTACCAGGGGCTTTGAATGGTCCAGAATCCGTGAACAAAGTCTAGGCTCTGTCAACTCTTTCATAGCATGTCACATAAAGACTGTTTTTCTCTACCTCTGCCTTCTTGTTGTAGCAGGTTTAGTTAATTTATCAACTAATATACCATAAATGAGGTTGAAATAACCTTTACATCTACCTGAAATAGTTGTTCTTTTTTCTCCTATTTTATTTCAGATCAGCTATCACTCTTACAAATGAACAGATAATTGCCAGACTCCTTAAAATGCTCATAAAAAGAAATAATAGTGAGTGTAGCCATTGAAAATGGATGATCTCTTTGATTCTACATGAAAAAAAAAAATAATTTCACAGAAAGCACAGAGAATTAGGGAGGTATAGATAAAAATAATTATTACATAGTTTAGATAGCAAATGTGCTTATAGATACAATTTAAATGCCAAACCTGCTATCCTTTTTTCACTGTCCAGGAAACGTTTCATCTCATTCAGTGGGGACACAAAGACGGAAGACATTTCAAAAGTTTTTGAGGCAAAGCTCTTCTTGCAAGTTGCTGAGATGCAGAATAAAGAAGCTAGCTATGGCATGTCATTTATTGTTAGCTTATTTTTTAATACTGACATTTCCTTAAGGAACTGAAGTTCTAAGAACTCCACAAAAGAAGGTGGAGAGGGTGGGGGAGAAAGAGTTGCCACTTCTTTCTTACACTTCCAGATTTTGATTCATGTTTTTATTTGGGGGCAGGGGTGAGGGTGGGGTAAAAAAAATAAATAAAAAAAGGATGTAGGATGGTTGTTAATTCATCCAAAATAAGGAGTTCATTGTAGCCATCCTGTTCCTTTCGAAAGCAGCATTACAAATTACAAACACTAGAGACTCGTCATAATGTTTTGTCCATCTTTTATAGGTGATTATTTGTTCCAAAAAATGTTATCCTATGTGGTCTTATGTTCTCCCCGTGATGACACCATTAAGTATATAATCCTATATAATATTCTGCAGATTTGTAGGAGTTACATTAGTATTTTGAGACTGATGTAAATTTTATTTTTGTCAGAGAAACATCTCAGAACCTATCATCAGGTCTTTTTTATGAAAGACCATTTCTCTTGGAAGTCACCTATTTTCTTTTGCAAGACCAAACCTCCTGGCATAAATATCTACAGCAATCTTTCTACTGGTTTCATTTGAATTGTTTGTGATTGAATCACCAATACTTGAAGTAAAAAGTAGCCTTGCTTATGAATATTTGTACCTTTCATTTTGTATTATCATTTTTAGTTTTCCCTTACTTTATATGATATATCATAGAATCATTGAATCATCCAGGTTGAAAAAGACCTCTAAGATCATCTAGTCCAACCCTATTCCTAAAATCATCTAGTCCAACCTAGTACTAAAGTCCACCTCTAAACCATGCTACCAGTTCTACATCTAAATGTTTTTTGAAGACTTCCAGGAATGGTGACTTAACCATGTCCCTGGGCAGCCTATTCCAATGCCTAACAACCCTTTTAGTAAAGAAATTAGTATCATAATAATTAATATAAAATTATATAAGTTATTATTATATTGTTTTACTTTATACCTTATTTAAACTTGCTTGCTATGATTCTAATTAAGTCACAGTCTTTGTTTCTGCAAGGTATCAGTGTCTCCATCTTTCAGAACAGATTTCAATTTCTTGACATTTACTTTTTTTTTAGTATCGTTACACTGTGCATAACACAGAGTTGAAATATGGCAGGATTTAACCATATCAAGCCAATTCCACTGGACGCATTCAAGAATCTAATTGTAAGATGTACAACAGATTTGTACTTTACATCAAAACTGAAGACTTGCCCTCTCTTCATTTTATAATTGCATATTATTATTTTTATGCTACTACCTAAATTTTAGTTTTATTTTTCTCTCTTTCTTATCTATTTCTATACACCTCTGAAATGTCTTTTTTCTTTTTTCTTTTTTTTTTTTTCTAATTGGTACCTATGGGTGGATTCAATCTATAGTAATTCTCAGCAAAAATATAGCACTACATATTTTCTGTACTGAATGGGGTCATAGTTTGACTCCATTTAAATGCACCTAAAGAGAGTACTCTAACTGTGAGAATACTCTGAGCTGTGATGTTTGATTCTAGCTCAAATTTACACTGAGAGGAAATGTGTCAATAAAGCACTATGTTGTGGTGTGCATGGGGGGATAGGGGTTAATGACTTAATTTAGCCATTAAAGGATTCCATGTGATTTCAGTTCAGCACTTTTTATCCAAATGCAAGTGCCATATTCCTACTTTCCTGGTACTTGTCCAGACTGTTCAATGCCAGATACTGCAGACAAACTATTTTTTGGAGACTATTGCACGCAAATTAATGCCAACTGTAAATGATATGTCAACTCAGCTTGGCAGAGCACTGTGTATCTACTGTAGTGCAAGCTCTAACAACTCAGAGCACCACTGCCATGTTGAACCCATGTTAATAAGAAATTTTCCTCAATGAGTCTCAGCTCCTGTGACTCACCCTCGGGGCTTTATATTATCAAAATTCCAGACAATCAACCCTGTGCATGCGGGATAAACTACAAAAGAGAAGGCATGTAAAATTTCTTTGTGTTTTGCCATTTCTTAGTTTTTATTATGATTATCATTTATCCAGGAAAGTAACCAATATGCTATACTTTCGAAATAATGTTCCAATGTTTCATCAACAAACATAATGTCAGTCATTGCTGAAAATATTCAGAGGGTGCTCCAGCTCTCTGACCATCTTTGTGGCCCTGCTCTGGACCCACCCTAACAGTTCCATATCCTTCTTGTGCTGAGGGACCCAGATCTGGATGCAGTACTACAGGTGGGGAGTACAAGTCAGAGCAGAGGGGGACAATCACCTCCCTGGACCTGCTGGCCATTCCTCTGTTGATGCCACCCAGGATGTAATTGGACTTCTGTAAGGTCACACTGCTGGCTCGTGTTGAGCCTTTTATGCACCAGAACCCCCGAGTCCTTCTCTGCAGGGCTTCTCTCAATGAGTTCCTCCCCCAGTCTGTATTCATGTCTGGGATTGTCCCGACCAAGGTGCAGTACCTTGTACTTGTTGAATCTCATTAGGTTCATGTGGGCCCACTTCTCAGGCTTGTCCAGGTCCCTTTGAATGGCATTCCTTCTTTCTGTTATATCAACTGTACCACTCAGCTGGTGTTGTCTGCAAACTTGCTGAGGGTACATCATACAAAATACATCATATAATTTCAGTCACATTCAAAGGTTCTGTTATAACTAGTTTCTCTACCATCAAAAATTTAGCAATGCTTGGCTTCATATACAGTACTCTTCATTCATTAGTCTCAAAGCCTTTTCAGGGAAGGAAGTACTTTGTGTCATTTCCAGATGAGGTAAATTAGAAACTAATTAGTATTCCCAGCACCTCATAAATTGAGCAGTAATAATATTCCCATTTTGATGATGGGGTAGCTGTGGTACAAAGAGACTAGTTTATTTGTGTAAAGTCACCCAGAAATCAATGGCAAATAGGGGAATAAATAACAGATTTTTTTAATTATTTTTTTTTTCAAAAAAGAATGTTCTAACCACAAGACATTCTCTTTTTCCTCAATAATGAAGTTAAATATGTGAAGTAAAATAAAGAAGTTGTTCTACAGATTAAATTCACAGTAATAACAGATGTTCAACAGTTTTTAATTTCTCTCTTTCAGTAATGTGGTCTGTCTACTGCCTGAAGCAGGATTTAATTTGTCTCATTGCGTTATCAGACAACTAAGCTGCTGTCAAAACAGGCAGATCAGGAATTAATGAAAACATTTCTACATACAGTTCTGTGATTATAGTATAGACAGCTGTATTTTAATTTCCAGGCATTTGAGTTTCACATTCATAGAGTTTGGGTTTAAACTAAAATCAGATAAGAATACAGGATAAGGCTCGTTTTACATCTGAAAATCCGGTGTTCTTATTAGAAAGGGTGAATCTACACACAGACCTACATAAATATTCATTAATAATCATGTTTCTCAAACCCCCTATCACAATTGGCATTGAATGAAACCTTTCATTTCTGACTAGTCTCAACATCCAGAACAGGGAAAGACAGCACAAGGTCTCATGATCCACACAAAAATACTTCAAAAACATGTTTAAACCAGAAGGCTTATTTAGCTGCCTAACTTCTGCTACTATACTTACAAGAATTTGTGTGACCTTGACTAAGCTATCTTTTTGCTTATCTCTCATTGTAGGTCTAAGTCCTTTAGTTTGGTATAGTGTTCAAATCAGTGAACTGCATTTGGAAAAAGCAAACTAATAAAGTTCCTCAGGGCACTTTGCTATCATCATTAACATGAATAAACCTGTAGTCTGGAATTACCTGTTTTGGTTCCTACCTTTTATGCAACTTAGCAACAGCGTCCTAAGTCCAGTAAATTCTGTTAATGTCTTCAAAATGTAGTCTTTTAAATACCTTCATTTTAATAAGCAACTACTAGTGGCAATATAAACATTAGATCCTAAAATCCCTCTTCAGGAGGTGCCTGTCTGACTCTATTTACTATAGTGAGAACCAGAAGCATTTAGGTTATGAAGTTATATAGGGGAAAACTTCAGCTTTATTCTTCAAATGAATTTGTGTGTAATAGAGTTCATGTCTGTCAAGATTCACAGAGGTGCATGTAGTCAGCAGTACTCATCAGAAAGCTTTGGTTTGATGTTCTGGATCTTTTTTAAATGTAACATTGTTTCTTTTCTAGT
Source organism: Anas platyrhynchos (assembly GCF_047663525.1). Classification (NCBI taxonomy): domain Eukaryota; kingdom Metazoa; phylum Chordata; class Aves; order Anseriformes; family Anatidae; genus Anas; species Anas platyrhynchos. Next base: position 108,466,935 of record NC_092587.1, on the reverse strand, counting down.
AAATTAGGAATGCTGGTGCAGGAATCTGTAAAACCTTTACTGACCTGATTTTTCATGGCCCTTGTACTCCTGCTTAAGCAATCTCCCCTTTCTGCAGCCACATATTTTTCTTGCATTATCCCTTAGATTATTCTGGGACAAATGCTTGTACTAGTGCACAGAGTGATCTAATGGGAAACTAATCTGACAAAAATACAGTTCAATCTATGACCTCCTTTCCTTCTCCTTAACACAAATAAATAAAAAAATAAATAGAATTACTATGCCGTCATAACACAGTTAGCAAGAGTTAGACAAATGCTGACTATCTACGCCCATCCTGTCACCAGAAAATATTTGATCAATAACATCGTCAACCTGCTTGCACCAAAGCCCATTCTAGTCTAAATTTCATGCAGTAGTTATGGACCTTGTATTAAAAAGTTACTGATTCAGTGTGGAGAACTGCACTTATCTCTGTTTCCATTTAATTGTTTGTTTTCTGATACCTTGAAAATTAGGAGTCCTTCACTCTAGTTTAATGCTATCAGAAAATCAAGAATTGGATCAAGGAGTACTTGATTTCAGGAAAGACAAAAGAAAAAAGAATGACAAAAGAAAAAAGAATGACATAACCTAATGAGATACCTACCATCTATCTAATGCAATTAAAGTCAACATTCTGGGTTATGGGGAAACATAGATGTTACTTTTTCTTTTATTGCAATAAAGTAGTTGTTAAGAGGATGGCATATTAAAGAATCAAAGATTTGTTTCACTGTGGGTTTTTGTTGGTGGTGGTGGGGTTTGTGTTTTTTTTTTTTTCTTTAACATTAGACGTTAACATCTGATTAGACTTTTTGCATGAAAGTTCTCCAACATTGCTAAGCACTCTCCTGGGAAGGAAATTAATTAGTAAACTGAATCCATTATTTAATTATTAAAATATTTACTTGATTGTTTTATTTATATCATACCTATACTGGAAGAGACCTCATTAAAATCGTTATTATTTCTGTATTTTAAGACATACCAAGTCCATGTGTTCATCCAGTTTCAGTAAACTGTTTAGAAATTTAACACTCTGGCTGTTGACCAAAATAAATGGAATGCTCTTGATATAACATCCCTGTAAAATCTGTACTCACACAACAAAATTGATAAATCTTGAAGAGAAATGAAGAACATAATTAATTCTTCTTTCATGTCTTCAAGGTGGCAGGTCATTACCACAAAAAAAAAAAAAAAAAAAAAAGTTTCCTTCTTTTCACCCTTCCTCCAGCCTTAGAATGTAATATATGTGTTGGCTCCAAGTTGCTAGAATATTCATTTTAAATCCAAAGGTCATAGCACTGTGTCTTGATAACATACCATTCTTGATTGCTGTTTGAACAAAACAAAAATGCTGTTTGGCATAGTCAGAAGTAGAAAACCAAAATTATAGACCACAAAAAAGTCTGCCTGTAATAATCTACAGTCTTTAAGAAGAGACATATGCTGTGATTTCAGTATTCGCAACTTCACTGGGGTTCACTAGCAAATGACATTTCCCTTCTCTTACTTTTCAGTAATTTTATTAATAATTAATTATAATCTTGCAAATATAAAGCATAGAGGTTGCTTTCCAGCCCCCTCCAGATATGCTGCTGGAGGATGCAGCAGCATCCTGTGCTTCAGGATGCTGCTGCAGAGTTGTATGGCTTATGATGGCTTTTCAACACCACTGTCACATACAAGCACACAAAGATCCCACAGGGAACAGAGGAGAAAATGAACATGACCAAAATGTTTAGTCCACCTGGGATGTAATGCTGTATGAAAACCCTGAGCAGCACTTTCAACAAAGAAATGCAGCCAGATGGATTCAGAGCAGTCCTGATGATGTGCTAACTATTCCAACTAAACTGTGAAGAGGTGAGGAAAATTCAAGGAAATAAGGAAAATTTAAACATCTTGTGAGAGAGGTACAATTATTGTGACATTAAAGATGGTTGCAAAAGGTTTCAGTTTCCTCTCAAAGAGAAGTTCTCTCTGAGAAACTGGGGCACACACAGTGCAGCTAAGAGACATCCCATCTTTACATGTCAATTCAATGCAGTTGTTATGGCAAACAAAATAGTCAGTGATGGAAATGATAAGTGTTCCTTTTCTCTGCACAGCAGTCACAGTGGCAGTGATGCTGCTGCCATTCAACTCTTCCACACAGGAGGCTAATATAATCAAAAAACAATATTGAAATCTTTTAAAGCCCCTCACTGTCTACCACGTAAGCACAGTCTTGGGAATCAGTATAAACATTTGGTCTCTGGTTGCTCTAACTTATCATCTTCTCACTAAACATTAGTTTACTTTTAAATCACTGCACCCCATAGAAAGTGTGGAATATTTCCAAAAATAGAGCATGAATTACTGGTGAGGCTGGCCAAGGCACAAGGTTGTGTACAGTGGGAGACTGGAATGATGCAGAAGCTTCCAGTGGAAAGACTGAGGTGGTGATTTTGGTTCTGCTAATTAACTCCCAGCAGTATTAAGGAAATTTTCTCCTCCATATGGTCAATTAAAAAAATAAAAAATAAAAAATAAGATATGGTTATATACATGTAAGTCCTTCACAGCTGGCATACCACAGAGCTTAACAGGTCAAGAAAATATGTTCCAGTGGTCCAAATCCTTTCTTTATGCCCATCTGATGATACTGAAGTTACTTGTTCAAAATACAAACATTACATGTTAAGAGCCATAAAGATAACAGGTTAAGCAAACTTATATACTACATTTTTTTCAAGGCCTGATTTCCTATGTATGCATAGGCCTCTGTGTTGCAGAAGGAATCTCCTGTGATGAAACTGCAGTCTGTGTGAGTAAGGTTTATTTCTTACCCAACAAGCATCTGGTATAATGGCGTAGATAAAAATTCCCTGATTACCTAGTCCCAGAGTATTTTAGATGAACTAGATAAACTTTGCACAACTGCCTTTTATACGCGTAAAACTGAAAGAGATATTTAATACAGTTTTAGGTCCTTACCTAGATTCAGGTTTGTTCTTCAGCAAGTGTTTTGTCCACAGTTTCTTTATCAGCATATCATGTGACTATCAAAGTACAATATAATCATATGCAAGTACAACAAGGGATCTCTGAAGCAATCCACATGCATGCCAAACATTTCATCATTTTGTAGCAGGAATTAACAGTACTTCATACAATCTGTTAAGGTCCAAGTTAATACTAAGTATTATTGAGCTAGAAATATATCCTTTTTTTATTTTTTTTTCTCAAAATAGCAGAAGCAAGTAACAGAAACCAACATTTTTTTGAGGAAAAAGAACTGTTCTCCAATAACAAAAATTAAACATTGCAATGGATAGCCTAATCTTTTATAAAAATCAAATTCCACTCATTTGTGATTGCTAGTATTAAAATCTATTGATTCAGAGAAAGGGAAGTGTGTGTTTTTGTTGTTTATTCTTCCCTGTAGTAAATAACATGTACATAACATGTCATTTAGTATGCCACTTAGATTTATAGGGCCATACTCACACAACTTTGTGATATTTTATCCTATATCTTCAAATCTGGCATTTGTTTTAAGATATTATACATGATTTGTGAAGGTTAAGAGAAATATGGTGGGGTGGAAATTTTTTTTCCTGTAATACAAACTGAGTGTGAAATTACCCTGCTGAACTTCCTCTATGAGAAAATGAGTTTGTGTGGTCACTAAACCAGTGACCTTAATGCCTGCTGACCAATCAAAACACTTCCAGCAAATGAATAGAAATGACTATTCAATATTTCCTGTGCTACCTCTCTCCATGATTCAAAACCATTGTAAATTCCATGTTTCTGAGGTTTTCCAAACACAGATTAAGATGAATAAACCCAGATTTTTTAATCAATTGTGAAATTATATCTAAGCATATCTTATGGTCAGGTTTTGTACACAGTAAAAGGTAAACCTTTTTGAAAGGAGCATTACATAGTTGTTCTGATGTTATTCATCCCTGTCCTTTTGCACAAAGACTGGAAATATGGAGTAGAGTGTGCTTCCTTCCCCTCTGATAGGGCAGTGGGGATGAAATACAATCCATCCCTCAGGAAGTCTTGTCCTCCAGTGTAGGCTGTCTTGACAAAACAGCTGATGGGAACAGGAACACCAAGTCCCATCCAGAGCCCTGACCTGGCCCCATCAGCAGTTCCATTTGCATAGCCAGCACTTCCCAGACCAAGCTCACAAGTAGCAAATGCATTGTTTGTCAGCTTTCTAACCCTCCCTTGAAAAAAAAAAAAAAAAAAAAAAAGTCTAAACTGGGAGATAATTTTTTAAGTTGAGTTGTTTGTATTCTTATAAGGCTAGAAGGTATTGAAACTGAACTCACCAGCCTCTCTAGTCATGTATATATGTGTGGCATTTGAATTATTTGAAGTCAGAACTTGGTAAAACAAATGTGAAAACGCTAACCAAGATACACATAACACCTTCTCCTCTTCTATAGACAAGGTCAACCAATGTATTGCTTTAATAAAGAATGGTTATTTTAATAGCATTTTTTTAATTGCAGTGGAAGAGAGAGAGAGAAAAAAAATGCTCGGAAATGGACCAAATGTATACATATAAATAACTAATGTGCTAAAATTTGTTTCAGTTCTTGGGACTAAATAGTGGAATTTCTCCAAATATAACTGAGTTCTGAAAAAATGTATTATGATTCACTTCTATGCTATCTGATTTATAGTTGATAAATAGATAGTGTTAATTCTTATAATTAAATTGTGTTTTCTGGTAGAAGAGGGACAATTCATTTATAGGACCTGATAAATTCCACCATGTTGGTTTTATATTGACACGACTTGTAATCGTTAACATTAATTCATAAAGGAACCGAATTCCTTATCATTGATGCTCTTCCTTTATGAGTCCCTGCCCTCCAAAACATCCTTTAGCTTTCCAGAAATGTACTCTGCATTTATTGATATTGCTCAATCCATGCCTTGGAAACATCTTTTTCATTTTTCCTTCAATAATTCATTAAAAATAATACCACGTTTAACCCTAATCTAGCAAAATATTTATTTTAGCATACTCTTAAAATTAACACTACCAAACTAAGAAAAAATGAGAATCAGCTTTTCAAAATGTAAAAGGGAAGAGAGGAGGTGGCTGAAAATTGTCATGACTGTGATTTATTTGAAACTGGAAAGCAGGGATTTTAGTTGTTGTTTGTTTATTTCTACCTTTTCAATGTCAGTTCAACCTTTCTGATCTAATATTTTACACCTATGTTTCTCTGGTTTAAATTATTTTAAAAGAACAAGGTAGAAGACCATCTCCATAACACCTTTTTTCTTGTGGTAAGCAGTAGCCATAAGAAAATATCTTCTTTCCAAAACATGCTGTGGAGCAGAATTGCCTCTGCTTTTCACAAAAGATTTACAAGGAAATATTAAATCTGATTGTCAGATTTCTCATAAAAGCATACACCGTCATTCATCTTCCACTGAAATGCAGGGGCAGAATTTTGTGAAGAACACGGCCTACATTTCAAGTGCTTCAATGTAAAATAGAATTGTCTATTACTTTATCTTTTTCCTGAAGTGTTTACATGCTCCCTATGTTACTGATGATGGTTGATTTTTCTGTGATTTACACTGGACAACTTCAAGTTCAATAGCTATAGCAATGAGTGGTATTTAATTTTTATTTGGCCTGTAACTAAGAATTATTTTTCTAACTTTTCTGTTTGTATGTTTTTTGTTGTTTTGTTGTTGTTGTTGTTGTTTGTTTGTTTGTTTGTTTGTTTTTCTTTTAATATTGATTGCTTTTATCCATTATGTGGGAGAAATGTCATGTGCTTCTGTACCACTGAATCTGACTGGGAAGACATCAACAGTAACAACACTTTCTATTCAGCTGTTTGTATTTCTTGTACACTATTTACTACAATTAAAATAAGATTTCCTCCTACTCTATCCCGTATCCCCTTGATTTTTGATATTCTTCTAGCCTTAAACTGGAAAGTACAAAAAAAAAAAAAATGGCAAAAAAAAAAAAGCTTAAGGAAAAAAGATGCACACTAAGCATCTCTCTCACATCTGTGGTGTTTCTTAAACATAAAAGTTTAGGTTGTATATACTCTTACAAGTCTAATGTCTGGAAGTATAGATCTCCACTTGTACCTAATCTTGCTAATGAACTTTACATTTCCTTACAGATCAGAGAACTGTTAGCAGGAATGGAAACTTTTTGTTTATATACAGTAGTAGAACTGACATAGCTGACTTGTTAATGAAGATTTTTTTTCATAAAGTAAAATGAGAGCTCTTTCCTTTTTATATGCATTTATACTGAGCCAATATGAAATTCCCTGATCAAAATACATACAGAGCAACACTTCTTGTACTTTTTTTACTTAACCAGCTTTCTCTTATTAGGTATCTTTTCCACCACAGCTACAGGTTTAATTTTATTAAGAGAGTATGACCACTGGCTCCCCAGAAGGGAAAAGCTTGTTTCCATATTGCTATCCAGACCACTCCCTTCACTGGGAATTAGGTTGCCTGCTTGCAACAGTAAAATAATTTTGAGCTTATGTGAAAAAGCCATTTGCATCTTGGATGGATTTCACAAAAAAACAGTTCATTGGGTAATAACCAGATTAAATAGGCCATTCTGCATCTCATAATGCATGAAATAATGGATTCCACATTTTTTAATCATCATTTTAATCGCTGATGATGAGACAAGATGCAGTAAGACCAAACTGTATGAATATGTTGATTTAATAAATACATGTGAGTAGCTGTCATTTTATTGACAAAGTTTTGTACTTTGGCTAGCTGTATTAACAATGCAGTTGTCTCTCTATATCAGTTACTTTGTGCTCATTCAATGCTCATTTTGCCTGGCTCATTAGAGATATATCTTTTGATACCGTCTAGATGTATGTTGGTTCTGACAACCATTGTATGTCCCTGAATCACAAAAAAATCTTTATGTAGAGATAATTAAAACATTCACATGTTTTGTTCAAAGATAAAAGTCACTCAGTACATTTTTAAACTGCTTTTATTCATTTTGCTATTTCTACAACAAAATAATACGTACTCAGATTCAAACAAAATTCTTTGTTTCTTTTTTTAGAGGAGGGTGTGGAGGTAGAGGAGAGGGAAGGGTCATTTCACTGTTTCTACTAAAAAATAAAAAAATAAAAAAGTCAGGAGAAAATTTCATAGATTCCTAAGAAAATGAAAGCTTAAGATTTTCAATCAAACCTCTAATACTACAATACTACTTTATGGAAAACTACTGTCTTTTTCTTTTTTTTTTTTTTTTTTTTTTCTCCCCACCCACACTTTATATGCCCTATTTCATTAATTTAAGCAACTCAGCATGTATTCATGCTGTTCATTAGCAAGGACCAGAGTAAGCCATGGTTTCACTGAGGTAGTCTGATTAAAAACTACAAAGGCATTGAATACCCAAAGTTGTATAAGCTACAAAGTCTACAAAGTCTATGTTACAAAGTCTATGTCAAATGGAAAAAAAAAAAAAAAAAAAAGTATTTACTCAGTAATGTATATTAGATGTTATTTTGTTCCCATTAAGTGCATGAGCTTAAGTTTCATTTCTGGACCAGATTTTCATTTCTAACCTAATTGATGAAAGCATCATCACTTTATTTTGCTACTAGCTGAAGCAACACCTTCTGTCTAATGGAAAATACCAACCAAATAGGCATGTTAAAAGACTTCTTCCCACTAAAGAACATCAGTTTCATCTTATTTAAATTGGGAAAGAGTTTTTAGAGATCAAGCTAATTTTTACATCCATAATGTAAAATAAAAAGACTGATACGCTGGGGTTCAATACATCTGTATTGAACAAAAACAAGTCAATGAGAATGAACATCAGCAGCATATTGATAGACTGGGCATGGCATGTCCCCAAGGTATCTCCCCAAGTATGTGACACAGCTGGTACTGGAGGCAAGGAGAATTGGGGGCTGAAGTCAACTCAGCCATGGCAGCTGAGAGCCCCTGTGGAGTGTGTGCTCTGACCCCTCAGCTCCTCCTGAGAGTAACAAGGGGAGTTGTGGGCTGGTGGTTCTTGTTCAGGCATTGGAGAATCCACAGCTGATGCTGGGATGCTTCCAGCAATGGGCTGGAAGGAAAGGTCAATACATGGCCAAGTAGATGCACTTTGTTTTGTACATAAAAACAATTTGGTCTCTCTTTGCCCTGGGGAGCTCATAGACGAAGGATAACAATGCTGTTTTCATGCTCTGCCCTGGTCTGTGGTCTCAATGTTCAGGGTCCAAGGAATGTGAGGATATAAAAACTTTTTCCAAGAAAAGGTGAGTGAGATGCTGGGGGAGAATTGGCAAGGATGTAAACCTGCTAAGTTGTGTTCCTGGTTAGGGCAAGACCACATTGTATTTTAAAGTTTTCACCTTCTTTACCTCCCTATGGGGGCACTGCTAGTGTATACCAGACACAAATATATATTTGAAGTCTATAAACAAAAATAGGAGTGCAAATCTTTAACCTGGGCAGTTATGAGGCTGTAGCTGATTCCTTCATAATGGTAGCCACTGAAGTCTGCCTGTCCCTTTGCTTTAATCCTAACTGAATACCATAACTGAATACCAGATCTACCTGTGGCTTTTCCATTTTTCGATGTAAATTGAAAAAAATGTGCATTATCTTTGATTGTTCTTCTAGGAAAATAACAAAACCAACCAAACAAAAATGGTTGCTTGTTTTACACTTCTTCTTTTACAATTATATCTGAACCTCTGGAGAACACAAGACATGCCTAAATACTTTCCTCAGAACCAATCTGAACAATTCCTTACACTAAGATACCAGTGGCCATCCATCATGATGCCTCTCCCTCCTTTTAGATCTCTGTTTCAAATATAACAACTCTTGAATCATGCATGTGATGTGTTACCATGTTGATAATTCTTCAGCTTTGAGAGGAAAAACTGGTAAAGACCTATTACTATTAGGTGTTTACATCACAGAAAATGGCAGCATAACTTGTACTAGATATGACCACATAATTTTTATTCAGGTTTAATTAAAGAGGTTTGGAGATGGAATAGGAATAGCCACAGACTTTGAGGAAGTATTGTGAGTTGATGTTGAAAAACTTTTGCAGGGTAATGGAGAAAAAAAAATCCCCTGCATTCCTCTGTCTTGTGGTGTATCTGATCTATGGGAAAAACAAGGATTCTAATTTAATTTTACAGTCTACAGTGGTATTTTTATGAAGGGTGTGATGCATGCACCATTTGAGGTTTTTTCTCTGTTTCTTGGGTTGCCAGTCTAACACCTTTCACAGGAATTAAATCCTAATTTAAAATGTGGAAAGCCAAGATAATGCCCAAATATTAAGCACTCACAGACAAAAACTAAGAGAAGGCTGTATTCTTCAATTATTTTACCAATATCGCTACATATTTCACAGATTTCACAGAATTTCACAGAATTTCTAGGTTGGAAGAGACCTCAAGATCATCAAGTCCAACCTCTGACCTAACGCTAACAGTCCCCACTAAACCATATCCCTAAGCTCTACATCTAAACGTCTTTTAAAGACTTCCAGGGATGGTGACTCCACCACCTCCCTGGGCAGCCTGTTCCAGTGTCTAACAACCCTTTCAGTAAAGAAGTTCTTCCTAACATCTAACCTAAAACTCCCCTGGCGCAACTTAAGCCCATTCCCCCTCGTCCTGTCACCAGGCACATGGGAGAACAGGCCAACCCCCACCTCACTACAGCCTCCTTTAAGGTATCTGTAGAGAGCAATAAGGTCGCCCCTGAGCCTCCTCTTCTCCAGGCTGAACAAGCCCAGCTCCTTCAGCTGCTCCTCGTAGGACTTTTTCTCCAGGCCCCTCACCAGCTTCGCCGCCCTTCTCTGGACCCGCTCAAACACCTCGATGTCCTTCTTGTAGCGAGGGGCCATATTGTCTCTCTCCTTAAATTATACAAAACTTTAAAGGTGATGAAGAGACAAACACACACACACACAAAAAAAAAAAAAAGGTGATGAAGAGACAAACACAAACACACACACACAAAAAAAAAAAAAAAAAAAAAAAAAAAAAAAACTTGACAGCAGCAAACAAAATCATTTTCTGTATGGACACTACCTGCAGTTGTGGTATCCTTTCCTCCTCTGTCTTCCTCCTCTGTCTGTCATAGGTATTTGCTCTCCATCAATAGGTAACATAATTTCTTTGTAAAACCACCTTCTTTTTCACTCCTTGAAGAGGAAAAAGAAATGTCACTTGCTGCTTTCTGGACACTAGACAATAGATTATTTTCCACTGCTCTGTTCTTTCCCTTTAAATAATTTCAGATGATAGGACTTATTGGGACAACAGACCAGTTCTTCAGACATTTATATTTCTTACAGGCTTGAAGAAATAGGCAATATCCATCCTTGAATAAGATGTAAAACGATAAAGCTTTTTATATATGACTGAATTTGAAAAGTGGATTTCAAGATCAGCATGCAAACTTAGTAAGAGATATTTATCTTTTAGACAAAAATAATAATAATAAAGCCAACTAACCAAGTGTAAAGAAAACATCCAAGCACAGACCATTTGTATCAGAGTACTAGGGCCTTTATACTCACAGAATAAGAAGTTCTTCATCAGGCTCATAATATTTCCAGAAATAGTTCCACCCTTAAATTAGTGGGTTAGGAATTGAGTGTTCTCAGTGCAAGAATGTTTTACCAGTTCCACTTATGACATAATCTGCAAAGATTCTGCTCGATGCAAGGGAAAAAGCAAAGTGAAAAAGACAAAACTTATATGTGCGAAACCAAAAAAAGAAAATAAACATGAAAGAATAAACAGATTTTCAGGAAATATTGGACATCTAATCAAAATGTTATGTGCTTTAGACAAAAAATGCTGAAAGATGTGATGATGGGCCAGAACTGTTAAATAACAGTGCCTCGTCCTTATTGCTGCATACTTTAGAATAAATGTGTTGTCAGAGAAAATTTATAACTGTAGAAATTGTTACTGCCTAGGAGATACAAACTGTAAGTTTCAGGTCTACTCAATGTTAGAAAAAATTAAATTTTCATTTGTAGTTTTTCTGTGTATTCTTTAAACATGTGGCATATATTGAGGACAAAGTGTTGAAATATGTAACATATGTGAAGTTGGAACAAAATACATAGTTCTTGCTTACATTGCCAAAGGTGTTTATTTCATTGTTTTCACACTCTGACAAATGAAAACATATCATTCTGAAAGTAAGCCCCATGCTCCTCTGAAGAACAGTTCTTTGCACCCATACATACACAAATAATCAGGAATGCTTGTAGACATATCTACTTAAAAAAATAATAATCATCATCATTCACAAGTTTATTGATATTTCTTCTTGAAATAACATTACTAAATGGGGTGAGGAGTGATTTCATAATTTTTTGACAAAATCAGTTGAAATTTTCCACAGTATTTATTGAAATGACATAGTCAGTGATTAAAGTTTCTATTCCATTCCACTTCAAAATAAAGTATTGCTTGTGAGCTAAACATTTTGACCAGCATATTTGCACATGCTTTCTTAATTGTTAACCCAGTGACTATAGAAATAAAACTCGTAAATATACATCATTGTATGTGAGCTTTAAATCAGCATATCCAACATTTCCACAACAAGACTGAATAATGCATTGAAAGACTCTTACCTTCCTAGTAATACTTTGATTCTGAGGCAGATCACTTTCCTGTACAATGGCCTGTCAAGTCATATAAGCACATATATAGCTGGCTTCAGACTCCAGATTACTGGCTAATTAATGCCATGTATTTTTTCTTTGCAGACCTTGGATATAAAATTTTAAAACTCCTTTCCCAATCTCTAGTGTGGAGATGCTGAAAGGAGCAAGATAAAGATCTGATTTAATCTGTGTCAGCAAGATTGCAGCTATGGTTGTTTCATGTGATTATAAAGACAGATGAAACAAACAAACAACAAAAAAAATGACCCACCCACTTAGCAAATGTTCATACTGACTTTTTCTTTTCCTTGGAATGATACTTCAGGATAGGATTCCCCATTACATCTGAAAACATTTCAAAACACTTAAAATTTCCTAATCTTCTTTCTCAGCAATTTCATTTTAAGTGCTCCTTTCTACCAAGACATAGCCCTTGAGACAGCATTTCTTACAAAAGCAGTCAAGCCAGGGCATTTTTCACCTTTGTGTTTTGTCTTTAGTGATATTGCTGTCTGGCCTCAGCTGTAGCCAGCACATATGCCTTTGAGAAGAAACTAATTGAGACTTGGGAGAAAAATCTGTCATAAGGCAAAAACAGATCTAGTGCTTGTTTCACTTAATCATTTCTAACATTGAAATATCTATGTTAAGCCTATGTGAATCATAGAATCATTTAGGTTGGGAAAGATACTCTAAGATCAACATATCCAACTGTTAACCTAGCATTGCCAAGTCTACTGTTAAACCATGTCCCTGAACACCACATCTACAACTCTTTTGAATACCTCCAGAGATGGTGACTCCCTCCTGGGTACTTCTCTGGGCAGCCTGTTCCAAAGCTTCATGACCCTTTCAGTGAAGGCACAACTTGTGCACTCCCGGCACAACTTGAGGCAATGCCCTTTAGGGGTCTGTCTTGGGACCAGTGCTTTTCAATATTAATTGAATTCAATTAATTAATTGAATTAATGAATGACATATAAGATGGGATTGAGTGCACCCTCAGCAAGTTTGGAGATGACGAAAGGCTGAGTGGTGCAGTTGATACCAAAGAAGGAAAAGATGCCATTTAAAGGGACCTGGATAGGCTGGAGAAGCGGGCCCATGTGAACCAATGAAGTTCAACAAGTCCAAGTGCAAGGTACTGCATCCAGGTTGGGGCAACCCCAGACAGGAATGCAGACTGGGAGAAGAACTAATTGAGAGAAGACCTGCAGAGAAGGACTTGGGGGTTCTAGTAGATGAAAGGCTCAACATGAGAAGTGTGTACTTGAATCCCAAAAGGCCAACTGCATCTTGGGATGCATTAACAGAGGCATGGCCAGCAGGTCCAGGGAGATGATTGTCCCCCTCTACTCTGCCTTCGTGAGGCCCCACCTGGAGTACTGCATCCAGGTCTGGGACCCCCAGCACAAGAAAGACATGGACCTGTTAGAGTGAGTTCAGTGGAGAACTAGAAAGATGACCATAGGAGCACCTCTCCTATGAAGAAAGGCTGAGAGAGCTAGGGATGTTCAGCCTGGAGAAATCTCTGGGTAAGACCTCTCTTTGGTCTCCATTGAAAGGTGGACCATGAAAGGTGGACCATAAAAGGTCCACCTTGTGACCTTTCCATACTTAAAGGGGTCTTACAAAAAAGATGGAGGAGGACTTTTTATTTGGGTAGATAATGATAGGAGAAAGGGGAATGGTCTTAAACTAAAAAGGGATAGATTTATACTAGACATTAGGAGGAAATTCTTCACTGTGAGTGTGGTGAAGCATTGAAACAGGTTGCCCAGAGAAGTTGTGGATGCCCTTGGAGGTGTTCAAGGACAGGCTGGATGGGGCCTTGGCTAACCTGATTTAGTAGGTGGCATCCCTGCCTGGGAACAGTGAGGGGGGGTGGAGTTAGATGACCTTTAAGGTTCATTCCAGCCCAAGCCACTCTATGATTCTATATTTTTATGTTTTCCTGTCTTACCGCTTGGTGTCTGGGAGAAGAAACCAACCCCCACCCTGCTACAACCTCCTTTGAAGTAGTTAGTTAGACTGATAAGGTCTCCCATTAGCTTCTTTTTTTCTGAGTTAAATAACCACCGTTCCCTCAGACATTTCTGAAAGGATTTGTTCTCTACACCCTTCACCAGTTTTGTTGTCCCTGAGACCCTGAAATGCACAACTGAATGCAAGCAGAGTTGGTTTGATTGTTTGTTTGTTTGCAAAATCTCTTTTTAATGTTGTCTTTCGCATCAAATACAAGCCAACTGATTTTTTTCTTTATTCAGTAGAGCTAACTCCCTGTTCAGATTATGAGAATACTTCAAAAATAGTTCCTTTCAGCTATACATTTACCAGGAAAACTGTGCAACCACCCACCCTTCCTCACATCTGTGAGTAGTCTGACATGAAATTATGCCTTTTCTCATATTTCCACCAGGTATGCATTCTTCATCCTCTCTGAAAAATCCCTCCTGTAGTGTGTATGTAAACATTTTCCTTTCAATATTATTCCAAATACATCATTTGGATTCATAAATCTTTGTGTTTTTAAAGATTTCCCAAAATTGGTACATTTTTAAGGTTCTAAATCTCTTGCTGTTCAGTAAAAACAGTCCTTTTTAGGTTGGTGGTCTGCATTTCTTCTTCCTCAAATACAGTTTTTAACTGAATGTTTAGAACTAGCCAGAATCTTAAAACGGTCATGTTATTTGTTAAGAGGTCAACCAGCACCAGAGATTGACTCTCTGATAGTGTGATAGTGTAGAGATTGACTTCAAGTCATGTTTATGTACCTATTCACTTCCCACTAATGATCTGGCAGCATTCTTCAGAGCAATCTCCCACAGAATTGTAATATTAGGAAGGTGTTTCTTGTACCTTTTAGACCCAGTGGTGCATTTTTTCATATAGGGACATATAGGCACCTAGTGGCCACTGTTCAGGAACAAATTTTTAATTTTTATAATACTTTCAATCCATGTACTTTTGTTTTCAATATCTTTGTACCAAAAAAAAAAAAAAAAAAAAAAAAAAAAACTCTCCTCAGAATTTCAGAAAGTACATTAAAGCATTCCATGCCTGTTTGAATAACCTGGACATTGTGAGCTGCTGTTTTTAACTCATCTGCAAAGGCTCTAGTTTCTTTCTTCCTCTAACTAATGCTCAGTCAAACTGCTGGAATCTTTTGTTCTGCTTTTACTCCCCCCCCTCCTCCCACAACTTCTGTTGCTTGAACAATGCATACAAAGATATCTGTGTTACTCTTCCTGGAAAAGGAACAGATTCTTCAGTCTTGTAGTACTCTGAGAATTTATTCAGTCTGAGATTTTAGTTGTCCCTTGCAAAGATCACCACATTGGCAGCAGAACTGGAGTACATTCACAAACTTTCTCACTTAGGATAGTGGGTCAGAGCTCACAGTTCTCTTTTTCTCAAAATAAATAAATAAATAGATAAAATCCTGTTCCATACTTAAGAAAAGCATGAGAATGTCTCACCAGGATGAAATGTGCATTATAAAAGCTAGGTAAAAGTATCACGATGTATAAAAAGTCTTATCCAATACAGAACCAAATGTAATACAGGACAGCAACTTTTCTTTTTTTTTTTTTTTTTTTTCTGAATCTGATAGAGCCTCATTTAACTCAGGTGTGATTTCTGATATAACCATAATTGTGAATCTGAAATTTTGGTTCCATGTTAGAGTCTGAATGCCATCTCTCTGGATCCCACTGCTGAGCCACTTCAATGCTTAATTACAGCTATCCAGTAACTCCTCTTATCTCTAAATCTTTGTAGCTAAAAGTAAAATTCAAGAGTTAATTTAATGAAACAGCTTCCTCACTTAAGAAAACATTCAAACTAATTTCTAAACACAGAGTTTCCAAATCAGTAGCTAGGCCTGACCTTTGTAAGTTTCCTAGAAATGTATTATTATTATTGTGGACAGCTTTAATGTAAATAAAATGATCTTAAAGGGAGTCTTTTTAGAGGTCAAACATGGGTTATTTGAAAAGCTGGGACATCCGTTTGTTCTATCAGTTAGAATCTGAGTAATTCCAGTGTTTCACTCATACAGCTCCTACCACCTCTGTTTTTCCATTCCACTGGCAGAACGATTTCATATTTCACATGTAACCCATATGCACAATTATAATTTGTATACCTTTCAGCTGACTTTATGGAGTGAACTGATTTAACTTTTCCTCAGGAAAAGGCATCATAAAAGTAGGTGTTGGTATGCTGAGTTCAAGTGTTTTTCCTCAGAGTGAGCTATAGCAGTTCCTGCAGGCACTAGAATCTGATAAGAATAGAGTTAAGATTCATTTCAGATTTCACCTAGAGAGATTTGTTTCCTTGTACAGAATTTTTTTTTTTTTTTTTTTTTTTTTTTTTTCTTGACATTGAGCACTGGTTAGCTGCTTCAGGACTTTGCAGGCCTCGAATGGTCTAGTACAACTCTTGGGTAAGTAATGTTTCAGTCTTCTGTAACAGTGCCACATTATTTCTTTCTTTGTTTTTTGATATTAAATAATTAGGCTTTTAGAAACTTTTTAACTAGTTCCATAACAAATACTAAATGCAAAAAGCAGATACCATTTCATGTTTCTGATAGCACTGGAGCCTCTCCTGTGTTACGTTTCTTTACAATTAGGAGGAAATACATGCTAACAAAAGACTGGCCTTTCAAGCAAGAGCTGTTCACAGTATAAGAATTAGCTCTGCCTTGCCAAAATTCTGGATTTGGTGGGTTCATTTTTGTTTCAATTTAGCATAGTTGAAAATGTCTTGAAAGGAATTTGGAAAGATGTCGTATTTTTTTAAGAGAAGCTGTCATTTACAAAGAAACTTCTTAATTTCTTCTGCCTTGAACATTGCTTTGGTATGGACTTGGTGATTCAGATTCATGATTCAGTATAATGGTATAGTTTTTTCTACCATCAGGGTGGTATTTTTGATTTCATTTTAGAAAAGAGAGGAATCAAACATTCTTTCCCTTCCTTTATTCTTTTTTTTTTTTTTTTTTTTTTTTTTTTTCCCTGTTCATATCAGGTATTCTTTCCAGCCCTAGGTCATAAACAGCTTGTAAAATACTCTGAGGTGATGCAGTTATGGGTTGCTGGAACCCTGATCATCTCATACCTCCAAGCATTTATGGTCTTTTCTTGTCCTATATCCACAGATTTGATAAAAAAAAAAAAAAAAAAAAAAAAAAAGAAAAAAAAAAAGGAAATACTTATGAGTCAAGTCATCAAGTCAATAAAGGTCTAAATCAAAAATCTATGAAATCTTGAAATCTTTACTGACATGTTAATGTTGTCCTTTCCATTTCTAAACATACTTGGAGCATTTCCTGTGATATTAATTAAACTTTTCTCATACTATTTCTGCCCATTAGCCTAGGTGACTGTTCAGTCAATCAAAATTTGAGGTTGTGAGGGGGATGCTGCAGTGTTAGGACTACCCCTCACTCCAGTTCACATGTTGAATCTCCTGAAAACAGACATTTATCCAGCCCTGGAATAAACAGTCAGGTCTTCATTAACTTCAGGGAACTGTCTTACTTCATACCACTTGAGGCTCTTGCCCCATTGACCTTTAAGTAGTAACCTTTTTTCAGAAGTGTTTTATCATTCTGGTCTAAATTTGAACTCATTTTAATTACCATTACCTAAAACCCTTCCTTTTTTTTTTCCTTTTTTTTTTTTTTTTTCTAGTGGTAGTTAGTTTTGTTTTGTTGTTCTTAATAAGAAGTGTAGTTTTCTTTTCTCCTCTATTGAATTTTATTTGAAACTGTCGTTACCAGGGGCAGCAGCCAACTCAGCAATTGCCTCTTAGAATACAGATTTGACTGGTCTTTGTGGAAGAAATATAAGTATGAGGCCTGGAAGCAAGCTCTTAGCTAGGCCTGCTCTTACAACAGGATCTTTTGTCCTGCCTGTCATGGAAGTCGGGTATGTGGATCGTTGTGACGGTAGAGAAGCTGGAGTTATTTAAAAATGAAGAAAACCAGAAAAGTGACCCTTTGGATTCTAAATGTGGAGATGGAGCAGCTCTATTAGAGCCTCTGAATCTATTAATGCCTCTGTTTTGTAGCTGGCAGGTCAGCATTCCTTTCCCTGATCTTTGGACTAAGGCTAGTAGCAATCATTGCTTATTCTAGAGGAAAAATCCAGATACTATTTTTGTTTTAGAAAAGAAAATTCATCCCATACAATGGAAGAAATGATATCATTATTAATTAATTAATTAATTAATTATATTTATAAAATTATTTTTAAATTGTATTATATTTATATTATTATTGTTATGTATTTTATTTTAATTTTATTTTAAATTATTTTTTAAATTTATTTTAAATTGTGATTTTTTTTTTTCCCATGGATCTCAGTTCTTTGTCCTTGCATTGCAGAGACATATAGGTTGTGCTAAACAAGTCCCCATAAAATTTTTTGCAATGCAGCTGCCCTTTACTTTGGCCATTTTACAAATGCACTGAAGATGTGGTGACATAAGGAGAGGATCAAAATTCACCTTCTCTGTTTTGAAAGATAAAGCAGCTTGACAGCACTTTCTTGAACAATCTTGACGGATCTCTAAGACAGTTGTGGAATTTGACGCCTGTCTATCTCAGAGCCAAGTCCACAGCAGCTGCTGTAGGATCAGAGAGTTGTCACTTAGTCCTTTCTACCCACCTTTTTGTGCTGGATACTTTCCAAAACAGGAGAGAATTCAAACAAGCCTGACAGTATTTCAGGTTAGTGACTACTCCTCTGCAAGCAGTTACGAACTCTTCAAGGGAAGAGCAGCAGATTGCTGTTATATTGACAAGCTGGTGGAGTTACTCAGCACAATGAAGTCAGCCTTAGCAGCAGCTCAGTGGAAAACAAAAGATTTACAAGGGTAGAAAAATCAGAATCAAAAGACCTTTCCCTTGTCAGTTCATGGCTCAGCCTCAGGCTTGAGCCCAAACCATGATGTTTCGTGCTTCCCTTCATGCTGACTGTCAACTATTTCTAGCTTGGAGCAAACCAAGAAGCAGCCACAGTTTTAAGCAGTGTCTCCCTTATGATGAGGACCATATGAGTCTCACACTCTCCCCTTCTCCTAAATAGGATGGATACAGCCATCTTAAAGCAAGTGGTAAACAGAGAACTGGAGCTCATGGCTCTATGCATGGTTGTAAGTGACAGCATGTGTACAGGCAGGAGGTGCAAGACTGTATGACTAGAAGCTCAGAATTTAATGTGTGCTTTTCTCTACTTGTGGTTTAGCTTCTAGTTTTTTATTGATTTTTATTGTAAGCTGCACTTTGAATTCATTATAGCTTTGGTTTACAGTTTATAGTCAACAATATTTTAAAATAATACATCTACATAGTCCTTCCATACCTTCTACTGCTCTGAAAACAAGCCTGTTTTCAGCTTGAATAATATAAACAGCTGTTTGCCCTCAGACTGCTCTGTCACTACAGTTAACCTGGGTCACATTAAGTGGTGTGACATGGACCTAAAGACAAATTTATGCAAACTCTTTTCATTATTGACAAAGAAGGTGTGGTTCCAGCCTTGGTAGGATCTTCATATAAATAAGATGTTTGTATTGAGTCTTTCCAATCAAAACAAAATGACAAAAAACTTTCTGAATCTAGCTGAGGTTTGAAGTTTGCTTGTAATGTGTATTTGCAGTAATTTTAATGATGGAAAAAATACAGGATATAATTCTGAAGCTAAGGAAGATGAGCAACGAGAGCAGAACAGTTGATAAGTCAACAGGTTTGACCACACATTCACATTCATACAACCTTGCTATACACTCATGTATACTGGTACGTTTACACAGTCTTGCTCTTGCAATTTCCAATTAATGCTATTTATGTTGATTTTTGTTTTTTTGTTTTTGTTTTTGCTTACAATTTTAACTATTCTTATCAAAATCATCTTCCTTTTGTCTCTATTTCAGCCTTCTGTCTCTTCCAGAAGGTGCTTGTCATTTAATAAAAACTGTGCAACATATTTGTCGAGATACCTGTACCCCAGCTAGCAACAGTGATTGGCTGAAAGAGTATTCCCGAATGGGTCAAGAAAGCACAGCCGAATTTTGCATGTTGCCAATTCTCATCTGGCTATTCTCATCTGGAGATCCCTGTTGGGAGGGACTGAGAAAGGTTCTGCAGATGCACTGAAATTGATTGGTTTTCCATACCTGGGTATATAAGACATGTAGTGGTTCTAAAGACAAAGTTATCTACAGCATGGTTTGAAAAGAAGGATCTAAACAGTATCCCTGTCTAGAAAGATTTACAGGTCCAGCTTTTAAATGGGAGTGGCTTTAGAGCACATTGGTGGGTTTGAAGGCTGGGTAGATAGAAAACTTCACTTCCCAAGAATTGGTTAATATCAGTCCAAGTTTCTGATACTAACTGGTGTTATTATTTAATATCTATCTTGGAGAGTAGGCATTAAAAAAAAAAAAAAAAAAAGTGCTGTCCTTTTACAAAGTGAAGACAATACCATTCTACCATTCTTCATGTCTGAGATAGTCGAGATAGTCCCAGAAAGCATGAAGCACTGGGCAGTGGTTCATGCTGTCCCTAAAATCCACTGAGCTGGGATCACAGACCATTTGTCTGATGATAAACCAAGCCCAGAGTGACCAAATCTGTACAGACTTATTACTGCTGGCTTCTTGATTATTAGGACCTCTTCCTGTGGATATTCGTATAACACTTGTCTACAAGATCTTTTTTGTCTTACAGGATTTTCTAAGCACTTTTTTCCCTTAAACTTAGTGCATGACTAATTCTGATATTGGTTTTTATATCTTTATATGTCTGAGTACTTTCAAAGAAAGGCAGAGTCTGTCTCCAGCTGTGTATTAATTTATTTAAACTTCAAATTCTCATATTTATTCAATTTATATTCAGAAAATATAATGTTTATTTTGGAGAATGTATCCTATATTTTTATATGTTAAAGACAGCAAGGCTGCTTTAAAATTCAGCTCAAGCTAAACTACAACTGTTCATCTAGGGTTTCCTTCATATATTTGATATAGGTTAATTTGAATACTATTAAATTGGCCTGGTGGATGTATCTGGTGCTCTCAAACCTTGTCAGAGTCTCTGCACTCAGTCACATTTACATCAGTACAAGCTGGGGCATGTTCTAACTTAAAAATTAGTCCAGTCAGAAACATAGTTCTTGACAAGATGTTTCTTGTCACAGTTCTTGACAAGATTTGTCAAATGATTTTTCTCATTAAGTTCAATTTGTGTCTTATACAAAGTTCCCTTGGAGATATCTGTTTTCATCTTTCTCCATTAATAAAGAGTACATAAAGAGTATAAATAGTATTTTAATTTATCCCTGGGGAACTGCAAATCTGTAAAACTGCTAATTTCTCAACTAGGTTCTTCCAAGGACTTGAGCTCTTATGTAAAGCGATAAGATGAACATCACATTTTAAACAGATTTTTTGTTTCTGTGCTTCTGTTTTAATTGGACCAAAGTAAAGAAGAAAAATAATGAGCAGAGATTTTTGGTTTTCATTTGTATCAGGAAAAGAGCAAAAGACTTAGCATCTCTAGGATATAGGAATATGTAGAAATCAAACAGGAATTGTATACTGGGAGTGTTTTGCTTCTTTTCTTATAGCTACATGTAGCTCCTATTGTTACTCTCTTCACTCAGCTTTGACCATGCTGGTGCATGGCACACTGCATTGGGGCTGGGGGGCACTTTCATTCCCACTGTGTATTTTGGGTTGTCTCAAAAAAGAGACAATACTCCTGACAACTCCAGATAGGCCTTCTGTGGGAATACATTCCATTTTGGCTATTTGCCACCTCTATTGCCACTTTCAGGGGCAGGGAAGGAGGTTGTGGGGAGCCAATCCAAACTCCTTAGCTGCCAACAAAATCCTATTTTCCTCCAAAGCATCCCTTGAGGGCCCTGAGGAATGAGGTAGAACAAGCAAGAAGAAGTAGAAAAAAACAGCCTGGGGTGCAGGCCCTCTATTGTCACTTTTCCTCTTGTATGAATGAAAAAAGGTTTTCCTTTAGTCCTGTTTTCCCTTTGTGCTTCTCTCCTGCAGCAGAGTTATAGCAGGCATTATTTGCTATCTTCCCTTACTGCCCACAGTGGGTTCACTGTGACGTATGGTTTTTGTTTATTCAGAAATTGTTTCATAGTCCCTCTTCAAAAATTGATTAGGAACTATTCACAGCACATTAAAACTCATGAGACATTAAGCTTCATGTAATACTTCCTGAAAAGTTCTGGCACCTAGCCTGTGTTTCAGGAAGGAGTTAACCAGGGATACACAAAGGGAAAGTGTATACATAAGGTCGTCTCCACCTTTCCCTTTGCAATAACGAAGCACAGACTTCTTCAAGTGGAAACTTGAGAAAGTCATTCATAAACAAGTCTTTCATAACTTATCACTACCTTACATATTATGTTCTACAGGTCTGACAATGCAATCCCACTCTCTCTTAATTTTTATACCAAATTGAGAATGTAAAAGGTCTGTCTAGATTTCCTTCAGCTTTTCCTCCTACTATTATTCAGTCTCTGTTTCTTCAGTTGTTGCTAAGCTGCTGGAACATGCCTAAAATGTCACTAATAGAACTTTCATATTCATAGTGATAACATTCTATCACTATATTCATAGTGATAACATTAATGAAATAGAATTTGCAATACAGATACTGCCACAGACATATGCTGAGGCAGAGTATTGAGGCTCATTTTAGAAGCTGTAAATTATTACATAACTATAAATTCATTTCCATTAATGCATTAATATTGTGCCACACATAAGTAGGAAAAAAAATAAAGACACCTCAGCTTTCTAGAGCAGTTATCTTTATATTGTCTTTGCTATAAACATGAACACACTGATGGCCATGGTGTTTCTACAGCTATTGCTTCTATCTGTGACACATACAACTTAAAATGAAAATCCAGTTCCTCAGCCCTTTAGTTGAACTGTAGATTCCTGAGTGATGTTTAATATTTTCACTTTCATGTGTTAGTACCTCTTATAAAAACAGCCTGGCAAAATCACAGTCTGGTAGAGACTTAGCTAGTACTAATGACTAACAGATTGTTTTCCTTTACTTAATCATGTTCCTTCATTGAGACATCATAATCTGTCTTTCATAAGACATAGGAAAGCCAAGTTCTATCAGAGCACAAAGGGGAAGCAACATTAACTCCAAAGGAGAAGAAATCATTCTCTGTAGGTCCTCAGGCCAGTATATCAGACAGTTATGCCTAAAATATAGCTATTTTCTGCCAAAGTTAATGTTTCCACAGATATCTGTGAAGGTGTGTAGAAAATGCTTCCCTTTGCTGCAATTTGTAATATTAAGAATTACAATGGCAGCTGAAGAAGAGGCACTCTCTCACTTCTTTGCACAATTTATATGCCCATCTTCTTCCAGGTTTCATGGGTGGACTGCATAAATTATTATCTCCATCCATTTCCTCTTAGTATTTTCTGAGGCTGAAGACTAGAATGGAGCAACGATGTCTGTATATCTTCAAATAACAATATTTTACAAAATAGTCTATTTCATCATAGAATCATTGAATCAGTAAGGCTGGAAGAGACCTTCAAGACCGTCTGGTCCAACCATCCCCCTACTACCAATGTCACCCACAAAATCATGTCCCTAAGCACTAGGTCCAAACTTTTCTTGAACACCCCCAAGGACAGTACTCCACCACTTCCCTTGGCAACCCATTCCAAAGCCTGACTACTCTTTTTGAGAAGAAATGTCTCCTAATTTCCAACCTAAACCTTCCCTGGCACAACTTGAGGCTATTCCCTCTAGTCCTAGCACTAGTTACCTGTGAGAAGAGGCCGACCTCCAACTCCCCACAACTCCCTTTCAGATAACTGTAGAGAGCAATAAGGTCTTCCCAGAGCCTGCTCTTCTCTAGGCTAAACAACCCCAGTTCCCTCAGCCGCTCCTCATAGCACTTCTGTTGCAGGTCCTTCACAAGCTTCATATCATATTTCAATTTGTGCTCTTAAACTCTTCTATTCCCACTCTTTCCCACTCTGTATATGGTATTATTACATCTGTTTAGCACAAAGTCATGTTGCTCAGCAGTAAGAAATTAAATATTTGAAGGCTTTGATTTTTTGGACAAGGTCCAAACCAGAATAAGAAAAGCTAGAAAAGAAAGCATATCTAAAATGCAGTATGTTCAAGCTACAACCTCTTTTAGTAACCAAGGAACAAGTTGCTGAGGGTGATCTGAGGCCTCTGTGCAACTTGTGTATGCTATATAATTTCAAGTGAGACAGAGAGCACATAGTTATGAGATGGGAAAACAATTCAAATCACTAGTCTGAGATAAACTTCAGCAGTAAGCCAATAGGCACTGGATGCTGTAAGTTTTATATTAGCTGCACTCTCCAAAAATTCTTCTTGTTATTTAAATCCCATCCCTTTATGATACAACACAGTTAATATTAACTTTGAAAGCAGGGTAAGATATCATGAAGTGTGCGTTATTGCTTGGAGAAACTGTTCCATTTAAAATGATGAATAAAAAGTATTTAGTTTGTTTATTTTTCAAAACATAGGTTTTACAGAAGAATTAGTCTTTTTTTTTAAGAATCAATCTGTTGAAAAGTGTAATTACTTATAAATGAAATAATAATGTTCATACAAATTTGAGTCCAACACTCACAAGGACCCTTCTGCAGGATGTCTTGTTCATTGATACAGCAATCCTTTCTATAGAACCACCTATTCCACCTGAAATTCAGTTTGAAATTGAAAATTAGGTCTCCTTTTAAAACAAACACACAAAAAAACACCGAAGAGAGAATGAGTCAATATGCCAACTCACAGCTGATGATTGATGTAAGGATGATGAACATTCATAAGTGTGCAGACAGTGATGTTTCTGAAAATCTTGGTCACTCATTGGGTATGATTTCTTTAGGTATCTCCATTTTTGGTTATACAAATTAAAAAGCTGTAGAGTAGCTTGAAATCCATTAAAACTAAGGCCATGCCTACTTACACTGGAACAAGTAATCATGAGCACTGAACTAAGTGGCAGAAACTAACTTACATACAGAGGAGAGATATATTAACTTCCTAAAACTTGTCCTTAAGTTGAGATACCTAAAGACTGACTGCAGGAAGAATGTGGGCACTGTTAGGATTCATTCTTAAAAATGCTTATGCAAGTTGGGTGCCTTCAACACCTTTGAGCATCTACACACCTTCATTCATTAATCTGGAATACATCAGGAAGCTTTCTGAGTACAGGAAAACAGAAGTATGTATGCTAATACTAGGAGCTGTAAAAGGAAATGCCTTTCGTACATTTTCTCAGGAAGCAACAGAAACTTTCTCAGAGATGCCTTGCAAGCCAAAGACAGAAGAATGTAAGATGTTTTTATCCCTGTTTTTGGACAAAGAAAAAGATACAGTAATAGTAACTTTGAAAAAGATCTGAAAGGTCTATAGTCTAGCCCTTTACAGACAAGTATGAGGTTGTATAACATTAAGTAGGCAAGCAGTGATATGGAAATAGTACAGAGTAGTATTTTTTTAAATACAGTCATTACATTAATGAAAAACTAAAAAAAACTACAAAAATAAAAAAATCAGGCACCTTAAGGGATTTTTTTTTCTTTTGCTGTCTCCATCCCATCTCACTGAAACCCTTCTCACCCTCCCTCATGGCAACAAATGAAGTTTCTGGGATTATACAGCAAAGTAGCAGCTGTGCAGCCCCTCCTGTCATACCAAGCATTTCAATGTAACGTCCATCTGTGGCACTACTGTTTCTGACTGACAACAGATGCTGCCTACAGCTTGGAGAAGGTTTCTTCAAACCAATCAACATCAATTTTGCAAGAAGAAGTTAAGACATTGACCACATTTGAAGTTTCATTTTCATGAGCCATGAGCAAAAGAAAAAGACTTACAGTTTTCCTATACTGGCTGTGTAATAAAACCACCCTACAGCGAAAATATTTAAAACTTGGCTATGATGTCACCAAGTACAACAATCAAGTACATTAATCACAACACAAGTGTCTCCTCAAGATTATTTTAGAGGTTCCATTTAAGCAACTGTACACCACAAGGCGTAAGAGGTGTGTTGTTAAAAGAAATGTATTTGAGCACTTTTGAGCTGTAAAAATTTGTTTTATCCCTTATCTGCTTGGCTTATGCCTAGAAAACTTTATATAAATCTACCAAAAAAAGTCAGTGTGGCTTGGACAAAATCATCTTCAGCAGTCAAAGACTGTCCTATATTACTGATCTTTGAAATTCTTTTCAAAATGTGTATTTCCTCTGTTTCAGCACCCCTTTACCCTCCTGTACAAGACCAAACAACAAAGTCAAATTGTGATTGTTATCCTGGATATTTAGTCAAAATGTCTTCATGTTTTCCTAGTATGTGTTTATATATGTACATATATTTATGATAAAAGACTGCTGGCAGGACAGTAGTTGTGAGAACAAATTAAGATATTGAATGGTACAAAAGCATTATAACAGCATTAAAGAATCACATCCAATAGAGTGTTTACAGATGGGCCAGGTTTGCTTGTGAGCTTTCCAAGTATTTGTGTTCGACTTCATTGCTGCAGCAATGAAATATTTAGTCCTTACTAAACTATTATCTCTGGCATAATATTCTTAAATATGGAATGACAAAATGAGAAGGATACCACTTAATATATAATCCCATACCATAATACTTAAAACTGACTAAGTAAGGGTATTTCAGTACAGCCATCACAAGACATACTCTCCTATGAAGACAGGCTGATCTCCTGTGAAGACCAGCTAAGGATGTTGGGGTTGTTCAGCCTGAAGAACTTAATATTTAAAGTAATCCTACAGGAAAACTGGGAAGGGACTCTTTGTCAGAGAGTGCAGTGAGAGGACAAGGAGTAATGGCTTTAAATTAAAAGAAGGTAGGTTTTGATTGGATATAAGAAGGAAAATCTTCACTCAGGGTGGTGAGGCACCGGAACAGGTTGCTCAGGGAAGCTGTGGTTGCCCCATTCCTGGAGGTGTCCAAGGCCAGGCTGGATGGGGCTTTGAGCAACCTGGTCTAGTGGGAGGTGTCCCTGCCCATGGCAGGGGGGTTGGAATTAGATGATCTCTAAGGTCCCTTCCAATCCAAACCATTCTATATGATGCTATACTGAAACTGTCAAAACTGAGCAAATATAACTTCCTGAAACTATGATATGTGAGCCATTGCCATTCTATTTACTGCACTGAAGATGGCAAAAACACTGAACCACAAAAAATTCATGGACAGGGAAGGAATATTATGTGATTTTCATTTTCAGGCAGCCTGCACAGATTCTGGAAAACTGTAACCAGAAGTTAATGTGTGATAATCTTTTTCAATAATGGTTGGCTTTGCTGTCATCTGAGATTGTCCAGAGAGGTGAGAATGAGAGCAGTCCTTTCAAGAATGCCGCTACAGTAGAGCCACATGAGCAGACTCATTTGGTGATATTGTGTTGGTTGATGACACTTCCAGACACGACGGTGGAGAACAGTAGGGAGTGAACAAGATGTCCAGAAATGATGGCACTTTGTTATGTGGCAATAGATAGTTAAGATCTGAGTAAACAGCCAGTGAACAATTTCCACTGGGATCACAATACTAGGAGGTACACTTACTCCTGTGACCATTTCTTTAGATCTGAAATAATATCAGAAGTGTAGATACTACTCTCAACAAGGGCTTCTGTAAATTCTCTTTCCTGACTTAAGCTTTTGAAAGGCAGGCAGCTAGGCAGCTAATCAAAGCCAGAGGGCAGTTCATCCCATCACAAAGGCACCATGGTTTTAGGTGCCATGAGTTGTAACTCTATTGAATTACATTGCTGTAAAACCACCAGCAGTGAGATGAGAATTTGTGTAAAAAATTCTGAATGCAAGAAATGAGATTTAGATCACATCAGTTTCTAAGAAGTGCACAGCCTTGTCCAAAGGCAACAAAGCAATACACATCACAGAAAGGCTTTTTTTTTTTTTTTTTTTTTTTTTCCTTGTATCACTGTAGCAGGCAAGGACACTTTTTAGAGAAGTAAGATGATATAAGATGATAATAGGAAACTATGATACAGTTACCTAAAGCAAGGTGACTGCTAATGTTGTCATATCCTATTTTGTAGGCATGACAGTTAATAAGCCATTGCAGTGACCCTGTTCTCATTGCCAGACAAGCATTTGGAAAGCCATAAGATTATGCCTCCACATAGGGCTATAAGTACTGACATTTTTTTCATATAACTCTCTGTTCTAGTTCAAGATTTGAGAAACTTGGCATCTTATGGCACAGCCTAATCAAAGGAACATCTTTCTACAGAGCTGGTTCACCCAGTAAAGAGGGTCTTCCAGGCAGCACACTAAAGCCGAAATTCTTGTAGTAGAAATTACATTTTTTCTTACAACATGGTTTATATTTAATTTGTCACATAAAGAGTAA
The DNA here is from genome assembly GCF_047663525.1 of Anas platyrhynchos. Taxonomy (NCBI): domain Eukaryota; kingdom Metazoa; phylum Chordata; class Aves; order Anseriformes; family Anatidae; genus Anas; species Anas platyrhynchos. Next base: position 108,438,717 of record NC_092587.1, on the reverse strand, counting down.
AATTTCTTATGAGTGTCCTCCTCGTATATTCCCATACACACTGTACCTTGTTGCCGGGGGTGGTGGCATGACAAGGGAATTAACTGCAGGCCATGTGGAGCCCACTTAGTAAGAACAGCTGGGCTGACTTGCTTTAGAATTTATTTCATATCCTACATGTGAGACAATCTGAAATGCTGCTCTACATGCATAGTTTCAGCTTCCTTACTTTTATTTTTTGGATGACTTTGTTTTAAGTACACATTATAAAAAAGAAAGGGGGGGGGGAAGCATCAGATTTAACTGTAAATTGCTAGCAAATCGAGTGGTAAGGTTATTACCAAGTAGTTAGCTGCTCATTATTTTGACAGGAATGGGCTAAATAGAAAATCTTGTAGTGTTACAAGATTCTTGAATGGAGGGGAAAGCATAAAGAAGAGCAATCTGGGAAAAGAAGAAAAGAAAGAAAAAAAAAAAAAAAAAAAAGAGAGGGAGTTAGCTACTGACATGTCCATAGAAGGCTATGTGGAAGAAAATTAGAAAGCAGGCTTTAAAAGTTGGGAACAAAATAAAGGTGCTCATCACACCTGCAGTGTATAACTCAATATCTTGGAGTTACACTTGAAATATTTCACTAAGTAATATATTTGAAGGAAAACATGTTTTAGATAAAAGTTGTAATTTTCACAAAACAATGTACACTTCTTGTCAGTTTTGTTGTCAAATACATGGATTTGCTATGAAGATCAACAGGAAAAATATCATCATTCAGACAGAATTTACTATTAGTTTTAAAAGGTACGCTAATATCTGAAGTCTTATTCTTGCACAGAAACTAGGTTTCTTCCAATCTGTCTGCAAACTTTATAAAACTTGATAAAACTAAGGCTTTTTACAGAAGTCTTTTTTCAACCATTCATGGTTTGTTTTTTTGTGTGTGAGTTTTTGGTTTTTTTTGATTTGGTCTGGGTTTGTTGTTTGTTTTGTTTGTTTGTTTGTTTGTTTGTTTGTTTGTTTTTGTGGGTTTTTTTGACCACAGCTTTTAGTAGGAAGAGAATAGATTTTTCTCAAAACTTTTCATACACAAATATATATATTTGACTAAAATTAAGTGTTACCTTGAAGAAACATCTGTGGTAATGGACTCAGTTCAAAACTAACAGAAAGGAAAGAGCCTTAACATATTTTGTAGCATCTCCACTTTTGCACACTTTTCAGAAATTTGCGTGGACTCTTATTAAAATCTGGTATGTTATCTGAGCCTTAATAATACATGTGTTTCTTTTCCAAAGGGATTTCAAGTTGGTCTTATGTTTCAGGATTATTGATAAAAGAATAGTATTTATTTTGGGCAACAGTTGGGGCTGGACCATGTTGATAAGTGTTTGTATTAGATCAGTGTATTTGGGGGTTGGGTGATAGTTGCTGAGATTTTTTGTTTTTTGTTGTTGTTTTTCTCTTTTCATTTTTAACTGTTTCTTATTCAGCTTTTTTAATGATAAGGCTTTTTCCATTATGTATTCCAGATTTTATTTTTTTTCCAGACAACTTCTTTGTTGAGTTGCATGGAACAGCTGCTAGGAAATTACAACCCAGAGTAAGTGACTTGCACTCCCTCCCTCTCCTGTTTTTCCTCCATAGAAGGATAACTTTACTTTGAAAGCACAATGATTATTCTGGAATAAAGTAATATTTACTCTATGATATAGTGCTCCTGTGGGTGCAAGGGTATTCTGAAGTTATTCCTAAAGAACACTACTACAAGAACACTATTCCTATACCACTCCAGTTAGTTTTCCCATTCACCAGCTTTTCATGCTTTGGAAAAAAAAAAAGTCTTTTACCCTTTCCTTTTAAAGAAGAAAATACGTATGAGCAGGTGAAAAGGGGGAAAGTACAGCTCCTCAATTTAACAACAAGTCCAGCAGTTTCTTAAATTACATCTCATAAAAATTGGAGTTTTGAGTCTGTCTCACTCATCAACCTGTTGTGTTGTGTTTTTGTTTTCTTTTCTCAAGAAATATCAGATCCTTATGATAAAGTAAAGCAAGTGAAAGAGTGAGGAAATTAGTTGACCAGTTGAACTGTCAGTCCACAATGCAAGAGGAAAGGTTTTGCTTCTTTGAAAATGGCTGTAGGTGGAGAAATCCTCCATAAAATCTTGACCCTTTCTCGGTTTATCAGTTAGCTATAAGGAAAAATGCTAACTGCATTTTTTTTTAGTATAGCTAGACTTTTTTATGTTGAAATATATCTGAATTTTTGTGTAAAGAAATCATGGCATGTAGCATTAATAAGGCTGTAGATAAAAATCAGCTTCATGTTCATGGTGATTTTTCAGGTGTTGTCTGTTTGATTTCTCCAGGACTTCCCCTCCAGATTTTGTGCCATGACAGCTTTAAAGGTTTGGTGATGCCAGCACCACAAGATGGTGCTGATGGCTGTCTGTCTGGACATGTTATTTGGCTTTGAGGGAGATCAGTCATGAGAACTTCTTATGCAGCCAGGCATGCAAAGTATGCATGCTCAATAAGAGATCAGCCAGAGGCCTGTAATACCTACGAGACCTTGGCTACATGAGCACTGAGAGAAATTGCCAAGCAGACTTTGGAAGCATCACTATAACCCATAATTTGATGAGGCTAGAGAATCCTGAACATTGGCTCAAACTCAGGTAAAAAGCAGTAAGATATTTAACAAGTCCTTCAGTTACTGAAGTCAGAAGACTGTTTAATTTCTCCCATTTGGGGGTGGATTTTGATTCTGTCATGATTCTACTGATCTCTATTTTGTTTCTTTCTGTTCTCCCTTGCTTCCTGTAAACTGGATTAAAGGCTAGTATGACTGTTACATGCGAAAGACTGAATTCATCAAGCACCAGATTAGGGTCAGAAGGAATTTCCATTAAAAGTAAAATGAAAATAACCTGAGGAAGCCTGGAAAAGGAGCTGAGGGGAAGGAAGGGACGGTTGAACAATGAGATATTTCTCCAGAGCATTTGGAATGGATCACTCTCATATTCAAACAATAAGCAAATCACTCTGATATTGCAGTTTGGAAGACTTTATTCCAATACAGTTTCTGAAATTCTCCAGTGTTCTTTCTTAAGGCATGTAATGCAGCATGGAGAGGCCATAATTTCAGGTCTTATTTTGCTGAGAAAAAAAAAAAAAAATCCAGGACGCAGAAATGTGAAAGGAAACTGAGACAAAAGGCACCTACGTTTTATCCATTTCCACAGGAATTAAAAAGATTCAACCTCTCCTTTTATTGTGGAGGCTGAAGGGAGGATGAATTTGTTTTTCTTTGCTTGTAAATAATTGCATTCATAGGTTCATTTTTAATGATTTTCTGTGATGTTTCACAGATGAGTAATTAACAAATACCCCTTTAGCCAGGTATGTTTTAAATAAAGATACAGCCTTTAATTGTAATATTATTATATGGAACATTCATTTGAAAGAGACATGTACAATCCCTTTAAAGCTCACTCATTGCTTTAATTTCCTTCAGCGAAGCTGTGGCTTAACCAGGAGACACATAGAGAGAGATACTGAACTATATGCCAAGCTGACCTAAACTAGCATAACTTCATTATTAATGATGCTGTAGTAGTTTGCACTAGGTGAGAAACCAGCCATCCAGTGTGATCAAGCCATCATCAGCATACTTTTCAATTCTCCATACTCATCCTTACACCATTTCCACAGCAAACTCTAGCAAATAAGCCAAGGAACATATTTCCCAGTATCATGTTCTAATATGGTCATTGTGGTTCAGAACCTGGAAATGCAGGAAAGCATAATTGAGAATATGGTCTGCAGGAGAACAAAGAGTCTCTGTTACAGTTACTGAGTGAAGGAAAACTGTGAATTTCCTAATGTTATTCACTTCAAATTATAACCACAAAATATTAATAATATACTTTTTCCATTGTTTTTTTTTCTATTCCCATTGAGGACTTTCAAACAGGGTTCTTCCTGGATATTTCAGGGACCAGATTTTGTTGGAGTATCTATTCTACACTGCACAATACATGGCACTTACATGAACGGTCTTTTGCATCTATAGCATGTGCAAGCAGGAGTAAGAGACAAGTTAATACTTGTTTTATATTATCATTTATGTTATCATAATCTGGTATACAGTTAAGAAAGTACCTACAATTTTTCTCTCTTAACACCTGGCATTTTCTGGCAGGGTAAAGTGTTGAATTTGGCCATTATAAGAACTGCACAAAGGAAGTTTACATGCATTTGTAGACTTTACTAATGCTGAATGATCTGAAATGTCTTTGGTTCTTGGTACTATATCTGTGGCTCAAGTGGAAAACCTGGAGGAAAAAAAAAAAAAAAAAGGAAAGAAAGAAATTTTGAAGAAATAGATTTGGAACTTACTGATCACTACTGGTTTCAATTTGTCTGAATAAAGAATTCAAGTAAACAGAACTGTAGTAAAAGTAAGAACTGAAAAAAGATGTGGTACATTAAAACCAAGCATTATTGAACATTGGCTCTTACCTCTCAAAAATATAATAAATCAGTGACTGATGAAAACAGAAAGCTCATTTTACAGATCAGATTAAGCAGTCAGTAAAAATTTATTGCTTTTGGATTAAAAGTAATCACGCAACATTTGTAATCAACAGAAGAAAAAGTAAATGTGATGCTTCTTACCAGGAAGGAGCTGAATTAATTGTTCTATTTATGTACTTTGAATCACACTAATAATTCCTAACAAAGAGTTATCAGGTCACAGATGTTATTTTTTTTTTTCCAATATTTCTACCCCATGCATATACTTTTGTTTTCAAAATGAAAAACTCCTTTCTGGCAAAGTTAGTATTGAAGAAAGAAAGCATAATGTTTCATTTTAAAGTCTGATAAGAAGCCAGTTTAGGGACATGACTGCAGCACATTATGCTGTGAACTCGGAGACCTCAGCTGTGGAATGAATCAATATGGATTCCTCAGCACAGGGGAAGGGTGGGACCCCATTGCTTCATTTTCAGCATCCCTGGCAAAGAGTGCCTGGAGCAGCCTTCCTCTTGGCTCCAGGGAAAAGGCACTAGCAATGTCAGCCTTTGGAGAAGAGGAGCAGAGCTCATCAGAACGCTTAAGTTAAATAATCAATTTCATGAGAAGCAGAGCTAATTCAGAATAAAGAGGTGCTCACTGGCATGAGTTAGTGGCCATACAATGCATCTTACAAATAAAGTAACACTGTGTGCACCATGTGTCTCTTGATGGAAAGGAGCTTTCCATATTTACAGTCCTACTCTTTGCTTTTGTAAGTCAATAGGTGTGACATTTTTATGGTCATTTCTTGACCTATATTGATAGGGGGATATGTTGTGTAGCAATTAAGAGAACAATGTTAAAAGGAGCTGGGGGGGTAGGAATTAGCATTTCAGTTTTTCAGCTGAAACCAAAGAAAAGTGAATGAGGAAATAAAAAATATTAGTGTTAAGGTTAATTTTTCTTCACTGAGAGACTAGCAGATATAAATGAATGAGTTCTGCCTGAAAGGAAATTCAACAGGTGACTATCAGTTCAAATTTTCCTATTGGATTACAACCTCTGTTATGGAAATTGAGGACATACATGTAAATGTAATTACACTGGAATTCATGAATATGATGACTCCACATGATTTATTAAGAGGTGGAAAATGAAACATTTCTGCTGACTGGCTTATTTTGATTGTCGGTGCAAAATTCCTTCTCTGTGTTTAAAAAGCATTTGAAAAATGTAAGATAGCGAAACATAAGCTTAGATGTTGTCTGGCGAGAAAAGCATACAAATGTGATTCCATACCAATAAAATTAGTATATGCATCTAAAGCACCAAGTGAGTTACCTCTTTAAAACAGCTTAACATGTGTTTAATCAGAATGGCGTTTCACTGTTAAGAGCTATGGGACCAGATCACTGGAGCCTTAAGGAAAACCCTAGTTTGAAATGTTTTCACTGAGGTGAGTTACAGCTAGCTTGGGGAAAAATATCTGTTGTTAATGGGTGTTTCTTTGTTAGTGTTTTTTTTGTTTGTTTGTTTAACTCTAGTTCAGTTGAAATCCCTGTCTTCCTTTGCATGGTAAAGTAAAAACTTCAGAAAACTTTCATATCGAATACAGGGCAATTTACTAGCTTGACTTGATTAATAAACTACATAAAAACAATGCTGCCATGAAGGACGTATGACTACTGCATGAAGGAGTACCTGAATTAAAAATGAACGCAAACACCTGAGTATGAACCAAATTCTTTAACTGAGGTTACAGCTTTTGATTATGGACTAAAGCTTAAAATGATGATGCAGGTTCTTGGGAATCAGCTTCTAAGCAATCACAATGGTTTTCTCTGTATCCCAGGAGCTCAGCAGGTACTTGCAAGAAAGAAAGAAAGAAAGAAAGAAAGAAAGAAAGAAAGAAAGAAAGAAAGAAAGAAAGAAAGAAAGAAAGAAAGAAAGAAAGAAAAAGAAAAAGAAAGAAAGAAAGAAAAAGAAAGAAAGAAAGAAAGAAAGAAAGAAAGAAAGAAAGAAAGAAAGAAAGAAAGAAAGAAAGAAAGAAAGAAAGAAAGAAAGAAAGAAAGAAAGAAAGAAAGAAAGAAAGAAAGAAAGAAAGAAAGAAAGAAATTACACTGAAGTTGTGAAAGTACAAGAGCTATTAAAACAACTACGTTAAGTAAAGTGATGGACGTATTTTCTGTTTCCTGTTATCAGAAAATATCACACATATGATTTTCAGATAATTCATGGGAATCCACTGATACGGGCCTGAACATTTAAGATAAATACGATTTGAAGAATGTTATTGCTCATTTGTTGCCAGTTGGTGGATCCTCTGTATGGATGGACTGTCCTTGGACCTTGCAACTCAAACTGCAGAACTGTATTCTGCTACTGAAATAAAACTCTGAATAAGCAGGGACTTTAACATTTTTATATATACATATAATTACATAAAATATTTCAGATCAAAGCAGATGCAATAAAATCAGAACATGTATGTCAATTGTCAAGAGTAGTTTTGTTGGCTTACATGTAAAATGGAATAACTGATCTTTTGCTTCCATATTTACATAGTTATCAAGGTATTAATATCAGCAGATGTAAAACAAAAATAAACTCATTTTTATTAATGTACTGAGTAGAGAAAAAAAATGATTAAAACATTTATTATGTTAGCATATACAGACTCCAGCTGACAGACAATGTTCTGAAGTGCTGGAAGCTGCACAAATGCTCAGTAAAAGTCCCTGAAAGATCTATTTTGAAACATTTGATTACCATTATGTGGCTTTTTCACTATAGTTTGTTTCAGAGAATGGAAAAAAAAAAGCTGGAACCCACTTCTTTCTTATGCACTGTAACAATCAAACCCAGTTTGGGAGAGATGGTGTTTTGAGTGCCTTGTTAAGGTTTAGACAGCATAACTTCTTCATATAGAGGAGTCCAAGTCTATCATGGATCCACAGACTTATAAAGCTGACGAGGTAAAATGGAAATGGTGGGACAAAGTGAAGAACTGATACCCGCAGTTAACAGAGGGGAACAGAAGGTTGGCCTCAGTAGCACTTAAAAAGGTTTCAGTCTGACATGTTGAAACCCCGGGACTACTCACAGCAGTGAAGTTAGGAATTTGAATAAGTATTTTCAGGAATGGAGCCTGAGCTATCTACCCAAGAAAAAGCCTTAGGAATTAAAAGAAAATATCAATCAAGTTTGTTGTATCATAATTAAATTATTGTCTCAGAACAATCTATTTTCTTTCTGAGAATATTTTCAAGCAGTTGTTTTTTGAGCAATTTTGTTTGTATGAATAATCAGTCTTTTGAAGCATGGCTCCATTGTAAGGTCAAAGTTGTTTTTTATACTCTCCAAGCAGCTGAATTGCTCTATGCTTATGTAATATAGATGTCAAGCTGCTTGAAATACTTATGCACTTTTGTGACTGTTAAGAAAAAGAAGCAAGTGCTCTCAAGTCCAATTGATTTAGTCAATTTGAAATTTTGTTTCTCCTTTAAAATGAATTTATAAGTCTTACCAAGCTTGTACTTGTGCAAAAACTACCTTCCTTACTAACAACACATAGTAATCACTAAGCTTTTAGTAATGGCTTTTTGTCAAAATTTAACCATGTTCACATTGGAATGACAAGCATTTCCTTATTTTTAGTGAGCAAATTTCAAGCAATTAGTAATCTTCTCTGAATTTAATTTTAATCTGACGTGCAACCGAATGTTTTTCATCTTGTGAAAACTGTAAATGTAATTCCAGTCAGAGAGAATGACCTTTTGGTCACACTGAAGTTGTTAAGTTTTTTCCCATTGGGATTATGTACATTTTGTTGTACAAATAATAATAATGGTAAGGCTAGGCATAACAAAAATAGTGTATAGCATTGTTTCAGTTGAGATGTTTAGTGGGTTCTTCTGTTGGTTTTTGTTTTGTTTTTGTTTTGCGTTGTTTTGTTTTGTTATCCAGATATATAAGGCTGCCTATATCCACTGACTTGTGTAAGCTTGGAGCTTGCCTGTTACAGAGCAAGACCAAATTTACAACACATCTTCAGAGGTAGTCTTGTACAGCCCATGTATCCTTGGTCAATTTGATGTCTACATAATCAAAAGGCTCGATCTAAGCTAATTGTGTCTATTGTTAGGGGTGCAGACCCAGCCTCTGTCAAATTTCCATCTAACAGTGGTTAGACTGCTCCCAATCATACAAGGCTATTCAGTATATCACATGGAATTACTGGCTCAGATTTCCACTAGCTCAAGGATATTTGCACAATTGTCTGTTGTTCTATATAGGTAACTCTTAGGTTTTGCATTAAGACAGTAAATATTCCCCACCCCCCCCATTCCCAAGTAACGGAACTGTAGATAAACAGAACTAAGAAGTTTTTTAGAATCTCATAGGTATCTGTCTCATAGATATCCCCACCAGTCAGAGTTGGGAAAAAAAAAAAAAAAAACTTTATATCCACATTCACCTTCACCTTCACAATCTGATCTACACAATGTAAGTGCAAATTACATTTCAAGAGAATTTAAGACTCACCTTTTACTAGAGATCTGAACATTTAATCTCATCAATGATGACAAATATTGGAAATGCTTCAGTAATCTGTTTTATTCATCTTTGTCTCATCTTCTTAGGATAGGTTTGACTCTCACAGGAAACTAAGGAATTTGAATTGGAAACTGCCACTGCCAAATTTCTATGTTGTAATTTGGGTGGTTCCTGTTCTCTTCCTAGTTAATGTTCAGCTCAAAATTCATCTTCTTCATTGTTACACAAAATCTCCCTTTTGATTTGGGAAGTTATCTATCAAAGGAGTTTAATTTCATCACAAATAATCTTATTTGGCAAGGTTGGTATTCACAAAAAAAAAAAGTATATATTTGGTAGCTGAATTGGAATTAAATCAGAATGTCTGAACCATATGCACCCATTTTAACAAACGATTATCTTTTTTTTCATTTTCTTTGAAGAACATTTCTTTAGAAAGCAGATTTCTTCACAAACTGAGGCTTCCTATCAAAAGGCTGTAGATCTAAGAGGAATGTTGTATTTGTATAACAGCCTAAAATGTGGTTCATTTCTTGGCAGATGAAATACAGAAGGCCATATCTATCCAGTCTGAGAAGTCCAAATAAAGAGAATCTGCCATAGCTGAAAGTAGTTTTCAGGCTGTAGAAATAAATTAACTTCAGGAGTAGAAAACTGCTCAACAACAGTGACAGGATTACAGAATAAGCAAACTCACAAACTGATAAAACAGCCTAGTTGCCAAAAATAAATTAGAAAAATCAATTAGAGATGGAAGAGAATGAGATATGTGTGGATATATTTATACCTTGAAATGAGGTGTGCCCACATTGAATTACCTAAATATATCCAGTACAAGCAACATTTACATTGTTTGCCTTGGTAGTTGCCTAAAATACAGCTGAATATACCTTGAAGTGTCTCTGAAAAAGGGTGTTTGGGAAAGCCTGGCTGTGAGAAAGAAATATACTTATTCCATGAGCTGATGATGTAAACTGTTTATTGGTATTTAGTCACCACAATCTTAAATCCGAAGAAGGAACCATCAAGGAGAATGAACCAAGATAAACTGGACAATCAGGAAAGAATTGAAGAGTAAGGTGACAGAAATTAAAAAAGAATATATGCTCAAAACATTTACAGGCAACAGAAATGATGGTTTGGGTGCTGATTTGAGAATTGTTGGGTTTAAGAAAGTTGTTTGGCTATATGAAGTGAGAAAGCAGCCTGGTGTTGCCAGAGAATAAAACAGAAAGAGCAGAAAAAGGAGAAAAGTAAAATGAAGGATGATATTTTAGTCAAACATCTCATTAAAGGAAGAGAATTGGGAGGGGAATGGAAACATAGAGGAGTGTGTTTTTCTCTTCAAAGCAAACAAGTTAATACAATATAAAAGACTTAAAAAAAAAAAAAAAAAAAAAAAAAAAAAAAAGAAGAAAGGTCAACATTTTAAAGGGAATTTATGTTCCCATAGTTATGAGATTGTATCATGAATACAATTAGGGCAGGAATATTTCCCACTAAACCCAAAACTTTAAATGATAGTTCTTCAAATGTTTTCCAGTGTTTTATATTTCCTGTAATGGAAAATTTTATCCATCATTAAAGCCCAACTGTACTCTGTATTTTCCATCTCATTTTCTATTTTCTACTTTTTCTACTGAGTCTATATTATTATTTAACAGCATTCTTGATTTTCATCTTCCCATCAGTCCTGAAGAAATATACCAAGTTTCCTTTCTACATTTTCCTCAGAATTTTAAGACTTCTTTCCTGTGTGTAGAGTACAAACCCAGAATGCTTGCCAAGAACTTAAAGAACTACAAAAAAGAGAGGTAAGGAACAGACATGGCCCTTCTGTGCTCTTTTCCTTCTCTCTCTTTATCTCTCTCTCTCTCTCTGTGTCAAACTGACAATAGAAACGTATGTCTTCTGAAGTCTTTCCCTAATATCTCTAGCTGTGACTACTGTGTATTCTGTTACTGGTTATTAATCCTATTAAAGTATCATCTTATAAACCTTAGTTAATACAAATTCTCTGTTGAGTTGAATACAAAGAGGTGCTTGCTCTGAGAAAGTCCCTTCTCCAGACAGTTTTAAGTAAACTAAGGATGGAAAGAGAGATTAAATATAACAGTGAGTTAGACTCTTAGGAATTACAATATGTGTGTTGTCTCACAAAACCAGTCCTGATGCTTCAACAATATTAATTCTGTCTTTCCTTGAGCACAACACATTGCATTCAACTCACACATTCTTCAGTAAACTGCCATTCTTTATGATACTTTGGCTGTTTAGCCACTGTAAATCGTCAGTACAGGCATTTCTTTTTCCTTCATTACATACAGAAAATATATAGCACACAGGAACCACTCTCTCAGCAGTAACAGGGTCCAGAATATTACACATAAAGGGTAAATTACTTAGGCTGCTATATTGGCTCATTGACACAAACATCTAGCTTGTATCTCAGTTTTAGGCATGAAGAAAAGCAGCTGTTCATTATACCATCAACAGATATGTTTTGAGGGCCTTTATATTTTACTTAGTTTCGCTGTGGAATTTTTTGTGGATCCTAAGAGTTTATATGGGTTCAGAAAGAAACTGATTAAAATCCCAGAATAAAAAGCCCACTAAAGATCATTAAGCACAAGAATATTAGTGTAGAGTTAGGGAATCTCTCAGCTACAAACTGTTGGAGGCTGCAAGAGCATCCTGGGGGGGGAAGTATTCTTACATACCCATTTTTATGCTCTTTCCTACACAATGGGCAGAATAAAAGAATTTTGGACAAATCTTTGATGTCATCTAGGAAGGCTATTGTTATGTAAAGAACTTCTCCAAATGGTGAAAATTTGCATGAAGGGAAAATGTAAAAAATAAATAAATTGACTCTTTTCCCATCCTCTACCACATTTTATAATAGGCTAATTTCAGTTGAAAATATTCAGTTTTCAAATACAGTTCCTTTAAAGTAATGAACTAAATTTTCTAGTTATTTTTAGGGAAAAAAATAATAATAATAATTGAAAGTCATATGGGATTCTTTGTTTCTAGGTTGTTATTTAAATAAGCCTTTTAGGAATAGCAGAACCAAGCAGAACTGTGCCATCTGCTACTCTCTGACCTGCTTTCCTTTTCACTATCTGGTCTGTTCACTTGCTGTTATTGCTGTCAAATGCCCCTAAGCAAGCTGTCAAAGTGGGTGTTAGTGAGCACAATCAGGTATGAAACTGCAGTGACACAATCAGAGAAAACTGTAATATCAACTTAGAAATAGAAGGTAGTGGTAAAAAGAGTTACTCTGACTTACTTTTATCTCTATCATTTATAGTATCCACATCCAAAGCTTGAAATGGAAATAGAATTAATTTCTGTTGGATCTCTCCTTCACTTCATTCCTCAATTAGCTCAACTGTTTTACTTTTTTTTTTTTTTTCACAGTTAACTGCAGCCATTTCCAAGACTTACTTTGATTAATTACCTGTGTTTGTGTGTTTGATTCATTGTATTTTTAAAAGGTTTTACTTAAGTTCTATGTAGCAAGATCTTCTATAGAAAAATGTAATATTAGAAAGCTTATCCCAGGAGCATGCAGGCTACAGAATGTTTAAAGTTACAAGAATACTTCTGTGGACTTATAGGATTTCTGTAAGTTGACATACACAAAGTGTGCTTGTCCTTTTGTCTTCAAGAGTTAGCATGATTAGGTAATCCATTTTATCTGGCACGTCTTTTCAATATTGAATCTGCATGAAATCTTCCTAAATTCTCTTTATGTTTTTCCAAAAAATAATGTGAGCTTATTTCAACGTGGTCTTTTTAATGTTTGGAATGTGTTTTCATTTTCTAAGTGCTTTTCAAGGTTGCAATTCATTAACTAAGAAAACTCTGACTACAAATGCAAATCTCAAGAAAAGAATGAGTTGAGTGAAAGTCCACGTGTGGCACGTGCTTTCGAAATTTGAGATCTTTCGAACCTGTTTCCTTCTAGATGCTGTTTTTGCATGCTGTAACATGAATTTCTTACCTTTGGCAAAGTCAGACAGATAAATAATGTCACTGAAATGAATCTCTAGCATGTGTAAGCATGAAATTTCTATTACTATTCCCATTAACTCAAAGTGGTTTCTGTAGCAGAGCTAGGAATGAAGCCACACACAACACAGAGTAAAGTTAAAGGCATATGTTCTGCATTTTCTCCAATGAGTAGTTTTGTGCATGAAATTTTGTGATTAAAGACCAGATAGAGGATTTGGATAAAAACTGGATATGTTGGCCTCTAGCATGAACAATTCTCTCCATGCTTAAACTATTTACTGCCTGTGAGAGCTGACTGTGCAGGAACCAACTAGTCAGAAACTGGGAATCCTCACTGCACAACCCAGGAAAACATTGCTGTCCTGCTGTTAGGCCCAGTAACTCTGAGCTCAGGTGTTCATGGACTCCTCCCAGGGATACTTTACTGTTGTGAAATCAGAAGAGAAAAGATGACTGTACTCCTATCTGCATATACCTACATGTGTGCAGCTCACAAGCTAGGATATTAATTTTGGCAGTGGTAAAGATGGGTTTTCAGATAGAGGTGATGAGCAGATATCTGGGAAAAAAGAAGGCCTTAACATCCTACAGCTTTTTACATTGCTGAATTTAGGTTGGGGTCTTGAGCTTTTTGATTAGTTCCCATCCCATTTACCAAGACAGTAGCTGAAGCAACATTTTAGTTGAAGCATTCGGACAACAAATTTCCTCATGATATGCAAAAACAGGGCTGAACACAAACTCAAAAATTTGTTACAGGAACAGGGAAATTAAATTTTCAGCTTGCCAGTGTGAATATATTCCCACTGAAACAAAGTTGAGCTCCACAGCCATTGGGGGAAAAGGTAAGCTTAAACCAAGAACAGTGCCCTGGAGTCAAACTGAAGAGAATATTCAGCCACCCTCTTAGTAGAGTGTTGTCTGAACATGTCCAGTACTCCATAATACTGAACACACCATATACTTTAAAAGAATAACCCAAAGATAAGTCTGTGTATTCAAACACTAGCTGCACTTTTTATCTTTGCATAGTTTTGAAGAATAACAGAATTAACTATAATATTTTTCAGTAATGAATTCAAGTGTAGCTAATCAGTCCATTATGCAATAAACTCAGTGTTTTAAATCCTTAAGCATGCCAGTCTAATTTTGACAGTTTTTTTTTCTTCAATGCATTTTTCAATTTCTTTTCAAACCAGCTCTCCAGATACCCAAGTTTCCCAAATGCTATTTCTAGTGTAAATTATCATCCTTTCCACATTTAGACACTGGAGATCAAGCTTTGAATAACACTCATACATAAAGAAGGAGAAATCAAACTCTGGGAACTGCAGAAAATAAGTATTTAAACTTTATCTTAGCAATATACTGGGGTTAATTAAGAAAGCGTTTATGGAAACTTTCTTTGCTTGGAAGTAGAAAGAAATTGTCATTTCAGTAATACATCAGGGAGGAAAGAGGAAATTTTCTTTCAAATATTTCTTTGGAAATTACAAAACGTTGTTTTTTACCTTTTCCTCACCATTTGCTAATGTCCATAGGAGACAATTTCTATGATCTACTCTAAAACTGATCTCTCTCTCTCTCTCTGTCTCCTAGAATAGTTTCAGATAGACATAAGTGACAATGTCCGTACAAAAGACAGATAAATTTAAAAAGGAAGTCAGATTGGCAATGGAAATCATTTGGACCCAAAATAACGTTTTCTCAGATATTTCTTTATTATTTTGAACAAGTGGAGAACATCTCTGTTTAGAGGAAAGTTTTTAAATATCACCCATAGTGAAATTAGTTCAAATACATTCATTTTTAATTATCTTCCACCCTTTCTAGTTGTCAAGAATAACATGCAGATGACACAGTGATATAATAATTCAGCTAAGGTGTAAACTCTCAGTAAAATGGTGTATGGGCTTAGGCACTATATATTTAACATTGCTTTGGAATTTATCATGTAATATGGCTTCCTTACTGGGAACTCTCAGGAGTAAAGTAAAATTAAAAATAAAAAAGCAATGAGATGGAAACTGTTTTACATTTCAATTCTTGTAGATTATTTTCTTAAAAAAAAAAAAAAAAAAAAAAAAAAAAAAAAAGTTTTCACATTTACATTTATTTACATTTTACTTTTCCATATAATACAGTTCATCTAAAATTCAGACTGTGAGTGCACTGCTATTTGGAGAATTGATACAAGCATATATGCAATACCTGAACAATCCCAAGCTAGTAGTTATTTCATAAAAACCTTACTTCTAGCTACCTAGTATATTTACTTCCAAGGCCTGATTCAGACATGTTTGAAATGCTTTACAGCACCCATTAGCAATGGGCAGGCAGATCTGGGTTTGCAGGGGACTTTTATCCTCAAGCACAACTGAATGCCTGGTAGGATGCCCTCACGTACCAGGTACCGATGTGTAGGAAAGTGGATTAATTCAAGGGAATTCTTATCCATTTGTAACTCACAGATTTCTGAACAAATACAGTCAAACATGAGATTATTCTGGCCAAGCCAAACTGGCCAGACATAAACCAAAATGCAATAATCAGTTAAAAAATATAAAATAAAAATGCAGGTCTCTGCAATACATTTCAGTGGCTCTTTGAATTTCTGTGATTCCTGAATCAGAGTGCTTTCTAAAATCAGCTACTTTTCCTTTGCTGTCTTCTAAGGTAATAAAAATAAATCTCTTCCAATTACTTTAAAATACTTATTTATGCCTTATCTGAGCAGCACTAGGTGCATACAAAAGCACAGCAGGTTTCCATGGTAAAAACAACTATTCAATTATCAGCATCTAAGTATCTCTGTATCCAAGAACAGTTATGGGAATATGATGCTGTATGGTTCAATAGCAAGTTTAGTGCTACATTAGTTTCTGTACTTCTTCTGTATTGGGTAGAGTTTGGATAGGAGTGTGAGTTCTCAAGGTTGAGTGATATTTCTTGTTGTTCTGAGGGTAAAGCACTTTTAAATTGGGCTAGGAGAGGAAGTAAGTTATTTTTCCTATGTAATCACCAGAGATGATCATCAAAACTGATCACTCAAATTTTCAGTGCTTCTGTATCAGCTGACATTTCTTCTGAAATAGATGACATTTCTTCCATAAAGGTTTCCCGTGGTCTCTGAAAACTCATAATGACTCTGATTTTACCATGTTAATATCATGGCATTTCTCTTACTTATTCTGATAAGATTTTAATAGAAAGAAACAGTTTTGTATCTATATAATATCCTCGTCTTAATCCAGACTCAGTATACCAAAATTTGTGTTATACATGCTGGAATGAAAAGACAATGTTTTATAATGGTGTTTCATCATGGTTTCATCATGGTAAAATAAGACATTACAAAGGAGTCATTGCCCTCACTCTCATGTAGTACTGGCAAATGTGAAAACAAAAGTCCAGCTGGAGCATTGGAGCAGTGCATGGAGCCAGACAGAAGTTTAAACATGCCTTGTTGGAATCAGAAAGAGAAGAAAAGTAGCTGTATGATACACTGATCCAGTAATTTCCACGTTTGGTTTGGCCACAATTTCACTACGATAGGTTTTTTCTTTGCCTCCTGGCTGAGACGGTCTTCTATCATCTGTACAAGAATGGAGGCCACTCAAAACAGCAAATATAATTGGGTCAAGACATCTAAGCCCTGAGGCAGGATTCAAGCCCAAATCAAAAGCACATTTGATTACACTCTGCCACCATGAGGCCACTGCATTCTCATTGTTGTATAATTTCTACTGATTTATCACTGTATTGGCTAGAATTTTAAGGCCTAGAAAAGGTTGTGTACATACAGATATACGAGGTAAAGCACCATATTCCAAAAGAGCCAGTATAACTGAACCTGACACTCTTCAAAGTCTTAGTATTGTATAAATAGATATATTAAATTAAGCCAGAGAAAGCTGAAGTAACCGAAGGAAAATCCATCCAATTCTATAGTCTACAGTTTAAGTGGGAGCAAGGTGGTGAAAGACTGAGAAAGAAGATGGGAACTAACTTGCTCAGCGACAGGACAGGCACACCTGTGGAAGCAGGTTTTGTATTCTGTAGGCTGGTAGAGCCTTTCTGTCTGTGGAGTTTCTGTGGGGACAAACTTCTGTTCTTTCCATGCAAAGATTATTTTGTCAAGGGCATATCCCATGTTATCAGTCCCCTATGTATTTTATTCACATGAAAAGAGGGTGGGTCGTCTGTTATGTGATGCAGATCTCTTCTGTAAGGAAAGTGGGAACAGTATCTGATGTTTGCAAAACTCTGGGTGATCAACTGTTCCTAATTTCCCCAAATTGTTCCATTTTCTAGCCCCTTTTCCTTTGTTCTGTAATTAGGCCCACATGTTTCTATTTTTAACTCTTCTAGTCCTCAGGCCCAAAACATGTTTCTGATTGTAGATGCTGACCTTCTTTGAACCTTTCCCTCCCTGATTCAGCTGCTGGGTGTCTGAGCACTGAACTACTCCAGTGGCATGTGTGGCTTTGCCGCACTCTCTCTGTGAGCCGAATTCATCATTTTTTGTGCTTCCACCACCTCAGTACCCCATCACAGCCTGCAAGAGAGGACAACTTGTCATAGAATCATAGGATCATAGGATAGTAGAATCGTAGAATTACAGAATCATAGAATGGCTTGAGTTGGAAGGGACATTATAGACCATATACTTCCAACCCCCCTGCAATAGGCAGGGATGCCACCCACTAGATCAGGTTGCCCAGGGCCTCATCTAACCTGGTCTTGAACACCTCCGGGGGTAGGGCCTCCACAGCCTCTCTGGGCAACCTGTTCCAGTGCTTCACCAACCTCTGAGTGAAGAATTTCCTCCTAACCTTTAATCTAAATCTCCCCTCTTTTAGTTTAAAACCATTCCCCCTCATACTGTCATCATCTAATTGAGCAAAGAGTTGCTCCCCATCTTTTTTATAAGTCCCCTTCAAGTACTGAAAAGTTGTAATGAGGTCCCCCTAGAGCCTTCTCTTCTGCAGGCTGGACATCCCCAACTCCCTCAGCCTTTCTTCACAGGAGAGGTGCTCAAGTCCTCTGATCATCTTTGTGGTCCTCCTCTGGACCTGCTCTAACAGCTCCACATCCTTCTTGTGCTGGGGGCCCCAGACCTGAACACAGTACTGTCGTGGTTCCGCTCGTGTGGGCAGCCAAGCTCTACCACAGCCGCTCTCTCACTCCCCCTCCTCAAAGAGGAATGGGGAGAAAATATGTGAAAAGGGCTCAAAGGTTGAGATAAGGACGAGAAAATCATGCAGTAATTATTGTAATGGGCAAAACAGACTCGGCATAGGGAGATAGTAAGATTTATTGCTTATTACTAACAAGCTAGAGAAGTGAGAAACAAAGGAAAGAAACCAAAAGCACCTTCCCCCCCATCCACCCTCTTCCACCTCCTCCCCCCGAGCAGCGCAGGGGAACGGGGGAATGGGGGTTATGGTCAGTCTACAGCGCTTCTTCTCTGCCGCTCCTTCTCGGTCACTCTCGTCCCCTGTGCTGTGGGGTCCCTCCCACGGGATGCAGTCCTTGATGAACTGATCCGGCGTGGGCTTCCCACAGGCAGCAGCTCTGCCAGGACTGCTCCAGATATGGGTCCTTACCACGGGGTCCATCCCTCAGGAGCAAACTGCTCCAACCTGGCTCCCCCACGGGCAGCAGCTCCTGCCAGGTCACCTGCTCCTGCGTGGGCTCCTCTCCACGGGCTACAGGTCTGGCCCAGAATCTGCTCCGGCAGGGGTCTTCCACAGGCGGCAGCCTCCGTTGGTGCAGGGCCACCTGCTCCACCGTGGTCTCCTCCACGGGCTGCAGCGTGGAACCCTGCTCCACTGTGGTACTCCATGGGCTGCAGGGGGACATCCTGCTTCACCATGGTCTTCACCACAGGCCGCAGGGGACTTCTGCTCCGGCGCCTGGAGCACCTCTCCCCCTCCTTCTACACTGACCTTGGCGCCTGCAAGGCTGTTCCCCACTCCTCTCGCTCTCCCAGCTGCTGTGTGGCACAGAGTTTTTTTCCCTGTCTTAAATATGCTCTCACAGAGGTGCAAAACAACATCGCTTATTGGCTCAGCTCTGGAAAACCGTGGGGCCCTTCCCAAACATGGGACAGCTTCTAGATCCTTCTCACAGAAACCACCCCTATGGCCCCCTGTTACCAAAACCTTGCCACGTAAACCCACTACAAGTACTCCAAGTGAGGCCTTACAAGGGCAGAGTAGAGGGGGACAATCACCTCCCTCAACCTACTGGCTACCCATCTGTTGATGCAGCCCAGGATGTAGTTGGCCTTCTGCACTGCAAAAGCACATTGCTTGCTCATGTCGAGCTTTTCATCCATCAGAACCTCTGAGTCCTTTTCTGCAGGACTGCTCTCAATGAGTTCTTCTCCCAGTCTGTACTCATGCCTGGGACTGCCCTGTCCGAGGTGCAGCACCTTGCACTTGGATTTGTTGAACCTCATTCTGTTCACATGGGCCCACTTCTCAAGCTTGTCCAGGTCCCTTTGGATTTTATCCCTTCCTTCTTTGGTATCAATTGCACCACTCATCTTGGTCATTCTTGTTATCTGAAAATTTTCTGAGAGTACATTTGATCCAACTGTCTATGTCGTTAATAAAGATATCAAACAGTACGTTTGTATGGGGGCAGGTGGGACTGCAGTGATGGAGGCCACTGTGAAAAAGTTATCATGCTCATGTTATCAGTAGGTATCACAGAACTAACATGATCTGGGGCCTTCTCAGGAAGAACAGAGATTCAGCAGTTTGAGGTCCTCTGAGTCCATGTAGTATGTGAGTGTTTTCGCTAGCATTTTTCTATGTGTAGCAAAGAAAGGAGAAATTGAACATAAATGGAGCATCAAAAGGTAACTTTGCCAAAGAGAAGCATCTGACAGGAATAAGATGAGGATAACTAAAAAGGGAACAGCTGAAATCATAGCAGAGATGAATACATAAAAGTAAAAGATAAGTTAAGAGAGAAATTGAGAAAGACTACAATGAGGGGAGGAGCGGAAGTACCAAGTACAGAGGAATAGCAGCATTACAGTGAGCATGAAACAAAGAGACACTGGGAAGAGAAAGGGAAAAGGAAAAATGTAGGAAAAAGAGATGGAAAAATAGGGGGAGGAAATGGATACACAGCAAGTGAAGGAAATAACCCTGCATTTTTCTTTGGAGTAGACAAAACACCTGGATAGTTTTCAGGATGTTCAAAGGACTGTTCCAACAGCACTGCCAGAAGTACCCCTGTGGACTTGGGTATGTCTCCAGGAGTTATAGTCCCAACCATTTTGACAGGTTAGATGTGCCTTTGTGCTGGGACATCTGGCTCAATAGCAGCTGATTTAGAAATCAGCAAGTACAGTAGTGTCTGGGAAGGATCTAACCATATGTATCATCAGAAGTAGGAAAACTGGGAAAGCAGAAAAGGAAACCCACAGGACAGTTAATCCAGTCTCAGAAGCTGCATGGCCCCGTGCTTAGCATTACTCATCAGTCTGTGGGAGGAGTGCTGAAGTTATATTTTTGTCTAAGAGATTATTGGCTGAGGATATTGTCACTCCTGTGGGGAGGCTGTGTGTGTTTGGAGCACGCACTTGGGCCAGACTGTCCCGTCCCATTCCATTCCTGCTGGTCATGCAGCTGCTATGATCTTCCTTGTAAACAAGTTGATTATTTGTTTTGTGTTGCGTTTTTTTTTTTTTTTTTTCCCTCTTTTTTGCTTCCAGATCCTCATTTCTTTTAACATAACAGGAAGGATATCAGACACCTTTGAGATTTGCATTTTTTCCAGTTAGCATGTTTTTTTTCCTACTTATTTTTCATAGAAGGGAATTTTTCCAATTGCTTTTTCCTATTACTTTTCATTAGTCATTATGTCATTGCCTGTCTATAGCTGCTCATTATAGCCTTTTTACTTGCCTCCAATAGAGTATAAATAGTCTCTGTTTATCTGATTCGTACTCTTGTTCCTACTTAAAACGTTTTCTCTAACCTGAGGGATGTCTGCATTTCATATTATACCTCTGTTACAAAGATTACTAGTGAAGACCACAAAAAAATAGTCACTTTTATCTCATCTTGTCATATGGTTGTTAGCAATCCCCTCCCTCATTGCTGCCATTCTAAGACAATATGTGTCATGAATATACAGAGACAAAAAGAACTCTGATACATTTTTCTTTGAGAAACTGTTAAAGATTGACTCAAGCATGGATCTTTACATTTAGAAAGTTGGTCTTATGCTTGGAGATATTTTTAGAAATATATATATATATATATATATTAAATTAGAAAATAATTAAAAGTGTAGAAATTCTTGAAAAGACAATGTGAGTGGTAGGGGGGTTCTTTGGACAGAGAGAAATCACAGAAATGTTGTGCCAGGACAACCATTAGGATCTCCATGGAATCTGCATTTTGTATATACATAGTATATGTATCTAGGTTATATATATATATGAGATGAATACCAACTGTTTGCTTAAGATGAGCTTCAATGCATTTCTTCCAATTGTTTTATAGGATAAAATGGTGTTCAGTGTCGCATCATCTCCATCTCTGCATTTCTGATGTCCAGTTAAGATCATATTGCACTAACATAACAAACCAAGTAGAAAAGACAAAACCTTTGTATCGTGCATCTTTGCATTATGATGCACATGGTCATGTCATAAGACCTAAAACACATATGTATCACTATCTGAGGAGCTTAATTTAAATCAAAGATGTAGCAATTTTTTAATGAGAAATGTTTGTATTCCACTCTGCCAGTCATGGATTTAGACCGGTTCAAGGAGGATTATAGCTAGAGAAATTAGATTTTCAGAGCAACAAATGGCCAATTGTTGTATAATACCCAGTGCATTTCAGTAATAGTTTGATGTGTGTCTTTTGTCCCTTTGATTTTTTTTTCTGATTGGATTTTGGAAAGACATGAAAAAATTTGTTTAATAAGGCACATTTTTCTCTGAGGTACGCATAGAGCAATTTTTGCATTTATGCTCATTATATTCCTGTAGGTAGGAAAAAATCTACCTAAAAAAATGTCCCATTTTCCAGTCTATAAATCCAAGGGAGAAAAAAAAATGGATAGCAGTAGTTTGCTCAGACTACACAAATATTCTCAAAAAGAAGACAATATTTTAAAATTTTAGAACTGTTTTTTTCTTCTAATTCTTAGGCATGGTTCTCTATTCATGTTTTCTGGTAACAGGCTTACTACAGTGCAGTAAAGAAATGGGCCTGTGTGTGAAATGCTAATTTCCAGTGTGCACCAACTCATTGGTAATTTTGAAATAATGATCAAAGAATAAAAGATTCTATGTAGAAGAAAAAATGAGCAGGATACAAATGTCATTGAAAATTATCCCCTTCTTACTTAAAGGAGAGTTACAGAGAATACATTATAGAGAAGATCTTATCAGAGTTTACAGTGAAAGGCTAAAAGGCAACAGTCATGACTAGCAATGAAAGAAGCCCTAGCCAGACAGAAGGAAAGACTGATTCACCATAACAGTGGCTGAGCACTAGCCCAGGGAGGCTGTGGCATCTCCATCGTCATAAGTTTTCAAAATTCATCTGGACATAACCCTGTGTAAATGTGTAACTACCCTTCCTTTAATCTGGAGTTTGGACTACCTGTCCTCCAGAGGTCCCTTCCAACCTAATTTTTGCTATGGTTTTCTGATTCTGGAATATCTCATTAAAATCAGTTCCTGAAGAATTCAAAATAGCAGTAGTTACAGGTTAAATTACAAACAGACTGTTGGATATGTTTTCCTTACACTCTAACAGTGCCATGTAATGAAGGGAAGGGATGAAAGGTTAATGTTTCACTGGCAACAGCTGGCATCGTGTAGAAAATGGTGAAAGTGGCTATTTTAGTTTGACTAAATGAGCTATTGATGTACACAATTACCCACTCCTAAAGAGATGTGAATTTCATGGGCACAACTGGCACATCTTGCATCACAGCTTCATATAGTATTTTCATGGTCATGCTGTCACTGGAAGACCCTATATGCTGGCAGTCGGATGTTGATATACAACATGGCTACCTCAGCCAGTTCAGGAAGGAGCTGCTTTACAGTGACAGTTGTGCTCTGCAGGGGCCCTCATGTTTCCATCTTAGCTCACCAGGCCTACCAAGCATTTGCTTCACAGATGGCTTGCACATGCATGACAAATCTAATGTATTCTGGGCATACTGTGTGCATGCAGCAGCCATTTGTCCTCAGCTTCTGGGTGTCAGGCAGCCTGGTTCAGCTCTTGCCCCAGCTGGCCTCCTTGCCATCTGGAAATCCCTGACACACAGGCAGGCGCTTTTCCCTCCATCACCTTTTTCCTACCCTTCTACTCCTTCCCTGTCCACCCGCTTTCAGTTAGCTACGCACTGTGGATGTTTTGGAGGGGTGAGTCCTTCATTTACAGAGCATTAACAGCCTATGATCTTGGCACAGATGGAAGCTGGGAAAGGTGAAGGAAGCAGCTCCATGCACCATTTCCTGCAAGGCACAGCTGTATAAAGACTGGGTGAAACTTACTTCTGCACCACTGCTTACAATAAGAAATGAAATGCTACAACCGGTGTTTGCATTTTTTTTATTTAAGGTAAGCATGATATGGCTCAACTGCAAGTGAATGACTATTTACTGAAGAACAATTAATTATTTTTTTTTCCAAAGGAGGGAGCTCATCTTTAGTAAAGTCATATTACGAAACAGTCCATTTTAAATGAAATTTTTGTTACAGTAAAATATCCTGGTCCTGTAGTCCCATGAGCATTTTCTTGTCTTTTTGTGTTAAGCAAAGGCCAAGCCTGGATCTCTGCAATTCTTCACACTAAGATTAACATTGTTGCCCTACAATTAGACTATTTCATGTAAAATATTGATGACTGAAGAAAGGTTCATTATCAAACCAAGGTCTACGCTGTCTTCTGTCAGCATGTACCCTGGCAAAGATCCCAGAGGCAATGCGAATTTTGTGCAATTACATGCAAAAGCAGCTAAATCCAAACATGTGGTGCCTTCTCAGCTTTTCTGTTGAGACACAAGGACAAAGAGAAGGGTTAAATTTCAAGTCCTAGAATTGTAGGATAAACAAAGCAGGAATCATCTGATTGACTGTTCCATTTCTGGGGTCTTCCGGCAGCAGGCATAATTTACAGTGTCCTCTGAACTCATCAATGGAAAATTGGCTCATCTGCCATTTACACTTGTGCATCTGTTATTCCATTTCTTTTGAGATCACTAACCAACATTAGAAATCTGGAATAAATGTGTACCTAGAAGAAGAAAGAAAAATTACTTACCAAGTCCTGACTGTTACTTGGAAACTTTTGCACATGTAACTAGAGAGAATATTGCAAAATGATCATGGTTTGCTTTACAGATTTCGAAAGTGAAGAAAGCACTTGAGTCACCACCAAGAAAAGAAAAACAACTCAAAAGGAAAAGACCACCTACAACTGATGAGGGGCCAGACACCTGCCTTTAATTGAGTGCCTAAAGAAAACACTATATGGCCACCCTTTAATTTGTAATGAGTTCTGACTTGCTTTGACACAAGCTATGTGAACTGCCATGTGTGCTGTTAGTTGACAGCAAAAAGGAAATTCTTATGCTGGAGCATGTTATGTGTCTGTGCAGACCTGAAGGATGGTCCAAAATGTGAAAAACAGAATAAAACCCTGCTTGGCTGAACAGAAAGTGTAGAAAAAGTGTGGTACAGGATAAACGGAACAGGTAAAGTAACTGTTGATTGAAGGGCAATAATGTGAGCATCTTTGTCGCAAAAAAAAAAAAATTCATTTTGCGTCTTTCTCCCCCTTCCTGAAGCTAATGAGGGAGAACATAGTGATTTTATCTAATGTGGAAAAGTACATTACTTTTTTACCTGCTTGGAAATTAAGGAAAAACAGATGCAAGAATACAAAAGGTCAGCCTTAGCCCTTTTGTTTTGTTTTGTTTTGTTTTGAACTCAGGCTGCCTCCCTTCATCTATTTCCTGCAATATTGTCTTTCTGATACTTACTCCTGAAGAGTTTATCCTAAATATATCATGGCTAGGATCTTAACCCACTCTGCATTCCTATCTTTCTGTTACTGCTAGAAATATTGCTACCCTCCTGCCCTACTGAATTACAAAAGCACTGTCATCTGTCACTGCTTTCTTCATCACCCCACACATCTAGCTCTTTTTTGCTTTCCTCTCAAACTATTTACAAGACATTCTTGTAAATGTCTTGTAAAAAAAAAAAAAAAAGTACCTAAGCAGCTTTTCTGCCTTCCAACTTCTCTCCCTATCGAGGCCTTCTCTTTTTTTCTTGAATGCATGAGTGCACCTGTACTTCTTGCCAAAATTGTCTTCATAACTCCTAATTCTGCCTGTCAAACCTGCCCCCTCCAGCCTTTCATTGCTTTCCCCTTCACTACTTAATCTGATCAAGCTATTACCAAAAGCCAGCAAGGCCTCTCACACCTCTGCTCTTCTCCTTGGCTCCTGTAACTGACTGCCCCTTCCCAGTCATTCGAACTACCCTTTTAGCTATCTCCCACTGGCATGCCTGTAGCAAATAATGACATGCTCCTACAAATAAGATATTTTTAATACTACTGTTCAAAAAACATTATCTTCCTCTGAAGGTACTAAATAGTAACTGGATAAATGCTGTCAGTGTCTCATCTATTAATTAAATAATTTGCTATAATTTGAAGATACACTACGTTTTAAGCTAGCTGCATCACATAATTCAGACAGTGAGACTACTAATTTGCATGCCATTATTACTTCAGTCAGAGGCCTGTTCCAGTCCTTCCTTTTGCTGTTGCTACATGTTTGGCATCATCTCAAATATCTTTTCCTGTTATTTTGTATTTATAGTTATTGTTGTGTAATATCTGCTACAGGTAGCACAAGATAAGGAAGGGGGAGGTAGTTCCTGAGAGTGAAAACATGACCGTAGAGTAAACATAGCTGTGAGAGAAAACTTAACATTAGTTAATTGACTTTAGGTCAGATATGGATTTATTTGCTTTACAGTTTATTTTGTAAATTCAAAATCCCTGAAAGAGTGCAAGTTTTCATTTGATACAAGGATATTTGATCCTGGACAATAATGTTACTTTATCATAATTTGCACTTACAGACTTATGTTGAATTGCTTTGGACTTACTTCAGAGAATGAATAATGTCAGCTATTCATCGTATATTTTGCCTTACATGATAAGGGTTTTGGCTAAGTACCATCATGACATTTCTGGTCTGAAACCACTCTTTCTTTAAACCAGAATCCATCAGACCATAGTAGTATGGAATCAGGTTGTAGAACAACAGTAGCCTTATTTTTGTGTAATTTTAGATATGTAACAGCTCCTGGATGACTCACTAGTATGTTGATGTTGTTGAATTAACAAATAAACTTTTAATTAGATCTGTTTGGGAAGATCCCTAGGTTTTACAAAGTTGCACTGGAGCTGGAGAAGTTATTCTTGTTATATATTTAGGTGTAAATTAAAGCGTAGTTCATTTAAGGCTAAGCTTTGAGTATATTTCCATACAAAGCAAGAAATATGAGCTCAGGTTTTTAGAGTGCTTTGTATTTGCAAGTGCTCTCATACAGCTAATTAGTGTGCAAGAGATCTTCAGTGTGCTTGATATAAGAAACACAAACAGGTCTTTCATCATGCTCATTATACAAGAGTAATCTTTATATCAAGTACCGACTGATAATGTTAATAGCCATGATAAAACACAGTATAATGAGTAGTGCCTTCCAACAAACTACAGTAAATCATGCAAAGCAACTGACTTAAAAGGGATATTCCTCATCCTTTCATTACACTTTCACAAAGCAAAGTTGAATTTTTAGTAAGCGTACAGTGCAGGAGGCCTTGAAAAGGAGGAAAATTGGGCTTTGCATTCTGCTAGATGAAGATTGCTTAATCTTTCAGAACTTCCCAGCCATGGGCAGAGATATCATTTTACAGTGACTATTGTATGAGAACAAATGCAAAGGCTTTTAGATAGACTTCTGTGTAGCAGTGATGCCAGACACTATTTTCTTCTCATCTTACAGCATTAAAAGGTGATGTAAAACAAGATGTAAATGATCTTGAATTGTCCGAAGCTACTATAGGGTCATTTTAATTAAACAGAAAGGATTATTTTAAAAATAAAGGATAGACTCTTGAGAATTACAAGATTGGTTTAATTGAAAGATATCAGGAAAAAGAATGTTATCTTTAGTTTGATTTTCTGTCTTTTTTTAATGTCAGTTTCTTCTGCTGCTGCTTTAGCATTTGGTTAGAGACAGCTCTCCATTTTGTTTTACTACCATTTCTTCCAAGAGTAAAATTGAATAAAAAAGAGCTTTTAGAACCTAGAGTAGGACAAGTTATAAACAAAAGAGCTTTTAGGAAGGGTCTGCCATTATAGTTTTCCCATTTTTGTTTCTGTGAGATATGGAAAAGGAAAATACTTCAAAAATTCATTCCATACAAAGAAAAAATAGCATGAGGGTTTCAGGTCAGATGGGCTTCAGTGACTGACAGTCCAGTGAACTTATCTAAAATTCTGCTGCTGAATCCAATAGAATTAATGTTGTGATTTGTTTTAGATTCATTCCACATTTCATTTTGAACTATTTTAAGTTTTTAACTATCGAATATATTTTAAATCAAAATAAACACACTAAGTCCCACAAAATTTTTATGCCTTTTTTGTTTTTTAATTTCTGTGAGAGACTTTGGGTGTATCGCAGTGTCATTGTTTACCCTGACTATTCTGAAAACAGAAACAATAGGTTAAAAAAATATATTTTTCTCCAGTCCACGCTGACAAGTTTTGTTGTACCAGATTCTTCCATTAATGTTTTTCCTCTGTCTTCCTCTCTTCTCTGTGCTATTTTCCATTTCCTGTGGCACAAAAACTATACAGTCCAGACATTCTCCCAAAGAGAACTCTTTCCCACCTTTCACCTATTGAGAAAGGGATAATTGATACACAGACAGAAG
Organism: Anas platyrhynchos; assembly: GCF_047663525.1. Lineage (NCBI taxonomy): Eukaryota > Metazoa > Chordata > Aves > Anseriformes > Anatidae > Anas > Anas platyrhynchos. The sequence continues at coordinate 108,410,620 of NC_092587.1, read as the reverse complement.
AATATACTGTAATGAAAGACCCTTAAATTCAGATTTCTCAGCAGAATAATCATAGAAATATCCGAGACAAGGAGCCTTGAGATGAGCTCTTCCCCTCTCTCAGGTTTCTACAGCACAATTTCAGCTCAATCAGCCTAGGAGACTTTAAATGTATATTTAAATGTCTGAGTTCCCCATCCTGCTCAGGGCCCAGAACCCCAGAACATCAGCCCCTGCCCCAGTAAGGCCACAGCAGGGCTGGTCTCACTGCCCTATCCTGCCCAGCCATGGCCCAGACTGACCCATGGGACCACATCCTGGTCCTGCCTTGGCACAGGTCTGGTCCCACAGTCAGACACAACAATTATAGGACTTGATCCTGGCCCTGACCCGTGTATTGACTTCCTGGTTTGACACAGATCTCTCTCATCACAACATTACCTTATGATGTGGACTCTTGGTTGGGCCTGGCCACCACCTGTGGGTCTGTCCAGTTCCCTGTCTCAAGTGCTGTGGGACAGACTGAGGAACAGGACTTGTTCTGAGGAGACATTCAAAATGTTTGGAATTTGTTCCCATTACTTGGAAGATGCTAATCAAGGAGAAATGTTTGTTAATTAAGAGTGCAGACTAACAACTTGGTATGTTTTATCATTTCTATTTTTACCTCTCCTTCTGCCACTGTCTTCATTCTTCCTTCACAAGGCACACCCTCTTCAAGCAGGTTTCCCTGGTCCTTTTCACTAAAAAAGGCTTACAGGGTTTTGAAGACACGCTCATCTGGCAAACTGTACACCACTGTCGGTACCAGTGAAAGACTTTTAATATCCATGCTTGATGGCATAGCTCTTAAGAGACCCACACAAATTAAATCACATAAACCTCAAGATATGGGAGGATAATGATTTTAGGCAGTCCTTCAAAGAGCATCCTAGGGTAACGTTTAAGGATGATATATATGTATATGTTTCACGGAAGGTCCGGGGAGAGGGATATATGCCCTCGAAAGGCTTTTAACCCTTGTTAAGTACCTCACAGCTCATTGCTGTGTTTTCATGGAATGCACTTGCAGAGTGACAGAAAATCACCAAATATCATAGAATCAGGGAATCACTAAATGGTTGGGGTTGGCAGGGACATGTGGAGGTCACCTGGTCCAACCCCCTTGTTCAAGCGGGGCCACCTAGAGCAGGTTACTCAGGATCATGTCCAGGTGGCTTTTGATTGTCTCCAAGGAGGAAGACTCCACAACATCTCTGGGCAACTTGTGCAGCTCTCAGTCGTTGGCAGAATTAAGTGTTTTTCATGAAATATGGAACATATTCTTGCAAAGGATAGTAGTCATTTGCAATTGCTCAAGAATTAGTTACACCGTTCCATGGGACCTATTCTCGGAAGATGTCAGTGGTGTTGCTGACTGAAAAGGTGATTTTTTTTTCTCAAAAAAAGCTAGGAATTAAATTGGACCTTCCTGAGGAAATTTTGATGGTGTTGCCTGTCAGCTGGGATTCAGAACATTCTGCTGCAGAGAAGGGAGCTGTGATGGTTGAATATTTGTTGTGGTTTTACTTGGGTGGGAAACCAAGCTCTGCTGCAAATTCTTTCTCTCTCTCCTCAAAGGAAAAGGGGAAGAAAATACAATGCAAAAGGCTCAATGTTTGAGATAAAGATGGGCAGATCACTCTACAATTATCGTGACGAGCAAAGCAGACTCAGAGTAGGGAGATAGTAAGATTTATTGCCTGTTACTAACAAGCTAGACAAGTAAGAAACAAAGGAAATAAAATAAAAATACCTTCCCCTCATCCACCTTCTTCCACCTCCTTCTCCCGAGAGGCACAGGAGAATGGAGAATGGGCTGCAGTCAGTCCCTAACACCTCATCTCTGCCACTCCTTCTCGGTCCCTCTCTGTCCCTTCTCCCCATGGGGTCCCTCCCTTGGGATGCCGTCCTTCCCCAGCTGAGCCTGCGGGGGCTGCCCAGAGGCAGCAGCTCTTCAAGCACTGCTCCCACATGGTTCCGTCCCACAGGATCCATCCCCCAGGAGAAAACTGCTCCAGCACAGGTCCCCCATGGGTGGGCGGCAGCTCCCCCCAGACCCCCTGCTCCTGCGTGGGCTCCTCTTCACAGGCTGCAGCTCTGGCCCGGGGCCTGCTCCTGCAGGGGCTCTCCATGGGCCACAGCCTCCTCCAGGCCACATCCACCTGCTCCACCGGGGGCTCCTCCATGGGCTGCAGTGTGGAGATCTGCTCCATGGGGGACCCATGGGCTGCAGGGGGACAGCCTGCTCCACCAAGGGCCTCTCCACAGGCCACAGGGGAACTTACACTCCTGTGCACTGACCCTGGTTTCTGCAAAGCTGTTTCTCACTCCTCTCTCTCCCAGCTACTTCTCCACAGCAGGTTTTTTTGTTGCTGTTGTTATTTTGTCAAATCCAGTTGGAGGCCAGTCACTAGTAGTGTTCCCCAAGGCTCCGTACTGGGGCCGGTCCTCTTTAATATCCTTATTGATGATCTGGACGAGGGGATTGAGTGCACCCTCAGTAAGTTCACAGATGACACTAAGTTAGGTGCGTGTGTCAATCTGCTTGAGGGTAGAAAGGCTCTGCAGGAGGATCTGGATACGCTGGACCGATGGGCTGAGGTCAACTGTATGAAGTTCAACAAGGCCAAGTGCCGGGTCCTGCACCTGGGGCGCAATAACCCCAAGCAGAGCTACAGGCTGGGAGATGAGTGGTTGGAGAGCTGCCAGGAAGAGAAGGACCTGGGAGTATTGGTGCATAGTTGGCTGAATATGAGCCAGCAGTGTGCTCAGGTGGCCAAGAAGGCCAACGGCATCCTGGCTTGTATCAGAAACAGTGTGACCAGCAGGGCTAGGGAGGTGATCGTCCCCCTGTACTCGGCTCTGGTGAGGCTGCACCTCGAGTACTGTGTTCAGTTTTGGGCCCCTCGCTACAAGAAGGACATCGAGGTGCTCGAAAGAGTCCAGAGAAGGGCGACAAAGCTGGTGAGGGGCCTGGAGAACAAGTCCTACAAGGAGCGGCTGAGGGAGCTGGGTTTGTTCAGCCTGGAGAAAAGGAGGCTCAGGGGTGACCTTATCGCTCTCTACAGATACCTTAAAGGAGGGTGTAGTGAGGTGGGGGTTGGTCTGTTCTCCCACGTGCCTGGTGACAGGATGAGGGGGAATGGGCTAAAGTTGCGCCACAGGTGTTTTAGGTTGGATATTAGGAAGAACTTCTTTACTGAGAGGGTTGTGAGGCACTGGAATGGGCTGCCCAGGGAAGTGGTGGAGTCACCATCCCTGGAGGTCTTTAAAAGACATTTAGATGTTGAACTCAGCGATATGGTTTAGTGGAGGACTTGTTAGTGTTAGGTTCAGAGGTTGGACTCAATGATCTTTAGGTGTCTTCCAACCTAGACAATTCTGTGATTCTGTTTTCCCCCTTTCTTAAATATGCTCTCACCAGCACAAACATTGTTTATTGGCTCAGCTCTGGCTAGCAGCAGGCCCCTTACCTAACATGGGGCAGCTTCTGGATTCTTTTCATGGAAGACAGCTCTATGGCCCCCTGCTATCAAAACTTTGCCACGTAAACCCACTACAATATTGCTTCTGGTCTTGCCTGTCTCCGTACCTTGGAGTCTGGTGGATGACCTAATCTGAATTTTCAGTGAAAGCAGCTGTAAAAAAATGAAAGAAAAACAAGAAAATCATTATCACTAAAGCAGACATGTCCAGGCTTCCCACTTTAATTGAGCTGAGACCCTTACCATCTACCACTCTTCCAGATTACTGATTTGAATATGTGTCTTAGTCAGTATTACAGACTGATTGTTAATTAATTTTGTAAAGCCTAAAGCTTCCACATAAAGAAATAGATGAATTTTGTACCTGACTAAAACAAAACATCTGTTCTAAACAGAACTAAATGAAGATCATGAAAAAAGCATGTATCAGTGCTGAATGTACTCCTCTTCTAGCCAACAGAATATCAGTGTTTTCACAATTAATATGGGGCAGGAATTAGGCTTGTCTGCTATTGCCAATTTTTAGACAGTCATATTTTTCCTCACTTTTAACTGTGCTGCACTGACTTATACAAAGTATGTGTAAAATAACTCATAGATGTAAGAGCAGGGCCTACTGCCCAGTAAAAATGTGGGTAAAGGAGCTTTAAAATAGAATGATAAGTATGGTCTCCACTACATTTAACAAACTCCATATATATATTGTCTTTAGACCTGTACTGCTGAACCTATTTCTATTCTGAAGGTAAGTGAACCGTGTGTGAAGAACATTTCAGTAACAACATGCAGATAGGATGATTTAACGTTTCATTTGATTTATATGTTTTATCTTTTTATATGTGATTCAGTGGTGGCAATAATATGGTAATGCTACTAGGTTTCCTGGCCCACTCAGTCTGTGAAATCACACACCATACACCAGGCAGAATTTCTCTTCATCATGTTCCCAAGCCATCCAAGAAAAGCAGAACAATCAAAAGGGAGAGTATTTTCTGCAGCAGAAAATCTGACAACAGTTCACTCTCTCTTTATGGAGTTAGGCAGTATCTAATAAGACAGGTTGGCAACTTGAGAAATTATTTATAATCAAAGCTATTTTTTAACTATTATCACTGTTTCTAGTGCAGTTTCACATAGCATTTTAACAGAAGACAAATTCTGTCCATTATTTAGTTTGTTTCAAGATTATTTTTAATAGATTTTTGTCCCTACTTAATTTTCTCACTGAGAAGCTTTTTGAATCATTCTCATCCCTGCAACTGAAAACACTCTCTCTTTCAAAGATTAGATTACCACCAACTGACCCTTCTTTGTTGGGGCCACCTGCCTGATAAAATGGTTTCTTGCTGCAAGCACCAGTAGCAAGGCAGAAGTTATAAAACAAGAGAGTTACTGGCCCCACTGCCTAACCCCTCTGCAGTTTCCATAAAGCCTGTAAATCATCCAGGTTTTCAGTGTTACTGATTGCTCTTTCTGTCCTCCAGAAGGCCTTAATCCAAGATTTAATCAAAAAGCAGGGGTTCTCAAGCTTAAAAAACAAAGCAACTCCTTTTTAGAGATAGATTAGTTGCATCTAGAAAATACCTTTTATTGCTATAAAGGTACACAAATTAATGCTTCCTCATTTACTCCACTTCTTTCAATGAATAGAAATTAGACAAGAAAAGGAAATGACCTTTAAAGGTCTTAGTAAGCAATGGTCAGTATTAACTTTTTTCTTTTTTAATTTTTCATTGTTGAAAAACAAATAATCTGTTTCAGGTTTTTATAATGAAAGTTTATGTTTTACTGCCTTACCAGCTTTGAAAATAACCTTTCTATGTTGTCACAGAGGTAGTAAGTTCAAAGCCAAAAGTGGATGCATACAATACAAGACTTCTGTAAATTAACTCTGCAGCTCTTCATAAAATCAAATCACAATCAGAAGTGATGATCAATTATATTTACTTGGCTTAGTTATAGTTACTTATTTAAAATGTACTAGTAGGTAATGGAACCTGGGATATATATGGAGCATAAGGTATTTGCTAAACATTCCATAAAACATATAGGCTTTCCAGGAACCCATATTCTAATTCATATTCATATTCAGTTCTTCTATGTTCTGAGCTATGAAAAATTCTGTTTCTTCATTAGCTCCAGTATTGCAAAAACTTATTTCTTTTAATGTTTTGTATTTTTATTTTATCACTTTTTTATACCTTTATCTCCTAAAACTATGTATGTCCTAGAACATAACTATGAAAAAAATAAATCTTCCAAGCATTTATAATTATAGACAGGAACTGATTAACATAGAAAGAGGGTGTCTTAATATATTAGAAACAAGAATGAAAAAATAGAGACAGTGAATTGTTTCTTGTTTTGTTTTGTTTTTATGAAGTATAATGATTTTAAAGGAGAAATTATGTTGATTTATATGTTTAAAAATATAGTGAGACATCAATATGGTTTACCTATTCACTTTTCCAACTAGTTATTTTCAGCCTGTGAAGTCTAAAAACTGGTCCTTATCTCATTACCTTTATCAGGAGTGTCATCAGTGTAAGTTTAGTCATAGAATCATAGAATTATGAAATGAAGGAATTGTAGAATCACAGAATGGGTTGGGTTGGAAGGGTCCATAAAGATCATCTAATTCCAACTCCCCTGCCATGGGCAGGGACACCTCCCACTAGATCAGGTTGCTCAAAGCCCCATCCAGCCTGGCCTTGGACACCTCCAGGAATGGGGCAACCACAGCTTCTCTGAGCAACCTGTGCCAGTGCCTCACCACTCTCTGAGTAAAGAATTTCTTCCAATGCCTAATCAAAATCTAGCCTTCTTAGTTTGAGGTCATTACACTTTGTCCTGTCACTACACTCCCTGATAAAGAGTCCCTCTCCAGCTTGTAGGCCCCTTTTAGGTACTAGAAGGACACTATAAGGTCTCCCAAGAGCCTTCTCTTCTGTAGGATGAACAACTCCAACTCCCTGTCCTGGTTTCATCTGGGATAGAATTAATTTTCTTCCTATTAGCTGGTATGGTGTTATGTTTTGGATTTAGGATGAGAAGAATAATGTCAATAACACACTGATATCTTATTTGTTGCTGAGCAGTGCTTAAACTATGCCAAGGCCTTTTCAGCTTCTCATGCTGCCCTGCCAGCAAGGACACTGTGGGTTCACAAGGAGCTGGAAAGGGACACAACCAGCACAGCTGACTCAAACCAGGCAAGGGGATATTCCATACCATATGTAGTCATGTGGAACAGCAAAACTGGGGAGCTGGACAATGAGGCTGTCACTGACTGGGGACTGACTCAAATCAGTCGGCAAGTGGCACGCAATTGCACTGTGCATTACTTGTTTCTATTATTATTATTATTATCCTTCTTTTTCTGTCCTATTAAGCTTTCTTTATCTTAACCCATGAGTTTTACCTTCCCAGTGGGAGGGCAGGGGACAGGGAGTGAGCAAATATGTATGTAGTGCTTAGCTGCCTACTGCATTAAACACAACACTCTCTTGGCCTCTCTTCATAGGAGAGATGCTCTAGCCCACTAATCATCCTCATGGTCCTTCTCTGAAATTTGTCCAGCAGGTCCCTGTCCTTATGCTGGAGGACCCAGAGTTGAATGCAGAATTTCAAGTGGGGCCTCATGAGAGCAGAGTAGAGGGGAAGAATCACCTCCCTCAGTCTGCTCACCACACTTCTTCTGATGCAGCGCAGGATACAGTTAGCTTTCTGGTCTACAAGTGCACCTTGCAAGTTCATGTTGAGTTTTTCATTGACACACCCAAATCCTTCTACCCAGGGCTGCTCTCAATCCCCACATCACCCAGCCTGTATTTGTGTTTGAGATTTCCCTGACCCACATGCACAACCTTATTGAACTTCAAGAGGTTTGCACAGGCCCACCTCTCAAGCCTGTCCAGGTTCCTCTAGATAGTATCCCTTCTCTCCATCAGTCCAACAGCACCACAGACTTTGGAATCAGAATCACACCTCCTTTAATGTGAGTGCTGCATTTCAGTACTGATTCAGTGGCCTGAACACAGAGTTTAGGGACATTCAAGATGCCCTAGGGATCCCACCTGGTCTGTAAGTGCTGATCCAGAAGGACACAAGATTCCCACAGGACATTTTCTAGTGCTGCTAGCCCTGCATGGATGTCACAGCAAGTTCAAGACATTTCCAATAGCACAGCTTTCTTGCACTTAGGCAACTGAGTCCTACCATTTTGGACTGCCCCTGAAGAGTGACACATTTTGTGAGTTTCTGTTGTAATCAGCAAATAAGAGTGGGGTTGCATTTGACTTTTCTACTTCTGGATCCTTGAGGTTTGCTTTATGCAAATCAACTTCCTCTTCAACTACAAGGGAAAGAGTGACCGTGAGAGGTGAAAAGAGTTAATAGATCTTTAAAATGAAGAAACATGCAAGTCCACAAAAGATTTTTAAAATATTATATGTGCCGTATACCTCATTATTTACAAAGGTCGGTTTGAGGAACAAATATGAAAATGATTTATCAGTGAGAAAGGAAGCTATTTAAAAGACTTGACAACTCACTCTTAAAGAAAAGTTAGAAAAATACAGCTGATGCACAATGACTGCATGTACTCAAGATCAGAAGCAGGCACTCCTAAAAGTTTTCTTATTTTTGTGTGTCATTAAGTGGTGTGTGAATTAAAACCACAATATAAGTATATCTTCCAGATGTTTTATTCTCCAGGTTTAAATGGTTCTTCTGGGGAGCAGCTTCTTCTATGGGAACAGAAATACTGGAAGGAGTTCTGTATGACCTTGTTTCGCTGAGCCAGTAAAGCTCCTTGGGACAGTGTCTGATGCTGGCCACTCTCCATCGCAAGGAGATCTGCAATGACATTATAGACTTTTTACCTCACCAGTGAAGGGTGTAACTGCATAGAAAGCCACATGAGAAAAAGAAGGAAAAAATGAAGAGTAACAACACAAGAACATTTAGAGCTGGAAGGGGTGGTGAGAGGAAAGGCTTCCAATGATAGAGAGGTACAGCCAGAGAAATTACTCAACCCTTAGGCTGCTCTGGAATGCTTAAAGCAGAACAGAGCTTCATTCTCAGTTCATTGCCACACAATCGTGTCGAGAAAATGTGCTAATGAATTGAGTGCAGTGAAAGCAGACAGAGTTAGTGCATAGTAAAAGGCACCTGTTGACAAATACTATAGTTATGACTATGAAAGCGCTTTATAGTAAGCAGTAGTAAGTAAGTGCTTGGAAGCAAAATTTAAAATAATGGAGGTTTAATAATAGTAATCATGTCATAATTATTAAAGGCTTTAGCGTGTTTAAAATTGAAAATTTAAACTCCCCGGTAGAGAAGAAATTATTTGTCCAATTATGCAAATATATGTTTAACATTCTCTGTCTGCTCCTAGATTAGCAAACAATTTGGCACTGTAAGGGCAAATGGTGCTCAGTCCCCTCCCTACCTGTTACATGTAACACAGGGTTTTTACTTTAGACTAGATTTAGTCTGCACTGCTGCACAGAACATCCCCATCACATCTGAATCTGCCAAAAGGTCACATTGTTGCTTTGGGCTATGGTATTCATTAAGAACTGAAATATAATTGGTGTCCAACTGGAACAGAGCATCTGGTTTAGGTGCCTCTGAAATGAATCAGTTGCTGAACCCCCCTGAGAACTGAACCAAAGTGCAGTAAGCAAGGGCAAGCAAGAGCACTTTGTTTCAAAGACATTCTGAAGCTCCACACCAAAATACAATTGTAGAAAATGCTTTTCTCTCTTTCTTTGTTAAATATCTTAAACTGAGTGTGATCCAGTTTAGATTGCAGGTGATCTGGGGAAAGAGAAATGCAAAATGATGACGATTTGCAATAGTTGATATCACAAGTACTCACAGTACAAATGCTTGTGTCTCATTGACTTGTGAGATGGGCAGGACCACATGGAGCTCTGGTCTTCCTCTGGTTACAGTCCAGTCTTGTTTGCTGTGGAATTAAAGGTGTGACAGTAAACTGATAGATGGGGAAGCCATGAAGTGTCAGACGCTTTGGTAGAGGGGCTGGGGAAGAAGCTGGGATGTGGTAAAGCCATTCTTGCTGGACTGGTTCTGATTCTCATTTATTTATCCTTACTTTCCTCTTTCCTCTGTAAGAGAGATCTATAAGTATGAAACAGATATGATCAGGGCAAGAGAGAATACTTTCGCTCTTCACTGAAAATGACTGATGTGTACAAGAAAATTTTCTCTGGAAAATTTAAACTTTTTATTGCAAGATCAACATAAGTTTCTGAAAAATTAATAAAAACAAGATGCTGGCAGCCATAGAGAAAATTTAAACAGTTGAAATCTGTTGATTTTTGAAATCTGTTGATGTTGAAAACCATGAAAAAAAATAGTTTTCACGTGAAAGTCTATGTTTTTTCACAGAAATTTTTGTTACTCTTTTAAAAGGAAAACACATGTTTACAGGGTATAGTTTTGCTCTGTGAAAATACACAGCTTTCTGAAGGGATGGAGGTGTGGGAAACAAAAAAAAAAAAAAAAGAATGTGTTGGGAAATCTGGGGAAATTCCTCAGTGACCTATGTAAATGTTATCTTATACAATTTTGTGACATTACATGCTTTTTCTAGATTATTTTCCAGAACTTAAAGAAATAATTTCAAAGTCATGTAACATACTAGAACTTCTCTGGTCTTGAACAACCTCTTTGCAAGGGCAATAGATTTGCTTGCAACCTATTGCACAGACTGGAAATTTGGAGGGCACTTTTGAGCAAGATATGCGCTTGTGTCTGTTTCCATTTAAATTTAAAGATATAGTTCTATGGTTGTTCTTACCCAGTACAGCAATGCTAAGCAGTTCTCTGGCCTACAGATGTCAGGAGCTATTTGATATATTGGGATATTTGTGATGTTCATCTTTAAATAGTCAGATTCCAGTGCTCCCCCAGTTCTTTGAGCAGAGTCACCACTTTGCAGGTATTGCTGCTTCAGCAGATGTCAGGAAGTTGTATGCTTTGTCAGGTACCATATGGAGACTCCCAGAAGAGGCTGAGCACTCTCAACTACTCAACTTTTATTGCCTTCCCAGAGTTTCAGGTCACTCAGCACCATGCAAAACTGAACCCTTTGGCTGATTTAATAATGACCTTAACTTAAAAAAAAAAAAAAAAAGAGAGAGAGAGCCAAAAGAAGTAGCAACATATGTGCTGGCTCCAGTATTTCCATTCTAATCCAGCCCAGCTTCTGGGGATGTTAAGTACGTGGCCTCTTTTGGGTTTCAGAATTAAAAAGAGTATCTGAATAAAGCTTCATTTTATTTGAGAAGAGAAGCATTCTTTTGAAACTGTCTCAAATATCATACTTGGCTGCCAGCACATTTTGGGAAAGACAGGTGAGAAGTGAAGCACATTCCTTCCATTAAGCCTTTTGCCACAGTGTCCAGCTTTATCATTTCCTCTTATTGTTCGGTGTGTAAGACAGACACAGGAAAAATTTCTTGTATTGGAACATGCTTTGAAGCAACCTGGGCATAAAGGACTACTTCTTAATTGGCTGCATTAGTATCTTATATTAAGTGTTCCGATACTGCAGTTAACAGATGATTTCTGAAATAGGGGAAAAAAAAAAAAGAAAAAAAAAACTATGGTCAAGAAATACTGCCTACCATTTTAATAATGTTCATACTTTTATCTGATATTCTTTTCAACAGTTATACATAGTTTATAATAACTACCTAAGTGACCACAGTCACTATATGAAGGGTCTTGCGCAGTAAATGTATTAAATGTCAAGGTGGTGTACTGCCTCTTGAGGGGCCTTACAGTCATACAATATTTCATGACCACACTGAAGTAAGAGAGAACCTTCCATAGTCATGGGATCATTCCTATTATTCTACTTCACATTTGTCAAAATTGGTTTTGTGTGTTTTTGTTTTTGTTTTTGTTTTTGTTTTGTTTTGTTTTGTTTTAAGATTGCTAGGTATCACTACCACATGCAAGTATTTTCATAGTCCTGTGCATGCTTCAGTTAGCCTGGGTCTCATACTTTTTATGGTGTTCAGTGTCATAGAGGGGATTAACAGGCTATTCAGGAAGATGTTCATATATGGGGAGCAGACATAGCATTGCTATATGCTGGTTGAAACACACTTATATTGCATGCCAGCTGTTCCATAGGCTTTGCAAATAGCTTATACCCATCTTAAACTCCACCTAAGCCCTCCTTTGATGTTTTTTGGCTACATCCCCAACTGGTGAAAATTTACAGTAACATCCCTGTACAATAGCTGGGGAGCTGATCGCTTGCTTTAAGAAATGTTAATAATATGTATAAGAAACTCACGTTTTGAGAGTTAGGGAATGAAATGTAATAACCTTCATGAGACTGAAGTTAATAAACGTTTTTCTTAGTTTTGTTTCAAAGCAGTCTTCTTGAGCAAAATGCAGGTAGTCTCCTGCCCTCTTACATTTGCTATTTACCTGCTTGTATTACAGACCCATTACAGAGGTAGTAAGTTCCTAACCAGATTCTCCTTCTACCACTTCATAGTACCAGAAGAATCAGTTATCTTTTCTGGGGAAAGCTTCTTCCTGAATAAAAAATGAGTCTGTGGTGTAGAGTGTCTGCTGTTTTTATAGAAATGCCATTGAGAGTTTTTACCACTTTGCTAGCAAGACCTTGAACTGAAAGGTTCATGTGCTGCACTTCAGTGCTGAGAGGTCAACATGCAGCCAGCTGGACTGGTGATTATAGTTCTCATAGTACAATTCAGTTACTGAGTGGTAGTATCCTACATTTTTCATCTGGTTTTCAAGAGAAATACTAACACTTTAAGAAGTTGTGGCTGTGCTCAGCACATATTGTCTTCTTACAAGCTTCCCTCTCCCATACACACCAGAGAAACCTGTTGGGCATGAAACCAAGGAGAAAAGAGGCTTATGGGAGGTTGGGGACATTTGGTTATTTTCATTTGGTTGCAGTTTTAATTTAATTGACACTTATTCAGCAAAGCAATAGGGCCTGCCTTTTCTTGATTTAGGGCTTTAAAAACAAATGTTCTTTTAGTCCATAATTAGCTGTCTTCTCTAACTAAACTTTGCCAAAGTATTTCAAGTCCTTCTAGAGGATCAGACACTCGTTCTGTATGATTCCTCCTGATTCCTGACAGATATTATTGGTATAGTGTAATAATATCTCCAGGAATTTTCAAACCTCTACCTCCTTATGTCTGTCAACAAGTACCCTGTGGACAAAAGCCCTTTGGCACATGCAAACTCGTAACAAAATAGGGAGTTTGAATGCCTGGCTTTCAGTCATGCCGTGTATGCAGCTGTGTTCATTCTGTCCATAGACAATGCGGGGAAAACCTGAAAAAAATTTCTATACAAGGAAGAAAAATTCCCTAACAGATTGAATTGAAGGTGAGAATGAATGAAAACTAATGGCAGGTCTGCATTAGTTATGCCAAGGCGGATACAGAGAGAGTGTTTTTTCACCAAACTATAGTGCAGACATGTATCTGGTTAGTAGACAGATAACAGAGGAGCAGGGGAAGTTCAAGTTTTACTGAATTTTATCAGTACATATGAGAAGACTTTGTTTCTTGTGCAATTAGCTGAGAGAAGAATATTCTTGTGAGCATATCTAGAATCTCAGCTTCATACAGGCAGCCTTGAAAGAGAATCCTTTTAAAGAGAATTTGCTGAGAGGAGTTTATATTAGCTCCCTCTTGAATTGAAAGCTATTCCACCTGCTATCTGGCAGAACAGCAATGTGCATAATTAAAAGCAGACATTTCCAAGACTATGAGTACCCAGCAGGGTTTTGAATGCTGGGAGTAGTGAAGGGTTCTACCTCATCTACACAGTGTTTCCATGCTTTAAGGACTCTGGAGACATTAAATAGCAATATTTTGTTATTATTAATCCTTTTTACAATGGAAAGAGCATCTCAAATAATTTTTGAAGCCAAGAGTCTGTTGTTTCAAGCAATTCACTAAGCAAGCTCAGACACCATGAGCCCTCCCTATTTAAAGCTTCTATGGCTTAATTTATTCCAGAAACTGGGCCAGAAGTAGCAGAAAGGTGAAAATTCAGTGTTTGGTGTCCAGTTTAGTGGGAATGAGAAGTTGTTTTTCTTTTCAGGCTCAGAAGATAATCTGATTGTCATAGAATAAATTATTTCTAGTGAAAAGGTTCTATTGGTATCACAGTCAAATTTGCATTTCAGGTAACTAATTCCAAAATACTTTTTCTTCAACAAAACCATGTCATTAGAAACTACAGATTTGTAGTTATTTCACTTGAAATGTAATCTGTGCTTGTTCATAAATTATCTGTTCTGAATAACAGATAACGTTGCTGGGCTGGAGAGTCTAACATGTTCAAATAATATCTTTTTGAATAGAATAAGTAGTAGCAATTAAAAGCAAATAAAAATGTAATTGCCTGCTCACTATAAGTTTTCCATACTGGGATACCCATTCAACAATAATCTTTGGATTAGAAATGGAAAAGCATTGTATACATTAAGAAGACAAATATTTAAAGAAATTACATGCTGATGGTATCCTTTATTGGCCATATAGTAACAGACTCTTTTTCTTCTAAGAATGTAAGAACTAATCAACAACTAACAAAAGTGTTTTTATGTTAGTAAACTTAATTAACACCAGACAAAGTTTCCCTTTCGTTCTTTCTCGTTACAATCTATAACCTCAACAGAAATGTGGAATGGATGACCACTTCATGGTTCTCAAAGGCTAATTTTTATGGCTTTAAATTCAAGTGAATATTTTTAAAAGTATTTTCCTTTCACCCCAGAAATATTATATCTGCACTGTTTTCCTCATATAAAAGAAATTCATATATAGTCTCCCATTTGGTTATTTGTCTGTAAGTAATCCTTTTCTGTCTTGAATACTTTATCTGCAAACAATACAGATTTTTTCTCAGAAGGTCCAATTCTGAAATGCATAAACCATATAATAAAAACCAGCACTGATTTTAAACAGTTATTCATATGAGCATACGTATTTCCATATGAAAAGAGTTGTAGAATCAGGCCAGAATCATGCAAGTCACCACCGAAGGATGGATTATAGGATTGGAGATGGATAAATGCATGAACCTGTAAACCCTGTTGTATTTTTTTACTTTATTTTGAATGTCCTTTTGTATTAGAAGTTTACAAGGTATAAAGACACCCTATGAGAATTGCCAGACAGTGCTTTAATAAACATAGATCCTGCCTGACCAACCCTTCTATGCATAAATCCAATTCATTTCCTCTAGTATCTGATTTCAGCTGAAGTTGAAACCTGTCAAGGAACTAGCTAGCCTTCTGCACAACCAGGCCAAGAGAAATGAAACAAAGTAACTGTAAATGAAACAGAGCAATTCTGTAAATGAGTAAGTATAATTAAACAGGTAATAATAATGCCTTAAATGGGTGATATATCAGAGTGGGACTTCCCTATTTCATCCTCTTTCTCTCCACCATTCTAAGTCACTTTCTGCTACAGCCTTGTTTTTCTCCATACTGTCAACATGGAACTCTCACATCTCCTGAATATTGTCTTAAAAGCAGCACAACTTTAAAACCTGCAAAGGTTCATTCCCTGCTCAAATATTAGGGAGCTATGAAAGAGTGGTCACTGATGATGGAGAGAAGAGAGTTTCTTCTGGCAATTTGGGATTGCACTGAGCACCATAACCACTCACAGAGGTCCTCTGACATCCCTGCCTCTGCTGCAATAGCACTGAGCAGCCAGCAGCCAGAGCAACCCTTGGCAGCCTAAATGCCCTTAGATATATCCAACCGAGAGACAAGGTTTATGTAGCTGCACAAGTGGGAAGAGTGCTGATGTTTCTATTATGGCATACTTTAAATGTTGGGAGTTATTGCAAGTGCGATCTATTTCTCTATATATGTGAATAGTAAATTAGTTGTTTGTATATGGCAGTCAAAAATAGGTGGCTGGCTAACAGAAGAGTTCCTGAGTTTTATGAGATCAATAAAACTTGTTGTTGCACAGAGCACTTGGCTTTCACTGGTAGCCTCTTACATCATCTTTAATCAGGTTTCTCTCTGCATCATTGTGTGGGAGGCAGTACGATGAGTTTGTTCGACAGCTGTTACAGAAAGTCCAATGTGAGCCCAGGCTTAATGGCCCACTGGAGTGAACAGGGCTTATGGATGAGCTTGAGTGCTTTGCTGAACCAGGGCCAGCATGGGTGACATTACCTCATCAAGGAGCCAGGCACCTGGTCTCACTTGCTTTGGAGACACTTCCATGGTATGAGGGTTTTTTGTGTGTGTGTGTTTTGTTTTGTTTGTTGTTTTCTTTTTTTTAATTTCCTTTTATGGGTTTTTGTTTTGTTTTGTTTTAATCAAGAATAAGCTCTCCAGAATGAAAATGTGTGATATCCCCTTGTATATGGAAAGCTTCATAAATAAAAACAGATGCTTCTAATGCAGAGGCATTATAAAGGCATTTTTTTAGAAAACAAAAGTTAGAGACTCTTCATAACTCTCCTCCTTTTCTCGGATGATGAAATCATTGAGCACTGAGACCTGAGGTGGGAAGGCCCACTAACCAGTTCCTTCCTCTATAAAACAGACACTAAAAGGGAATTTGATCCAGATCCTCTCTTTTGCACATACCACCACACACCTTGGGTCTGAGCTCAAAACCACTGAGGTCAACTGGATGACTCCTCTGGAGTTCAGGGAATATTGTAGCTGGTGCAGACTTGGAAAATATCAAGGAGGCATTCCTGGTTTTGCTAAGGATGTGGGTTGCTCTCATTAATCATGACCTCAGAAGCAGACAATTGGTGCTACATTTAAAGTAAAAAAATTAGAGAAAACTAGAAAAGAAGCAATGGGCCCATTTATATTCACATTCTGTTTTTCACATCACCAAAATATAAAGCAAGGCCTAAGATGAAGAAAGATTTAGTACTTGCTTACTTCTAACACTGCTGTGACAACTGGTATTATAACTGGTATTATACCTTTTATTATTATTGGTTTTGTTTTTTGGTTTTGGTTTGGTTTGGTTTGTTGTTGTTGTTTTTTTTTAAAAAAAAAAAAAAAAAAAAAAAAAAAAAAAAAAGCTAAAATAAGACAACAGGGAAAAAAAGGTCTTTACAAATAGAGCTCATGATCCCTCAGACAGCCTGCACAATGGGTGCCTCCTTTGCCCCTTGCTCCTGGAGGATGGATCCCCTCCAATTTCCCAGGTTGTTTGTTTTTCTTTAAAAAAAAAAAAAAAAAAAAAGGAAGGGAGGAAGGGAGGGAAGGAGGGAGGAAGGCCTGATTATTGCAGCCGAATAAGGTTCTGAACAGGCTGATATATAACAATGCCATTATAACTGGGTTTGAGTTGATAGGTAGCAAGATGAATTCATTTACTGCATTATAATATAAAGCATAGTTCAAGTTGGAATGTAACAAGCTGCCTTCCCTTTTACCGAGGGAAAAACTTACATTTTGAGGTATATGAAAATTCTTCATTTTAATGTTATATTACCATTAAAATTACCCTATTTAGCTGGATAAACACTGTTTTAGTTGAAACCCTGGCTTAGGTGAGTCAGTAAATATTTGTATGACTAACATCAGTAAAGGAAAAATTATGCAGGGCAAGTTTGCTTTTGTTTAGGCAAACAGAATTATAAAAATAAAATTGTGTCATGTAAAATTAATGCTTTGTAAAATCTTACTTTTTCAATTGCTGTTATTAGGCAAAGCTGTAGATTTGCCTGCATAGTCCTAACGTCAAATGCATGAAATATCAGGACTCTTTTCAATATTATAGTGATAATATTAATAGGTTTTAGAAGCTTTTAAACGTAAGTAAGAAAACTGTGCTTGAAAATGGTTGGGTATTAAAGAGCTCATCTGTTCCAAGATTCAAGAACAAAGTGAATTAGAGGTGCAGGAGAAGATAAAATATGCTAGCTGAGGTCTTCTAGAAATAAAAAGACTAGCCTTTTCACAGGTTTTTCTAAATCTTTTGTGATTTGGAACAATAAATCCACATTAATGTTTTTTCCAAAGTATGCCATTTCAATGGATTGCTGAATGTATTACTAAATTATGTGGTGTTTTCTAAAACCCCATAGCCATTTCTCAGTGACTTTTAATGGCATGTAGGACTTCCAGAAAGGCCTCAGGCCTGGAATCTGGAATGTGAGCTTGGAAACCTGTGGAAAAGGTTTTGTTCAAACTTCCCAAAAGCTGTCATATACATTATTTGCACACACTCCAGCTTATTGCAAATTTGAATGGTTTTGGTGTTTGGATGAGGTTCTGCCACATTCAACATATCCTGAAAAAGTCCAAGAACAAGGAAAAAAAAATAATATATATATAAATATATATATATGTTACAAATTCTGAAAGATTCCTCATTTCTCACAGCTTCGAGGCCCATCAGCGTGTCACTGTTCAGCCAGGATGTCCAGCTGACACTACACTGGCCTGTCTTTCTTTTCTTTGTGCTTTGATCATCCATGAATCTGCAAGCCAGAAGGCCAAAGACCTGATCCCTTACATAATGAAACAACAAAAGGCAACACACAGAGCAGCGTGAAGTACTTGAAGGATTCAATCAGTGGTGAATGAGGAGACCAGAAGATCCTTAGAGGCATCAGCTTTGCCCCTTCACTGCTAGCAGGCAGCTGCGCTGTATCTGCCCGGGTGCTGCGGCAGGGGCTGTGCTGGGGAGCAGCATAGCACTTCCAGCTCCAGCACCTGCCGTGCCCGGGACTGCAGCCCAGCCTGCTCTCATTTCACAGCCCGTCAGCAGGTCTCAGAGGAAACAATTTATGGTAATGCGGGTCACTGTGTTCCCAGGTCAGGCTGATGTATTGGTCCTTGGCTACTTGCTGGGCTGACTTTTTGTTCCTGTTTAAATGAAAACACCTTTGCTGTTGGGCTTGCCTTGGCTCTAGTAGTTTGTTTCTTCAGCCCAGACTTTCTGTGTGACTCTGGCCACAATACCTGATGTTAAAATACCAACTTTTCTAATCTGCTTTGCTTGAAAAAGAAAGTAATGTGAACGTCCCTGTGGTGCAATGCCACACTGCAAGTGACTGCAAGAGTCTCAGATGCTGTGATAAAGGGGACCTTGGAGAAATAGATGCTGTTCAGGCTCCTTGCCTGGTGTCAGTCCCTTTATGGATAATTTCACCTGTTTTTAGCCTGATTACATGTTTATCTACTGAATCTGTGTAGCTTCCTGGTGTGACTATTTGGTGACCAGAGGAGTGGAGAAATTGGCAATAAAAGAGCATAGCTGTGATGGGGTATAAAAAGCTAGCTTTTGAATATGCTTGTTTACCAAGCATAGCACTAAAACCATAATGTCTACAGATTTTTATGTATATTCAAGAGGCAGTGGATATTTCAATACCACTGAGCTGTGGGCTTAGAGTTCTCCAGTTTCCAGACTAAAAGCTGCAGTCTCCGAAATCTATAGAAGCAGACGTTAGCCTTGCCAGGTACCAAATCTGTACTGATTTTTAATCAAAGAACTTCTGTTGGTGTCATGTTAAACAAAAACAAAACAAACAAAAAACAGCAATAACAACAGCAACAACTGTGGCCATTAAGCTAAGGACAACTTTGTTATTTGTGAAGGCTTTTTTTTTTTTTTCAATTTGTTTTTATAATTGCGATTGGTCTCATTTAATTTTAGCTCCTGTTTCTCAACAAGAAGTCGCTCGTGCCTCATCCCTGTTCCCTCCCCAGCTCCATGACAGGGAAGGGCTTCCAGGCAAGCAAGAAATCAACCTGGAGGCAGCCACCAGCCCTTCCTAGCGGGACACAGCTGGAAGCAAACAGCCTCGTGGGCATGGGGAAAGGTGGAAAGAAGCCGCCAACCCACAGCCAGGGCAGCTGGAGGCCATGCTACCAATGCTGCCCAAGCAGAGGACACTGTGTCTGTGACTGAGACCAACAGGAATACTGAAACAGTACCTGTTAGTGACATATATCGAAAGTGCTGCTGGCTGGAGGTAAGGGAACTGGAAAGCACAAAGTGTAGCAAATGCACTGAAGGGTCACAAAAATCTCCCTGGCTTTTGGTGGGTTTTCGTCACTTGTTTATGGAGGCAAAGAGAGGCAAAAGAGGAGGGAAAGCAAATACAGGTTGAACATTCACAGTCACTAGATACTGCTAACAATCATTAAGCACAATCACCTGAGTCAGTAAAATACCAGTTGTCTCGGGCCCTGATTAAAATGCTACCTAACAGCCTTTTGGAATACACCCTTTTTACAGATGAGAGGTTTCATGAATTTCAGTTTTGGTTTAGGGTGAGTTTTTTCAAAGCTGTAGGCAGCATCAACATAATGTAAAAGACAGACATCCATAAATTTGACTTTTTGGGGAGGAAAAACAACAACAAAAAAAAGGAGTTATTCTGTACAATTTTTAAGTGTAACAAAATTTTCATAATCATTCAGCAAACCTCTTGTAGAAAGACTTCCCACTACCACTTTCTTCCTGCTCCTGTAAAGATGTTGTGGAAAAAAAAAAAAAAAAGAATTGGAAATGATAGCTTTAAATTCCATTTTGGTAAAGTAAGTAGGCTGCCAATGACAAGGAACATTACCTAAAGTATCTTTCTGAGCCTCAAACAAAACAAAGACTATCTTATCTCCACATCAGTTTACATGCTGTAATCCAGAATGCTTCCATGTTTCATTTTGTTTGAAGTAAAAAAGGTTTTACAGGAATTTCCCTTATTATAAAATGACCTAATTAGTCCCAAAGTTTGTGTAAAAAAAAAAAAAAAAAAAAAAAAAAAGTGCAGTTGTGCAGTGAGACACGGTCATTCTTTGCTTTGTTTACCCATCTGTTTCTCTGCATTGGGAGTAAAGGGGGAATGTGGCAGAACTACTTAATGCAAATGGTACTGAGAATATGGAACAAGTTACCAATGCTGGGAGTTCATGAAGACCATACATGTGTTCAAATTACCGGAGATTTGTTTCTCTGGTAGGGAGGATTGAGGGATGAAAACACAAAACCATGGGATTCAGCTAAACTAAACAAATGAATTGATACTGTATTTTGGAACGGATGCCTTTTTCCTGAAAAGATTTTGCCTTCCAAATGATTCAGGTGCAAACTTGTTGTCTGCAGAGACCGAGAGCCTTTGATATTGTTTCTGGGTGTGACATGTGACCTCAGGCTAGGGGTTTTTTGTTTTGTTTTGTTGTTGTTTTCCCTAAAGCAAGGCTTACCTTTCTTATCTGTAAAGTATGTGTACTAGGAAAGGAGTTCTACAAGCTTCAGTTGAGGACTGGATTTTGGCCAGGCATGAGTGGGTACAAAGGAAGGGAAAGATGGGTTGGGGGTGGGGTTTGGTAGGGAGCTGCTTGATCTTCCCAGGAGAGGCTGCTGGTTGCAAGCAGGTATTCTCTGAAGCTGGGTGTAGGCTGAGCACTGGGCAAGAGGAAGGGTTATGTCATATGCATAACAGAAAGTAAAGAAACACGTACTCCCTTACATGTTTTTCTTCTGAGGCAAAATTCTTCTGACATCCACGGAGGCAACATGCTCTATATCACCTGAGAACTGAGGTTTACCTACAAGGCATCATCTCAACCCAGATGATTGCAAGGACTTTGATATCTGCTCAAACACATAACTGAGCTAACATGTCTACAGGACTTCTAAATTAGAGCTGGCTCCTCTCCAGGCAGCTCGGAGCGTAAGCAAAGGAGCCTCAGGTCTGTCTGCGATGTCCGTACAGATGGATTCTCAGATAGGATGCTCTGAAGTGTTGCCTGTTGTGGTTACAGCTAGCATGTGGGTGGCTGAGCTCTCTGAATCACACATTGTAAAAACAGCAGTTTGACAGTCCCATTAACAATATAGATGTCTTTGGTTTCAGTATGAAAACCCTTCTTTTTGGAATTCCCCAGATCTGAGGAAAGGATTGAAGGAAAAAAAATCTGATGCAGAACTTGAAAGGAATTCATGTCTTTCCCACAACATTTACTATTGGGAAACATTACTAACTTTTACTATAAGAGCTATTGACCAATAACTCTTCTAGCATTTCCCTGCTATCCCAGCAAAGCGTAAGTACAGAAGCTTAAGAGTGAGAGATTTGCTTTCTAACACTGAAAAATAAAATCATCTCCACCATGTGCAGCCAAATATATACGCCTACCTACTGCCTTCAAATCTGCAGAAACTCTGAAACTCGAAATAGTGGTTGAGCTTACTAAAATTCACCAGGCCATGTGAACATAGGGTGCCTACACCACAACATAATGAAAGCCATCAGAGCTCCAACTTCATGTGGCTTTCATGGACCAACAGTGTCTGCTTACTTTGTTTTGGAATTTTGCCTCTGCCCCATGCATGTCACTGCTTCAAGAGAAATATGTGAAGGAGTCACTTTGGGTTTGCAGAGCAGGAGCAGCAGGAACAATTGAGCTGAGTTGTTCTGGGTGCTTGTAAAAACAGGTTTAACCAAATGAGAGAGGAGAAAGGTCTACAGGGGCTATACAGCAGAGAACAGACAGTCTGATACACCACTGCCTTGCGTTTTTGTGCAGTCATTAATTTCCTCATGTGCAAAGTGGGAGCAAGACTCTGCTGCATCATAATTCCCTTGTCAGCTATAATGGGGACTACTCTGTATCACTGTTAATGAACATGCAGATTCAAAATAAATAAATAAATAAAATTGAATACAGGGCCTCAGCTTTGACTCCCTAAGGGGAATGGAAATGGAGAATACACTATATGCACAGTGATATGTGTTAAGTCTTTTTTATTGAGAATATGCAGATTTTCCTTCCCTCACCAAATGTCTTTCACCATAATCCTTAAAATATAACAGGAAGTGAGACAGCTATGTTACCCTTCACTAGAAACGGGTCTAAGTTCAACTTATGAGTAGAGTTATGAGGTGAAGGTCACAATAAAGTGTAGGCAGACCTTCTGAGTAAGAGGAAAACATCTGCAATGAGAAGTTACCAAGAGGAGTTCTTCAGAAGATGCAGACAGGAGAAGACGGGTTTTTGTGTGTCTCTGAGATATACAGGAGGGAGGTGCTACTTGAGCTCTATAAGTAGAAGCATGTAAGTATGAGCAGACAAAACAGAGCTGGAGTGAGGTCACGTCTTTGTCAGTGCCACCCAGGAAGCATCACATTGCTCAGTGAGACCCCGGCAGCAATGTTCTAGACAGCAGCCATGGGCCTGAATCACAAACGCTCCAGCAGACAGAGGAAAAGAAAGTCACTGTAAGACAGACGGCTATTATTCAGCCTTATTACAGTGTAGTTGCTCAGTGTGGTTCATGTGGATTTGCCTACGCATAGAAAATATGCAGCAAATGTTGACTGTCGAAAACTGATAGACCTCAACATGTGATTGTAAAGAAGAGCTCATTATCAAGCCAGACTTTGCTGCTGCATACCAAAGACCATTATTCTTGGCACAACACAATTTTTTATTTTTATCAGTGACCTAGAAATAGGCATATAATCATAAAATAATTTCAGGAGGCAGTCTAAGCTTTAAAACAGGCTGGTCACTGACATGAATTTAGGATCCTGAAGAATAGCTACTTGGCAAAGCAATACATCTGGAAACAAAGAATGTAAGCCCTGACCTTAGAAGAGGAACTTGCTCTCCAGAGAAGCAGGGACTCTGAAGAAGCCCCACGAGGAAGAGCCTGTGGCAGCTAATAGCTAATGTGAGCTCCCAGTGTGATGCTCTGCCCAATGGGGTTACAGCAAGTCAAGCAGTATGTGTATTCTACACTGGCGTGAGCAGTGTCACTTTATCCAGATGCAGTAGCTGCAGCTTAGAGAGGATTTGCTAAATTGAAGGAGGCTAAGAGAAGGAACCTGAGAATGACTGAAGTATTGAAAAATATGTTTGCATAGGCATAAGTTACTTACTGCATTATAGCCTCTCAAAGAAAAGGTTAGAGCAACATGGCCATTATTTGTAATTTTACAAACTAGGGAAAAAGTAGCAGATTCTTCAGAATGGCAGGCGAAAGTTTAATAAGGTGTAATGGCTGAGCACTGAAGCTAAATGAATTCTGACTAAAAGTCAGCCGCAACTTTTAAATGGTATAGGTTAATAAGTGTGGGAACCCCAATGGCTGTCATCTCCTCCCTGGAAATATTAAAATCATGTTTAGAAACTTTTTTTAGAAATAATCTGTTCCAGCTAGGGAGAAAATCAGAGAAGTCCAGTGGCATCATTAGGCAGTGGGTCAAGTTGTGTATTTTGTGCGTAAGCATGTGACCCCTCTCAAACCCAACCATGTACGCACACCCCTGCACATAGCCTGGAGGCTCAGCTTCCCAGCCACAGCAGAGGAAGAGGCTCAAGCACAACTACCCCTTAACACCCTCTTAACACCCTTCTGCCCTCTCACTGCCTAGGGCATAAGGCACTGACCACATTAGAAGGTGGAAAGGCTGACAACAGGAAAACTTAAAGTTGCCAAACAGAAACACAGTGCTAACTTTCATCCTTTCTTATGCAACAGCAGAGAGAACCTTGTGGTAGACCAGGTGATCACAGTGGTCTAGTTTCCTGTGTGAAAAAGTTGGGTTCTGGTTGGGAAGGATGGGAGAAGAAGGTTTGTTTTGTTTCTTACTGTGCTTTTTTTTATGTTTTCTTTTAAAACATGTCACCATATGGTTTCTGTGTTTTGAAGTAGCAAACTTCTGCTCTGTGCAAAGGAGAATGGCTTTACTACACAGGGGATGGGTGAGCTTTTATGAAGCATGGAAAATCATGCTGTTCATTGGCAAGGGCTTGAGTATACACATTTTTCAGTTCATACGGGAGAATATAAAACCCCGTAAACCTCAGGGAGGAAAGGAGGCTGCGTGGTGTTGTTATGATCTGGACTGTGACATGTGCATTTCAAAATGTCCTCGTGGGAGAAAAAATATCTGAAAATATTACAGGCAGAGGAGCAGAGAAACAGAAGGGTTCAGAGAGATGGTAGGTAATTTAGGAACAAGCTTTGAAGATATGATGAAATTTCTGTAACTCAGATTAAATAGGAGAACAGAAATTTTGGTTGATAGAGAGGTTTCTTGCCCTTGTCCTAATACCCATATTTTTATAATGTGTTGAGAGGTAAGCTGCCTCCGTGGGTGCCTGTCTTTTGCACACTGCTTTGTAGATCTATTCCAGGTCAGATGAGGTAGGAATGGCATTTTGTAGAATGATGCATACTGAAGGTATGGTTGTTGTCTAGTGGACCTGCTCTGATTTTTCTTTCACTGAACTTCATGGTACATGGATTTTGCTAGACTGGTTGCTCAGATCAACATAAGATCAAGCTATTCTTTGCTCTGCCCATAGGATATATCTGCTGGTAACTCCATTTGTTTATTTATCTGCAAATTTCTTTGCAACATAGCAGCTGAAGTTTGTCAAGACTTATATTTGACGACATTCTGAGTTTCCAGCAGAGTGGGAAATAATTTCCTGTGATACGTTACAGTATCATGTAATACAGCTCCATCGAGATTTGCCCACTCCTTTAACACCCCACCCCCCACTCCCCCTGGAGCAATGGTGAAAATGGAGTCATGATACTTAGGGATTTCCACCATTTCACTTCCTGAAATGGAAACCATAATGAAATACCATGCATGCTATAATACCATATGATCAGGAAAACTAGACAAAGTCTTCCATTGTACCAGTCTGGTTGTTACTAGAGAGGATCTGCCCACTTCAGTGTAACAGGATGTGCTGCATATTTTGTAGTTTTGCCCAGTGCTCCAACCCCTGTGGGCTAAACCTTTTCAACACAAGCAATAAAAGAAGAAAAAGATTGAGGCCCTTTTCTTCTACCACTTTTATTTTAGGGGGATATTAAATACAAAGAGTTTCACTCTCAGTGGAAATTGTCCAAGTGACTCCAGGATACTGTGTAATCATTAGGAACTGGAAAAACTCAAACTGCCTGTCTGTAGTGGCTTGGATAAGACCTGCTGGGTGCATTCCAGAAATGAATATTGCAGCTGTGATGAGACTTATGCTAGGTCTCTTCTTTTAGGGTGAATTGTACCCTTATGCCCAAGGCAGCATGAGTCTTATGCACCTCTTGAGAACCATTTAAGCCCTCAGAATAAGACTAACAAAGCATTTCCATGTTACATGGACCTCCTGGCCCTTTTGATGGAGGTGCATGTCTTACAGGATAAGTGCTAATCATTAAAATGTATGCTTTCCAGCATTAAAGATGGTAAAATATTTTCAAAAGACTACCTCCCTGTCTTACGTGTGTGTTCTCTTATCATTGTTTTGTTCAACGTCCTCGCCTGCAGAAGTGTCTAAAACATTTACAATTGGGAAGGAATATTGTGCATCATTTGGCTGATACTGCAGCCTGTTTTCATCCCTCTGATGCTCCTCAACAGTAGTAACAATGATTGTCTGCTTTAATGAGTATTGCGGGTGGAGGAGCAGGAGTACAGAATAGGAGGAGAATAAGTGGATTTATTTGAGTTATCTCTAATGCAGTTACGTGCCTTGTACACCCATTGAAGCATACCTTCTGGTTTAGTTTCATCCCAAATGGATCCCATTTGTGTGCTCGATGACCTCTACCTAAGGCACACCAGAGCAGAGGAAACAGAAATGACTGGGAGAGTCACTCCAAAAGCACATTCATGACCGTCCCACAGATGTGCCCTGTGCACACCCATGAGCCTTCTGAGACAAAGGACAAGACAAAGAAGTGTTCACAAAAAGTTTCCAACCGTAGGTTGCTGTTACAGACATTTCCGTAGGAAAGGAAGTAAGCTCTCAAACTCTCCCTTTCATGGAAGAGGTTGTATTTTGAGTGAGGGCAAGTAACAGGGAGATCTGTGCCAGGCAGTGGTGCCACCTGACAGTGCTCCCCCCTGCCTCCTGCTTCAGAGGACCTGCAAAATTCTCTCTCCTCGAGTTCAAGGGCAACTGGGATTCAGATGGAAAAATCTGTGTGCACGGCAACCAGAACTTGATATCTTAAGTGGTGCCGTGTGTGTATTAATGCCAGGTGAGATCTGGCAATTGAATGTTTGTTTTAAATGTCTCTTTAATCACTCTTTCAGTTTTAACTTTGAAGTCTAGGGAAGTACATTTTCTGGTTTATGCCTCCAATGACATGGAAAAAGATATTCCACCTACAGTACTGGAATATCATTTATGGATGTGTAAATTCATAAAGCTATGCCTCTAACAGTTTGCCCACATGGAACTATCCCAATTTGTATTAACTGAGAACTACTTATGTGTTTTTTTTTTTTTTTATTATTATTATATTTAATTAAAAAAAAAAAAAAGCATTTATTTTGTTGTAATTGCCCCAGTATTTCAGATCCAGCTATTTATTTCAGGATATATGCAAGAACATATACCCGGCCTATGTGCAAAAAAAAAAGAATGAAGATTTGGGTAGAGGGGAGGAGAACAGGTTATTTGCCTGCTAAATCTGTACTGAATTGTTTTTTGTTTAGACATGGCTCGTTACAGCAGGGAGGACAGAGAGAAGCTGAATATACAAATCTTTGGAAAAATGTTTAAAGAAATAACCATAAAAAGGGGTAAGGTTTGGAGGGGTACAAGTATACTTGGATTTATTTAAGTTCTGTTTTTCTACTACAGATGTTCTGCTAACTAGAGCAGAGATGTTCAGAGGCCACATACTGGCTATAAAATTCTAGGACTGAGATTAATTAAATGTCTGCTGCTCTTCATACAAACTAGACTCCAGAGTTTTTCAGGCCTTCTAGTCTTCTGAAAGAACAGCTGTAGAATACATCATGTGCATATCTTGCACTCCTAAAAGGTATTTTTATAACAAGTGTCATTTTTTATAAGTTTAACATCTTACCCTTCCTCTGATTATGTTGCTGCTGTTCAGAAAAAAAAAAAATAATAATAAGGATAAGTGTTTTATACTTACTACACTAACATCTGATACTTCCTGCAGAACACTACCTCCACCCAACATGTGTTTTTAAACAAAATTTGTAGTAGGTTCAGTGGTCACAATTATTCATTTATGTTATGGTTTATGTGAGTTCATTTCTTGCATCAGTTGTGGAAAGGTGAGGAACTGAATTCCAGTCTTTTCTCTAGGTCAATACCTAGGAAATATGATTTGTCATTTGCGCCTTCTTTTCCTCCTGACTGGACAATGTCATACATGTAGCTTCTTTCGATCAGTAAACACATCCCTCCTCCAGATAGTGCTGTGCAGGCAAGAGACATATTTTTATTATGTGATACATTTTTATATATGATTAATCTTACAAAAATCTCACTAGCTTTTTCTTTTCCTCCCTATAAGTGGATACCTTAATAATTTGACTTCTGGCCAGGCCTCAGACAATTTCCTTTTTTAATTTGATATGGTACCCACAAATTCACAATATTCTTGTGTTGTTACACTAAAACAATACAGCTATTTAAGCTGTGCCCAACCCAGCTTCAACACTGCACCCCTTAAGGCTGCCTCCTTAGCCCTTATAGAAAAATGGAGCTGATGTCAAATGTAAAATTTTCAGCCTGCTGGAACTGTTATATACTTGATACATTACTTACACATGCCACTTATAAAAACATAAACCCCAAGCCAAAGGCGTCTCCTTTGCTCCCACATGGCTCTAGTTGAAGAAGATGTCATTGACCATAAAGAAGCAAGTAAAACATTTTGCCTTAAAGCTACAGTGCTTCACACCCAAAACACTTACACTTTTTACCAAACACAACTACTTTAAGCTCATAGTTTTCTTGTAACTGAAGACATTTTTATTGTAAAAGTGGCCAGTTACAGCAGCCACAGCTGCTGGTCATGTGCAGTGGTGGCTTGTCAGAGGTACAAATGCCATTCAGGAGTTCACACACCTAGGAACACCAGTCGGTGTGTTTTCATAATGAAAATATTTTCTAATTGTTTGAGTTTTCTGAAGTTAAAGGCTGAATTTTCATTACTAGACCTTTAAATAAATAATTTAGGTTCTACAAAAACTTCAGCCTGGTCTCCATAGAAATGACAACCACATACAGAGGAAATGCCAGCCCTGAAATGAGACAATGTGCAACCAAGAGCAAACTTCTCACTACTGTCTTTGCCACGTGCAATATGAGAAAGAGGAAGAAGTTTGCTCAGTCTCCAGAAGCACTCAGTTTCCGACTCATCTGGTAAGACTGGTGGGAAGGTACACCAGTAATGGTGATGTTGGCTTATTTATCAACCACAATCCTACTTCAATATCAAAAAGCATGAGTTAGACTCAGTCAAAACAACTACCAGGAGGTCTCCGTCCTGAATGGGTTTCCAAAAACATTTAAGCCACTTAAAGACGCGTAGTCCAAATAAGGGACAACTTAGACTATGCCGTTTTCCTAGGATAAGAGTCAAAAGCTGTATAGCTTATTCCAAATACCGAT
This sequence comes from Anas platyrhynchos, assembly GCF_047663525.1. Taxonomy (NCBI): domain Eukaryota; kingdom Metazoa; phylum Chordata; class Aves; order Anseriformes; family Anatidae; genus Anas; species Anas platyrhynchos. The sequence continues at coordinate 108,381,652 of NC_092587.1, read as the reverse complement.
ATATCTAGACATTTCCAGAACATTAACCAAAAATATACATTTTTGAAACTTCTTTGCAAAATGACTTATAATGAGTATTTTATTTAATAATGAGCAGTTTAGAAATAAATGTCTTCAGTGGTTTTAATGCATCACCATAGGAAATCTTTAAAATGAATAAACTTGACCATTATAATCATAATGTTTGGATTGCTAAAACTGCTGACAAGACAAATAAACCATGGTGAATTTGAAAGGTGGTTAAGTATCACTGATAGATAAAGACTTGTGGGAGATAAAGACTGGAACAGCTTCCTGTCACATGTGAGCTTGATCCTGATGATATGCATATTTAAAATGTCCTGTAAAGTAAACAGAGGCTTTCTATTTTCAGGAGAGACAAAGCTGCCCCATGTTAGGAAGCATGTTGCTGCAGGTAGATGCTTGGATTGGAACTTGCCAAAACCTGGGTCCAGTTCCCACCATCAGGTTTGTGTAGATCAAAGTTTATCAAATGTTGCATGCTTTATATTACTTTAGAACATATTGAGCGGGGGATTTTCTTGTGTTTGATTCAGTCTTCATATAGTTTTATAGAAAACAACAATAAAAAGCTATTATCTCCCATATCGATTCATCTGTGCAATTACAGGCATTCTTAACACCTAAACAACAAAACCTGAAGAAAAATTAATTCCCTAGAAGAAAGAGTTAAGCATAATTAAGAATTAAATTTAATGGACAAATCCAAAGGCTGAAATGCAGCCTTAATGAAAGCAGTTTGCAGACTCAAGAGGACTGCATCTTTTTACATCAGGATTGAATTTGGTCCAAAGTGCACAAAACTTAAGTTGTGCCTTAAAGCTAACTGAGGATTTGTGGCTCTCTATCTCTCAGTTAGAAAAGGTCAGTTTTGTGATTTCCAGGTCAGAACTTTTTGACAAGGATTTAGTGCCATCTACAACTTGGGACATGCTAACATGCTTTCTTGTTTAAAGGGTATGCTGTAACTGTAAAAAGGGTCTAAGAGGGCAAAACTGGGAGGAAAAAGAAGACAACTCGTTTAAGTGATTTATCCTTCAACTTCAAGAGTCTCAGACTAGAAGAGGCTTCCTCATGTTATATGAGGCATGATTGACCTATCTTTCCACTGTTGCACTGATGAGTTATTACAGTTTCGAAATGTAAATAGGAAATACTTCATAATCTATGGGGTAATCTGCATGGGTTAATTTGTATCTTCCTGGAAAACCTAGATCCTTGCCTGGCAAAATAGGACGTTGTGGAAAGTTGGGAAAGTTGGGAAATCAACACAGCAGACAAGCAATGAGATGCACCATTTAATTACCATTAACTCATCTAAGCATTTCTCTTTTTCCTAGGCTAACTACAACTGTCCAACTAGCTTGACAGTTGGAATTATGCTGTAGCATGGGAGAACATTACAGTGGCCTCTTGTGTGCTATATGCCTATTCATGAACAAACTAACAGTTTTTTAATGAGAGTTTCTGAGGTTGTTATCCAAACTACATTCCGTATCACAGATCTCATCTTTAGCACCTCTCCCAGAGGTATTGGGGAGTTTGGACCTAAACATATATGTGAATCCAGGACTTGATCAGGTCCCACTGAAGTCAATAAAAATTTTGGTGTTGCTGAACACTAGGCTTAAATGAAAACTAAAAGTCATCCAAGAAAAAGTGGAAGACAAATTACAGGTTCTTCTTTTAATCAAAACATGTCTTATTCTTCTCTGTCTTTGCCTCCCTTTAGAGCAAGAGAGAGAGGGAGAATAAAAAGAGAAGAGAAGAGAAGAGAAGAGAAGAGAAGAGAAGAGAAGAGAAGAGAAGAGAAGAGAAGAGAAGAGAAGAGAAGAGAAGAGAAGAGAAGAGAAGAGAAGAGAAGAGAAGAGAAGAGAAGAGAAGAGAAGAGAAGAGAAGAGAAGAGAAGAGAAGAGAAGAGAAGAGAAGAGAAGAGAAGAGAAGAGAAGAGAAGAGAAGAGAAGAGAAGAGAAGAGAAGAGAAGAGAAGAGAAAAAAAAAAAAAGAAAAAACTTTATAACTTTTTAAAAATAACTGAGAAAATGTTTAAATTTGAAAAATGTTGAGTAGCCTTGGATAAATGCCCAAAAAATGTCATGTGACCTTCCTGATATATAACTCAGTTTTGGAATTTACTGACTCCAGTCAAGAACTTTGGTGATAGCAAAATGCTGAAATGTAGAAAAAGAAGTACCAGGAGTCTGAGAAATGAACTTTTGTTTGCAGGTATCACTGTTTCCAGAAGGAAAAAAAAAATGCGAAAAGAAAAAAAGAACACCTGCAAAACTCTGGTGCATTAAATATTTCATAAGCATAACCCCAGGGTGATCTAATTAAAGATTGGGTGTATGTTAATGTAATCTTTTACCCGGGAAAATTATTTTTTGAATCGTTCGTGGCACCAGTTAACCTGTTCTTTGCAGGCTCTGGAGGTAGAGCACCGGTGTGCCACCTCGAGCATCCCACCGCCACGGGCCTGGCCCCGCACACATCAGCCCCTTGCAGCCGGAGCTGTCGGGGCGGGGGGCTGAATGCAAGCTCGGGCGAGGCTGGGAAGCTGCCTCCCTCTTGGAGTCCCGCAGCTACGGAGCACCTGCTCCCGGCACTCGGCTCGAGGCACAGCGGGAGCCGAGAGCATCCTTGTGCCTGCCGGGAGACGGAGGCACGAAGGGGCACCGGCTGCTGGAGGGGGCACCTCGGCGGGGGTCGTGCGCTCAGGTCGCTGTCCTGAGCGAGCCGCTGCCCGTCTGCTCTGCCTAGGGGCAGTGCCAGCGTGGGCAGGACAGATGAAAAAGTCGGCCCTGACATCTGCCCTTTGTGCTGTCCTGTCGGAGCGCGGAGCTGGGGAAAAGGGGGCAGGGGGGCACGGCGCGAGTGGACGCGTGTGTCAGCCCGCGGGGGATGATCTAAGCATCTGAAGTCATCTGTAAGGTCAAAGCGAGCGCTAACTCTTCCCCGCCCTCTCTCCTCCTCGGGGGCTCGGGGGAAATCACGGTCTGCCCAAACTAGATGACAGCTTGCCGGGACTTAATGACAGCCTGGGCGCAGGGCGAGCCGCGGCCGCGGAGACAAAGGAAGGGGAGGACGACGCTCGGCGCTGCCGCTGGCCCCGGCAAGGTGCGGGGGCAGGGGACGAGCCCGGGGGGACAGCCCCGAGACGGTGGGAGCCCGCGGGACCCCCGGACGGCTCCGGCCGCTTCCCGGCCCCCCGGCAGCCGGGGGCGAGGCTGCCTCAGCCCTCCCCCCCGAGGCTCCGGATGAGCGGCAGCGCCGGGAGGTAAGCACGGCCCGAGCGCCCCCGGCCAGTTGTGAAATATCAAACCGGCGGGCGCCGTTGCGGCTTTAAAGCGATTCAAAGGAAATCTGGTGTTTTCCGTGCACAAACATTTTCGGCCGCTCACTCCTGCCCTCCCCGGCTTCCTCCCTCTCGCTCGTTCCCCTGCCGCCCTCTCCCTCGCTCCTTCTCCCTCCTCTTCTCCTCCCCCCGCGCCCCCCCCCCACCCCCCCCGCCTTTCCCCCTCCCCTCAAGTTTCTCTCCCTCTGTCTGATTAAATGAGAAGGAAGTGTGGGAGTGGTGGTTTTGAAGCTCTCCCTTTAAGAGGCAGCCTGCAGTGACGAATTGTTGAAATTGCCATTGCAGGATGGCATTCCGCTATAAATTCATTGTTCCACCTCCTCTCATCTTCACATTTCTCTCCCTTCTCCTCTTGTTCACATCGGCAGACTGGGGATAACAACAACAACAGAAAAAGATAAAGGGAGGGGGCTCGCACAAAAATCCGGGACGTTTTCTGCTTCTTCGGCTTTTTTTTTTCCTCCTTTTTAACCATCATCTCACCGGAGACGATCGAGACGGCTTTTGGTGCCTGATTTTCTTCTCTCCCCTTCTCCTCCTTCTCTTCAAAACAAAAGGGGGCAAAGGAAAGAAAGGGAGCCACCGGAGCCCGAGAAAGTGCCGAGTCGCGGCAGACCTGCCCCCTGCCCCTGCCGCTGCTGCTGCTGCTGCTGATGGTGATGATCCAGTGACTACAGCGGAGAAGTGCAAGAGGAGTGGGAAGTGCTCAAACTTCTCCGCTTGCCGGCTCCGAGCCTCCTCTCCTCCTTTTCCTCTCCCCCCAACCCCCCCTCTGCCTGCCCAGCAGCAGCGATTTGGGATTTTCGCCTCTCTCTCTCCTTCCATGTGCTCCCGGCTCTTCCCTGCAGAGAAACACAAAGTTCACACGCGAGCGGCTTTTGTTGACATCCTTACCTCTCCCACCCACACTTGACTCGCGCTCGGGAGGGACAACTCGCCTCTTCTCTCTCTCTCCTCTCCCTCTCCCCCTCTCCCTCCTTCTCCCCCCGTTCCTGTTATCGCCACCGCTGCTCGCTCCGCCGCCGCCGAGCCAGGCATGCTGCGGGGGCTGCTCTCCCTGCTGCTGGCCGCCCAGCTGCACCTCGCCGCGACCCAGCCGCCGGCACCTGCCGCCGGAGCCCGGCCGCCGCCGCCGCCTCCCCCGTCCCGTCGCGGCCCTCCCCCGGGGCCGCCCCGCGGGGCCAACGGCGTCGTGCAGCGCCTCGACCCGACCTACGCGGGGGGCGGCAGGGCGGGCTACGTCCTCTACGCCGGCGGCCGCCGCTTCCTCCTCGACCTGGAGCGCGACGAGGCGCTGGGGGCTCGGGACGGGACCCCGGCTCGCTGTTCCTACCGCGGCACGGTGGACGGCAGCCCCCGCTCCCTCGCCGTCTTCAACCTCTGCGGCGGCCTCGACGGCTACTTCGCCGTGGGGCGCGCCCGCTACACCGTGAAGCCGGCGCGGCGCGGCGGGGAGGCGGCCGGCATCTACGGGGAGAGCCCGGCCCGCGTCCCCCACCTCTTCCGCAGGGACCGCTTCAGCTTCCAGGCGCTGCCCGCCCGCCACAGCTGCGGGACCCGCGACGCGGTGGCGGTCGAGGGGGCGGCGGGGGGCGGCCGGAGGCGGCGGCGGCGCCGCTCCGTCTCCCGGGCCCGGCAGGTGGAGCTGCTGCTGGTGGCCGACGCCTCGATGGCGCGCAAGTACGGCAAGGGGCTGCAGCACTACCTGCTCACCTTGGCCTCCATCGCCTCCCGGCTGTACGCGCACGCCAGCCTGGAGAACCACGTGCGGCTGGCCGTGGTGAAGGTGGTGGTCCTGGGCGAGAAGGAGAAGGGGCTGGAGGTCAACCGGAACGCTGCCACCACCCTCAAGAACTTCTGCAAGTGGCAGCACCAGCACAACCGCCTCGACGACGACCACGACGAGCACTACGATGCCGCCATCCTCTTCACACGCGAGGTAGGTGAACCTCAACAGCACGACACCGCCAACGGGGCACCTGACGGCCGCTCACCATCCCGCAGGCATCCTGGGATGCGCACAACAGGGACACCCTGGCAGTCCTTGGGCTCTCCCATGTTAGAGGGCTGCCTTGGAGCCGCAACGCTGTGCCACACCTGGTGATTGCCCTCTCACTCATGACCTTGGCTTTTGGTTGGGTTGTGCTGCATCTCTTCCAGGGACCAGCACACAAGTGCACTGCCACCAGGGATGGATGAAGTGGGGCCGGAAACCTGGCACGTTGAGGCTGTGCCTGTGCGTGTGTCCTCCCCTGCAAGGTTGTCCCACCGCGGGTCAGTGGTTGTCCACATCGGTGTGGTGCTGGGACTTCTGCCAGGCTGGGGAGGTGGCAACTTGTCTGATCAGGGGGCTCAGCTGGCGCCGTCCAACATATCCCCTCTTGAGAGATGACGCTGTGTCCTTCCCTAGCAGGCTTTTCACACCCTCTCTCTGGGGGATGGTCTGTTCAAGGGGCTGGTGGCACTCCCTACCCTGTGTCAGTCCCCACATGAACCTATTCTGCTGTTAACAAAACTGGTGCAGAACACCTTAAAAGTACATGTGACTTCCTCGCTGAGTGGGTCGACACGCTATTTCCAGCATGAAAGGGTAGCTCCGCTGCAGTGGAAGCCAGCAGCGCTTGTGGTTCAAGGCTGGGACGTAAATGCAAACCGCAGGTAAACAGAGCTGGAGAAGTCAAGTGAGTTGGGCTGCTGGTGAGGGGATGCAGCCTCTTTCCTGTTCCTCAAGTGAGAAGCGGCTGTCCTGAGCAGCTGAGGGTCACATCCTACCAGTCACCCACGCGGAGCTGTGCCTCACTCCCTGCCCAGTTGCTAATTAGTTGCATTGCCAGAGGTCGTTAAGGGACATTGCTGTAGTAGACATGTGGTAGAGTTTATGCAATGAAGTTCTTCTGTAAGAATATTCCCTCAGCGGTCTGGGTTTGGTGTTTTCTTTTTTTATTTTTTTCTTCCCCAAGTACGAAAAAAATAACTGCATGACTTTCCGTTAGTTCGAGTTCTCCTGCTTTTCTACATCACAGGAGCCTGCCAAAAAGGATGCCTTGGATGGTTTGTGGAAGGAGTTGCTCCAGAAGTGGGGGAAAAAAAGTGCCTGGCTTGCTTTTATAGCTGTAAATAGTTGAAACATTAGGTTCTGTGTCAGTCAGGCATCACTTGTGCAACAGGAGCCTTTTTTTGGCAGTTCAAAACACATCAGTCCAATTTGCAAGCTTTCTTTTTTTTTTTTTTTATCATTACAATCTGAATGAAAGCAGGCTACCTAGGATGGGTCATACCGTTCTTATTTTTTGCTATAAACATCCTTTCTAATGGGTTATTAATTAACCTTGGGCCAGAATCCATCACTCTTTCACTAAGGGGTGTGTTTCCCTGCCAGTATTCCCATTTATTTCCCTGGGTTTTCTTGTGATTTAGAAACTCTCAAGGTGGCAGACTGTCAATCCTAACATTAATTATTTAACTTAGTTGGATTAACCTAGGATGTGGCTTTAAAGTGCACTTGCTTTACAGGTACTTACCTGTAATTCTTTGGATGGACGTGTTTGCACCAGAGTAAGAGTGTGCTGATCAGTAATCCACTTTCAAAGACTCCAGAATAATGCATCTTTCATTCATAGAGTTACTTCTTTTCGATGTGTGTAGTACATAAACTAAATGTTGCAGTTCCTGTGATCATCTTCCCCTCTTAAGACGCAAATACCGTTTGTGTTGTTGCTTAGGGACATAAGTACATTGCAAGACAAAAGCACAGGCCTCAGTTTGCCTGGCTTACATTTTAATGCATCTAACAGTGCAATTCACTCTAACTTAATCTGTTTTAATGATTAGTTGCGTGCACAGGGACACTGTTTGGCATTGTATTTCAGTATTTGGCTCAATGAAACTACAGGACTGTAGTTTCTCTCTACATGTTTTCATGGTGTTCTTTGTAGGGAGTCCACGTGATTGTTATATGCTTACAGTCGAAGTGTCAACATGAAGCTATCTGCTCTTCCTGGAATGTAAACATGAAAAGGGTTAAAGATTGAGAAAGGAACAGAGATGTTTCTTGTAGAAAACAGCCACACTTTGAGCTAAAGCGAGATTTTTTCCAGTTTAGCTTTTCAATGAGAGTGGCAGCAATTGGCAGGAGGATCCAACTTTTACAACTATGTTTTGAATGTATGAAGTGCGTTGCTTAGCTACGAGACGCCAAGCCATGGCTGAGTGTTTTGATGGGCTCTGAATACCATCGTGCTAATTTTTGAACATCCAGATGTCTTCCTCTAAATGGCTTGTTTTTGAGGCACAGAGTAAATGTGTGAGGTACATTTTCCATCTTTGTTTACTAACTGAGGCCACCTCGAACTTTGTGTCTCTGCGTCAACAGAATAATATTTGCAAATCGTTTGTCAGTCGAACATGTGTCTTCAGCTGTATGCAACTGTTTATGTGGAGCTAGAACCTGAGTTATGCATGCCTATTGCTGTACAAGTCTCTAATATAATAATTATCTTTATCCTGTATTCACATTGACTTGGGTGTTATTCTGACACCAAAAGAGGCTCACAATTCAGCACCATCACTTCCTCCTCCTCTTCTGTTGTCATTACTTGTTTAAAGATAAATGAATAACCACTGATAGACTAAGAATGCTGGCAGCTCTCCCTTATTATAAAATTAGTACTAGTGGTTCAAATCATTATCATCATCATTCATAATTTAATCTGAATAGTGTTTTAAAGCACTCATGCTGCAGAGCATAATAAATAGTAAATAAACATGAGCGTGAGTTCAGCTTTGTGTGATACAGGTGACTTGTGTTAAAACTATCACAATGCTCTATATTGCTATCAGAGGGGGCACAGACCGTGTATCTGTATCCATTAGATGCAGTGAATCCCACATTTACTCTATAACGACCAGAAAACTAGAGTAACATCTGGTCATTATTATCACCTGTACAGGAGACTGCAAAACTTCAGTGGATGCAGAAATTATCTATTACTCAATATTGCAGAAACTCAGTTGGGTTACACAGTGATTATTTTAAATTCCCCATATCTAATTTTCCCAATCTGTTATTTTGACCCAGTATGGCCTGTATCAAGCACAATGGGGGTCTGACTTCTCAGTACTGAAATGTAACAGAAAGGTAGTAATTTTCTGATAATTCCTGTGAGAGCTCTCATTAGGGCCATATGGCCTTAGCAACCTTAGAGAATACATGGATCCCCTGCTGTTCAACTACCTCGTGGCTGAGTCCTTGGCAGAAGCTGTAAATCCGTAGCGCACATGGATCCTCAGAGCATCCTCCACAGAATACAGAGATGCAAGGGTTCAATCATCTGGTGGCCAGGTGAGTCCTCCACTCTGTGTGACAGTAGAGAAGTGGCTGTGTGGTGAGAAGGAAGAAGAGCTTGTAAACCCCTAGAGATTAGCTCACTTTGTTCTCCATGTCAGTGAAGTCAACAGCAAATTTTGTCTGGTTTGGACTCCTTTATTGCCAATGGTTCTCTGAAGCTGGAAACAGGTTATCTTCAGTCTTCAGGTTCTTATCAATGCAGAAAATACATGCCAGATTATTCGTCACAGTACAAAAACATTAGTTGTGACTTGCAAACTGCACTTGAACTCCAACTGTTCTTTTCTGAGTTCCAGCCTGCTCTGTAATTATCCTTTAGAATTCTTCCAATCTATTTCATTAGTGGCTCTTAGTTAAATTTCAAGTGAACTATTGAGTGCCCTTGGACAAAATCCAGTTCTCTTCCTTTCCTTTTCCCCCCAACTCTGAATCATGTGAAAATTAAAACACATATTTCTCACAGTAGATACAGGCAACAAGAAAGAATACTTTCCTAAGTGCTTGCTAGTATCATCTGTGACAGTGCCATCAAGCCTGGCGCTAACATAAAGTTCATACTAGAGCCAAAGGCCACTGTCCTGCCTTTTTCCACACAGTAATTACATGAGTAACTGTGTGTGTGATTTAGTTTAACTGTCAATCTGACAGTGCTGTTGAAGTTTAACAGCAAGCTTTGGATTATTTCAACTCAATAGATAATAATTTCATTGAGTGGAGCACATGCTTTCTTTGGCTCTGGTTCTTTTTTTATTTTTTCTTTTCTGTATTATCATCCCCTCACAATTATTATCCTGTAAACAGGTCACCATACCAATTGTTAATAGAACATATTTCACTAATTATTATTTTCATTACTTTGAGGAAATTATAATGTGATATCAATCAGTTTTGTAGGTTTTTCACCAGTTTTGTTGCAAATCTAAAACATTTAGATACTGTCCCAGGGAAAAATAAGATGGGACATTTTATTTGTGTGGGAGAAGCAGTATGATTCGCACTAATCACAGAAATTGTGTAGAGTTTCTGTGCAAAAGATTTATGGGATAGGAAAGCTAAATCAAATACTGGTCACCTGTTTTGCAACTGAAATTGTGTTTGCCTTTTCCCTCCCCGTGCAAAGTGCAAAAGCTTTCTGTGCATTTTGTCAATATTTTAAAATAATCTGTGCTTTACGTAATCCCACTGCATTTTCCTTAAATGCTGTAGGAATAAAAGTAGTTTTGTTACTTTGTCCATTCAGAGCACAAAGGCTTAGTCCAATTTAGACCCTTTCTAATACTTCATTGCGGGGTGTCCTGGGATGGCAAAGAAAGAGTAAGAACACATCTAAATTACTAGTCCGATCAGGAGGTCCCAACAGGACATCACAAATACCTTGGATTTTCTTGAATTTCTCCTCACTTAGAATTCAGAAAGACTACTCAGTATTCAAATACCCCAAACTTATTCCTGACTTTTACGTAGTAACCTGAAAGGAAGATGACTTCAGTTTTTAAGTTTCCCTACTGAAGGGAAATATATGATTTTCAGTTTGTAAGTATGGCAGGTATAGCCACTCCTGTTTTCCCCAAAAGTTAACCAGGCTTCATTCTTTCCACTCAAAATGTAGCAGGTGAGGACAAAGCAGTGTCTCAGTGGGTCTGTCTGGAGCAGGTCTGACTGCTTTATAGCGATTGCCAGGCCTGCTCCCTTGTGCCCCTACCTGGACATCCCCATCAGCCAGACCCACCAGTTTCTTAGGAGGACTTCTCACAGCAAGCTTTCTCCAGAACAGTGTTGAACCATTTGGGCTTGTAAAGTCTCTCTTTCTAAGTGTCATAGTATCAGTTGAAGGGTAAAATAGACCATTCCCTAATTACTTTGTTTACAAGTTAGCCCTTGTTTCCAGTGTACCATTAGTGGTCTGTCAATTTCAGTCTTGCACTCCTTTTACCTTCCAGACATCATGCTCTCCTGGGGTGATACTGGTAATCCTTTCTGTTTGGATAAGCCTTAGTCTTTCTACCTTCTTTTTATTCACACTTGTCTCCAAAGGTGCTGTTCCCGGTTGCTGCAAGGTTAATAAACTTTCACCCACTTTCCAGGGTTGAGCGCAGGAGGACGGATCTGCGGGTCCCGAGTATGGAGCGACCCCACCCTCCTTTTATAGGCCTGCGGTGAGAACACTTGTGCAGGAAGTTGGAAAGTCGTGTTTAATTCCTTCCTCTGCCTGAGGGATTTTAGGTCTGTATCGCCCACCTCCCAGGAGAGGTCCTTAACCAGTAGGTTGTAAGCTGTTCCAGGTGTTAAGGAAACTTTCCACCCCTCTAACCAAAGCTATGTCACCGTTTAGTAAGTAATTCAAGATACATGTGGTGGGAAGGAGAGAAATCATGACCTGAAGCTGCCGATTGGAGTGAACTGCTTTGAGCAAGAAGGCCTGTGTTCCCAAAGCATAGGGAAGACTGTTTCTGCAATTTACTGAAGGGCTGTTGAATGTAAATTACAGAAGTAGTCTGAGGAACAGGGACCAAAAATGAGGTCCCTCAATCAAGTGCTGGAAGCACTAACTGCAGTCTGGGCTATGGAAACCTTTGGCACGTGGGCTGCAACAGGAGGATCCCCGACTCCCCACACGCACAGACGCGTGCATGACTTCATTGCAGACCATAGTCTGGTGGTTAGGGCATTTTTCTAAGAAACATGCTTCTAAGTGTCCTCATCCCTCAGAGGAATTTGAAGCTGAGTCTTTTGGGGCAAAGTCTTTAATTGCTGGGCCATCATAATGAAAGCAGAAAAACAAGCAAGCAAACACAGAGATATAAAAGCTTTTAGCTGTGATTTAAAAGAAGGTGATGTGGAACTGTGTCCAATAATCCCATCTCATAGATACAGTCTGAGAGCATCTGTAGGCTGGGTTTCCCATAAAGGACTAAAGTATAACCTAAGTGCTAAGCTGCTCAGGACTGTAAAACTGTGGTACTTTGGGGCCCATAAGGTCACAAGCTACAAGCCCCATGAAGGATAGGGAACTCAAATATCAGGAGACACATGAGCTAGTTTTGTTCTTCTGCACTTACATTCCACCAAACTGTTTGTGTTGGTGCTTAAATACTGTTTTGGATCCAGTCCACAGTCTCTGGTCTAATATCAGGTTCCACTAAACAGTTTATTCTCATTTTTAAGGCTACTGCACAAATGAAAGAATTTCAGGTGTAATAAATGAGCTGTTTCAGCAGGGAGCCACGACAGTTATCTTCATTCACAACAATGCCACGTATACTTGGCTAACAGCCAGCTGTTCTTGATGTACTTACAAATGCCAAGAAAACCTGGCCTCTAATAGGCTGTCTAATTAACTGCTAGTCTTATGATGTACAGCTCATTTTTCCTAAGTCATTTGTTTGCCAAAGCTTAAGGCTTAACATCTATTGTCTCTCATGCAGCAAATGCATTTCCTATTCACCCCTCTATTTTGAAACTACTGTAATCTAGATCAAAAGCCAGACTGCATTCCTTCTTTAGAAATATCAAGAAACACTTATTCTTAGAAGTTTCTGCTGCTGTTTGGAGGCAATTAAATGAGTATTCAAATCTTAATAAGCAACCAACTCTTTAAATGGAAGCTACACACCATGGTGAAATAATTGTTCAAAACTGATCTTAAGCATCATGTGACTCCCTGCTGTCCTAGTGCTTTAGCTGGAGTTTGAAAAATTAAAGAGATGCACATGGATTTTTTTAGATTACATCATTATATCAGGGCCTGTTTTTTGAGAAACTGTTTTAAAGGGAAATGAGAACTTTTAATCTCCCAGAAGCTACTTTAGAAGAGTCTGAGACTGCTTTCCAAAACTGTCCAGGAAAACTAAAAATGCAGATATTGATGCTGTTAACAGATCATCTGTGGTGTCAAGGAGGTGTAAGTCAAAAGAAAGTTTGCCATAAAGATCTAAATGAGTGAAAGTGTAAACAGGTGTGATTTTCCATAAGAAAAAATTGTGCTATTGGGAAAGAGTATGTAACTGGGGAATGAGGAGTTAAGAAAGAAAAGACCCAGTAGTCAAATTTTCAGAATATTTGTCTCAGAAGTGCCACTTGATAGCCTTTAATTGTCTGTAGTATGTACCATGGGATGTTATGAGAAGAAATGTAAAGTTCAAATCATACAGAGGCAAGAGAAATAAAGAGTAAATGAGATTGTGAGTTGATACCAGAGTGGAGCCAAGTCCTGGATAATCTGCCTGATTATTGACAATGTCAGCATTAGTTTAAAAAATTCGTCTTGTGCAATCACTGAGGACTGACATCTGCAATGAAAACCAGAAGGCTCTGTGCATGTTCTCTGTTCAGAGCTTAGTCACACACTGCTCTGCTAGCAGATGGGCAACCTGTAGACATCCCTCCAATAAAAACTTCATGCAAAGAAGCTAACACCAGAAAATATTTCCTGTCCCTGTTTCCAAGACCCTTTATGACGTTGCTTCACCACTGCCCAGCTGGAATTCAGTAGCTGGCTGCAGGACTACCCACACCGTCTTGCCCAGTATGCTGGGGGAGCAGTCCAGATGTGGTCACTTAGCTGCCTGAAGGACATGCAATTTTATTCAATCAGTCCACCACTTTCTGTGCACAGTGAAGTTGTTCTCCTCTCTTCTCCCTTATGGGATCTCTGGTCCCACACCACCACCTTCCTGCTATCTGAGGACAACCGTTTTTCAGCTGCCCGTGGGATGTTGCAGGAGCTAGGTAGTAGGTGGGATATTCTGGGAGTGACCATTAACTGATAAAGTCCATCAAGAAATTCACTTTATCTGGTCTGAAGTTCAATTATATCTAAAGAAAGGGTAAAACCTGCTTTGTTATGTCTAGACGACTATTACACAAATGAGCTTGAAAGTTACGAGTAAGATGTTGAGATGCTTGAATATGTTTCATACTCTGGGAAGTTATGGAAAAACAACACTTTGATGAAGTGACTGGACATGCAATATAGTGTAATGTCAGTAACACATAACATATGAAAAGTAACTGAACATTGTTATTTCTTTCTGTGGTTGCATATGTGCAAAGCTATTTTTTTGATGTCTAAAGAAGGTGGCACAATAAATAAAAAAACCCGTGCATAGTGTTGGAAATTTTTAGAGTAGTGTTACTAACCAGCCAAAAGTCAGAATAGATGCTTATGATTAACAGCCCTGGCATAACTTTCCAGAATCCACAGATCCCATCAGAAGTAACTCTAAGAAAGTTTCTGAGATTGCCTATTTGGAAAGACTGCATTATATTAATTATACTCGTGTGGTCTAATCCAGATAATCACTGTGAGGTCTGGTTGTGTCTGCTAGTATAGCTCCATAGCCATATCACTGGCTTAGTTTCTTCCTGTATACAAATGGAAATAAATCATGCACTGGCATGAGCCATATGTGTGCTGATATGGTTGTACCATACTGGGAGTAGTCCTAATGTAAGCAATAAAGAGTAATAAAGACACCCTAGGTACAACAGAAGAGCAAATGACAGAATCTGCATGTAGACACAAGGCTCGAATTAATGTATTTTACACCATTCTTGGCACACTCGACATGAGAGTAGTTCAGACCTCCTCTAGTAAGTTGCTTTCTGTCTGATTTATGTGCTTTTTGGTGTTTGCGTAAGAATTTCAGTTCAACTACTTGTGTGGATTCAGTTAAAATTGAACTACTATAAAGGTATCCTACTTCCTATACAGCTTATACTCATTCATTTAGACCAATTATATCACCATGAAAAGGTATTTATACTGGTACGATGCCCGTGTGTTTTTCTGAGTTTTGTTACCCGAACTATGCTGCTGTAGGTAAACCACTTAAAATCGCCTTACATAAAATGTACCCTTAGGTTGACAGGGCCAGGTTCAGCGTGATGCATAGAGGGCTAGATTGATACGAACCTAAGCAAAACTAACATGAATTTAAGTATTGCATCTTCCTTGTTGAATATGCCCCAGATCATAGACAGTATACTTACATGACCTCAATCAGGGCCTCTCCAACCTTGGTCCAGAAATGCTGTAAATGATAATATTTGCCCAAATAAAACTTGAAAAACTGTATTTCTTTTAGAGTCCTTGAAAACATGCACCCTTATTCTGTATCTTCCCATAATCAGTGCAGATCCAGAAGCAAAATCTGGGGATCTAATTGAATGTCCAAGTTAGAGAGGACTCAGACATAAATAAAATTCCCTGCATTGCTGCAGAGAGGCGGTTTTACTTAAGCCATGGATTATACCTGTGAAAATTTGGGAATTGAAATGTTTTTGAACTTTATTCCTTCTCTTCTGGTAAGACTGTTTTGGTAATTGGTATGTTGGCATTTAAATTCTGACATTAAGTAGCACCTAGAATGCACTTACAAAAAAGAGTTCCCAGATACCCAGACACTTGGAAGCAGGAAAAACTGATCAGAAATTCTTGTTCCTTATATCTAATATTTCATCTAATTTGAGCTTGACTTTTTTTTTTTTTTTTGTAAAGATATATTGCCTCAAATTATCTGTTAACTCAGTGTTTTCTTTGATTTCAGTGGGACTTGAATGTGTTTTCAAACTCGCATACATTTGGTACTGCTATAATCAGTGAATATTGTTGACCTGGAGCCTCATACAGGATATCTGTAGATGGATTAATTGTGAAAGGTTTCATTAAAGAAATTCTTTAGAAAAGGAGATCTAAAGGGAAGAAGAGAGTCTTAAAAATGAAGGGGAAAAAAGTACTCTTTGATCATTTTGATAATAACATTTGATAATACTGTAATGCCTTGAAAATGACATTTTCATTCAACCACAATGAAAAATCTGGGAGTGCTCCAAATGCCATGGTACCTACTTTTCCTTCTCAATCAAAAAACCGTATGTACATCTGTCCATTCAAACTGATATTCTTTCATCTGCTTCAGCAGCAGTACTGAAAAGTTATTACTGACAATTAAAATGCTGTATGTCTGACCAAAGCTGCCTCTTTCAGTAGTAGTGCTATCCTGGAATGGAAAGAAAAAAACTAGTGCTACCTGCATGGTTTCTGGAGACACCCCATATCTGCAAATAGAAAGTACGTGACTTAGCCATTGAGCTAGTAGGACTAGGAATCAAGGAATACACTCTGTCCTGTCGCTGACTTTTTAATCAACCCTTGAGAATTGCTTAAATACTTGGTATATTGGGTAATACATTGTTAATCATTGTACTACTTGACAGATGTGACATCAGGTTTAATATATAACAATCTCATTTCTTTAGGTACAAGTATAAGACTTGCCTTTTGAAAAGGAGGGCAAACTGTAGCTCAAGAACTGATTAGGAATATGAAACTTGCTCTCAGGGTTTGGGTTCACCTTCTGTAAATAAAGACAATATTTCTTCTATTTTTATTGTCAGTGGAGAAATGTTGCTGTGTCATGTGTTTTGTGTATCCAGCTCAACGGAAGTTTGAGCATCTGTATGCACTGCAGAAATACAAATGTAAATAACAATAATTAATTATAGATCATATCCAAACCCCATTAAAGGCAATGAAAATTCTCCCATTGACTTTAGCAGGGATTGGATTGGATCATCATGCTTTTAAACTGCGTTGAGATCTATAGGTGAAAACTTATTTTGCTGGTTCTGCTGTTTGCAAAAGACTGGTGACTTTAGCCTGTTCTTACCTATGGGTGTAAAAATTTATTTTAATGACTCTTTTTTTTCCTTCCTGGGCAGGATTTATGTGGGCATCATTCATGTGATACTCTGGGAATGGCAGACGTTGGGACCATATGCTCTCCTGAGCGCAGCTGTGCAGTGATTGAAGATGACGGCCTCCATGCAGCTTTTACAGTGGCTCACGAAATTGGTATGTAGTGCCTTTTCTGTTCGCTTGCCAAATCAAACACTTGTAACAGCTGCATTAGTAACCAAAATACTTTGCAATTAATTCCAGATTTCCCCTGGTCCAGATACTCGCTTGGGGATTAAGGCTGTATACATATGCACTTCAGGGTTAACTAATAAGGGATCAGAAGGCAAGTGAAGGCGCACAGTAGGTGTTTCCTTTCTGACAGTGTCGTTTTTAAGCAGTAGTCAGAGTGAAAATTCAAAGGCTGCTGCTACTGTCCAAAAATGTCAATACATATCCCTCCTGAGAAGGTGTTTGGCTTATTGGCTTATCTGGTATAATTCATATTCATTTAGTGTATACACAGTGGAAAGTAACACACCTTTTTGAACTACTTGCATGCTCTGTTGTTATGAAACTTTTTCTTGGGAAGGTGTACTGCCTGCAGACAAGGCTTTAGTGGAAAACAGCAAAATGCTAATATTTTTCTAATGGTATTGAAATTCCACCTTTATGGTAAAATGTGGTACTAATCTAAATCCTGAAATAAGTGAAATAGTATTTAGGTGCTAAAGATTTGTTTAAAAAACTGCTTAACTTCATTTCAGTCTCCACTTCAGTGTACAGCAATTTAATGTAGCAACCTTACTTGTATCCTTCAAAAGATCTAAGATAGAATTAGTGACAGAAGAAATTTTGTATTCTGGCATGATACATTCCTTGAGGGAGACTGCTGCCATCTTGCTTATTTTTAATTTACTAATGTTTCGTGACCTGTGTTCACTAGAAATACATTTGGTATGTGGGCTATTCATTTTGGTGAGTGAACAGCAATTTAAAAGTGGAGAACTTTTTTTTTTTTTTTTTAACATTCTTGGAAGGAAATAACAAGGAAAGGAGAACTTTGAGAGAGCCAAATTCTGAATTGCCTTGTACCTCTTGCCAAACCAAAGTAAAGTTTGCTTTGGGAGTATCATTGCAATAGTTCAATTTTCAAGTAGCTAGCAGGTAGAGCCTAAGAGTTCTGTGTTTGCTATATACCTGGCTCAGAAAACAGAGGTCACCAAGTATGAAAAATCAGCTTGCATGGTAGTATCCAGGCCCTTCAATGATTAGTGATACTAACACTACAGCTTACAGTGCCTCAAAGAATTGAGGTCAGAAGCTGGAGAGGGATCATGTGTTGCATGAAAGCATAAAATCTTACAGCACAATGAGTCCCCAGACTAGATACTTTATTTCAATAAACAAGATGGTTTGGTAATAAAAGAAAAGCTCTCTGAAATTGCTAGTTTAGAGCATTTTGAGATAAGTACGGCAATACATCAAAGACAGCTGAACAACAGGTGAGTTTAGTGGCATCAAACCTGGATGCCATAAAGCTGACAACTCATCATGAATCTGGACTAGAACTGGGACAAAAAGATAGCTTGTCTCACTTAGGCTATCATGCAGAGTCCAGTTTGATAGAGGGATGGTTTGTATCTTCTGACATCCAAAAATGATAATTACTGATGACAGTTTGTAGGCATTGTTGTGGCTGTATGAAGGACCCTTTGGGGATGCTGGTGTTGGTATATACCTGTTTTGTGAAGTCATGGGCAATGTGTCTGAACTGTCATTTTATCAACAGATATATGTGCAAATAGATTAGAAATGAAAAGCATAGATCAGTCAAGATAGGGATGAACAGAAAATATGCATATTATTACTTTGAATTCCACTCAAAGAAAATGTAAACACAAGTGAATTATTTTTAGTAATCTAGAGGCACATTTTTGAAAAAGAGCCATTTTCATACCTTGGAAGTTTATAGGAATCCATAAAAAGCTATAATTTTCAATGTAAAAAAGGCATGAATTGAAACAGTTGGATAAATAAGTACCCTAATGGACAAAAAAACTCTAGTTTGAGGTTGTTTAAAATAACATCCTTTTTTTTTCTCCTTACCATAAAATTTGAAGAAAGGAGGGGTGTCAAATCACAGAATGACCTTTGTGTGTGTGGCCTCAAGTGGGAGATGTTCAGAAGAAAACACAGCTAAAATTGCTTGAGTACTTACATTAAATTAAAGGTCAAAATAGGATGAAAAATTGAAGCATGGCACGGATACTCTTTAGTTAAGCACTTTGAGGAAAACCTTACTTTATTTTATTTGGAGACCAGATTTCTTCCTCCAATCCAGAAGTCTTAAAGTTCCCCCTTGTCCTGGGGGTAGAGTGTAGTTTTAATTTTACGGCAGCTTAGTTATTCGGTGTAGTTCACTTTGCAGGGTAGGAGATGTCCTGCAAGACAGAGGGGATTCTCAGGGCTCGAAGCATAAGCTGCTCCTTTTTGTCAATATGAAGAGTGAGGTGAGCTGCTAGGCATACTGGAGTCACTATCTGCAGCTTTTAAATAACCCTGCCAAGTGTGCATCTGTAGTAGATACAGCATC
Organism: Anas platyrhynchos; assembly: GCF_047663525.1. NCBI lineage: Eukaryota > Metazoa > Chordata > Aves > Anseriformes > Anatidae > Anas > Anas platyrhynchos. Next base: position 108,362,656 of record NC_092587.1, on the reverse strand, counting down.
ATTAGTATGGACTTGTTCCGAAGAAAGGCTGGGTGTCCTTACTTTGACTTCAAGGTGACCTGAGTGCTCCTGTTTCCTCTCTGAAGGATCCAAGAGCATTTTTGAGGATTGTGTTCTTTCCCTGGAAGGCAACCAAAGTAAATGGAACTGCAGCTCAACCAAACAGGACAATGCACAGCCCAAGGACTCAGGTTGGATACATGCACAGGAAGCCAAAAAGCAGCCTGCTGTGGAGTAAAGCATGCTGCTTGAGTTGCCAGAGTTTCTACCACATTATGCATTAAATGTTTATTTTATTCCTTTTAGAAAAAATTAGTTGGATTTTGACTGGTAGTTTTTGAGGGGGAGAATATGAATGAGCAGAATCAACAGGCAAGATCTGTAAAGAGCTGTAAACAAAAGCACAGAAAGAAATAGATACAACCAAATTCTTAGTATGCTGGTTAGATGACAAGATGTGAAGACCTGTCTATAAAGATTGACAAAGCATCTAGGACCCAAATCTTGTCCTAGTTGCATGTAGCAAAATCAGGAATAATTTCTGTACAGTGTCAAGTGCATAAAATGAGGAAAATACAACAACAAAAACAACAAAAACAGTACTAACAAGGATATCTTGTAGCTTTGAAAGTGATAATATAGTCTCTCCTCAGAATGAAGAGTATAAGTGCTTACATCATAAATGTTATTTTAAAATCATAGCCTGTCGAGACATTCAGCCACTAGTGGTAAATCCATATGCAGTTATTTTCTCACATTGTTATCAGTGTAGACAGTAGTAGCTTTGCTGCCACAAAAACAGTCTTTTGGATTCTTTCTTGAAATCATGAGTTCAACTCCATGTTGTGGCACAGAGATGTCTTATGTGACTTTAAGCAACTTCTTCATGGTATTCCTCCATAGCCCTGCACTCCATAGCTTCTGCTCAGAACTGTCTTAGGCACAGCATATAGATATTCTCCAAGTCTTTGTTGTCATCAGACTATGGACTATAAAAAGAAAAAAAATGATGCTTTGTTATTTCATGTACTTCCCTGCATCACAGAAACATCTGGAGGAAAGTGTTAAAGAACCCATGATTACCCATGATCTCAACATTTATTTAACATATTTTCATAGGTCAGTGCTGGCATATTGCTAATTCATATATCCTTTATTAAAATAACTGTCAGGAAACAAAAAGAACTGATTTTAATTTTTACTCTAATACTCTAGCCTTTTGATAGGAGATTTTGTTGGCTTTATGATGCTGAATTATAAACCAGCCTATGCATCCCCTAAAGATCTGTAATATAACATCTTCTAAAGATACAATCAACACATTTCAAGTTACGTTTAGTGTCTCTCTTGCATAATGACAATTCTTTGTTTAGTAGCCTGGTGTTGTGTTTTGTCATGAAGTAGCTTTCAGAAGGCTCTGATGACTTCAGCTCTTCCTATGCTGGAGTCCTTAATGCTTCATTGCAAACAATCCAACAGCCTGAAGGGTGTATCATCTGCAAAAACAAAATAAGAAGAGTTCAGGAGAAAAGAACTGGAGCTACTGCCCATCTTATCAATTGGTAATTGAGATACCGAAATTTGGTGACTGCCAAAATCACAAACTAAGTCTTAAGGAAAGCCAAGGATTAAATTTGCCTCTTGGGTTTCAATCTACTCCTTAAACACAAAAGCATCCTTTCTGCAGTCTTTAAGCAGGCAAGGCTCCAGTTTAGCTCAGTGAAAATTACATGAGTTTAATAACTTAAATTACATGCATCTTTATTCTTTCCATCAATCTTCAAGATTATTTTTTTTAAGAGGGGATACAGAGAAAGCTCTGCCTTCTTGTCCATTTGACCTTTTGCAAAGTTCCTATTTCTCTGTTATATAATTGTGCTGGCATGCTATTACTCCTTGTATCCTCCTGAGTAATATGGTTTACTGATCTTCTTTCCAAGTATTTTATTTTTAGATTATAGCTTAAAAAATTCTACATGGAACTAATTAAACCTCTGTTCATTAATTTTCTTTATCTTTAACATGTGACTTTTGAGATAGAAAGACTGAAGGGGAGGCATAAAAGCAGTCTTCAAATATATCTAATAATAGTTGCAAAAATTTGCATAATAAATCATTCTCCATGTCCACCTGGGACAGCACAAGGGGTAATGGCCTTTGCATTGCAGCAGGGGAGCTTTTCTTTAAGCGTTAGCCAAAGTCATCCAACCATACAGACAGTTCAGCACAGGAACGAATTGCCTTGGGAGGTTGTGAAATCTCCATCAGTGGAGTCTTACAGGAGTCAGCTGGCCAAACAGCCGTGGCTTAGGGGATGCTGATCCTACCTCATGGCAGAGGGATGGACAAGATGACTTTTCAAGGTCTCCTCTCAGCCTCATTTCTTTTTTGTTGATGTTATTCCAGCCTCCTCTCCAGCTGTGTTACATAGTTGAACACCTAAAATCAAGGACCTATACAGAAACTAAAACTAGAGAACAACATTTTTAATGGCAAATCTTTTTCCGTATGCCCCCATTCTGTGGCACGTACCATCACTGAAGACAACAATGACATGAATGCAGTCAACAAAGTGTAGTGATTTTATTAAAGAGCACAATTTTATGTAAGGAAACCATTTCAGAAGTGAGGTATCACTCCTGAAGTGAACTGAGGCAGTTCACTGAAATACATCAAAAATACCATTATACAGAGTTCTGAGTGGGGTTGAAAGTATTTCTTCAGGGCCTGAGCCTGAAGTAGAGTTGTAGAAAGAGGGCCATGTATACCACATCTAACCTATGTAAACTTTAGAAAAAAACTATATGACTCTGACCCTTCTGCAGGAGAAACTGAAACCAAGAACAATATGTATGATGTTTAAGTAGTAGTCTTGCTTTTGATGTACATAGGAGAACCAAAAATACTCTAATTCCGTGTTTTACCACGTGTGGTCATTTTATATGCACTCAACATAATTAAATACAGAGTCATCTTTTCTTTGCCACTACTGAACATTTAGCCCTTTGATTTCAAGGCTGTCAAGATAAAGCAGATAACAGAAAGCTTCAGACTTGACAGGTACAAATCTTTTGTAGCCTTTCATTTCAAGGGGGATACATTGCCAAGGGCACAGAATCTTAGAGGAACATGAAAAGATGGTGAAGGATATTTGACTTTCATATTATATTTCTTTCATGACAGACAAAGTTTAGGCAAATATCCAGGTAATGATAATTAGACAGAGTTGCTTTCTTAAAACAACAAAAAAGGGAGTGTGAGAGAGAGAGTGTAGAGTCATCCAAATCTACTCTGATGACATACATCAGGAGTATTATTTGATTCCTTCTCTTTGAACCTTTTTCAAGGTTCTATTTTAAATTCTATTAGCAGAAGCACTTGATTTAGGCCCTCATCAACATATCCCCTTTGCTTGTGAGAGAAGATGGACAGTCAAAACTTCATGAGAGGTGAAGAGTAGGGCAGAAACTTTAAACGATGTTTCAAAACACAAGCATCTGATGTACAAAAGGGTGCTGGTTAAAATTTTTGACTAAAAGTTCCTCATTTGTCCTATAACAGTGTGGTTAACTTCAGTTAAATGCAACACATAATTGTTCCACCTGCAGCACACATGGTGATTAAATCTAGCATTTTTAGTGAAGCTGAGCCAGTTTGTAATGGCCTTTGTGTGGATAATTGGAGATAGGGAAGGAGGAAATTGGTATGATATGGAAAAAATGAGTCCCCAGGTCCTGAATATGCTTGAGCCTTTCTTTATCTACCATGTACTGCTGAGTCTGACTAGATTAGAGATCTTTGCCTTTCCACCAACTGTGAAGCAATTCTGAAGAGAAGCGAGGGGGTTGAGGGCAAAATTCTCTACCAGAGACTTCGGGAAGCGACTCAGACACAGCAGCAGCATTGCCTGAGTTTTCAGGGGTTTTCTGGTGTTATGTTGATCATTGTATATGTGTAACCTCATGAAGAATTGGATTAAGCAGTGCCATGCTTTGAGAAGCTGCCGTGGATTCTGAAACATCATAACATGAAGCAAAATAGATAGAGTGAAGTATCAGTATCTGTGCAATCATAAGGGAATTGAGAATGAAGCAGGGTTTTGCCTAATGTTTCAGAACAGTCATTATCAATACAAGTTTGCTTTGTCTGTGTATGCCTGAACCCACAGTCTTCCATATTGCAGAATAAAGTAGGAATTGATTTCCTCTTTGGCAGATAAACACTATCAAGTAGTTTTTTTCAAGTTAGTACTCCAACCATATAGAAGAAGGCAGAATTACCAAAAAAAAATACAGCAGGCAATGTAATGTATTCGTTCTTCCACTATCTACTCTCCTGGAGTTCATTCATTTACAATAAGCTACAGCAAATTATATTCCTTGTGAGTTACTCTGAATCGGGAGACATGAAATGGGAATTGCCACATCTCACTTCATTAAAATCTTGACTTCTCTTGTACACATCCCATAGCATAGCAGATGTAGCATGGACAACATATTTTAATGATAATTTGAGTCTTTGTGGTCACAGTGGTTTCTATTGCCTAGTCTGCATTGCCTGGACAGAATCTTGCCTGCAAATTGTCTGTCTGACTGGGGTTATGTATCTGTGATCTCCCACAGAAGTCTGTTGTAACAAGACGTTTCAGTAGAAGTTTGTTTTGTGTAAAGTCTGCAGGACTGGTGTATGAATGTCTGATTGTGGCTTTTTTTATGTCTGCTCCTGAAAAGAAACTGCACTTCAGACTATTGTTTCTTTCAGTCCGAAGAATTCTTTTAAGCCAGAAATATTAAAAACTGCCTCTGGGCTGGGGATTTAAAAGAGAGAGTGATATTTTTTTTCCTTTCATAAGTGATGGATAGCAGTCAAAGAAAAAGAATATTGGAAGGAAAGTTCAAGTATGAAGAAAGGGGAATAGCCAGTTTTACATTCTGTGCATGTTTTTTGTAAGCTTGTGTAATTCAAAACACTGCTGTTTTGTAAAAAAAAAAAATATATATATTAATTGTTATTGCTTAGGTTCATCATTTGTTACTCAAAATTCCCATGACTACTTCAAAAGGATTTCCATCTATGAGTGACACCACTGTGCAGTTCTTAACGAGGAATCAAGTTCTTGTACAAATTGGAAAAACAATGCATGCAGAAAGAAATGGCTTTATTTTAAAAGAGTTGCTGCATGCAATCTGCTATTAGAAAAGGAGGGAGCAAAAGGATTGCACAGAATGCATGGGGTGGTGATTAGACCAAGGAATGTTGAGCCAGGAGGTTCCTGAATCCTGATCCCAGGAGATACGGTGACTCACTGGGTAACCTTGGGCAAGTCACTTGACCTTCTGTTGTACCTCAGCCATCCCCACTGAAAATTAGGTGAAAGGCATGAGCTCACTAAAAAACACGTGCTTAATCTGCACTGAGCTTTTCTAAGAAAACAAATTACAATGCCTGTAGCATTTTTTAATGTGCTGTGTCACTTTGCATGTGTGCTGTGGTCAAATTCAGTGCAAGAGCAATACTTTGGTATGCTTTTCAGATCAAGCACTAGAGATCTCGGTACGTCCATAAACAAGGGTGTTTCCTCCAAAAGAATGAACCATCATGGTTTACATTTTAGCAAAAGCTGTCCTTTACTTGCCATACATTGGTGCTGCTTTTTGCTGTCTGTATTACTATGCTTGAGATATCAATGGAAAATAAATGTGATTATTGTAATTTTTGCACACTATAGACTCAGAGAACCTCTACAGATAGTCTGACAACATATTTAAAAAAAAATTTCGGAAATATCCAAACTTCTCTTTTGCTTCCCAGTGTTCCTGGGAAGAAAACAGCTGCTGTATAATGTGCTTTACCACATATCCAGCATAGTTCTGATGTGCTCCTGATTTACCTGCAGAGCTCTTTGCATCCTGATATTTGGCGAGGACAGAAATTTTAGCTGACTTGCCATAAATGCTTCGGCGTATTCCCACCTTATTTCAGGAATATATGGCCCATTCCTACCAGATGCAGGAATTCCTTTTTGATCCCTTTGGGGTTGTTCCCTGTTGGGCTGTAGTAGGTGTTGGCCTCCAATAGTTGTTTGGGTAAGGAAGCCTGTGCAGTGCAAGGTTCACTATCAGGAATGCAGAAAGTGGAGGTGAACTAGGGTCTGGGGGCTGATGGCTGCTGATGACTCTCTCATTTCTTGTCTGAGGATCTAAACAGACTGAGCTGTGCCAAGAGTCCCTTGCAGATTACATTCCAAAATATATTAGGGTCCAAAGTCTGCAGGTTGCTTTCATACTGTTCTGACAGTTTACTGATGTAGTCACACCTGCTCTTACCTCAGGGGGAGATGAAAGGCTGTTAGGAAAGGCTGTCAGTCCTTCTAGCTGGTTGGTCTTTTGGCTGTTTGGGAAGGGAACAGTTTACAAGAAGACTAGCTCCTCTTCATTTGCATGTAGGGTAAACCCCTGCCTTCTCTCCATCTGTTTCTTTTACCATTTTGTGCATTCCTACAGCATAACTTAACTAAACACCATCCTGCTGGTAAAATTATATTATGTCATTTTCACTCAGTGGGAATTGTCAACACCAGTAAGATGCTTCATTAAGCAGAAAACATGAGATGATCTACTAACCCGTTCTCAATCACTCATCATTTTACACAGCTGCTGGGAGCCCTTTTTCTTTTTTGAATAGCCTGGTTTGAAGTTCTCTAAATTTGGCATAATTTTTAAAAGCTTTCATTGTAAAATTTGTGTTCTTTACATCTCTTAGCTTTTGCCCAAAGCTTTCACTGGAATTAATTCATGCTTACATAGAGGATCTCCTGAAGAATCACCTATAACCTTTTCACTTTGGTTCTTATGACAAGAAGCACCCTTACCAGTCAATGCCAGTAACTACCCTAATATCCTGAGCAATATGTGATAATACCAGCATGCTCGTGCAAGTGAGTGGGAAAGGGACAGACTTTTCAAGTAGAAAGGGAAGTGTCCCTACCTTAGTTCTTAGATCCAAAAGGATGAAGGGCACTGGTACAGAAGTACTCTGTTGCTGTTACATCTGTACTAAAAAGAGGATACCTTGGAGATCAGAGATTGCTGTGATATTTTGAATTTTGATTGTTTCTAATGAGAAGCCAAAACAGTTTTAAGAGTCGTTGGAAGTTTGTCATATATTTTAAACTGTTTTTAGTCTGGCTATAATGCTTTAAAAGGTAGAAGTTAGGATGGAAAAAGGTTTAGGTTGTGATAAGAATTAGGAATTTTAGTTTCATAAAATTATTTCAAAGTTGCATTCTCAGTGTTTGTAAACATATATACGAAGTTAACAGGCAAACCAATATGGACAGATAGAATTCATATATTTAATGCCATGAACAGATATTACCTTCACTCATGTCATTGATGGCTTATTTAGAAGCTCAAATGCTGACAATCAGAGTTCAATATTTTGGAAATTATTCACAATTTCTTTTCTTATGCTTGTTCAAAGATATTTTTTTTAATTTTAAAAGTAGTCAGAGACATTTACAAATACTTTGAGAAGCTTCACAAAAAGCTTAGGTATGCTGTGTCCAGTGTCTAGTTCTCATCATGCATTAGAACAATGGCCTAATTTAATATGACAAAATAGACACTTTTAATGAGGTATGTCCTCAGTTCACCTCATTTATCACCATGAAGTTTAGAAGTTACAGTGCACTCTAATTAAAGGTGAAGCCAGTAGCTTGACACTTTCCAGAAGATGACCCTTTTTCAGTTTCCTGTACTCTTGCCAAAGTATTTAGGCTGAAATGTTCTGTGTTGAATAGTTGTCTAAGAAGCATTTCATCTTATTTATTCTGAACTACAGAGACTGTCCAGCCATTTCCAAGAGGGAGATTAATTTGCAACCATTTTATGGGGAAACTTGAAGCCTCTCTGCTCAAAGTGAAGAGCTTGAAATTTGACTATAATGTTGCTCCTTGTTTATGAAGGATATTCTTTTTTGTCCTATACAGAGGAGGAAAAAGGAAAGGAAGGAAACTAATTTCAGTATGCAGTTCAGGAGTTAAATTCTCTGTAGAGACAGTGCATCTCGGAGGTGTTGTAGCTCAGGGCTGTTGAGTCTGGTCAGGGCTTTCCCTCAGCCTCAGCAGGCTGCTCCACTGCTAGGTCCCCAGCACTCCAACATCAGCTGTGCTGATTCCTGTCCAGGGAGAGGTCCGTCCTCATTGTGTTCAACTTACAGAACATAAGAGAGGATGGTTGGGCTGGAGAGAAGAGTAAAGAAGCACAAAAACTACACCATCTTTAGGCCTGGAAGCCAAGAGCAAGCTCAAGCACAACATACTCAGGCGAGGGGCGTTCATATTGCCCAGCTATAGGATTTCATGATTTAATGTGCTGTGACCAGATTGCTCTGACAGCTAGGTAGTCTAAGCTAAGTTGTTTTGTTTTTTCACAAATCTCATTGCAAAAGGAGCAGGGGCTAAAAACTGTGGGGAAAAAAAAGTTTTCATGTAGGGTTTCTGTCAGTTAGGAATAGAGAAGAATGATTAGGCAAGAAAGGGATTCTTATAGAAGTGAAGTTGTATCTTAAGTAAGAGCATTGCAGTGGTACAAGAGAGTGTTAAGGTTAAGAAACTTGAAGTCAGCCCTACAAGACTCAATACTTCATATCACCGAGTTTGGAGTAGTTCTCAGTGATGGTACAAAATGTTGAGCACTCCGAAGAATTAGGCTCTCTAATTGCTGTTTCAGATCCAACTATAATTCATATCCTACACCGAACATGCACTCTGTGACATATAGCATTAGTCAGATGTACCTTTTAGAACTGTCCTCCAGCTTTTGTTATTCACACAGAGCTGTTCAGTACCAAGTACAGTGGCTTAAAATGAAACTTCTTTTTCACTAACAGAACCTCATTACTTTGTTTCACAAACATGCTGCAGTGAAGTAATTTCTTGCAGTGTTAAAATTAAAACTATGAGCCATCTTGGGACAATAAATACAAAAGCATTCTTCCTGTGACCTTTAAGCATACAAGTTGCCTCAGAGAAGGTTGCTATAGTGAGACTTAGGTCTAATCAACATGGTATTTTCATTTTTGTTGGGCTTATATTGTGCAAATATTTCTGTTTAATTGGTTGGAAATATATGCATATTCAACTGGACAGATGCAAGTAAATCACTAGAAACTGGCTGAAACTCCTGAACAACTCAGCAAAACAGTGTATATGCAGACCTGATTGAAGTGTGGAACCACACTGTATATACAGGAGTACCTCAACAAAAGTTAGTGGATGGGTCTAAAGCCCTCTCTAGTAAATGTTTGCTTATGTTTGCAGAATACTGGTCTTACTTGCTACAAAACGTTACATAATGTCAGCAGAAAATTGTTCTAGTTATATTACTACTAGATATTTGTTGAGATTCATTAACATGTCAGCTGTGCTTGTTGTTCTTCTCAGACATGCAGTGTGACCTGGTGCCATTCACTGCATTAGCATCAATACAAGCATAGTGATAACATCTTATATAAAGGCAGCCAAAACCAACACCATCTTCATATTTCCTGAAGATATTCATTGTCAGCATATTAAGACTTTGGCAAAGTTGGAGGTAGCCCTCATTGGCACAGTAACTGCTGATTCATTGAATGCTTAGCCTGTGACACCCAGAGAATTTGTTTAAAGTTAGAAGTGATGCACTGATTATTTGGTTATTTGTCAGAGAAATGTGTCTGTTTGAAATAATAGTCCTACTAGTGAATTATTTTGCTCAACGCCAGCTTTTGGCTTAAATAAAACAAAGAAGTCATATCTTCAGAGCAAGTATTTTGATAATGTTATATCAGATTGAAATTTGGCATGTACCTTCTGACGTTCAGCCTGTTTGACAGTGCAAAATAAAAGTAGCATTATCTGGCCCGTATATAATAAGCATCACCAGAGGAAAGTGTTTTTACCTATAAGAAAATAATAGTCCTGAATCTAGCATATGAAACACAGGAATAATTAGATGTGCCTTTGGTGTAAAAGTTTGAATCACTTTGTTCCTGTGGGAATGTATTTATGAACGCAACAGTGCAGCATGGCAATAGCAAATAGCAGCAAGGAAAGGGGTATTAATTATTTGACTCTTATCACCATTAACCCAGGTAGCTTGGATAAATTCTTGATAGCTTGTATAATATTACAGGGCCTTTTCTTCAAATAGTAGCTATAGCTGAATGATGTTGGTTAATTGGTTGGACCAGATGATCTTGAAGGTCTATTCCAACCCTAATGATTCTGTGATTCTATGATAATGTGTGCACATCAGAAGAGAGGAAAAAAATAAATGCTCTCTTCATTCTTCTTCTCCCCTCCAGTGCAGATTTAGTAGCTGTGGATGTAAGACTGTCTGTTCTTTGTCATCACTGGTTCAACTGAAATGACAGATCAAGGGCCTCTTGTCACATCTGCTGTAGCTACATCCTTAGGTCAGGAACCCAGCATCACTGGGAGTAAAGCTGCCAGAAACCATGATTTCTGGTCTTCTGCAGCCTTATCATATATTTCTGATCAGATAGCTATTTTCCTAATCTCAAGTATGGCTAGACAGTGAGTTTTGCCTCCATCCCTTTCCTCTTGGCTTCTCCCCAAAAGCAGATGATAACAATATAGCAGAAAATTTATATAAAACAAATAGATATTTGCTGTTACTCTGCTTTTTCCAGACTGTATTGTACGCATTGTAATTCTTATTACTGTTGTCATGGCTATCAGAGTATGATATTCTGCCATTCTATTTTTGCCACTTTTAATCTAGGGCACAGCAGTTATACCAAAACATAAAATTATGTCACATTTATTCCTCTGCAGTGTCTGTGATGGGCTGGTGGTCTTTGCCTTTATCATTAAAGCCCTCTTGGTCAAACCCTGGATGTCCAACAAACCATCTCCTGGGCTGTGAATGTTAAGTTCAGGCCTGAGCTCCCTACAGCTTTGGTACCCATTCAGTCTTCTACCTCTTGGATAGTAAATTGACAACGAGATAATCCATTGTGGGCATGGAAATGTTAAACAGGATATTTACAGAGGGAACAAAGTGGGTTGCCTGCAATCTGTTATTGTTGCCCAAAGGCTAGAGAAGGTAGGGATCTTTGAACTACAGTGAAAGGTGCTGCCACGTTTATAGGAAATCATCTATCACTGGAATGAACTCTACCTACCATATTCAAAAATCCTATTCAGGATTTTTGCAAGTTACATCATGTGCTGCTCTGTGTTCACGTTGTTTTGTGTTCTGTGATATAAATACCCAATACCATATACATTTAAAAATAAAGCTAAAACCCTAACTAAAACAATACTAAAAAGCACCCTCCCACAAAATAAGGCACAATACATGGAAGAGGCTATTGGAAAACATTATTCCAGTTGCTTGATATATTGTAGAGGGTAGAAACATAGAATCGTTTAGTTTGGAAAAGATCTCTAAAGGAGGGTCACTCAACTTTTTCCCTCGGCAACCCCTTCCAATGCCTTACAACCCTTACAGTGAACATTTTTTTCATAATATCTAACCTAAACCTCCCCTGGTGCAACTTGAGGCCATTTCCTCTAGTTCTATCATTGGTTGCATGGGAGAAGAGTCTGCTTCCACCCTGCTACAATCTCCTTTGAGGTAGTTGGAGAGAGATAAGGTCTCCCCTAGGCCTCCTTTTCTGTAGGCTAAATAGTCCCATTTCCATCAACTGTTCCTCATAAGACTTGTTCTCTAGCCTCTTCACCAGCTTTGCTGCCCTTTTCGGGACATGCCCCAGCACCTCGATGCTGAGTACAGAGGGACAATCACTTCTTTAGTCCTGCAGGCCATGTTATACAATGCAGGATGCTGTTAGCCTTCTGGCCACCTGAGCACACATCTGGCTCACATTCATCCAGGTGCTCACTCTTCAATGAGGAGTGCAGTATAAGAATTCACATACAGTTTGCTCAGTTACTCCATAAATAAAAATCATTGTGTTCATTTAGAAAAATCATGTAACACCTTCCTAAGAAGTCACAGAAGTTCTTTGTAGAGTGAAGTATCAGTCTTTCTTGCAGCAGATGATTTGGTAAACATCGAAAACTAAATTCATGGCTAATATAAAAAAGTACAGTTCACCGTAGTCTTCATCAGATCTAAATCAACACAATTTGATGGCATGTAAGCTGCGGGCATTTCTATATGTAATGGTATGAACTGTTACACCTTTTTTGGTTTTGAGCAGATACCAGATTTCAAGCTTTTGGCTGCTGTTGGAAATTTGAGAAAAAATAATGCGTTTCATTTTACTTTGACTGTGAGCTCCGGCTGGTAAACTCTGCTATGGATAATTGTTTCATTTTATATATTTGTTTCATTTCTACAGGCCACTTGCTTGGTCTCTCCCATGATGACTCCAAATTTTGTGAGGAAAACTTTGGCTCCATGGAAGATAAGCGCCTAATGTCCTCCATTCTGACTAGCATTGATGCTTCCAAACCCTGGTCCAAATGCACTTCAGCAACTATAACAGAGTTTTTTGATGATGGTCATGGTATGTATCTTTTGCTTCACACACTTTGCATCGGTTACATGTCAGTTTTTGCTGCAATCCATTTTTGCAATAAGAACATTTTATGCCAGATTTTTCTTTCCTTGCTCATCTTTAGAACTATCTTGGAAGTGCTTGCAAAACAACGCGAAAGTCTAAAAGACTGTCAGGGTCTCACCCCGACTTTGCATGGTTCAAATGCACAAGAAAAGAACAGAGTTGATGGAGTGTGTGCTGGCAGTAATTTGTTTTGAAACAGAGTGTTTTGTTTTTTTCTTTTTTAAACATGAAATTAGACTTTTCTTCCCTAAAATATCTAAAATATATTTTTTTCTAAAAATTTAAAATATAATCTAAAATATAATATAGTCTAAAAATATAATTATGCCACAGATAGGAGTTCAGAAAGTATTTTAAACAGAGGACACAAGCAAATTCCTCTTCCTCACAGCAACTGAGGTTACTATGATCTACATAGCATTGGACTATATGAGCAATGATAGATACGAGCAAAGGGTATATGTTCTTCTTACCATTTACAGCATTTATTATTACAATATTTATTATGTTTATGTAAAGGAGCCATAAGCAAGTATTAAGACTCTTCTATGCTGTACATGAGAAAAGTCTGCTTCTGCCCCAGCAGCTTACCCTCCAAGTCTTAGAAGTAATATTCTTTAAACATGTCATTTACCCTTTGGAGAATAAGTACAAAACTTTCATTTTTTCCACCAAGTAGTAATAATAGTCTGCACTCTTAAATGAATTTTAAAGTCTGCATTGTGCTTCCAAAGCAACTGCAGTTCTTAAACCATTCAAATTCCAAAAAGCTGAGATAAAAATGACATAACTGAATGAATGGATCAAGTTGTTATGGTAACTGAAATACTTATGGATAAAAAGTATGGTAAGTCTGCTGAATGTAAAGTTTTTGCTTTTAAATATTGTGTTGGCTAATTTTAGTGCTCTCTGAAATATTTTCTCCTTTTTTCTCCTATCTGGAGAATGACTTCATTTTTTCTCTCCAGTTTTATTAGATCCATTAATCTGTGCTGTCCTATTTTATGGTCCATATTACTCTGGCATTGACTTAATATTACCAAGTTAGTTTCCACATGTGAAGAGATCTTTCCTTTTTGAGTTTAGGTACATTTATTGCCTTTCTTCTCACCTGGGAATTTTACAGTATGTGTTCACTAGGGTAAAAAAGGGACCTTCCTCACCACCCATGTATGACCATGTACAGAGTATAAAGATCTATGAATATATCTATCTGTATGTATCTATGAGTATATCTATCCTCTTCTGTTCATCTCCAATCCAAACTGAAATGTTGTATTCATTTTCTCCCTTTTTTTGTGGTCTGGATTTTTCACCTTCCTATTCATCCAGCCAGCTACGTCCTCCAATAATAACAAAAAGAAAGAGCATTTCTACCATACATCTCACCTTTGGCTTGTTTGCAGTGCAGAATGCTCAAAATTTGGACTTTTATCCACGGTCTGATCCTAGTCTGAACATGGAAATTAAGCAGGGCTGTAACAATTTGTCCTACAGGTCTAAAAATATGATTTTGCAATTTTTTCAGCACAAGTCGGTAGGTGCTTTAAATCCTTAAGGGCTGCATTATGGTTTCCATGTTCAGCATGAGTGTTGCCTTCCTGCACAAGAAGTTTAACAGTTCTCCATTGCTGACACTTTTCACAAAGTCATGTATTCTTTGCTGCACACAAAATGCTTAGGATCTGTCAGTTTGTTAACGGATGGGTTAGGGTATATTGCCCTTTCTGATACTCATGAGTAGTTACCACTCAGGCGTGTAGTCTCAAAGAGTTATCAATAGGACAAAATAACTCACAGAAAATGTGAACCTTCAGTCAGATCTATGAAGTAATTTTGTTACTGATACTATTGCTACAATTTCAAAACTACAATTTTTAGGAAATCTGTTTTCTTGATAGATTAGGCCCTCAGAGACATTGTCTACATAACAGCTTTCCTTTTCTGTTGAAGTTTATCATTTTTAGCTATTTATTTTAAATCAAGATTTGTCTTGGCAAAACACAAATACAATCTATGAAATAATGATGAAGGTCAATGATTTAAAGTGCAGTTTCTACAAATTATCGTGCTGAGAGGACATGTATTGTTATAGGAATGGAACTGCTTCTGGTTTTATTTTCTTCCAGCCAGTGAATAAATCCATAGCTCTGTAATTCTCATTTGTAACACATACTGAGTATACCAAAAGCCACAGAACCCTAGTAGAGCATGACGCCGCCTTTCAGACTGCTTTGGGCTGATAATAAAACAGAGCAAATGTGCCATATTTCCATGTTTGCTTCAGAATGAGCATACTTCTGCTTTTGGGGTTCTTAGTGTTTTTTTTCCTTAGCTGTGGCAGATGTACTTACTTATTACTTGTGTAGCTACCATGCTTTCTCTCCCTTTTTGTTTTAGATAAGGTGCTCTTTTGTAGTCTTCCCATTGAAAGGAGAAAATCCTATATCTCTCAAGTGCTGCTAGCAGAGAACAAAAAAAATACCCATTCAGATGTACTTTTGAGGAGTGCTGCAGGCATAATGTTGTCAAAGAAGGCACAAAATATCAGTTACAACAGAAGGATGAGAAAATACAGATCTTCGTATACCAGGCTTTCTTTTAAGATGCTTGTGAGTGGTTTTTGTATAGTCACAGGAAGTTTATGTGGAAAACACTGAGCAAGAAGAGACTCTCCCATTCTTTAATGTGCAACATAAGCATTCTGCACAGTGCTTTTGGTCTGAATGGGCATGAGCTTATGAAGTGTGCTTTGTGATAAACCAGGCATAGCAGTATTGGTGTGAGGAAGTAAATATATGAAGTACTTCATCCACTGCTCCTTATAACTAAACAAAATGAAATGTGAATAAAGTCCAGAAACCTGGATCTTTGAATGGTATTTTATTATAAACAAGTAGTCAATATTGTATCAAAGCTTTAAGTTATCTATATAGATTTAAAAACTTGCTCCATACCACTCTAACAGCAAACATCGTCATAACTCTTGAATTTTGTGACATCCATTTCTCAAGAACTGAGATTTGTATTTTATATATTTGGAAAGTTGTATTGATAAGTGGATTCATCTTATAAAAAGTGTATATTTGCTATGTAGGTAGCTCCACCTAAAGCAGATATTTAAGTTCCCATTGCATTATGAAGGGGAGTAATCAATGGCATTAGTGGTTTGATGTCATCAGTTGCATTAGTGGCCCTGAATTACACCACAGACTCATTTGCCTGTACTAACTAGTAAAACATATGACAGCTGACTGAATTGCAGACACCAGCATTACATACAGTTATGGTCAGCTAAATAAATTTCAGTATAAATGTCTCACCCAAGGTCAACCAGGAGGGCTGGGGACGATCAAGATGCTGATTCTTTTTCTCCCGAGGCCCACTCTGAGAACTTTAATCATTGTTATCATTATATCACCATTTGTTTTACACTCATAAGATGACCCCAGACAGCAGTTTGACATTTAGAAAGAAAATGTTCAATTAGTGTCCAGAATACGGTGACATTTATTTCCATCTGCTTTTAGCCAACTCTTTCCTAAGATAATAATTGCCTTTATTGTCATGCCAGCCACTAGACTGTAGTATTATTGCTTGCAATTTATTGTGTTTAGTCAGAGTGTTTGGTGTTCTTTGTAACCTGAAAAAAAAAATAAAAAAAAAAATGAAAGGACTATTTCTAATTTAATTAATTTATATCCTGGTTATCTGCTTCCTGCACAAATTTTATTCTGCCTTCCAGGCTATATTGCACATAACACTGAGGAAAGAGAATGAGGTGTCTTGATTAATACTGTCATCAGTCAAGTATGTTGCTCTAGACCAAGGCACCCTAATGTTCTTTGATACTCAGGAGAAAAAAAGAGAGTAGTAGTACATACATGTTCTGTACATTATAATGTAGTGAATTGCTGTTCTTGCTTTTAAAAAATAGATTTTTGACAACCACAGGAAGAAAAAAATCTGTGCTTCTTCACTTTTTACCATATCTTTAATATTTTATACTATAAAAGACTTTGAATGCTAGGATACTTTTAAATGCCTTTATCTCACGATGCTCAGTTCATCAGTTAGCATTGGCACACCTTGTCTTTATTTAAGAAGCTAGCATAATCCAGATGAAAGATAAAGCTAGAGTAAATCTGGGTCAGCAAAGGATAAATACAACAAGTTTGACAAGTTAGCTTTTTGGTAGTAAGCGATGATGTAGAAAGACTTTTTGGCTCATTTGGCTAATTGTCCTTAGCCTTAAGAGGGAAAAAAAAAATAGCTACAGTGTATGTTCTAGAGGGAAAACAAGCTATTGAGTGATGTGGTATTTGATTTACTTAAATTCACTGCTATAGCTTGAAATTCAGTTCCAGTTAGTTTAAACAGTAAAGTTTTTCTAGATAGCCTTTTTTCATTCATGATCCAACCAAAGAATACTGGTGTATGTTGCAAAGTGATGTAAATTGTGGTAAGTCATTTTGGCCAAAGATAAGTGAAGCTTGCCCAGACCACATATCCCTTTCATGGGGTGTAAAAGAGATTATGCTGAATAAATAGCTCTGCATGTTAACAACTGAGTTTTTTCAATAGTAAAAAAAAAAAAAAAATCTATTAGTAGCTTGTCTAGAACCTAAATGCAAATTCTCATTTTCAGAGTGTGCCAGACAAATTTTTACTTCTGCAGTATATTTCAACACACATATTCAATTCTGTATTTTATATTTATGCTATTTTTTCCTTGTCTGTTGGTTTTTGTTTGTGTTTGTTTTGTGCATTTTTGTATAAAATTTATAGCCCTCTTCAAACTAATCCCAGAAGCCACCAACTATCTTTACAAGGGAAGCCCAGTCCAGATTTACCACCAACATTAGTTTCAATATGCAACTTCTGTTTTTCCTTTGATCTTTTTGTGTTTGTTTTTTTTTGTTTGTTTGTTTGTTTGTTTTTGTTGGTGGTGGTGGTTGTATTTAAGTGCCTCATGAGCTAGATGTCTGTTTTTTGTGATTTTTCTGGCTTCTCTTTCTCAGTATTACTGATGTTTTGGCTCAAAATTCAAATGGGAATTTTGTTTACTTTTCCATGAGTCTTGATCATTCCTTAAATCACATATTGATAGAGTGGAATGTATTCAGAGTCAATTCAAATAAAGGAAAACAGAATGAAAGAGCAAAGGACCTGAATAAAACCAATTTACACTCCTGGATTGGAAATAGCTTGACACCTGGTATACTCCTGGGAGACACAACAGTTGCAATATGACCTTGTACAAAACCTCAGACACCTCAGAAAGTCTTTCCACTGACATCAGTGTCCTTTGACACTGTCATTCTCACTGTCATTATCAGTTCTCGTAATATGAATGACATACTAGTAGCACTGCAGAGAAAACAAGGTAATGAGTAATAATAGATTGGATTGCTCTTTTAGGTAACTGTTTGCTGGACCAACCAAGAAAGCAGATCCTGGGCCCCGAGGAGCTTCCAGGGCAAACCTATGATGCCATTCGTCAGTGCAAATTGGCATTTGGATCCGAATACACAGTGTGTCCTGGTATGGATGTGTGCTCTCGCCTGTGGTGTGCAGTTGTTCGTCAAGGTCAGATGGTATGTCTGACTAAGAAGCTGCCTGCTGTGGAAGGGACACCATGTGGAAAAGGGAGGATATGCCTCCAGGGAAAATGTGTTGACAAAACGAAGAAAAAATACTACTCAGTAAGTTACCTGCTATGACCCTAGGGAATTTTAGAAGGAGTAACCCTCAAAGGCACTGATTTTTGTGGGAGGGAAAGGGACTTGGCAAAAGTCAGATTGAAAGTTACTGTATATTTTAGCATGTAATTGGAGTGTTACTGGTAAGGGATGCAGGAAAAATGCTACTGAGTTTCAGGAAGTTTCATTCAGGAAGTTTTCTTCTTGAAGTACGGAAGCCTTCGATCATGGAAAACTGAGAACATCCTTTCAGACTAGAGGACTCACCCATTCAATAAGTCAGGTCTCAGGATGTGTGGAAAGATTCTCAAGGAACTATTCATAGCTTCCTGACTTCTTGGCAGTGGACTCTGAGGTAAATTAAATCTGTAAATCTAGTTCACAGCCCTCATCCAGAAGTGTCCAGGGACCTAACTGTAGTGAAGAGAAAGATTGATGAAATTCATACAGGATACAATTTCTGGATCAGATAGTTTATACTTATAGTGACAGAGTCCCCTCTGTCAACTTAATAGCTCTTAAGAGTCCCCAGGTTCATGAGAGTGGCCAGGTTCATGAGATTGCCATCTGCACAGTTCAAATGCTTTGAAATTAACTTGGAAGACAGTAAGTAGCACTGCCCTTTCTGTTACACCTACAGGAGAGAGACAGCCTTGCAGAGCTTTGAAAAGACACTTACAAAATATGAGAGTCATTCAAATCAAGTTACAGCCTTTGTAACACTCTTTTTTGTAGAATGGTATATTTCTTCATGTAACGTCTGTTAATTGTTGCAATATTGTATTTAGGGAGCCAAAATAGCAGAGTTGCAAACTGCATCTGACGGCTCCACCTCTTGCCAGTATTCTTGAAATGTTAACTAGTTGGTTCGGAAGGAACTTTTACTCCACTTTCCTGCCAACATTTTTGTTTTATGCCTTTATTTACTGCCTTTAAAACACTCTGAAATTCAGTATGATTTATTTACAAAGGAAAAAACAGCAGCGATCACCTAAACTTAGTAGACTACTACCACAATTTGGACAGATAATCCATTTGGCAAAACTGTGGGTGGTTTGTTGTATTTGTAGCATGTATTGTATTTGTAGCATCCCTCATCAACATAAGGGATTTTGCCTCTTGTACTTTAGAATTCAGCATTCAGGTATACTTAAGAACGCTTGCGTATGTTGTTTAGAGCAATACCTATTCATCATAATAATTGCATTTATTATTCGTAGGTAGCCTTATGAACATGTTCTGGGAGCTGAATCCCCTGGAGCTAGTTTATGGGGGCCTGTTGGTGGGAATAGCAAAAAATAAGAGATCAGCACATGAGAATATAGTCCATATTTCTGATGCATGTGTTTCTTCAATGAGCGGGCTGAAGCTGGCTTTAAGAGTAAGGCCTATATTGTGCTTGCATGCACAGTTACAAATCAGGTGCCATCGATCTGCAGATAAAAGACAGAAATAAATTTCACTGGGAAAAAAGAAGGCTCTAAAGCCTTTTATCCCCAGTTAAAATGACCAACAAAATGCCTTTTCAATTGTGGAAAACATCAGCAGTGTCTCTGAGATTTAGCACCTTTATTCACACCCTTACCTCCCACTGTTCTATATGTTTCAGGCATCAAGCCATGGTAACTGGGGGTCCTGGGGACCTTGGGGACAGTGCTCCCGTACCTGTGGTGGAGGCGTTCAGTTTGCGTATCGTCACTGCAACAATCCAGCTCCTAGAAACAACGGCCGGTACTGCACTGGCAAGAGAGCCATCTATCGCTCCTGCAATGTCACACCCTGCCCAGCAAATGGTATGTTATGTACTTGCTCCAGCCTCTGTTTTCATAGATAGTAAACATTGAACATCTACTGAGAAAGGAAACAACAAAGATCTATTGTACTTCCTTTAAAATGCGCTTACCAAGGCAAGACATTCAACATTCATACAATATGTTAATTCTTCCCCCAACCCCACACTGATTGCAGACAGAAAGGACGTTGAAATGAAAATAAATTTGTCCTGGAAAATGAACCATCATGCTAGCTTTAGTCCTTCATAGCATGGGAAGATTGCTAAAAAAGTTAAAGAGAGATGAAGTGTTGTAACTTCAAAAATCAAGTTAAGAAGAAATTGGAATAATAGGTGTGAGTGCGTGATGATTTTTATAGCACAGTCTGCAATAGTCGCTAATGATTTGAATAATTCTACAGCTAAATCTTTTCGACAAGAGCAGTGTGAAGCAAGGAATGGCTATCAGTCTGATGCAAAGGGTGTCAAAACATTTGTTGAATGGGTCCCCAAGTATGCTGGAGTGCTTCCTGGAGATGTTTGCAAGCTCACCTGCCGAGCCAAAGGAACTGGCTATTATGTGGTATTTTCTCAAAAGGTAATTTCATCTCCAGTCATGACTTCATGTTCAAGCTGAGAAGTATCCTGTATCTTAGAAATCTTTCCCAACAGCAAGGGAAAATAAGTTAGTCATATAATTCAAAGTTTTAACTGTGTCATTAAATATAATGGTTTGATCCAGTGGTTATACAGTAGGACCAGAATTGACCTCTGAAATTAGTCAAGTATTTTCACATTTCAATATGTGGGTTCATAAAAATATGGGTCTGTTAGTGGATTCTGCACTGGTTTCTTTTCAGTAGCGGATAAATGTTTTTTTGCCTGCAGACTCATCTGTGAGTCTGGTGGCCTTTGGAGGAGAGAGAGTGCCATAAGTAAAAGAATAAATTTTACCCTGAATTTAAGGGAGTCTTAATATATTAAAGGAATCTAGAGTAACTCAAACAAAGCTAATTAATATAAAATAACTAGCCAATTATTGTAGATTTGACTTGCAGTGATGCAATTTGAACTGTCTCCTACACTTATATCTGCAGTTTTCTGCCTCTAAATGTTATGAGGATATATGCATTAATAAGGTGAACTGATATGCTCAAGTGAGAGGCTATGCACAAGTACTGATATCATTATTATTAATAAACTGTAAGCTCATCATTAAAGTCAGGGTCATTTTAGTGTTTTATGCTAGAGTTATCTGTCACTGCTTTCAGCCTCTGCCTAAACCTCATCTGCTTTAGTGCTGTGAATGTTAGAGAAACTCAGTCTGGGCTGCCAGGATAGGAACTCTGTTCTGTATGGGTCACGTAAATAAGTAACTTTTTTTACCAGTTAGATTCACAAACCAATTTATTTTTATTTTATCTGTGGTAATTTTAACTAACAGGCATTTGATTACCTAGGTAACTGATGGTACTGAATGTCGACCATACAGTAATTCGGTCTGCGTCCGGGGAAAATGCATCCGAACTGGTTGTGATGGCATCATCGGTTCAAAGCTCCAGTATGATAAGTGCGGGGTATGTGGAGGAGACAATTCCAGCTGCACAAAGGTCATGGGAACCTTTACCAAAAAGAGGTATTGATCTTGAGTATTAGTAAATATTTAAAAAATACTTGCTTTGCAAATAGTATCTCTACTTGTCTGTGCCTGCCTGCTTTCCTTCCTTCCTTCCTTCCCTCCTTCCTTCCTTCCTTCCTTCCTTCTTTCTTTCTCTGAATTCAATTTACTTGATGTTTACAGATATTTACAGCTGGCCTCTTAATAATACCCTGAAACTTGCAAATAATCACCTGTCAAAACACTGTACCTAGTTCATTTCTGACATAAAGTACAAGTGATACAGGTGAGCAGACCTAGGCATAGAATCTTATGTTATTTGCCAGTCTTGCTGTGGCAGATGACTTGTGGTTTGTAGAGAAGAGAGGGAAGGGAAGAGAGGGATGCATCAGACAGTTGTTGAGGTCAGAATACTCTGTATCTGAAACTGCATTTCCCAGGTGATGCTGCATTAGGAAGTTATGCTCTGGGAATCTGTTTGATCTCATCTATCTTTGAACACTAAGTATATCCCACCTGATTAAGTGACAGAATCCTTGTGTAAGTTAGTGGAGAGAAGCAGCAGACAACAGTAGAGCACAGCTGTAAAAGTTGTCCTTGGCAGCTGAGAGGGATTATACCCTAAAAGTACCTTTTCACACCACTCAGTATACAGGGAGCTTAGATGACTAGATGAGATGTCAGAAGTGGCATTTTCTACATCCCTTAGTGTTCACTAGGATCATATTGATCTCCAGATGTACTTCTTTTAAGTTAAAATATTTATTGCAGTTATCTGTAAGACGTTTTTCTGTCAGAATTCAGCTTTTAACTACAATACTTCTTAATATGAACAAAAGAAAAGCAACATCCCCATGTTTTTTCCTAACCATATTGAGAGCAGCAGCAAGCTTTTTACAGATTACCAATGTCAAATAAGTCTGCCTTCTGTCTGAATTCTTGTTTCCCTAACCCTTCCATTCTTAAGGTTCATAAAAGAATGAAAATTTTTTTACTATCATTTGTATAGATTCCAAGGTTTTAGAGGACCGCTGTAGTGACCTACTCTTAGGAACTTTTAGCTGAACATTTATACTCGGAATCTTGCAACTGAATTAGTGTACCATCTTTTAAAATTTACAGAAACTTTATTTTGCTTAGTGTCTTCCAAATTATCATATGGAATGCTACTACAAGTTGAAATCTGAGTCCTGAAATGACTTTTTATTTCTATACATTTCAACATACTAATTAATAGCAGTCAAAAATATCTTTGAGTGATTTTTTTTTCTAAAAATAAATATAACCAATATTCTTCTCAGTAAACCAATGATTACTCACCTAGGGATGCCAAAACACCTCTTCCAAAAAGAATGGAATTTCCATCTAATTTAGTATTTATATAAACCAGATCTGTTCTAATCTGTAAATATTGAAATGTCTCAGCTGTCTAAATGAAGAAGGCAGTGCAAAATATTCATGTGCTTTAGCAATGATCCTTGTGGTGCAGACCAGGCTCCAGCAAAGATGCTAAAGGGACTCCATGAATTTTAGTGAAGCCAGATTTGTAGCGTAGATATACTTGGAATCAGTGAGATTCTACTGTAATTATACCTATGAAGGTACCATCTAATTCTAAAAATCATGACTTTAACTGAAATGAGACCAGTCAGAGAATAAAATATTAATTCAACCTCAGTGCATTTGAAGAGCTGTCCCATATAGAAAGTAATAAATAATCAAACAGTTCTAACTTGATTTTGATTGAATTTGCGTTGTCAAGAATTTATTTTTTACTGGGAATATTGTTTGAGATGATTCCTTTATGCAAGTGACTGACTTCAAAAAAAGAAAAAAAAAAACTTCATTAAAATAGTGAAATCTTAATTGTCTGTAAACTATTTTTGTATATAAAAGGGCAGTGGCTCTAGTAAAATTATCTTTCTCCACTGAAAAATAGCAGCTCCCTCTTTGCTATCCACTATAAACCAACCTGTATTTTAAATGTACAGGGAAATTATTAAATGTGTAAGAGAAAACTAGTATTTTCCATTGTAGACAATTGCCATAACAACATTTGTTTGTACTTTTTTCCCTTAAAGCAATCAAAACACAATCTTCTGGAGAACTCTTTCGTAATAACTTTTTTTAAAAGGCTGTAAAGTTAAATAGTCAGAAGTTGGGAAATAGGAGAATGAAAGATGCACATGCTTCTTTTTGCACATGAAATATTGAAGAAAATGTTGCATTCTCTAGCATTTCTTTTAATTTTTGAAGAAATGATTTTGTAACTTTAATAATATGTTTTAACAGAGCTCTTTTGGCAACTGTTAAGTAAAAATATTTGTGCAGTGCTGTTCTTTGCACCATATTCCTTCACGTTTATAGAGCTGCTAAATCAAGGGACTTTTAGTAGTTGTCCTATAACTGCTTGAAATAGCATGGGAATAGCACTAGTGTTTAATCTGCAGTCTCTGCAGTCTTTACTTTTGCAACCAAAAATTTGCAAAGGTAGTAGTCTATTCTTTAAACAATTCCAAGGGACCCCATTCACTATTATACATTTTAAGTATATTTTCTCATTCCCTTTCCTCTAGATGTTTCAGCACTAACCTTTTCAGATTTGAGGTACTTGCAGAATGGTTTTATCACAAGATTAGAAATGAAAATAAATGTTTCCAAAGTCCAGCTGGTAGCGTACAGCTTTGTGCAGCATTCAGACTTTTGTCTGTTTATCCATACAGTTAAAACAAATAATATACTTGAGATAGTAAAAAGTTTTAGCACACTTGCAGGTTTTGAATGCTTGTCACTTTTGGTAGAAAAGTTAAATATCTTCTTCTAAGTCTGCATTAAAACATTTCAAAGTAGAAGCTAAGAGAACTTTGTGGTACAAATTAAACATTTGAGTGTACCTTGTGTTAGACACTTAACAATTAATCTTCAGCTTTATGAATTTCAAAGTAAACAAATTTTTTCTCAGTGATCAAGATTATTTTAAAATGTTCCCAAGGTACCTCTATCCAGCTGTTGCTCTGCTCATGCTTCCCTTAATCATCATTATAGCAAAGACAGCAAGAAACAGCTGTAACCAATGCATATCTCATTATCTTTCCTTGGCAGGCAGAACGTGCATCGTATTTCATATCTCCCACCCTTTGCTGAAATATATAAGCTATCTGTTATTCTTCATTCCTTTTGTATCTGACTCATGTAAAATCATTACTAATGCTAAAGATTAAGCAATTTGAAGTAAGTGCAGTAGAAATTTCTTCAAGAACATAAAGAACAGTACACAAGACAAATAACGAAACCCGATTAAACTAATCTTAGATGTGCCGCTAGCCAGATGGATTCAAGTAAAGATGCATCGTACCGGTAACTTCATTAGACTTAAAGTTTATTTCACACCAGCTACTGAGTACTTTCTTTTTCTCTTTTTTCTTTCCCCCCCCCTCATTCAGTAAGGGCTACACAGATATAGTGAAAATCCCAGAAGGGGCAACTCACATCAAAGTTCGGCAATTCAAGACTAAGGACCAGAGCAGGTTTACTGCCTACCTGGCCCTGAAAAAGAAAAATGGTGAGTACCTTGTCAATGGAAAATATATGATCTCCACTTCAGAAACAATCATTGACATCAATGGGACTGTCATGAACTATAGTGGCTGGAGTCACAAAGATGATTTCTTGCATGCGATGGGACACTCTGCGACAAAAGAGGTTCTTATTGTGCAGATACTTGCGACTGACCCAACTCAACCCGTGGATGTACGTTACAGTTTCTTCGTGCCAAAGAAGCAAGGGCAAATGACTAACTCTGTCACCGGCAGTGGCAGCAACAGCAAAGTAACTCCACAGCTCATGCAACCCCGGTGGGTTACGGGGCCATGGCTTTCTTGTTCTCGAACATGTGACACAGGATGGCACACCAGGACTGTCCAGTGCAAAGATGGGCATGGAAAACTAGCTAAAGGATGTCTTCTCTCTCAGAGACCGTCAGCATTTAAACAGTGCTTGTTGAAAAAGTGTTAACCTGTGGTTGTGATCTTCTTTAAAAGAGGTTTGATGAAGCCATTTTTGACATACCGGTATTAGGTCTGCCCAGACAGAGAGAAGCAAAGGCTTCGATGTACTTACATATAGTCTCAAATTATGGGCAGAATCTGCCTATTTGGACCAAATGAAGATGTGCACTGCTTTAAAAAATAGTAGGGTGATCTTAATATGTCAAAAACCTAAGCATTAAAGTTGTTATAAGCCCTCTGCGTCTGCAAAAACATAAAATAAAATAATAAAAAAGAAGAAAAACTAGTGAATGGAGGATCCTGGGATATTTGAAGGTTACAGAATCATCTCCCCATTTTTCACCTACCTCTAATACAGTATGTCCTTAGAAAATGTCACTTGTACCCATGATACCACAGTAGCTTATTTTATACTGTTTTGTAAATATATTTGATTTGGTATGTCACTTTATATCACTTGGTTCTATTAAAAAAAAAAAAGACAAACTATATAAGCAAAGTGATTGACCAAAGTATATCTACAGCCCTGTGGACTTGGTCCAGTCTTCAGAAATGGCTGCAGATGTTTTACTGGAAAATGAAGAGCTTGCTGCTGGTTTTAAAAAGTAATACTTTTTGGTTTTGACAAAAGGAAATGCATTTTTGTTCCAGGAATTTCCTGACAGCAGATCATAATTCTGACAAATACTGTGTTTCCACCAAGAAATTCTCAAAAGGAGCATTGCAGCAGTTCACAGACCAGGGATCCCCACAAGTACATTGCTTAAATACCAGCACCATCAGCAGCTCCTTACTATGTGTATGTCACACACACATAACAGGAGGATTTGGCTGCTAGAAAGAATGTGTATACCTTCGACTTAGTAAACTTTCCATTAGCTCCAGCTGTGTCACAGCACGGGGTCCTTCTTGTCGATGAACAATAGCTGCTAGTTCCTTTTATCCACAAAACAAAGGCATACTGTATTTTGTAGAAACTAGTTAGAGAACCAAAAATTACAGGTAAGATAAACAAGTGTCTTCTAACTCAGATATTCTGAGGCTGTATACAACTGCTTTCTCTGTTATTTTCTCTATGGCTTCCACCTTGAATCTAACAATGTGTAATGCACCTACATCTTTTGAAGAGGCTGTAAAGGTCGGAAAACACAGCAAGCAGTTAATATTTTATCACTGTTTTGTCCATCATGTCTAACTCTGGTATTCATCTTACCAGCAAAAGTTTGTAACTATTTGTCTTTTTGTTTGTTGATTTTTTTTGTTTGTTTTTATTTTTTTTAAGCTGTAGAACTTATTCATATTTTGTATATCTACCACATTTGGGAGGCAGAGGGGTCATTAGAAAGTCAAACCACATCAGGATGTGGAAGACTTACCCAATATCAATAAGACTGTTTCCACAGTACAGGCAGTAGCTAGTAATAATTTTCTTTGGCAGCAGCTTCTGAATCCCATTATTGTCTGGTTGAAGTTGTGTGACCGAGGAAGGGTATTTCAACATATGCAGGTAACAGGTGGAGGCTTGACACCAACCCTGTTAGAATTGCTTCCTTTTTATCATCAGGGTTTGAATAAAGCCCTAGAATAACAGGTACCAAAAGAAATGGTCATGATCTACTAATGAAAATAGAAGCCCATCTGTCTTTTATTTTTCAGTTCATCCACCCAGGAGAATGTAAAACTGTAGGAGCATTTTCAGACACAACTGTGAGTCAGTGGTATTTGAGCACTGAACTTCCCTAGACTCTTCTAGGAAAAATCCCAGTCATGAAATCAGTAAAGAAAACATGTTGGCTTGTGTAGTGAGAAGGTCAGGTCTCACTCCAGGCTGACATAAACATGTTTTTGCAACTGAGGCGTGTTTGTGTGAATTCTAGAAAGCATGTGATGATTTTAAAACAGCATAGAGTTGCTACATCTACCAGTATGAAACTGGAGAAATATCTGTTTTTGTACTCTATTATAAGTAAACAGGAATAGGGTTAGGGCCTCATCCTCCCTAAAACTGAATTACAAAGGAATGTTACTAGTCATCTTCAGTTTTCAAGAATAGTATGACCTAATAGAAGTAGTCCTATAAAAAATATGGGTCTTGAGGAAAATTCCCTTGTTAATAACTGACATCACCCCATTAACTTAGATCAAGGCTCTGAATATTTGCAAATTTCTGGAAAGTTAAGATTTTTGCCTCATCTAAACAAATGTTCCAGAACCTCTCACGAAAGTTCGTAGTAAGTATAAACCATCAGGAGAGGAAAAATAAGGAGATTTAATGTGCATAGACTTAATATTTGTCTTGGCATACAGCTGCTTTATTAAGTGGCATTTCTTTTTCCTGTGTTTTATCAGAAAAGAGAATGTACAAGTATTTGTGTTTGCATCATAGTAGTAATTTATTATTAGTGAACGAAATGAGTAAAGCTTTTGGATGCTGCTCAGATTCCGGAAGAATACCATAAGCTGGTATAAATTTAAAGCTTTCTTAGATCAAGACTATCTTTTTCATAGAAAGATTATTTATAAAAATTAAATAAATATGGGAACTAAACAAAGCAAATATATGTGCAAAAGAAGTTTCCTTTATATGGTGAGAGGGCAAAGGGGACAGACAAAGGAAGCAATCCTAAAAATGCAAGATGAACTAGACCAGCCTGCTCTGTTTAACACTTGCTTTTTAGCAGATCTTTGTAATCAGACTCTAATTGCCAACCTTGCTTTTTTCAGTCATAGCTATTTCGTGTAACTGATGAATGAAAAATCGATGCGAGGTATGTGACTTTGTCGTTTCAACTTGTGTTCCGAACTAAATTCTTTGTTGGTCACACATTGCTTATATTACTACCAAGTCATGCCAAATAAGATTCATAAAATGCTTCCTCTGGATAGAGACACTGTCTAAGAAGCCCAGAGAATTACTCTGTGCATGGAAGTAAACAATAGTCAGTGTTAAACTCACTGCAGGTTTTTTGGGACACATCTCCAATGCTTTCAGTGGAGTTTAGCCCCTTAAAATCTGTGTTCTTCAGAGCATCTGCTTTTCAAATATGACAGCCTTGTTATGAAAAAGCCTATCATCTTTGTTTTGTCTGTATACCTGAAATTCAATTTAGCTGCCCTCCTGTGGAAACAGTTTTATCACAAGGGAGAGAGGAAATAATCTTGTGGATTAATCACAATTGTTAAAAAAAAAGAAAAAAAAAAAAAAGAAAAAAAAAGCAACACAGCACTGAAAAAAAAATAAAATAATTTATTGTTTTTACAACTGGTATGTGAACGGATGTAATGAATTTATTTATTCTTATTTAACAAAAATACCAATTGTGCAAATTCTATATTTAAAATGTTTGCTATCATCTCTCTCTCTCTTTCTTGCTCTCTCTCTAATTTATGCTTCAAATTTGTGTTGAAAGTACACCTTGTGAGTTTACATAATGTATGGCACTGGTTATTTTTTTGTTTGTTTTTATTTAGAAATCTTTCTGCATGAAACAGGAGTATATGTGTATACGTGTGTGTACACTGTATAGATGTATATTCTTTTTTCTGCTACCACCTTAGACAAGTTGTAGATTTCTAAGTTTGTGACACCTCGTGCTCAAAGGAGCTTTGTTACACTTCAGCTCTAGCTAGCAAGTCTTAGAGGTCTGTGGATCACCAAAAAAAAAAATAAAAACACTTCCATGCTCCTAAAGCGATCAGACAACAGATTCCATAAAGGTGCGAAAGGTGTGTGCAATTCTTATGACGCACCTCGGTAATTTACCACTGAAGGTGGTAAGAGTCCTACCATTTGCACCAGATTTGGTTTATGCAGACTGAACCATTAAAAAAGCTGCCTTTTCAGTCTTTTCACCATTTATATACTTACATACATTTGCTTCATTATATTCCAGCTCATCACACCACGTCAGGCAAAGTTAGACACTAACATCCAGCCAAGCATGCATTCCAAGTATTTCCTTGAAAATAATGGTATCTGCTTACTTCCACTGTTCGTCCAGTCCAAATTCTGCTGAACTCAAGGGAACTTGCACTGGACTCATTATGAGGTAAAAAATGCAATATAAATAAACTCATAAAATCAATTTATTTAACAATACAAATTATTTCTGTAACCACTTCCCTGTAAGGACAGTAGTACAGACAGCAAATAATCTATTTCAAATGACCAAAAAGTACCTTTCTCATTAGTGTCTAAATTCACACAAGTTAAACTCCAGCTCAGCCTCTGTGCGCACTGTTTCCTGCCGTCAAGGCACTACCCAAGACCCTGAACCAGCCACAAGGCTTTAGATAAAATTACAACAACCAATGGGTAATGGCCTCCCTTAAGACCCACTCCAAAATGCCAGGAAATGACAGTAAGCCTTGACTTTGATAATCTTTAGGGCAGGCTTTAAATAGGATTCATAAGGATGAAACATTAATAATGGTGGGTTTTCAGCAAAACATTTAGGTGACTGTTTTTTCTCATGTTCATGAATGCTGTGCTGTTTTTTGTCACTGAGGAAGATGGAGCCTATGGCAAGAGCCAAAATTAGATTTTCTGAGCACGGGCTGCAATTTTCAGGGGAAAAAAAAAAAAAAAAAAAAAAAAAAAAAAAAAAAAAAAAAAAAAAAAAGTTGCTGATTTTGAGGTCTTTGTTCCTTTTTTTAATTAACCGATTAGTTTTTATAGAGTTATGAGAGTACATCACTGCATTCATACTTGCCATTGGTAACATTTTCAATAAGGTTTTTTTGTTGTTTTGTTTTTGTTTTACTCTGGGTACACTGAATGCCAGCTTGTGTAGTAAAGGTAGTTCAACATTCTTGTTTCAAAAAACATTGCTAATGCAAACATTTCTGGTTTATCATGTGTAGTGGTAATGACTCTTAACCTGAGACAACTTGTCAGATAGTCAGTTGGCATCACAATATATAGCTCTGGGGTAGCTCTGCCAGTTTTCAGTGGCAGCATACAAACACTGAAAAGCCTCAAACACCTTGTTAATCTTCTAGGTAAATGGCTGCAGAACTTCTCTCCAGATACCCTGTAACAAACATCTTGATAGTGTCCGGCCACTCTGCGCAGTACAGAGTTACAGATTGAACCCAAAACTCACAATGCTTTTTGCCCTGAAACCTGTCTGCAGAGGCTCACAGTAGCTGTAAGGACACTAAAAACATTTCCACATATGTCAGATAGAATCTCGTATAGTCCGTGTTGAAATGCATAGGTGGACACACAGAACTTAGCTATAGCTAAATGGAAATGTATATTTTTGTATGTGCGCTTGCATATACATGTGGATGTATAAACATGTTCACATACGCATACACACGAACAAGTATTTGGGTCTCCATTAGTCCCATTCACAGGGCAAAATATGTAGGTATAACTAACACCAGTGCAACTAAATTCAGAGTAATTTTTTTTTACATCATTTGGCTTTGCAGGAGCTGCTTCAGACGTATACCACTCTAGGTGACAACATAGTTTCTCTTGTAATTTATAGGAACTGGTTTACACAATTTATCGTATGAACTGTGAAGTTTTCTAATAGTTTTATCATATGAAACATACTCCTTGACAGTCAAGCTTATATGCATTGCTAAAATCTCATCAGATATAGGAAATA
Organism: Anas platyrhynchos; assembly: GCF_047663525.1. Lineage (NCBI taxonomy): Eukaryota > Metazoa > Chordata > Aves > Anseriformes > Anatidae > Anas > Anas platyrhynchos. Next base: position 108,331,337 of record NC_092587.1, on the reverse strand, counting down.
ATACACTGTATTCAAGTAAATTGGAGACAGTGTGTATCCCTGTATAGCAATGAAAAATACTTAATTTCTATTGTCAGGTCATTGCCTAACATCAGATAAAATTAGAGAGGTATTCTAGGGAAGACTAACAGGAAAGCACAACCTTTATTTTTTCTTAGATTATTTCATGTGCCTCTTTGTACACTCTATTGGTGTCAACATATTCCGGAAAGTGTCACTTTGTGCATTATAGATAACTTGACTGAAATACTGGTACCCTTTGAAAACTAAGATGTGTCACAAAACTTTTTTTCATTCTAATTTGTGTCTAATATAAGAGAATTAACATTTTTAGAGCACTACTATGTCAGCCAGTTTACACCACAATTAATATGTTATGCAAAATATAAATTCATTTGAACTGAATTGTACAAGGTCTACACTGTACTATGACACATTGAAGGCCAATATTTTGTTTTGTTAACTATTACATATGTATAATTTACCAGTTGTAATCTTAAAACACTTGATTCTGTGATTTCAGAAAAAGTAATAAATATAAACTGTATCATAGGTCCAGGTACTTGTTCTATATGGTATATTTGTGGGCTACTGTTTGCCATTTGTGACCCACTAATGACAGGTAAGCTAAGAGAGACTGAGCTGATCACTAAATTAAGTGATTTATGTGAAAGTGTTCTTTTGAGTCATGAAGTATAACAGAGGAGTGCAGAAAACAGTGTGTGCAGTACCTTTCTAGAGCCTTAGACAAAGTCCAGTAGATATGGTATACACTGGTGATCACCCGAGCCCCTACAAAGCCCCCATGAAATCCGTGAGACCTATACAAAAGCATCATCCAACAGAATTAGACAGTGGATTAAAATAGTCAGAGTGAGATTCATAATTATCAATGTAAACCTAACTAAAGCAGTAAAAACCGGCCAGAACAGGTAATGAAAACATACAGTTTGTGCAAAAACGGTAGTAAAGCATGTATCAAAGGAAAGAGAAAAGCAGCAACTAAGGCGATTGGGCTGGTAAGAAAGAATGACTTACACACTCCAGTTGAAGCATGGCTCTTAAAACACTTTAGTACTAAGACTTACTTTTCCAACAGAACTGCACTATTATATTATGCATTATAATTCAATTTCCATGCTGATTTCTTGCTTATCCTTTCTAATTCCGTAACACTAAGTTGGAGTTTTTCACATTCCCTAAAATGATGTGCTCTTTCCAAAAGTGAAAGCAAGCCCAACTCAAAAACTGTCTCACCCCATCCATGTGCATGTCTAATCTATTGTTTGCTGAAATTTTTTTGAATTTTGGACTTTGCTTATTTGTTATTGTTGTTGTTTGTTTGATTTATATTGTTTTACAGATTCTAAATTATGTTGATTCTTATTTACAGAAACCATGTACTCATGCCTAAGAATAGCTTTTCTTCCTAGGTTGTTCATACAATGGCAGTGAAGCTTTACAGAGCAGCCAGTACTTATAAAGACAGGCCCAAAATGTATAATAATCTGTTACACTACATACAAGTGTGCTTGAACCACATTACATAAGAACTATCAGGCTTGTTACAGTACATGTCTAGATCTACAAATATATATATACACACAATATAATATATCTGTATATACTCTGTATGTATATAAAAGTTTCAGAAAACCTTGTTTACACATTTACACTAGATGTTTTTAAGACTGGTCACTGCACATCAGAAAGAATACTATGTTCAACATCAGTGAAGGATGCAGTGAAAATCCTGTGCAAGAGTGCATTTTTACCATTTATCCTGCCTAAAGGGCTGAGGGAGGTTATTCACCTGTTCCACAGTCTCTTCAATAATAAGTGACTTAACAGGTTTTCTGCCTTCCCTTCATCTTTTTAGGTCCCGGGTCAGGTCAAAGCCTCCACCCATTCCTCATCTCCCCCTGCCCACCTGCAAGTAGAAATAGCAGTTGTACAACCTATTCCATAATTTCGTCCTCTACTTTTAAGTATTTTTTGTCTGTTATACGACTCCACAAGTATTAACACCTCAGTGATACTTCAGTACCTCCTTCATATTTTTGTCTGCAAAACAAGCTGCAGTGTCACCAAATGATTATGGCAGGTGCTATCTTCACAAAATTATGTTTTTATTTCCTATTTTAGAATATGCAGTAGCTCAGAAAAAGCCATTACTGAGAATGGAAATCCATTCATATACAAATCAAATACAGCAGTATAGACTTTCTCAAATGTCCAAGGCTGTCATAATTCCATTACCGTGCAGGGACTGTTCTGTATCAAGAAGATGAACTCATTCTCTCTTAATGTATTTTCCATCTCTTCATAATGTGACATTTCACCTCTTCAGAAACCACACATAATTACATATGATGGGGGAGACTTATTCCCAAGACTCAGAACTTATAGACCCAAGTCTCATTTTTAGTTTGGGATGCAAGATGCATTTGATTCAATTTTAGTCTTCCAGCCAAAGTGATCCTTTAAAAAATATCTTGGAAACCAAAATATATTAAGTAATCAAACAAGAAAATGCTCAAGTCTTTCCACATTGCCTACACTGTTGCCTCACTCTTCTTACGCTACGCAAAGACCCAAGTAACAAATTCATTGTGCTTACACCACTCAGCATTCTACACTGACCCAGCAATAGGGTTGAAGTGAAAATGTAGGGGAAAAAATATTATAATAAAAATCCATGGAAATAAATTATTATTTTCCATGGTTTCCCTTGATTATTCTGGGAAAAGTATGCTTAAGGAAAAATGCACACATTTAAAAATCTTAAGATTTTAAGAAAATCTTAAGCAACTGCTTGATAAAGCTTTGTTGTAGCAATTATGCAACCTAAGGATTTAGTTATTAAAATGGCCATGGCAGCCATCACCACCACAGTCTCACTACTCCAGGTGTTGCAGTTTGGTTCAATGATGTCACTTTACTGCTTCCGTTCTTCCCATTCCTCTGTCCCAGTAAGACTTTACCTAAAGAACCCATGTCTTCAGAACTAAAAGCAAACCCTCTGCAGCAGACCAAGTTCTGCTGCCCAGACTTACATTAGTAATGATGCTTCCAAACAGCCCTCAAATGGAGCCAGGTGGGTGCATAAAAAAAAAAAGACTCGGAATCCCTGCCCTTGCAGCTTCCAGAAGCACAGCAGTGGGGAGGTGTGAGCCTAGCACAGCCAAGCTAATGCTAGTAGGCGAAGCCAGCTGAACCTGCAGATCCTGCATGCGTGCAAGATGTGCAAGAACATGCCTATCTCCAGCACAGCTGAGTGCTTCACACAGGTGTACATCATAAATATGTTCTTTTTATAGCTGCAGCTCTGCTAATCGCTGTTTCTCTCCTATTTACCCATTTGTGGTGTGGGCTTTCTTTTTTTTTTGTTTGTTTGTTTTTGGTTTTTTTTTTGTGTGTGTGTGTGTGTGTGTGTTTTTTTTCTTTTTTTTCTTTTTGTGAGTGAGAGTGCAGTCAAGATGGTTTTTACTTTTTTTGTTTGTTTGTTTGCTTGCTCTGGAGGTACTGGGGCTCCTTTCAAGCTTGCCTGTGCAGAGCTGCTCACTTGCAGAACTGTTGTTGAAATAACTCAGGCACCGGTGTGTGCTTATTAAACGCTCAGAGTTGAAACTTCCCTGTTTTCCACAGAAATTTAGTAGAGCATGAAGTGAGTGCCCTGGCAGCAGGTGTTCTGCCTGGACCCTCTGTTGATGGAAGCTGGATCTTCTCATGGTGACTGATAATTTTGCTTATTTAATAATAGAGGGCCATTATGCCCTGATGAGGTTTGCAGATGTAAATCCTGCTCTAGCTGTGTGGATAACTACTGAGGGGCACACGCCTGGGTCAGACACACAGAGATTTGCAAAGAATGTGCAAATTACCCTCAGCAAGCAATCCCGCAGAGGCCCACTGGAAACCTGCTGCACACAGCCACAAAGCAGTGAAGGTACCACAGAGAAACATCTGCTGGTGGACCAGAAATGCATCTGAGAAGGGAACATCACCCCAGTACCGTCCCCAGCAGCCTCAGGTAACTAACATCTTGAAATAGTTGAAGCCTGGCGGCTGGCCACCTCAGCAATTGCTGACATGGCAGCGACCCAACGGGTTGGCAAACAGGCTGCTGTGCTACCTAGTAAAGGTGGTCTGTAACTAAAGGGTAACGAAAATTATACTGGAAACTTTCTGAGCACTTTAAAGTGGTCTGTTTAAGACAGAACCCTGCCCACTGGAAGTGGTCCTTACTGAAGGCCTTGCTGTACTTACCAATGTTTTTGTCCAGAAAAAACAGCGTTACAGGCATTCTGTGTGGGCTGGGAGGAATATTTTCACGCTAATATTTATGTGGCATGCTGAGATCTAACAGCTATCCAGAGGGTTTTTGGCTAATATTTCATTTAACTACATGCTGCAGAGAACTCCCAAACAAAAGCACGTGAAATGGCAGGCTCCTCAGGGGCAAACCAGGCGGCAGAGGGGCCACCACCGATAGTGGTGACACTCTCTGCATGATGACCCAGTGGCTGTAGAGAGATGGGCTCTTTTGATAGGAATTCGAGTTATGAAAGGATTTAATGGGAAATTACCAACCAGTCTGGCATTCAAATGCCAAAATACACAATCAGACTCTTGGCCATACAGGCAAGCTGTAATGTTCTTCAAAGGGAGAAAGGAAATGGCAGGGCTTCTCTGTGCAAAGCTTAGCCTCTTAATGTATACAGGAAATCATCATCAAGATGCTAGCCCTTAATCAGGTTAAAAGGAGGCAACGAAGTGAATTATTATTTATGAAGAACTGCTCCTCTGGAGGAGAGGAGAAGGAACCAAAGGATGTTTTATTTCACTCTCCATTAAAATAATTATTATTTTGGAATGAGTTTATGTATTTCTGGATATTATTTTTCCCAAAATAGTTTCTGAAATAAAGGCAGAGTCAGAGCCAGAACCCAAGGCAACCTGTGAGGTTGCTGCAGATCAACTTTGCCTCCAAAAGGTTTCTGCCTGCCTCAGCCTGCAGAAGGCCTTTCCAGTAAGACTCCAGTCTGAGGCTCGTGCTCCCCAGAGCCTGCATGTTCTACCCCAAGAGCCTTTTTCTTTGGCTGCATTCATAATGTTTATTTAAATCATCACCTGGTTTGTCTTCAGACCTAGCCAGATTTCTAGAAGTATGTAAGAGAACGATAAAGTCCTAGAAGATTAGAAAAGAAGGATATTGGCAAAAGAGAGAGGGGGGGGGGAGAGGAAAAAAAAAAAAAAAAAAAAAAAAGTTTCATTTCCAACTACAAAGGAAAAAAAAGGGGGGGGAAGGTCCAAGGAGCAACAGTATCTATGAACAGTATCTCCTCTGTCTTGAATCTGGATGTAAGCCATAGCCAAGCAGTGTCCAAAAACTCTGAAAAATTTAGGGGGTTGAATTTGATATTCTAGAAATCAATTTATTAGGGGGGGAATGTAAAATACAAAGTAAAACAGCTAAAATAAGAGAGTATATAGAGGGGGAAAAAAAAGATTTTCCTTTCAGTTTGATACATTGAAGGACAAGAAACAATAAGAGAGTTCAGTTCAGGATTATTTCATATGAGATTAAATTTACCAGAAAAAGGTAAGCAACAGCAACAACAAAGATTCTAAAATACCTACAGATTTCCAGATTTCAATTAGAAATTAGATCTTCAATTAGATGAAGATTTCAGAGCTCAGAATGTGGATATTGTTACTTAAAAAAAAAAAAAAAATTACAGCCCAGATGGATTTAGAGGCTTAAGCCTTTTTAACAATTGAAATACAGTCACAGTTGATTTATTGAATTAGATATGCCAGGAGGCTCCTATTCTTGGACTGAAGCAATTGTAACTGCAATATACATTACAATTCACAAAGGGGTGGGAGTGAATAACTCATTCCTGACGCACTTCCTAATATAACACTTTCTTTTAAAGCAAACTGTTAGTAGACAGAATAGAAAGTTTCTTTGATACATGTATTTGTGTCAGCAGGATATACTATAGGAAACACCTCGTAGACAAGGGATTTAGATGTGATCTTGACTAACTACTGCCCCAGGGCTCTTCATGTCTCCAAACAGAGACGCTGGCTGAACGGAAAAGGAGAGTGGGCACACTCCTCCTCTCTGCTGGACCTGAGTAGGGCTCCTGGCTGAAAGAGCATCATTACAATGAGTAGCAAAGGCTCATTGAAGAACAGTCTCATAGGTGCTGACCCCAGACACCTGTGAGAATTAAAGGATAAAATTTGCCTGGGAATCAGTGTTCAAGCAGTCCAATTCACCTGACTGGTTCAGTAAAGGTGCCATGAGTAAATGAGCCTGGTCATTTGGGACACATCTCAAAGCACTGCAGGAAAGTAGCTAGTGGACCGCAAAAACTAAATTGGTATTCATATGGCAGTAGGCAGAGGTTATTTCAGTGGTGTGAAATATTTTCTGATTCCAACTGAAAAAAAAAAAAAAAAAAAAAAGTGCCAAAGCAATTTGCCAGTGACAATAATGTGTGGTGTAATTTTGAGGATGAAAAACTTTTTGCTGGGCTTGACCCAGTATAAACCACCCCTGTAGAAAATCCCTGGGCCTACTACAGTAATACTTAGTGTTAACCAAATGTATCTGTGCTTTTTATCTAAGTAGTATCTGCCACTTGAATATTGATAAATTGTGTCTACACTTAAGGCAGAGCCCTTAGTCTAGATTTAAGACTAACTCATGCCTTTAAATCATTTCAGTGAATTTGTAAATCCCATCCTTAAAAACATATATATATATATGTATGTATATATATATACACACACACACATATATATATATTTCAGTCTGCTATTTAACACCACAGTGTGATTCTAGCCAAGCCCTGAAATCCCACGCAAGGCAGATTATATTCAGTGCTCTGGCTGTCTACATATTTTCCTCCCCTATGTACCTTACAAGCCAATGCCTGAATACAGTCCTCGAAGCATATCCTTAGCATGCAACCAGGAGACCACATTTAGCATTCTGTCACCCATCGTATTGAACTGATTGATTCTACCAGGATTGTTAATAAAAGCATACTTTCAAAAAAGTATCTTTACTTAAAGGCTTTTTTTTTTATGGCATAGTAGTTATGGCAACTGCTTCCTGCCACCTCCGCTGCCAAAAGCCACAATCCATCCATGAAAAAGTGTTCCACCATCCAAACACATTTTTCAGTGGACAGCAGCATTCCCTGGCTGGAGCTCACTCTTCCCTTCCCTTCTAGCAAACTGGAAGCCAAACAAAATTTGTAACAAATGTGAGCTGAAAGTGAGGAATTAAGTGAACTTCTTACAAATGATTTTGTGCTTTTACACGTACAGACAAGGAAACAAAAAAAAAAAAAAAAAAGGAAAGAAAAAAATCTCAGGGAGGGATAAGATGGGGCAGAAAAAGCCATCCACCTCATAAGGGCTGTTCAATGAAAGAAAATGTTTTTCTTTCCTAGAATACATGTTTGGGATTCAAAATCTCTAAAAGTCTTGGCATAATAGCAATTAAGAAGTTGGTGAGTTAGTTTCCCGTCTCTTTCTGTTTTATTCTACCTTAGAGGTAAGTGACTTGACTTTTTTTATTTTTTTAATTCTGGTGTATTTCCTGCATAATGATCAACATTTATGATTTTGAAAATAAAGTGTTACTGTTCTTTACTGCTACTGAATCTCTGCTTTCATGAGCTGAATAATTCTTGAATTTAGCACTTGACAGCAATGGCGAAACCTTAAAAAAAAAGCCTTAAAATTATCTTTATGGACTTATTTCTAATATTACTTTCCCTCCTTCAGCTTAATTCCAATGCACAGTTGTATGTAGCTTGCTTGTCTTTCCATTGTCCCATTGCCTGTGACCTTTTACCCACTCAGAAAATAATTAACACATTTTCCAGCAGATAGTTGGATGATTTCATGCTCTCCTATTATGAGAAAACATTGTAACAGACCTCTTCAGCAAACACTCTAACATACTGTTCTTCAAGCCACCGTACAGGGAATGAATGTGAATGGACAAGAATGTCAGAATGCAATGAATCTGGAACCACAATGTTGAGATGAATAGCCACTTACAAGGAGTTCTTTTATAGGCTGAATTGGGATTTGTTTATTTTTTATTTTTTAACTACAACACAACCAACACAGGTCACCTCGATTTTTAGCTGGGGATAAGAAGAAGACTTGAATTCCAGTAATAATTTGGCACTACACTCGTTGTTGTCATTAATAATTTCCACCACAGTAGCTTCAGTCTACAAGGCATTTTGCAGACAAATTGCAGAAGCACAGTGTAAGCAGCATAAACACCCAAAAGCACATACACATATACAAGCTTAAAATTTACAAAAAATAGAGTGGAAGCAACTTCAGAGAGAGAGAGAGAGGTCCAATCCAAAATTGTGAGATCAACATTGCTACAGTTTTTCTTCCAAGCCCAGCAATAGGACTGTGGCACCTAGTGTTCTGTGTCACGATGGTTTTCACCAGTTAAGACCCTTTTTCTCCCCATGAGGTACTTACCTTACTGACACTTTTGCCTTTAGATGGATTTTCACTGCCTCCATGAAAGTGATGTATTAAATAGCTATGTTAGGAATTTTGGCTTCTTTTATACAATAACCATACAAAGCTGTTGCAACAACAATTCAGGGTATTTAGAAATCCCTTCCCACTGGTTAGCTTCATAGCAGCAGTCATCAAGTGCCCCCCTTACACGTTCTTAGCATGCACGTGAGTTATGATTTCCAGGAAGGCAAATGGCTAATGGTGGAGTTACGTGAGTTCACTCTGCAATTCCAAAACAGAAGAATGCTTATACCAACAGTGGTCTGCTCCTCGCTTTTGTCTACAGTTCCCAAACTTGAGACAGAATGCATTGCAATGGTATACAACAGCAGAATGAAAAGAAATTAGAAGAAGGGGAAAACACATACGTACAACCCTGCAGCTTTCCTTCTGATATATGTTGTTCATACCGCAAAACAAAATAAAATTCATATCTCCAAGGATTCACTGATAAATTCATTGTTTGGATTTTCTCCCAAACAAGTTATGTCAGGTTGATCCAGGACCAAGCTAGCTTAAAGAACGGGCTGCCATTCAAAATTTAATCCCCAAGTTTCTGATAACTGCAAAATTGAACTGTAAGATTTCAGAATTCACCTATGTTTACCTAGGTCAAATAAAGTGGTGACAAATAGAGAGGCACCAGAAGATACCATTATCCCTGTTTCCCAGAGGAAGCAACTGGAAGACATAAAATCCATAGTTATCCTGTTTTAAGTCACACGGTGAGCAGAAGCACAGCCAGTAAAGTACCATGGGCTGCTAGGTTCCCAAACAGCAATCTAAAATAACTGTTCCTCTCCTACCAGTGTTTTTAACAGCTGCTTTCAGCATCAGGTTGGCTCTCTTGGTTATTTTTCTCATTCAGGCTTCCTCTTGCAACTGCATCCACAGAAGCAGTTCCCCACTGCTGATAGAAGTACTATTTCTGCCTAAAGCAACTCTTGAAGTGTCTTTAAAGAGCCAACCTGGGCACCTTTGCTAGTCAATGGAGAAAAGCAGATACATGGAAGGTGGAACACGGGGCTTTTGCCATTGATCTTTGATAAGACCAACAGTGTTCATGTTTCTCTCCATTGACTGCAAAGAGGGTGGAGAGTGTCCAAGTTATTAGATGCGGAGGAGGCTGTCACTGTCAATCAGATGAATCCATCCCTGGCATCACACTGCTCTACAGACTACTTTATGGTACAATGGTTGATATTTATGCAAGTTGTTTGATAAAGACAAACACTGCTGTCATAAATTATTTCCAGTGGCATGTTGTCTGCCAAGAGTTTATTACACTATTCCACTTATCCTTTTTTGCATGTAAATACATGAAACTGTAGCAACTGTTTCAGTCTTTCAAAAAATAAAAATATAAAAAATGACACTGTGGAGGGGATTCCTTAGACTTGGAATCTGCATATGAAATAGTCTTTATAGGCACCTTTTAGATTCTACAGAGGAAAATGGGCACTTCACACATGCTATTAATTTCACCCTACAGTAGATGTCCATAATAGGCTAGATGAATTGCACATTACAAATGTGTATTTCTTTCCAATGACAAAGGGACATAGGGTTCAGATGCAGACAGCTACAATGCAGATGTCTAAAGCTGAGTGAGATGAATCTCATTCCAGGTCTCAAAAGGGCTGAAAGAGCTTGCAAGTGATATCCTGTTTCCAAGGAGTTTTCAAGTAAAATCTCAGTTCCAAATGGTACTATAATTCTTTCCAAAAATTGACTGGATGGAGGAAGGTTTGTTCTGCAGCATTTTTTTTCACTGAGCTACCATTGTGAGAATTAGTAATGTTCCAGTTCAGACTCTTATTCTCTATCATCCCTCCCCCTTACCTCCTCCAACTCTTACTTCATTGCAAAATTATCTTTAAGCTTGTGTAAGAAACTATACATCCTCCTCAGTACAGAAAATATCTACAGTGAGTTCAAAACTCTTCACAATGTAAATGCTGTGTATATGCATATTGTGATGATTTTAAGAAAAATGCTTCTCTTCCCCCCCTTCTTTAAAATATATTTCTGTAGAGCGTAAGTGGATCTCATTTGTTTGCTAGGACTGTTACTTGCAGAATTTTTAACCAATATGATGTTGTTTAAAATCAAATTATGAAAGCCTTGGAGAGACACCAAGTTATTTGCATCATTGAGCCTTAATATACTATATTTAAATACTGTGTTACTCCAGACCTTTTTAAGTTAATTACTTAAGTATATTTTAGTACTGACTATTGCAGCTGAGTATCCCTATTGCACAACTAATATTGGTAAGACTTTAGCTTCAACAAGCTGTGACAATAAGGTTGAAAATGTCACCATGCACAACCTGAAAAGGCCATGGTGGCTTTGTACGCTCCGTGCTGTGCAGAATCTCTCACTTTCAGTGAGCAGATCTTTTTCCTGTGCTAAATAATAATAATAATAATAATAATTAAAAAAAAAAAAAAGGAAAAAGAATAAGAAAACCCACCTCCTCACCCATTCATTCTGTGCGTTTCTGCTGTCTCTTCTTTTTTGGCTTTTTTACCCATAGTGAATAAAGGCAACCAAGCCAGCTGGTGCTTCCATGCCTGTGCACAGCTTTTCCACAGGTGTCACTCAGTTCTCTTGAATACACTCCAATTTCTTCTCTTAAGAAAATCCCAACTTCCATGTTTCTGTTTTATTACAACAAAATAGCAGTTGCAATCATATTGTAACCAAATGATTATATGAGTCAAATGCCTTTCCTGAGCTGTCAAAGAAGAATAAAAGAAGAAATAACTCCACAAACATAAAATTTTGACTTCCTTTTCTGAGCCAATACAATCAATTTAAATGGCTTTAAATTCATGAGTGCATAGAGCTATGGAGAACTCAGTGCTTCTTAGGAGTCCATTCTGGCTGTGTCACTAAGAAATACAGAACTGAGCAAAATACTAAAGACTCACTGAGGGAAGAAGCTTTGGAAAATGTGGTGAAAGAAGTTTTTGTATCCAAGCAGACTTTACACTGTTTGATCCCCACATCTCTCACAGTTCCTGGGATGTTTTTGGCTTTTTTTTTTTTTTTTTATCCTTCTACTTTAGCTCTGGGTTAACAGGCAACCACATTCAAAAGAGAAAATACATGGGAATCAAACATTTGTGGAAGGCAAATGGTCTCTCAAATCTTTTTGGTACCCAAGTGACTTCTGCTCTAAGCAAAGGCAGTGTTCTTTCATTTGTGTTGTTTACTTTTACATGTGAGATTTGATTAAAGTCATGAAATTTAAATTGTAGAAAGAAAAAAAAAAATGACTCTAGGATGTAAAGTTTCTTCCTCTAGTGCTTTTTCTGAACACTCTCATCTTTAAGTTGTTTGTTGTGTTTGTTTGTTTTTTTCCACCTTCAGCTATTTCATCATAAACTGGAAGGTGACTAGTAGAAATATGTCTTGTTCTTCCCAGCACAGACCAACTAAGCTAATTTAAAAATGAAAATAATCAGCCCTACATGTTTAAGAAGGTAGTGACAATAGGACAGAGTCTGTCCTTGCTAACACTTGCTAGTGCATGCAGCTCTGTTTGCATTGTTGGAATGACTCCACACTGCACTCACATAAATAAAAGCACTTCTGGCCCAACAACCACATATTTACAGAGGTCAATATATAGTGGTGGCATCAGTAGCTCTGAAAGAATCAAATATTTTAACTACAGTGCCTAACTCCTGAGTAATTTTAACACAATTATGCTGCTCACCAAATGTCACATTGTCATGTTTAGAAAAGTATAAATGTTTTCATGTGGTGTAGAAAAGTAATATTTACGTACAAAGTTTTTCTGCTTATATAAGTGTGCTTGTCCTCAACTTTACTGTTGGTCTAACATAGAATTATCTAAGGGGATTTCTACTTTTGCACACAAAATTACAGAACTAAGCTATTGAACTATTTCTTTGAATATTCTTAGCTATTTTTATGCATGCATGTGTTTGTGTTTGTGTATGTCCATATATCAGGTAGAGCAACTAAAGGTTTTTTAGTGCCATCTTTTGGGTGGCCCTAATACTACAGAACAGATTATTCAAATCAATTACACATTTGCTGTCTTTTCCTAGCCACGTGGTACAAGCTTCTTAAATTTGTTTCTAGACCGTCTGGAGGTTGGTTGAGGGTGGGAAGGGTTGGGGGTATAATAATTATTTTATTTTCAGATTACAGCTCTCTATAAGATTTTGCTTTCTAAAGTATATTAGCATTTAAGGTCTCTAAAGAACAAATGGACAGAGTGCAGAGGGGGCTGCACCAGTTACAGGCTGTGCTAGTTGGGGGTGCAAGTGTGGGGTCACTATTTGCTGCCATGGGACCAACCTGCCAGGATCCATGAAAGGAATGCAACAAGGTATGACTGGTCACAGCCAGTGTAATATACCATAGAGGTAGACCAGTGCTCAGTAGCTGGGTGAGAAAATATGTGTTTAGACCTCTGGTTTGGCATGAGGGTGTTGTGGAGCTGCTGGGGATGGGAAGTGCCTTACCAGTCTCATACCAAATTGCAGAGTTGAGGGAAAAAATGGGTCAGAGGAGTCTCACCCACAGCACCTCTTTGAAAAAGGACAGCTATTACAGTTCCTATAAGCTCCTTTAAGGCACTCCTATGGTGAAGTATATGTCCATCCTTGCAAAACCAATCAAATGTCATATTCAGCTTAGACTATTCGGCTCATGATAACTGCAAATTACCCTGATAGGTAGCAGACACCTATGTAACACTGCATTTTTATTTTTATTTTTCAATTTTCAGGAGACTGTTTTTAAAAGTGCTTACCTTTAATTACATGATTTTAATCTTCTTCCAGAATCAAAACACTTCCAGCCCTCTCTACAACCACAGTTAAGTGAAGCCCATACATGGTTGAGTGGCAGTAGTCAGATAACAGAGAAGCTCAATGTGAGGATGAATTGTTGGGAGTGTTTCCATGCTGCATAAAGAAATCCCCTACCCCTTTCTTAGAACACAAATCCCCAAACCCTAAGCCGAAAAATATTTTCCTATTTAGATATACTGTTTTTTTCCAACTTTGGCTCTTGTTCGTTCAGTTTTATAAGATAATCATCTACTTATCCCAGTCACACCCTATATCACAAACTTTCTTCTTTCTGATTCCTAACATCAGACCAACAGTAAACTTATTACTTCTATTCCATCTTTATTCCATATTCCTTCCTACCTCCAAAAAAAGATCATATGTCAAACATTTTTAAAAAAAGCACCCAAAAATCCAACTACACACCTACATCCATGCCATAAAATCAAATGCCTACATGAAATACTACACCCAGGGTGTAGTGGTAACTAATAACCAAATCTAGCCATAAAACTGCCCTTCCACAGATGGTCTAAGATAGGATTAGATGACAATGTCCTTTTGAAAAGGCCTGTTGTCAACAGGTTTTGTCTTAAGCAAGAACAAATTCAATGGAGTGAAGTATGAAATTCTTTCAGCAGGGTTTTCTTCCACTTTAATGAGAAGAGAGATGCCTTTCTTCTCCTAATCCCTTTCTACCCTGGGACAAACATGCTAACTGGCTACTCCCTATGGAAAAGTGTGCCATTGGGAGAGTACAGGACTTGGACATAGCTGAGCTTTGGGTATCCCCTTACCAGTAAGGTAAGCACACACAGAGCAGGTCAAGGTTCACACTGTGCTTCCTGACTCATGATCCCAGAGACTGTATAGACAGAGCCAAAGGCATTATTCATGTGTGTAACATTTACTTTAGATATTTACAGCATTTGGCCTTGAAGTCTAGAGCACCAGCTGACCCTTTTTTGCTAGCTGTTATGCTTGAAATGACATATGCACACACTGCAAAATTTTGGACAAGGCAGCCTCCCAAACAAAATGCTGATGTCTGCAATTAAACTTATCTCTGTGTGGAAATGCTCCCTAGGCACCAATTCCTAGGCCAAGTGCTTGTTGGAGGCTTTCTGGAGGTGTCAGAAGGTTTGCATTCCCCTACCCTTGGATAATCAAACACAGCTCACAAGCTTGTTTGGATGTTGAAATAAGCCCAAAGAGGGAGTTTATGCATGTATAGTTTGTAGCATTTTAGGCATGTGAGCCTGGGAGGTACTGCCTTCATTAGTGTATTCCTTCCTCTGCTGTGACAGGAGGTAGATACAGGTAATTCAGTTCAGAAATTCATCATGTGCCCTTTTACAGTCATTGTGCCCTTTACCTCCATCCCTCCTCTTGGAAAGCATATCTACCCATGTGCACCTGGAATCGAGTCTTATCATGAAACTGCACCTGCAATGGTCCACATAGGCACATAGGCTACAGCAGCCTCCAACATCAATAACCTGATGTCCTTTCATTGGCACTAACAATTAAATGTCTGGCTTGTGGACAACCACCATTTATATCACTTATTGTTACAGCTTTTGGTACTTCTCACATCACAACTGTATAATCAAATGATCCACACGGGAGTTAAAACAGATACGTGTGTATTTCCATAGCCCTTGCAGAGTTGCAGTGGTACAAAAGACCCGCACTGTACTAAGAAAGCAGTGTGTGTGTTCCGGGGCACTGCTGTGGACAGAAGCTAAGAAGAGACTTTCTCCTTCCAGCCACACAGATCAAAGCCCTTGAATGCAAAAGAGATGCTCAAATGACATGAAGTGAATGGGCCTCTGTTCAAGCGCAGCTGTCTGCCGATATGTAAAAAATACTGTGGGATTAGAGCCACAGAGATTAACATAAAGCAACAAGTGCTGGCAGTTTTAGCAGTGGATGTCCTCACCTTAATTGACTTTTGCTTTTCTGCCCTCCCTGAAGTAAACATCATGAGCTAATGTTGCCACTTACAATTTCTGAGCTTTTGGTGTCTTATGTCATAGCTTTAGCGTTTATAGTTTTTCAGCTTGTTTCCCATACTATGTTTGAGTTTGAATCCTTTTGAAAAGGTAAAATGACAACATTTTTCTTGGAAAGCTTTGAAATGCACATTAATAAAGTTGGTAGGGCCCTCTCAGTTAAATTTGGTTTCAGTTTTTTGTCTCATTAGTAATTTCTTTACACGACCTATTTTTGCTCATGTATTTACCATATAAAGCAATGACAGATCGGTTGGCATCACTAGAATTATAAAAATAAATGCTCTTATAAGTGGAATTTTTTTACATATTTGCTAACTTACCTGGTGATGCCTTGGTTTTAAAAAGTGTGTTACATGTGACAGCTGTGTATATTTGTGCTGTAGCTAGGATTTTTATATTACTCCCAGTTCATAAATATTTTTGAGCAACAACCTAGAGAATTTAAATGTTTAAGAAAGAAAATATTGAGAAAAGCAACACACAATAACAGATTTTCCATCTTCTAGATGACCAGGAATTGTGTTGTTCTACTTTTTACACATAAGAACAAGTTCAGGCTCAGACAGGAACCCTCCCACGGGACTTTGACAGTCTCAGAGAAAAAATTTCCCTAGCTGTTTTCGTTAATGCCTTTGAAGCCACATGGTGGCTTTCAGACCATGGGGTGTCAGCCCCAGAAGATCAGAAAGACCTCTCCAGTCAGTGCCCCTCATCAATTCCTACAGGACTTCCCCAGACTGTCCCTGGACCAACCCAGTGCCACCTTGTGAGAGCAGCACATCCATCATTGCCCAGGTGACTTGGGCCAGCAGCTCCCCCAAGCCTGAAACAGCCCAGAGCAGTCAAGAGCAGAATGGAGGTCACCCTCTTGCTTCTTCACCCACTTGTATTTTGTAAGGGGCATGTAAATGTCCCTCAGCACACAGCTGACCCAGGCAGAGGCAGCTGCAACCCAAGGTTTCTTTCAAAGGTTGGCAGCAGATCTGTTCCAGAGAATCTGGGGTTGCCTCAGCTGTACTCCTAGGGAGCCAGAGGCCAAAGCAGACATCAGACTGAGCTCTCTTTCACAACAGGAGAGCATTGCCAGTGAGTAAGGATGACACTTGCCTTCCAGTTATGCCCAGCTTATGATCAGAAATGATCACTGATTTTAGGTAGGCATAAAATTATTATGTTAAAAAAAAAAAATCCATGTGAAACTATGATGCATTTTTATGCCCATGATATTTTAATCACACATAAATACATTTTGAATTAAAACACATAACCCTTTAAATAAACAAAAGGTGGAACTCAACAGTAAGAGAATGAGACAAAGTACAGAGACTGGTTGGTAGACATAGATCCACATATTCCTAGCAGATCTGAGACATTTCAAAACCTGATAATTTTCTCTTGATGAGCCTTAATCATATACCCAAATATCTACCTTTACCTTAAGTATAGCTTTTAACTTTAAAGCATGTATTTGGCAATCTGAACCATTCAGTCAAATAAATTGTGACTTTAGCATGACACTCAAGGAAATATGAAAGAACGTTATGGTATCATGAATGTCGCGTGCTCCCTGATTTCAGTTTTTTAATACCCAAAACTATAACATAGTTGTGCCACACTATGTAAAAAAGAGCTGGTGGCAGAGCAAAGGCAGCACATCAACAGAGGTCCCATGCTTAAATTTATGCCCATGGGAGGGAAATCAAAGGATGTATCTACACATGTATAGTGAAGACTTGCATAAATGTGTATTAAAGCCAAAAGGAGAAATTTAATGATGCTAAATGGAAGTTAAAAAAAAAGATAGGTTTTGTTTACCAGCTTATTGGCGTTTGGTCTTAAGCAGGAACTTTTTCCAGAAGATGTACTGGTAACAAGAGTGATGGTACAAATCTGGGTATTGCTTTTCTAAGATTCATTTATTTCTTGCTGTACTCTCCATGGTACAACCTGACAGAGAGCATGGGTGGAAGGTTGTTTTAAAAACTACATTGCTTGAATAAGTCATTGCACATGCTTCCTCTTGATATAATTTGTAAACAGAATATTTTAGCCAACATTTTATTATGTTTTCAATTCTGCAAACACTCGAGGGGTTAATAAGATGCCAGAACTCAAGCCTAACTATAAATATTTCCAGGATTGGGGTCTACGTGTCTGCTCAAGTTCTCTTTGTTAACATTATATGATTGAGCTGTGTATTACATCACCACAATAAGGGCTCCTCACATGGGCAAAATGTATTAATAGTCTTAATATGGAGTTGTGCAAGCAAGGTTATGTGCCAGAGGAGTGGCTCACTTGAGCTGCTCCAGATTGGCTGGGGAGATAGCAAGTGTGACTGTGCAGTGAACTATGACAGTAATTTAAAATCTTCCAAAAACTGGAGGGAGTAGCAAAGGGAAGATCCTGCTGCCCCAGAGCTCAAATTCTTTCTGCTAATGGCTACCGGTCTGATCTGGCATGTTGTTCTGGTGGTCACATTGCTCATTATTTCACTGGTTTAACTATTTCTGTAAAATAGCTAAAAGTTATTGATATGATCACAGTTTCTAACAATCCTTTGGAACCTTTCTAAGATGAATGGAACTCCCTCTTTCTTTCTCTGCTTTTGGTGGCGGTGGTTAGGTTTTTGTTCATTTTGTTGATTTTGGGTGGGTTTTTTGGAATACTCTTCCAAGTGCTCATGTGCGTAGGCATCTACTTTCTTCAGAAGTGACAGTACTCATTGCTGTACTCATTTGATGGAAGAGTGCAGTAACAATGGCATGCAAAAAGTGCATATACGCCAAGGGAAGCTTCTAAAGAAGCTAAGAAGCTTCTTTATGGAGGAGCAGAGAAAGTGTCAAGTATTAGATTTTGCATGCCTTGGAAAATCTTACACTGTAAACAGGCAAATGATAAAAGCTGAGGATATGAGTTTCTGTGTCAGCAGCAAACATGCCATTTCAGTGGCCTTTCCCATCACTGGAAGACGGGGGTTTCGGTTTGAACATCATGAAACATTTTTCACTGTGAGGGTGACCAAGCACTAGCACAGGTTGCCCAGAGAGGCTAGGGAGTCTCCATCCTTGGAGATGTTCAAAAGCCATCTGGATATGGTCCTGGGCAACCTGCTCTAGGGTGGCCCTGTTTGAGCAGGGAGGTTGTACCAGTTGACCTCAAGAGGTTCCTTCCAGCCTCAGCCATTCTGTGATTCTGTAATCCTGCAATTTCTTGCTTACTCTTTACCTAACATTAAAGAAGTGCAAAGAAGTAATCTCAAGCTCCAGTCTATAAACAGAAAACAAGGGGAATCAAAAGCAGAAAAAACTAAGAGGTAACCATCCCATGTCCTGTTCAAAATGTGGGTTCTGCTGTCAAAAAGTAAATACAGATTAACAACATAATAAGCCCTGTCCTGAATGTCTTCAGTAGCTGAAGTTATGGCTCTACAGCTGAATTTATGAAGTTATGAGTTATGGCTCTGTGAGGCTCTGAAGATATATATGAATTGCATTGGTAATGCCAAAGGTATTTTGTCTTACTGCTAATAACTTGCTGAATCTTTTTGTGCCTCAGTTTTCTACCTGTTAATTAAAGATAAGGTTCACTATGGGCTTTTGAAGTGATACTCCTTAATGACTGAGTTGCTCATTTAAAGCCTCATATGCGCAATGAGGGAGTCAAAAATACACTGTTTAGAAGGAGGCAATTATTACTGATGGCTCTGGAAAGCCAGCAAGGTTTTAAAAAACAGAGTTAAGCCAGCTACTGGATTCTACATATTTATGGCTTTTGTTAAACCTAAGTTTAGGTGATTTGCTCCTCATCTCAGAAGGAGTCTAGCAGAGCTAGGCCTCCCAAAAGTTGCAAAGACATCTTATCCTATTTTGGTATACACAAAAAAAAAAAAAAAAATGGTATACATCCTATACACATAGGACGGTACTTAAAACCATGACTTTACATTATAATCTCTTGTAGCATTTCCGAAATATTTGCTTAGGCCATGGTATAAATTGATGAATGGCTGGATTAAAGCATCTAAATAAAGATCCTGATGCAAATCCCCAAATTTTCTGTTAAGTAAAGCTGCCTTTTAAGGTTGTCCCTCTTGAGGTATGTATTGCTGAGATTTTTACTCGCTTACATGTTATTTCCATCAGTTCAGAATAAAATAGATGCAGGCAAGAGTATTTCATGCTTGGCTGGCTAGCACCTCTCCACTTGTGATATAGGTCCAGTTTGGCAGCAAGATAGAAGCTAACAGCTGATCTCCATTACAATTGCTTGCAGATAGTGCTGAGATTAGTGAGAACACTGGGGAACCTTAGGTAACAACTCTTTTGCCTTATAAAAGTTGCACTGATGCATCAAAATCCCTCTCTTTTGAGAAGTAAAACTCAAAACTATGAAGGCTTATTATTCAATTGCTTCATGCAGAAATGCCTAACTTGCTATTTGACCAAAGTTTTGCTCTGCTTTTTGAGCAATGAAGGCATTTCTCCATTTAATTGTCAAATGGCTACTGTTTCAGGGTTGCCTTAAGACTCAGAATTCACTGAATCACAGAATGGTTGAGATTAGAACAGTCCTCTGGAGGTCATCATTATGTCCATGGGTCCAACCCCTCTGCTCTGGAAGGGTCACATAGTGCTGGTTGCCTAAACAGGTTTTGAGGATCTCCAAGGACAGAGACTCACCAACCTCTCTGGGCAACCTATGCCTGTGCTCAGTCACCTACACTGGGAAGAAGTGTTTCATGATGTTCAGGTTGTACCTGTGTTCCAGTTTGTGCCTGTTGTCACTTGTCCTGTCACTAGGGACCACTGAAAAGAGTTTGGCTCTGTCCAATTTGCACCCTATATACTATACACTGACACCACATACAACCACAGTTAGAAAGGGCCTAACTTTTTTTTTTTTCCTAGATGACATGGTTATGCAAGATGGAAAAACATTATGCCAAACAAAAAGAAAGTTTTTGCAGGTGCTACAGCAAAAGCATTTTATCCAACATCAGCAATCTCCAGGCACATAGAGGAAAGTTGAGGCTCTTTGGAAAGGGAAAGGGAGAAAGAGAGGGACCCTCTCAGAACAATTGAGACCAAAAGGAACACCAAGAACTGCAGTTCAAGGAGGCCAGACTCAGCCCTGCACATCAAGAGGAAATTTTATCTAAATCAGCTTTTAGCAAGACATGGATTAGATGAGTCTAAACATGTATATAAATTGTTTGGGGAGTGGAAAGTGGTTAAGCACTTTCCTTAATGATTTTTGTTCTTTGTTAAATATGCTTACTGCCAACTATTGAATAGCCAGCATAATGGGGAGGAAGGGTGCAGCAGAAAAAGCTGAAATAAATAAGGGGAAGATAAAGGATGTAAACAAGACTACCAAAATCATACAGAGAGAGTGTGAGGAAGAAAAAGGAATGGATCCTCATACTAGTAAGACCTCGTGCAAGTTAAGCTCTGCATAGTATTACATGTATGTGGCAGTTTAGGTCTGGAAGCTGTATTGCAACCAGCTAATAAACCCAGTAATGGTAAGACAGCAACATCACATCAGTGTTTCTTTCTCTCCTGCCAGGCTGAGCTGCTCTTTTCCGCGACTTGCTAGGATGCATCATAACCTCCTCTGCTAAGCTGACACAATTGCTTGTGCAGCTGGCAGTGTGAGAATTGGGGTGAGTGAACTGCCCAGCTAGAAATTTAAAGAAAATATTTCTTATTTGTGTCTAAATTTCTTGGTATTTATTATAATGTGTATCAGGCTCCCATCACAAAGAAAGACCAGTGGATGTCCAGTTAGACCAGGACAGCAATAAGGAGAGCACTGTCTAGCAAGATAGAAAGCTCCCTGGAATCAGTGGTTGATGCCCTCATCTGCTGTGACAATAATTTTCTCCTACATCACATGAATGTTTTGAAGGTAAGAAAAAAAATATATAGGTACAGTGATGAGTTTTCATTATGAGAACTTTCATGGAAAGTATAACGCTTCTTGCAGTACTTGTGCCCAAAGTACACTGAGAAAGTGTGGTATCTGTTGAAATTGCAGCGTGATAAAAATATCAAAATGTCAGTGGAACTCGGGGTATGCATGAATGTGCTTCGTTCTCTTTGCCAGTTGCCAAGGGACTTTGCAGCCAACGTTATGGTTACGGTTATATTTAACTTCTGAAACATTTTGCAGACATACTATAATGCAACATTTTGTTTTGCCTGATTCCTTTTATTTGATCCGTTCTTTCTAGGGAGATTTTTGTATATTTGACACTAGCAGTTGTTTTGACCGTGAAAATTTGGATTTAGGTCAGCTGTTCCATTAGCCATTTAGATGGTAACACAAATTCCTCAGCAGGAATACTTCTACCACCAGGAAGAGAAATACATGTGTCAGACCCCAACAGTCCTCTAAACCACTTGCATGTGATATGAATTCACATTCTGATGCAAACCTTCAGACCAACTGTGCTCTGGTAACAGATTTTGCTAAGGTATGTGACTAATAATAGTTGGGGGAAGAGGTTAACAAAAAGCTTAATGCTAGGCTGCCCCCTCCCCCTCAGGTGTTGATCTAGCCAGAAAAGTGTTATTAAATATATGTGCAGCTTTGCCTCCACTAGTCTCAGAATGTATCATTAAAATGCATTAGCTCACAGGTCCAAACAAGCACATCAGTCAACAAACAGCCAGGAGCTGTTAACAACCTTTGATGTCTTGGATCAGATAGGGATACTACGGTAGACAGTAATATACATGGTTATGAGTAGAGCCAGCTCTTGGTCAGGATGGAGGCCTACTCTCCTGCACCAAGCCAATTCAGGTCAAGCGTGTCAGCCAGCATAGACCATCAGCGATGCACTGCCATCCTCCTTCGGATGCAGTCAACCACAGAAGGAAAGGTGCTCTACATCCATTCAAGTGTGACCCACATCATCATCTTCATTGGATATGACCTACTGTTACTGCCAGGAGCGAACTATGAGTTGTGGCTGTAAAATGAGGAGGACACTGAGCAACAGGTGACTAGAGGGGGTTTACAGCTGCCCAACAAACAATAAGGGAACATTAGGACACATTACTGCACTCCCTGTACACAGAGCTGACTTCTGCCCTCCTTATTTTTAATTTCCCTCTGCTCCTATCCTACAACAAAAATGGACGAAAATATTTCATTGTGGACAAAACTCAACATACTTTTCACCACACTAATTTCAGGAACAGATAAACAGTTAAACTACTTGTAAAACCTTTTATAAAGCAGCTTCAAGAAAAATTCAACTGAAAGCTAGTTTGGCAACTAATAACATGGTCTTTAGGAGATCCATAAAGTAATCTCGATTACATATGCCTCTACCTGTGCTCAGCAAAAAAAAAAAAATGTTAAAGAGAGAAATTATGCCATCATTCATAATGCCTGCAATTGTATTAAAATCATTGAGGTGGTATTACATTAAGTCAGTGCAAAATACCTTTGTGATCTAAGTAAGGACTGGCATCAACTAAATGGATTCTAATTTCTACTGGTTTAAATTAAGTTAAGCTTCCTGGCTGCCCTTACCTTTACAAATTGAAATAGCCTAAATCCTGAATCCAAAAGTCTGGTGCATTATATCTGCTGAATAATAAAATTATTGACTCATGCAGCCAGAGGTACACTAAGTTCCCATTCGGTTCGTTTTTGATGAAAGCTTACTAGTGGAAAGCAGAAAGAAATGGTAGTTCTTCATTTTGAGTGCATTCAGGCCTATAATATAAGCTACTTAGGAATAAAATCTGGTGGGTCCCAAAATTCGTGTATTTTTCAGCAACTTTGATTGTTAGCTCATGTAAAAGGTGAAACTATGGGAAAACTGTTAACCAAATTGAATCACAGTTCCCCTCCAAAAAAAAAGTTCCTACTAGTCATTCAAGTTGAAGTCATTAAATCAGAGTTTTCTGTCATATTCCACTTTAACATCTTGTTATCCTGCTTAATAAAAATTAAGTGTTAATGACATCAAAATCAATAATAAATGGAAAAGAGTAATAAGCTTTGCAATTTTGTATATCACAAAAGACATTAAAGTAGATCAGAAATCCATAAATAATCTTGTTCGCTACAGCCATTCATCCTGAGTGACAATGGATTCACTTTTTCTGCACGAAGCCAAACCTCTCAGACAGCTCCGTGTTGAGAAGGGGAATAGAAGTGTTGTTTATGGGTGAGCCTTTCAGTAGTAACCAGCAGTGATGGGACAAGAGTTCTGCAAAATTAGATCAATTTCTGGGAAAAAAATAAAAGGATTAAGGTTATTGGAAGTGTTCCTTTGAGCATTTTTTTTGTCTCCCATCCTCTGTTCAGTGGGACTAATGTGCCATCTGCTGTTTTAATACTAAATTGTTATAGTTTTTTAAAGCTGTTATCCTGTTATCATTCTGCAGCATTTGAACAAAAAGGCTGAAAAAAAAGTCTTTTTTTTTTCAATTTTGGAAACAGCAGCTTATACAAACACTGGAAAAGAAACTGAAACTTCACCATTGTTAATATTGCTCCGATGCTGTAAACATTTATGGGTAATCCACTTAAAATAAAACGCACTGCTGACTAAAATACGATGATCTATTAGCTCCATCTGGTGGCTATCTTTGCATTACAAGTTCTTGAATTTTTCCCGAGAAACACTAGAACACTAGCGATTTATTAAAAAATGTTCTATGCCTTTTCTAGGTTTTACTCTCATTAAGTGAAATTCTGCAAATTTTCGGTAAGTTTAGCTTTCTAAATATCATAATTTTAATAGGGATTTTCATTTCTACATAATATGGTTGCAGATTTGATATGATATGGATTGCAAATATGCATACACGTGCTTCCTAGTTTTGCACAATGCAGCTAAAGACATTAGAATTATTTGCAGAAGTAGATTTAAGCACTTGCAATACTACACTCACTGTGTAGTGCCACTACATGTCCGCTAAGAGCCAGACCTTTTGCTTGTAGTTGTAAATGTTCCTTCACCCATGCTCACTTACTGCAAATCGTTTCCATGCCTTTTCACAGCAGCACATCCAGCAATAGAAGAACAAGGCAATTGCTTAGTGGTTGCCACTTTCCTAAAGCACTTTCTTGGACATTATATAAAAAGCTTTAAACCAACTGTCCTAACCACAGAAGGCCTGAGAAGAGTTCTGAAATTTAAGCGTTTCTTCCAAAGCATAGCTGGAAACCTGGGAGATGAACCGTAAAACATTGTCCAAGAGAATTTTTTATAAGAGAGTGCCACCTGGTGGAACACGGTGAAGACTTTACTCACAAAAAAAAATCTTTTAAGGTGGTCGGGAGATTTTAAATCGGAGCTTTTCAATCAAAAAGGACCAGCAAAACATTGTCACAAAGCTGTAGATGGCTTGGTGGCCACTGAAGTGGCCCAGCTCTAGTCCCTCCTGATGCATGCACTGTATCCATACAGTGACAGGCTGGAGGTTGCCGTACTTTTAATGGGTCTCTTTGCAAGCATAACAATTTTCAGTCTGAAGCTCAAAAATAAGTTACAAGACCTCCCTTTCAATTCTACATTTTATATGCCATATTTCTAGACTACTAAGCTCATAATTCCCCAAACCTTCAAAACACGTATAACTGCTATCGTGTGCAACACAAAACTAGCAGCATGAGTGGGCCACACCTCTGTCATGTCTCCTGTCCTGGGAAAAGCATGGTACAGCTGGGTGTACGTTGCTGGATCTCAGAGATCACCACTCATCTCCAAGTCTTGAGAGAAAAATCAGGCCTCTGTTAAAACTGAACGCGTATTTCTGTCCCGAACTTGTTAATGGGCAGCAGTTGCAGTTTCTCAAAGCCAAGGCTCTGCTAAAAATGCACAGGCTTTGGCTGCCGTATCCCAAGTAAAATCCCCCATTTGATTTTGTTCATCGTTGTGTGGGACAACAGCACTTTTGTGGAGTAAGTAACTGGAAAATCCAGTTCATCTATCCATGTGCTTTTTTTTGCAGAAGTTGAAAAGTTGGATGTTTCTAAAAATGTAGGATTTACACAGCGCCGTGGGAAACAAATGTGTTATCTGAACTTGACAGATAATTGGCCTGTGCAGTTGACACTGAAATACGGCTCCACATTTATCTGACGTTGAGTTAGGACAAAAACCCTTCGGTTTAGATTCAGGTGCTCCTAAGAGAATGGTGGATGTGTGAAACCATTGAAATGCTCGCTTCTGTCAGAAGGATGGTGCGTTTGCTAGTTCTGTCATCAGCCTGTGAGTTTTACCTTTGTGTTAAGTCACGGCATCACCTGATGCTGAAGCATTTTATTTTGGGGATTGTCACTGATCGGTGCAGCAGCACTTGTGTTTGTATCTTGTATCTAACACTGTTTCTCGCCAGTTCTTTGCCCTCGGCCTCCAAAAGGCCTCCGCAGCAGGGGGAAGCAGCCGTGCCCATCGCAGCTCAGGCCGCACGGCGGATTAGCTGTACCACCGCGGCCCGAAAGAAAAACCCTGGCTGCCCCTACGTGCGCGCCTCTGTTTAAGCGATTTACAGCACGAACCATTTCCCAGAACTACAGGTGCACGGCCTAGTAGGGCCGGGAGCGGGTGAAGAGTGTGTGTAGGGGAAAGGGGGGGGGGGGGAATAATAGGAAAAGCCGCGCCCCCGACCCGCGGCTCAATGGGAGGGGGCACCCCGCCGTCGGAGGGGGCCGGGGCTGACGGCGAGCGGCGGGGGAAGGGGCAGAGGGGCCGGGGGAAGGGGCCGGGACCCCGTGGCTGCTCGCCTCGCCGCGCCGCGCCCCGTCCCGCCCCGCCGGGGGCTGGTGGGGGGGCCGGGGGCGGGGGCCGCCTGCCGCCGCCGCCTTACGCAGGCAGTGAGCTCAGCGGGCCGGGGCGGGGGGCGGCGCGGCGGGGGGCGGCGGGCCCCGGCGGGGTGGGGGCGGCCCGGCAGAACCCCATAAAGGGCGGCCGCCGCCGGCCCCGGCCGCCGCACTCAGCCCGCTCGGCGGAGCCGCCCGGATCGCAGCGGAGGGCCCGGGGCGGAGGGGCCCGCCCGCCCGCTCGCTGTTTTATTTTATTTTGAATTATTTTTATTTTTTTTCCTGCTTTTTTGCTTTCTCGTCCCGCTCCTCTCCGCGGGGAAGGGGGGTGTCTCGGCGATCGTCCCCCAGCATCCGCCCTGTGGAAGTGCACCCGAGGCCGGCCCGGGGCTGCCGGAGGGGACTCGCCGGAGCTTCCTCCCCGCTCGGAGGGCAGGGAAAAAGAGGAGCGGCGGCGCGGAGCGGAGCAGAGAGAAGGAGAAGGGGGCCGGGAGGCGGCCGGAGAGCGGGGCCGGGCTGCCCCTCGCACACCCTGCCTCGCTCCCTCCCCGCTGCTGCCATGGGGAAGTCGCCGCCGCCTCTGCAGTGATCGCGGGACTGCCGGCGGAGAGAAGCCTCCACCGCCCGCAAAAACCAACACCCCCCCCCAAAAAAAAAAAAAAAAAGAAAAATACATATATATAAGCAAATCTCGCTCTCCGCCTTTTACAAATTAACGACCGAGGCAGAAAGGCTCCGCCAGGCCAGCAGCAACCAGCCTTCCCCGCCCCGAGCCCGGCGGCCGCGATGAGGACCGGGGGGCGCCCGCTGGGGGTGCTGGTGCCGGTGTTACTGGCGGTACTGGTGGCGCTGGGACCGTGCAGCGCCGAGCCCCCCGCCACCGCCCGCCAGGCGCTGGTGCGGCCGCGGCGCCTGGGCGCTGCCGGCGGCCGGGAGCGGTTCCGCCTGGACGCCTTCGGGGAGCGGCTGACGCTGGAGCTGGAGCCCGACAGCAGCTTCCTGGCCCCGGACTTCACCCTGCAGTACCTGGGGGGGCCGCCGCCCTCCCCCTCGCCCTCCTCTCCGCCGTCGGGGGACGAGCTCTCCCGCTGCTTCTACTCCGGCACCGTCAACCGGGACCCGGGCTCCGCCGCCGCCCTCAGCCTGTGCGCGGGGATGCGCGGAGCCTTCTCGCTGCGGGGCCGCCAGTACCTCATCCAGCCGGCCCCCGGCGTCGGGCACCGCCTCGGCGTCCACCTCCTCCGCCGCCGCCGAGGGACCCGACGGGGAGATCCAGCAGCAGCCGCCGCCCGCTGCGCCGTGGCAGAGCCGGGGGCGGAGGAGCCGGAGCCGGAGCCGGAGGGGCCCGCAGGTAGCCGGCAGCGAGGGGGGCGAGGGGCTGCCCCGACGGGGGGACGGGACGGGGCCTGCCGCAGCCACGCCTCGGGGGGAACGCGGCTAAGGGTGCCCCGAGGTCGGGTGCTGAGTCCCGGTGGGTGTCGGGTTCCCCGGCGTGGGGTTGTATGGCCATCCCCTGTGCCGCTCACGTGTGCTTTGCCCCTGTCTCCCTCGCTTTCCAGAGGCAGAAACGAGGAGCAAAAGGAAAAAGCGGTTTGTGTCCAGCCCTCGCTACGTGGAGACCATGCTGGTGGCCGACCAGTCCATGGCTGAGTTCCACGGCAGCGGGCTGAAGCACTACCTCCTGACGCTGTTCTCCGTGGCGGCCAAGCTCTACAAGCACCCCAGCATCCGCAACTCCATCAGCCTGGTGGTGGTGAAGATCATGGTCATCTACGAGGAGCGGAAGGGACCTGACATCTCTTCCAATGCTGCCTTGACTTTGCGAAACTTCTGCAGCTGGCAAAAGCAGCACAACCCGCCAAGTGACCGGCACGCAGAGCACTATGACACCGCAATCCTCTTCACCAGGCAGGTGAGGGACAAGGAGGCTGAACCGACCCTTGCACACGTTGCCCCTTACCCCCAGAGGCTCTGTCTGCTGGGAGTCCCCCAAAAATGTGTTCAGAGGCAGTCCTGTGGCATCACAGGTTCAGCAGAGCAGGCTGCAGTTGGAATGAGTCCCTTTTTATTTAGCCGTTTGTTTTACCGTTTGTGCTGTCCCAGGTGAAACTCATGGTATATGCAGTGTGCTTCTGCCTTATATTTCCAGCAGGGCTAGTATGGAAATTATGCATTTTACTTCTACGTGTAAGCCTTGTGTATGTTCCAAAGACAGATTTTTGCCATCGTACCCATTGAAGTGCTGAATATTTATGCTCTTTCCATAAGTAAAGGCAAACTGCCAGGGTTGGATGTTGCTTGCCAAGGTTAAGTCTCTGATCTGATTAATAATGAAACTGCCTTTTTTTTACAGGACCTCTGCGGTGCCAAGACATGTGATACTCTTGGGATGGCCGATGTGGGAACAGTTTGTGATCTAAACCGCAGTTGCTCTATCATTGAAGACGACGGCTTACAGGCTGCCTTTACAACAGCACATGAGCTAGGTACTTGCAACTTAGAAATGAGGTTCCGGCTGATTAATTGAAGCTGGCTTGATGACGTAAAGCCCAGAGCTCCCCAGCCCTGCTGACGGCTCGCCCTGCGGGGCACGGGGCCCCTGCACTCCCCTGGCACAGTCAGGAGGAGGCAGAGCTTTGCTGTGGAGTGGGGTTGAGCTGCAGAAAGCAAATCCAAGAGCTGTGTGCTAGACTGTGGCTGCAGGAAAAAAGCCTGTGAGGAGAGGGAGAATACGCTGTAATCTGCTTAAAACTTGGTACCGTTCAGATCAGGATATTCTTTCAGCATTTAAAGGCCAGGCTTTGAGTAGCTCTAGAGTTATACATACAATAGCCTTGGTAATGCATAGGACAGACTTCCTAAAATCACCAACTTTTTTTCTTTTTTTTTTTAAGGCCACGTGTTTAACATGCCTCATGACGATGCAAAGCAGTGTGCTGGTATTAATGGAATAAGCCGGGATTTCCACATGATGGCATCTATGCTTTCCAATCTGGATCGCAGCCAGCCTTGGTCTCCGTGTAGTGCCTACATGATTACAACATTTTTGGATAATGGTCATGGTAAGATTATTAAGCTTTCCATTCATGTGGAATTTATGGTTTTGTGTTTTATTGCTTTGCTTTTTTTTTTTTCTTTTAAGGGAGTGCTTTCTGCTAAAGAATAGTGTTAACCTTTTATGTGCTGCCAATGATTTTAGAAGGACCTTAACTTTACAAAAATGGTGGCACAAATTGGCTTGAAGACTTATGCTACAATGCAAATGTAGTTCTAGAGATGCAAATACATTTTTCCCTGCTGAAAATGAACTCACTGACAGAGTCTGTTTTTTTTTTTTTCCCTTTTTTCTTCCTTTTCAGGTGAGTGTTTGTTGGACAAGCCCCATAAACCGATCCAGCTTCCTTCTGACTTGCCTGGCACATTGTACGATGCCAACAGGCAGTGCCAGTTCACTTTTGGAGATGAGTCCAAGCACTGCCCTGATGCAGCCAGTACGTGCACAACGTTGTGGTGTACCGGCACTTCGGGAGGACTGCTTGTGTGCCAAACTAAACACTTCCCGTGGGCGGACGGCACCAGTTGTGGAGAAGGGAAATGGTGCATGAATGGCAAGTGTGTGAATAAAACTGAGAAGAAGCATTATGATGTAAGTATAAATGTGTGTGTATATATCTATATGTATATATATATAGAGAGAGAGAGAGAGAGAGATATCTTGGGTTGCAGAGTAGCACAGATAATGCTTCAGTGAGAGCAATCAAACAGTTGTAAGGGCTTGAATAAATGGTGGTAGATAGCTAATTAAGCAGGCTTAGAGCTTTTTTTTTTTCTTTTAAAAAGTGGCTTAAGTAAAAAAATGAGCATGGCTGCAGGTTTTGTGGTTTTGTTTTTACTATATTAACACTTTCATTCTCCTTCTTGTCATTACAGACCCCGGTGCATGGGAGCTGGGGGTCCTGGGGAGCATGGGGAGAGTGCTCCCGGACTTGTGGTGGTGGAGTGCAGTACTCCTTCAGGGAGTGTGACAACCCCGTCCCGAGGAATGGGGGGAAATACTGCGAAGGGAAGCGGGTGCAATACAGGTCGTGTAACATCGAGGACTGTCCGGATAATGATGGTAATTTTTTCCCCATTTTTGAGGTGGAAAA
Organism: Anas platyrhynchos; assembly: GCF_047663525.1. Taxonomy (NCBI): domain Eukaryota; kingdom Metazoa; phylum Chordata; class Aves; order Anseriformes; family Anatidae; genus Anas; species Anas platyrhynchos. The sequence goes on along the minus strand of NC_092587.1, from coordinate 108,300,959 downwards.
GGGGAATCTTGTAGAGGAAGACCATGTAGAGAAGATGATCTCATGTCCACCTGTCTTTCCTCTGCCTACAGGCAAAACCTTTAGGGAGGAACAATGTGAAAAGCATAATGAGTTTTCCAAGTCTCCCTTTGGAAGCGGACCTGCAGTGGAGTGGACACCCAAGTTTGCTGGTGTCTCTCCAAAGGACAGATGCAAGCTGGTCTGCCGAGCAAAAGGAACAGGATATTTCTTTGTTCTACAGCCAAAGGTATTTCAAAACTCTCCCTCATCTACCTAGTCATGAATCAGACTTTTATTTCATCTGACTCTGCATGTGAAATTAAGAGTCGAGACATGTAGAATTCTGAAATTATATTTGTTCTTCTTGTATGTATGCTAGATTCTTACTTTTCTTCTCCCTACATGTACAATCTGATCAGTGCAAGCATGCTTTAAATATTCTGGCACAGTCCCTACAGTTATTTCACACATACCACCTCATCTACCCACTCCACCCTAGTTTCCTTTCCGCTCCTTCCACGAGTTTGATTAAACTGAGATATGTTTGGAAAACTGTGGTGGTTCTTTGCCAAAACTTTGGAGCTTTCTCATACCAGTTACTAATATGTTGACGGCTTAAAATAAACAAAAGGAAAAATAATTCGTCCTGCGTAGCTACTTGAACTCACTGTCGTAAGATGTTGAGAGCCAGTAACTACCAGGGTGATGACACAGATGTTTATTGTCGAGCAATACTCCTAGAAAGAAAGGATTGATTACGCCATTAAAAGCAATTTTGATCCTGTACTTTGAGGACATGACTACCTTCTAGTGACATTAGAGAAAAAATGTTCTTTCTGTATAGGAAATTATTAAAACAGTTCTGTGTTGGCTCTTTTCCAGGCTGGGAAGGGAGTTAATAAAAGCTGAAATTGGTTGTTTTCTCCTGTCACCATGGCATTTTAATTTTTTTCAAGTAGCACTGCATACCTCCAACTGTCTACAGGCTGCTTGGTTTTTAGTTTAGCCCTGAAAATACCAGTGCCGTAGGTCTTCTCGCTATTCATCTTCTACATTTTGTATGTTATCTGTATTAGGCATTTTCAAAGAAGTATGCATCTTCTAATCAAATGCCCTACTGCTTGTTTCCTGCTAAGGTTGTGGATGGTACCCCATGTAGCCCCGACTCCACCTCTGTGTGCGTCCAGGGACAGTGTGTAAAGGCTGGCTGTGACCGTATGATAGGATCCAACAAGAAGTTTGACAAATGCGGCATCTGCGGTGGCAATGGATCCACGTGCAAGAAAGTGTCTGGCACACTTGTGAGAGCAAAGTGAGTGCATGACTGCAGCTGCTTTCTGTTCTGGCGAATATTTTGTGGGTGTAAGCTTTTGGTTTCCAAGTCAGTGAGATACTGTCTCAGTTTATCCTTGGAACTGAGATTTGATCTGTCAAAGACAGTTGGCTGATAATAATTCACAGTGCGATCCCAGTGGAAGGAAGCCTCTGACATGCGGGCATGCCTCTGCCATAGCAATAACATGGGATGTGGCTTTGCAAATCCCTTAATCCCTTGGCTCGAATAGGTCAGCAGCTCGTGAGCTTCATGCTTCAGCTTCAAATGAAATTCAGTCTTGTGCCAGGCAGCTTCTTCCCTTTCCCAGGGACGAGCAGAGGGCTCAGTCTTTCTCTTTTCTCTTGGACAGACCTGGCTACCACGATGTCGTCACCATTCCAGCTGGGGCAACGAACATTGAGGTGAAGCAGCGAAATCACCGGGGTGCCAGACATGACGGCAGCTTCCTGGCCATCAAAGCCATGGATGGCACCTACATCCTCAACGGTGACTACACCCTGTCGACGCTGGAGCAGGACATCACCTACAAGGGCAGCGTGCTGAGATACAGCGGCTCCTCTGCCGCCCTGGAGAGGATCCGCAGTTTCAGCCCTCTGAAGGAGCCTCTGACCATCCAGGTCCTCACGGTGGGGGACCTGCCGCAGCCCAAGATCAAGTTCACCTATTTCGTGAAGAAGCCTGCTCAGCCTGGGTCAGAGAAGGTGCCCAGTAAAAAGAAAGAGTCCTTCAATGCCATCAAGGAGATCATCTCTTCCGAGTGGGTCATCGAGGAGTGGGGCGAGTGCTCCAAGTCATGTGGTTCGGGCTGGCAGCGGCGGGCGGTGGAGTGCCGGGACCCCCGGGGGCGGCCAGCTGCCGACTGTGCCCGGGAGCTGAAGCCCAGCGATGTCCGTCCCTGCGCTGACATGCCCTGCCAGCAGTGGCAGCTGGGGGACTGGTCACCCTGCTCTAAGACGTGCGGGAAAGGTTTCAAGAAGAGATTGTTGAAATGTATTTCTTATGATGGCAGCGTGCTGCCCCAAGAAAGCTGTGAGCCTTCCAAGAAACCGAAACACCTGATAGACTTCTGCAACATTACGGACTGCAGTTAAATAATATAAGTTGGGAAAGCTAATTTTTTTTTATTTTTTATTCTTCAGAACAATGCACTGAATATATGAGAGTTAGAGGCAGCGCATACGTTCTGCGTACAAATTCACAGTGAGGATCCATTGAGGTGGGACAGTGCAAATAACCTTGGTTGGCGTTGCACCCTAAAACTATCCTGCCAATTGCAAGTTTGATAGGATAGCAGACCAATGTCACTCACTCATCTTCAGCAGATAAGGCCCTAGGGCATTAGAATTTCCTTTTTTAAAGTCTGTTACAAATTAAACCAAACAGGAGCAGTGGCCAAAGCGTGTTTCAGCAAACATTTTGGGGTTTGGTTATTTCTCCCTTCTTTTGGATTTATATTGTGGTACTGATCAAGTCCCCATGTGTAGGAAAGGGGAGCAGAAAAGATAGCTTAAAATAATTGGTCAGGGTTTACCTACCTCACGAAGGGCAAAAAATACAGGATTAGAAAAGGAGCTTTAACTAAGTCATTCATGGCTGCTATTGTTTCAGAGAATAGTTTTATATAAAAATAAAGCCATATTCTCTACCTGTAAAGAATAAGAAATGTCAAGAACAGTCAATTCCACAAATAACTAGAATTTCATTTTTTTTAAAGCATCATTATGTCATTCCAACGTGCCTGTCCATTTCTCTCATCCACTCTGATGCCGTTGCAGTGACATATGTAGTCCAGAGGCTAGAAAAAGTGGAAAACTTCATGGAGCAGGTAGCGTCTATGAGTAGTTGCTCTTTGTGCCTTCTGCATACCTTCCATGAGCTTCTTGGATTCAAGCTTGGTCCTGCCATCCTGTCAACCAGACTCTTGGCAGTGGGCGCTTGAGTCAACACTTTGACATTCAAGTCTTTTCCTTTACCCCAGCCAATAGCAATTATTTGCATTCGGGTAAAAAGAGATCAAAGAAATCCCGCTATGCATGGGAACCTCTCCTAAATGGCCTCTGATGAGTTTGTAGTGCTGAAATCACTGATAAGGCGGGAAGACAAAGCTGAAGGATAGCAGGTCCATCCACAGCAGTACGCCAACATTCGCATAATTAAAGTTTGTGCCAGTCCATAGACAATGAGAGAATATGGCTTTCCATATGTATATAGTAAAATATATTACTATAGATGTTACATACTTTATAAGTATTTTATATTTCTTTCCCTTCTGGGAAGGGTTATAATTTGTAATAAATGCATATAATGAGCGTATTTATTTTTATACTTCTTGTCTAATGTGATCTTCTAAGTTATCGCTTTTTTAAAAGGACATATAACAAGGATAGAGTATTTATACAGTATAATATGTTACTAGAGGTAATAAATGAACCCTATAAATTTTGGAAGTGGAGTGTCGTTATTTCACTGGAGTAAAACTAAGTCTATCAAGCAAATGAGCTTGAATTCTAAGGCTTTTTTTGTTATAAAAAAAGCTAAACCACGTTTCTCAAAAATACTGGTAGCTTAGGCTACTAATTGACTGTGTTAGTTAAGGGGTTTGGAAAACCCTACCCATAATGTCATATACCACGTTAAAACGAATAATTTTGTATTTTATTGCTTAACCACTAACTGGGTGCTCAGCACTGTTGTTTCATCTTCAAAAAAAATAAAATAAAAAAAAAAACACTGCCACTAGACTGATGCCACTGATTTTAATAACAGCTTACAGAGGGAATATTGCTGTCAGTGGTGTTTATAACCAACAAAATATGTACAAAAGTAGCAGTTTTACCTGCTCCACTTAGCTTTACCCTACTGGGAAAGATGTATTCAAAATTTAAAACCATTAACTAGCAGTCAGAGGTTTCCCTCACAAATTTCTGGAGGGCCTCAGGATCATGCTTTTCTAATTAGAAGTACTGTATGAATGAACTGTTCTAATGCTGTTAGTAACACGTTTTATAATGTTGAAATACATATTAAGCATTAAGAAACTGATTTTTGCTCCCTCATTTCTGATCTCATGACCACTGAAGTCGAGGGAAAATCTTCTGTTGAGCTCAGTGGGATTCTTGCCATGGAATTTGAGACATCAGTCATTTATGGATACTTTTGGCTTTGTGTCATGTAAAAATCTATTAAAACTTCCTTTGCCAATGTTTGGACTCTGTCTTGAAGAAATTGTTCCCACTTTATTCCATGGATAAAATCCTGGCCTCTCTAAAGCACATAGAAAAATTCTCATCACGTCACACTTCATTGAGTATTACTTTGTCTGTGACATGCTCAAATGCTGGGGAATGTTTTCCTTAGCATTATACGTAGTATTATTTAGGAGTCAATCACTTTATTTTTTCATAAATACCTAAGAATCAGTGCTTTTTATTTACATATTTTTACATACAGAAAGGGTGGTTAGGTGTTGGTAGGCATTGGAACAGGCTACATAGGGAAGCAGTGGAGTTGCCATTCCTGGAAATACTTAAGAGTTGTATGGCTTTGGTGCTTAGGGACATGGTTTAGTTGTGGACTTAGTAGTGTTAGCTGATGGTCAGACTTGATGATCTTAAGGGTCTTTGCCAACCTAAATTATCCTCTCTCTCTCTGTATGTCTATATTTTACTACAGCAGGTTTAAATTAGGAATATATATACATTTGCAAGAGAAAGAAAACTCATTTTTATTTTCATTTTCTGCTGTTGCTCTTACTCCTTGTAGATTTCATATTATAACACATAGCTGTTGGTTGGTGTTGCCTGAAACACTCCGTTTAAGAGCCCAAGGAGCTACTGTCCTGAAACTACAAGGCTGTTCAGTATCTATGGAATTGGCAATTAACTTCTGCTTGATGGTGATTGCCCAACTTTGTTCTCAACCTAGAAGAAATACTCAGTAGGGCTAAGAAAGGTCTGCAGAGGAAACAGCTTCTCATACCTACCCATATCAATTAAAGCAAGCTCAAGGTGCTGACATACTCGACATCTTGCAGTAGCACTTGAGGCTGTTGGGAGAGAGCAATGGTATTTCACAGGCACCGCCTTTTATGCTCAGGGGAATTTGGATCCAAGTAAGTGCAGCAATTTCCCCTTTTTAAACAAAAGGTGCTGAAGTGTTCTGCCTTTCCAAAGCACCTGTATTACCTGGGTTAGATCAGTCAGCCCTGTAGTTAACCAGAGCTAAGTGAGGAGTCAGAAGTTGTGCAGGAAATTAAAGATATTGAGTATTTTACACTAAGAAATGGCAGTCGTAACAACTTTTTTACACTCTTGCAAATGATTACTTAATAAAATGAGTGATGGACTAATAAAAGGTTATGATGTAATGACAGCCTATTTTCTATGGTGATGTTCGTTTCTTTAGAGTATAAATGTAGTAGCAGCAGGCCAGCTTATTACCAATAGTTGTAGCATAGTTGACCGAGGCTGTATTTCCAACTCGTAGTTTACTGACTACATATTTTTCTTTGACCGGTCCTTAAATTCACAGCAGTTGCATCTGTTAGACAGTTCTTGAAATTATATACCATTTTTAATAATGGTGAGCTACAGAGGACTTGCTCCACATAATGTTTTCATTCAACAGTGCAGTCAAAGGCCTGCTCCCTTCCAAAGCTCCCTCTAGTTGCAAGAAAGCTTGCCCTGTGTGTCCCAACACAGGAAAACTAGCAAAAACAATGGACATGGTTCAGCTGGTTAGCGGTCAAGACCACACGTGAATTAAACATGCCCCCTGTACCAAGAGTCTGGATATTAATAGCTTTTATTACAAGGGGCTGGATAGTTAAGTGTTTTTTGTGTTCATGTTCATTATTGTCAGCAGGAATTGCAACACATTATCACTGATTCATCAGGCACACTCCTGGGAGCAGAAACGGCATTGAAGCTTATGTTGGGACATCAGTGAATATAAGAGCTGGTGCTTTCTGCCAGCCAAGGAGCCCGCTACGTGCCTGTGTGCTCACCGAGGCCATGGCAGCTGTCCCCACTGATGTCCAAATGGGCTTCAAACCCTGAACAAAGGTTGTTCTTTTCAGCTAGGTTTTCTTATCTGTCCAAGGCGGGAGGGAGGTTTCCAATGCCCAGTGTCTCAGCTCAGGACAAGCTCCCACCATCCCACCAGTTTGGAGCCATTTTTTGGTGCCTTCCGTTTCAAGTTCAAAGAATCCAAAAGCCATAGACTTCTTTAAATATTTTGGCACCATAAAGTAAAGGTGTAGCTGAGTAGTGTGAGCTTGGTAGATGAAATTCCTATTTTCAAATACTTTCAGAGGCAAGTGTCTGAATGACTGAAATGTGTCTTCTTTAACCATGCTTGGTTTTATTGCTTTTGAAGCTGAGCTATCTTCTGGTGTTTGGTAAGGCTACAAGTCTTTCTGTTGGTGCAGAGGGGCAAATGAAAACAAGTCACTATTGGTAGCTCTGCCATTTCAGTCATTATGATTATGAGAAAAACTTTCTCCAGCCTTCCAGTGGCCTTAAAGAGATTAGAATTGGGACTGAGTCCAGACTGAGTGCTAGATCTCCAGAACCCACTTTTCAAGCTTCATCATCTAAATTAGAAAATAATTGGGAATTCAAGGAGAAATATGAAGTTATTCTTCAAAACTACTTTTCAGATTGATTTGGACGTAAAATTTTGGCATCCATGCTGGATACGCACTGTAAATGTGGCTACTAGAAAATTTGGAGTAGCTGCTGTAAAGATCAGAACTAATCTAATTTACTGCTTGGAACTGCATTAGCAGTAAATAGGAACAAAACAGTATGTGATAGGATTCTTAAGTTGCTGTGCTCCCCTCTCTTTAGTCCAACAGTTGTTATGAAAGCAAGAGTGTGGGTGTTTCCCAGATAATTATTTTGCCACTAATGGTAATACATGTGGTTTCAGAACAGAGAAAGGTTGGTTGCTATTACAGAAGATGTCTCTGTGTGAGCTTTCACAGTAAAGAAATAATTGTATGCATCTGGGATGGAAAAATCTTGAAATTGCCTAGAGCTGCTATGTACTTTAGCAGCTGATACCTGCATTCTAGAGCCATCTGTTGCCTGCGTGCATTTGGAGCTGTTACTTTTAGCATGGGGACATTGACTTAGAGAATAAAGCCCTCCAGAGTTACATATATGCACAACACTTGTGATTTGTCAGGGACTAGCAAAGTTGACATTTCACCTCTGAAACACAGACCACGTAGCCTGCAATATGGCAACTAAATTAAATAATTTGTAGTTTTACAGCAGCTTTCACTCAAATCAATATCTCCCAGCGCTGTATAAGTTTCAGTAAAAGTCTGGCACACCTTGTACAGAGAAACAAGTGAGACCTTTGCTTTTGTCATTGTCACATCACAAGCAGGTAGACACATGCAAAAAATGATGTTAGTTGGTTTATTGGAATCTGTAGGACAAATAGATGATTTCATCTAGGAAAAAAAAAAAAAAAAAAAAAAAAGTCTAAACCCACTAGCTAGGTTAGGGAATGAAGAAGAAAAAGCTCCAGAAGAAATTTAGAAAGGCAGCATGAGAAGAATAGCCCAGACTCCTCAGTAAACACTCCCACCTTAATGTCTGGTTTCTAGTCATCAGCTGGCTATGAAATTGCTAGCACAGCTTTGCTTCGGCAGCCTGGTGTTGTTCTGGGCCTCATACACCTGGGAACGCTTTTCATCCCATGCAATTTCAAACATGCCTACAAACCACCACTGGAGCAAAGATCAAATCCTGTGTGTGATATGGTCACGGCTGCTTAGTCCTCCAGGCAAAGAGGGTATAATTAGGTGAAAAGCTTTTCCTAGTAAAGGCCACCCAAAGATAGCAAATTAATTGTCCTCCTCCGCTCCCCCCAAAACAGAGGCAAATCCTTAGGACATGCCTAGGCTACAACAGGAGTGTAATTGCTCAGCAGTACCCCTCCAGCATGCTGCCCCATTTTGCATAAACAGCATATGTTCTTATAACATATGGACACAGAGAAAGGACAGAGCAGGGTATTGCCACCTCTCCTAGCACTGCCTTTCCTGAATCTGTTCTGTAGCTGTTCCAAACCTTTATATTTTCCTTGCTAAACAACAGCTAAAAATATGCATTCAAGCTTGGTATTCTCCCTCAAATCACAAAACAACTTATATCCGCGGAAGGGAAGTCAAAACATAGCTATCAGGTTCACAACAAAGAGTGGTATAAACAGAGTATTTCAATAAATGTTTGTGATCTCAAAGCCTGGGGCAGACTGATTATTGCTGGGACTGCACACAGTGTTGTCGGGACGCTCAGATTTATTTTATGGTACCTAACAGCACAAGAAGGTCTTGTGCAAGAGATTTAGTGTTGGGCAACAGAAGTACTGTTTCATACAGCACCTTTCCCTGTAAGCTAGCTACATTTGCTTGATATCTTCAATGTGTTAAAGGATAGTCCTTTGTCTTATTTCTGCCTGTGACCATAATCTAATGGGATCCACCATGCATCGACAATATTAAACTTAAGCATCCCAACTCTAAGTCAAACCACTACAAAATCTGTCATCCTTTATATCCCAGCATTTGTGCAAGAAAGCTACAAAACTAATTTGAGTTTCTATCAACTCATGATTTTTCCCAGATACTCCATTTGAAAATGAATATTTTATCCAGCATTAGTTGCACTCAGATATAACATACTTTCCTACAAGCACAGAAAGGAGCGGGTTGTTCCAATATAGGGGGAAAGAGCGAAGTCATATGGTAGAGATTACAATCAGGCAAGCTGAAAGCACTGGTTGTTTTAATTGTGCACCAATATATTTTTCAGTATAACTAAGGCAATATGCCTGCCTTCTCACAGGCAAATTAAATAAATACTGTCACTTTATAAGATTTTCATGTAAGAAAATTGAGATGGTATTATCTATAAGAAATGAACTGAAGTTCAGTTGTTTGGATTAAAAATTTCTCTGTGAAGCAAAACATGTTAATGGAGAAACTTTTCTAATTTTCTATTATAATTCAAAGCAAATGCCAACAAAAAAAAATATGAAGCTTTAAAACAATGCAATACTGTTTTTCTCATTCTGTCTACTGAAATTTTCTGACATCTGGACTCTGGCAGGAAAATCTGTGAGCTGTTGTATCACAAAAGAGCACTTCTCAAAGACGTACACTTAAGACACAGATAAGAAGAAAAAAAGTGGGTCATTCTGTAATTTCTGTCAGATGGGAGGTGGCTAAACCTGACATCACCAGGGCATCATTTATTTATGTTAGAAATGACTTCAAAGTTACATAGATACCAATCACAACCTAGTACAGACCATACTTCTTATGCTTCTTGCACATATGATCCACTTTTGCAGACTAAGAGGTTTGAATTAAAGCATTTGGTGCATTAAAGCACCAAAACCATGAGGTACTCTTTAAACCAAGACACAAAACTGTTGGGCCTTGTCTGTAGCCACTTTAATAAAAGAAAAATGGCCTTGTGGTTACAGCTGTCATTCAACAGGGTGTTTAAGCTCATGCTTACACCCATTGTTATTTAAGACAGCACTGAGTAAACCTTAGAGACACAAAATAAAAGGTTGCCTTCTTTTGTTGAATCTGGATCTTAATTACACGTTGAATTAACTGCATTATTTTTTGGAATTTATCAGGGGTTCATGTTTAGGCACGCTGCTATCTAGATACTTGGGATGACCAATAATGCTTAATGTAATTGGTTGGCTACAGTTTAAATATTTGATTTCTTGATCATATTGTTGTGTTTTAAGCAAACATATCTTTTATTAAAAAAAAAAAATGCTGCCAGCAATGATTTTAGGTATATTTTTGAATTCTTTAGTTATTTGCAGAACACTGAATGTAAGTACCACCCTGGTGTCTCTAAAAGGGTATCTGAGTGGTGTAGTTGGTGTCCTTCCTGAATTCCAGAGGCCAAACTGTGAATATAAGATTTTCATACAGGTAAAACTGTTTTCTGCAGATGAAATCCACAAGTGAAGGAAAAACAAACAAACAACCAAAAAATTTACATAGATTTGTTAATTGTGAAAACTACTGAAACATATACCAGATATTGGATTTCACAATCAAGCCTGGCCAGATTTAGAAGAGAATTAAGCGCAATGCAATGTTCATCTCCTTTTTCTCTTCCAGTGAACCAACATACACATTTGGGGATATGCTAGGATAATGAAGAGTGATGTTTTCCATTTCTCTTTACCTTCCTCCTGGAACAAGTGCAGAGCACAACACGGAAGCACTAGAGGGACTCAGCTGCCTTTGATGAATCAAACAAAAGTAAGATTAAAAAATCTCTGCGCATATTTCCTCTTGATTCTTTCAATTTATACTTTTATTTATTTGCACTTTCTAAGGAATAATAGTTGATGTCAGAGAGGAGAGCACCCAGAGTGATATCTGAATTCAGGTCCAGCTGGAGCAGATCCAATGTGACACTAAACAGCTGCCTGGCAGACAAGAAGGTTGGAGGCATTACATGTAAAAAATCAGCATTAAATAATTTCAAATCTGGTACAAGCTAGCAAAAGCCAGGCAATTCAGAGGCAATTCACGGGCAATTAATGTTTTTTTGTTTGTTTGTTTGTTTTTGTTTTTTACTGGGACAAAATTTTATATAAGCCTGTTCCCAAAGCTCCGTCTGAAGTAATAGATATTACCCCCATACAAACATGGGCATCAGTAAGTCTAAGTCACAATACTTACAACTATATACCAGGTTTTAAATTAGATTCCTGTTGGTCTGGCTTTAAAAATCAGTAGATTGTTAGTATTTAAGTCTGCACCACAGATGGGCTCAGCACTGTATGATAGCTTCAACTGCAACCAGTGAATGAGAGCCCTGCCTGCAGAGCACAGAGGGGGCAGAGGCTGGCACTGTTGTTTTCTCTCAAGACACATGGTAGCATGCAAATTCTTTGTTCAAAGCATGAAAAATAAAGCCAAGACATGTACACTACATTACCTAAAGATACCAGGGAAAGGCCTCCCATTGGAAATGGTTGATCTGGTGACTGCAGACTACCTGATGTGTGTAAGGATGTATAAGGCATAACTTTCAAGAGTAGTGGACAGGTCCCAGTCATTCAGCCCAAACAGCTTTGCCATGGCGACCCTACAAAGGCCTTCATTAAATCAAAATCTAGTTTATTTTCTCCAGCAGAGACTTGGTTTAGTGACTTGGCCGGAAGAGGAACAATGTGTCAGAGAAGAGAAAATACAATTGCATGAAGTTGCTGTACTTATTATCCAGGTGTTTCCAGCTGTCAGTTCTGGGGGAAAAAAACTTTTCTTCTTAATGTCAGTGACAATTGAAGGTCCTTCAACAGAATTGGGTTGAAGAGTGAGGTCTGACCTGGTGTCATTATCCAGACAGCCCCAGCTCTGCAGTCCATGATGCTCTGGCCTGTTGTGGAGCAGTGCAGGGAACTGTGTAGTGGAGAACAAAAAGATTGTGGATATTTTCAGTGCCAGGAAAATGTATTCTGCCATTTGCATTCAGTTTCAGTTGGGTGCCAGGAAAGTGCTTCAAAGAATGGAAATGATTTTCTATTCAAGACCTGAACTACAAAAAGATAAGTGTTTGGCACGTGTGTCTTTGAGACTCTTGGGGAGAATTTTTAACTTGCAGGCATGCTGTTTAGCTGCTTTCTGCACAATTCATGTGGTCATGGGTTTTTCCATCTACCTGTGTTTCTGACATCCTGAATGTCAAGTGGACTAAATCTACTTCACGTTATCCTTCAATGGAGTCTGATGAATATTGTAGCCAGCCAGTTTTCCTCTTGCTTTGGGTCTGCCTACGCGTCTGACTAGTGAAAGCTTGTTTGCTTTTGCTAGGGGGTGTTTGACAGACTCCCACAAGACCTGCCTAAGTAAGGCTTGCTCTTAAAAGCATTGCTGGCATAGTAATGTCACAGAAGAACATGGAAAAGAAAAACACAACCCAATTTGTTATAGCTGTAACAGCAAAAATCCTAATGAAGAAGCATTTATACTGACCTAAGTCCTTTATTCTATTCTGAGAACTGATCTAAGCTATACCAACAAGGAAGTTTCATTCGCCCATCTAAATTAGGTTTTGCACTTTCACATGTACAGAAATAGCCCCACTGGCTAAAGCCATGTTGGCAAACCCAGTTACATACAGACAAGCACTAAATAGCTTTCTCTGCCTTGGGCACATTAGGAACTTAGTCCCCCTTCTCTCTCTTGGTTTTCACGTTGCATGGAAAGAAAAGGGAAGCAATACCTCTATTCTCTCTCATACCCCTCCTTGCTGGCCAGAGGTGCAGGAGATCACACAGGCAGAGCTCTTCTTTTTCTCCCACAACTTTGTGGGATTGTAGTCCCAATGTGTTGGGTCTGCAAAAGAGGTTGGATGTTATGTTTCTTCTCTTACATATTTCCATGTCCCTGCTAGTTACCCACTACTTTTAGATACTTGGATCATCAGAAACCTGGAGAAGATTTCAAAGTATTTCAAGAACTGGGTAGCATATAGGGTTTACCAATGCCTCCACCAAAAATAAAAATAAATTAAAAACAAACAAACAAACAAATAAAAAAACTTAATTGACATAACACAAGTAGGAAGAATGAAAATTTCACCTCATTTGCCATTTCAGCTGGCTGAAGATAATAATTCCTACTCCATATGCAGTTCAGCGGGGTCTGTGATGGAAAAGCTGACAAATCTTCAGAAGACAAAGTACTGCAAGCAGCACTTTAAAATCCGAGGATGGCAGCATTATTTCTGGAGACAATAAGTGCTATTTTTAAACAACTTAATATTACAATCTTTTGAAATCCAAATGAGAAGACATTGTCATGCAGAAGCAACAGTAACAACAGTCTTGTTTAAGCTTAAATTTAACATTGTATAGTCATTACAGGCAAGCTGTGTTCCCTAGCAATGAGATGGCTGCATATTACAGATGCACGACTCCTTCAAAGAACTGCCAGATTATGGGATTACTCTAAGGAAAATTTCGCAACAAGGTTTGATTCCTTCCTGATGAAGTGATTTTCCACAACACTTTGCTCTTATAGCATATTGGCAGATGAAGAGAGAACAGGGAATGAAATGCATTTTCTAGTAGTACACAGTAATGATAAACGCAAACCCTAGCGTCCTGCCTTTGGATATGCTTATAACAGTTAAACTACGTGAGGGCAGTGAGATGCCTCCTACAAGCAAGGTAAGTGTAGTCTGTGTCTCTTAGCCAAATCACCACAGGGAGGTTTGGGCCCACAACTGTTACCACCACAGTTACAACTAGAAACGCTTATCAAGGAGATCTTGAAATATTCTCACTCCCTAATCTTCCGAAACTGTCTGCAGCACAAGGATAACACAGCCACAGGGGAAGAGCAGGGACACACCAGGCAGAGTGCCTCCCTAGGCAGCAACAGGCAGGGACAGCAGCGCACACATGTGAGGACCAGGCATCCCAGGCCACCAGGTTGCCTGTGCTTTCTGTCCTTAGTCCATGCCAATTAGCTTAATGTGGCTCAGGTGGCAGAGGCAAGAAATATGCCCTGCAAGAAAAGACAGAGGGGGAGCTGCTGGCTGCAGGGGCTTTCCTCTCCTGTCTATAAAGTCTGTGTATTGTGCTACTGCAATAATACAGCTAATTATTAATTTTAGGCCAAGGTTTGCTGTAAGTAGCAGATGTTAAGGTGCGCTGTGATGCAGTCTTTAATTACTAGATTTCCTGCCTTTTCTTACCTTTACAACCTGCATGCTCTCTTATGTGTGTAATAAATGGTGAATTGATCCTGCTGGCTAGTTTAAGATCAAGAGTCAGAGCATTATTTTAAGTGGCTTTATCAGAACTGACTATTTTTGAGAGCAGGAAGCTTATCTCTTCTGTTTGCAATGTAAACGTTGTGCAATGGTGTATGCGCTGCAAACACAGGAATTTTCAGGAATTCTGAAAAGCTTTTAACAGGTGCTAGAGGAAATGGTGAATAGCTCATTTATAACTGCTGGAGTACAGAGTACAGATAACTTATTCCTTATTGTTTTTAAGAATCTATAAAAATCTATGAGTCTCAGTAGTTGCACAAATAAGCATTCAACTTTGTTGTTAGTTTAAAATTGGCAAAGATAACATTATTTGCAAAGGGCTATGTAGGTCTTCCAAATGTTGCAGTGGGCTCCACATTAACTAATGTCTTAGTGTTATTCAGTCATAACAGTGGAGCATAAAGCCCTGTCCCCACACACTGCACAGCATGCAGCCATAGCACCCAGGTTGTACAGCCATCTCATTCCCCTCCATCCACACTTTCTGACTGGGAAGCTTGCAGTAAGGGTGCTGCTGCTCCTCACGAGCTCCGCTCGGCACCCAGCCCTTTGACCCCAGCCTGGGCACCACATCTGCTCAGTGCTGGTGTCTCAGGGGCTGCTCTGTGACCACCCCCACCTCCTCCTCCCTATTCGTGGCGGCAGGGGCCTTTGGTGCTTTATGGTCCCTTTGATCCCAGGATGAGGGCTGGGACAAATTAACCTGTCAGGCCGGCTGGAGCCGGTCAGGTAGCCTCTTCCCTGCCTCCTATTTTCCCTTCATGTTTGCCGTGGGGTAATTTATCTCTGCCGCCATCGTGTCTCTCTGGTCTCCCCTAACTGAACAGGGTGGAAAGCCCCATTTGGTATAACTGTAAAGTCAGGAAGGACAGCCCTAACCAGGTAAAGAGATGCCTGGATGATGCTCACTAAAATGCACCAAAATGGGTGATATCCATCCCTTTATATTCTCCACTTCAACCAAACCAGGGCAGACCCCTTTAGCAAACAGGGGCATGTATGCTTTGTGTTATACACAAGCAAGCCCAGAGAAATCAGTGAGAACAAAGCAGGACACGTGCTGAGATGCTCAAGGGTTGGTGAGGGCAGATAGGGGATGAGTGTGGCTGAGGAGGCAGGAGGTAACACCTCCTTTGGGAGGTGGGCTCTGGGCCACAAAAGTGGGGTGGAGAGGCCTGGCTACAGGCGTAGGAGACCTCTCCATTGTTTTCTGGTACTTGTTTCCCACAATGTGTTTACGCGAAGTAGTAAACATAGCATCCAAGTCCTTATTTACAGAGGTCAAGCTGTGAGGATGGAAACAAGCACCATGCTTCTGCTTCTTGGTGGAGAGCAAGGCAAGTGGCAAATTGTATTTCAGGAGGTGGGGGTGGGAAGCACAGATGGTATCTAACACTCTTGTTTCTAAAGAGAAGAGAAGCTTAGACAATAACATGAATTAATGAAGCCTGGCAGTCAGTTTGCTTTTCAGAAGGTTTTAATTCAGAGACATTGAATTGAAATTACCAAGTACTTGTCTCTAAATTTCCTGGGCATACAGCTCCACTTATAACCACCAAGAGCAGAGGTACCTAATTTTTTTTTTTTTTTTTTTTTTTTTTTTTTTTTTTTTTTTTTGGTGGGGAGAGGCATTAGCAGGATGAATACAAAATACTTTTTTTTTCTTTTCTCCTGGAGAAAAATTTTAAGACTGTTAAGTAGGAAATCTGTTGAACAAAATTGTCCACAAATGCTCCAGAGCAGGTTATGAAGCCTGTGAACAACTGAAGAGGTAAATCAGCTGGGCAGGAGTCCCTTTCCTTACACAAGCACTGAAGGGAGGATCTAATTAAATGGAAAGTGAGGAATAGAAAATGCTTTGAGGAAACCCTATCTGTACCTTCAGGATTATAGGACAGACTGAGCCTGAAGGTACTGCTTTTCTCTCAGTTTTTGTTGATGTTACTTTAGCTTCCTATTAACAGAACTTCCTATCAGGAGAAAAGCCTCATTGGCAGTAATTACACTGCGATTTTTTAGTCTGCATTTCATGCTATCCAGATGGCTAGCGGTCATCAGATCTCAGACCTCTTGCAGATATGTCTTTGCGACTCAGTCACCTGCTACATGCCACACACAGCAAGCTCATGTGAACTTGTTACACGATACTGCCATGTCTCAGGTTCCTTCTGCCAACTTGTGCACTGCATGAATAACATACCCACCATGGCTCTGAGCAGCTCACTGACTTGATGCTGATCACACCGACAACTTATACGACCACACAGTCATAAAATAAATGTTCTAGTTCATCAGCTCCAGGCCAAGCAGTGCTGGCACACTCACTGCCCTCAGATCAAATGGCAAGGAAAGGTCTTTGGGACATAGGCAAGAGTACAGCATGTAGCACCAAGATGCTTCAGACCATGGATGGGATGCTCATGCCTTAGCACTGTGTGATCACCCAGTCGCAGTTTAAATTTTGGTTAAAAAAATATTGTAGAATATGTGGCGGTGCTGAGCATTCATTGTGGCTGCCCCAGGCAACATGCTAAACGCAAATGGATTGAGTTCAAAGTCTATTGCAATAGGAGAGAATCAGATAGTATTCACATATGGGGCCTCATGACTCTGGAAAGTGACGTCTGAGTACCTAAGCTGTCAATGAGGACTCCAGCATGGTTGTAAAGCCTCTGCAGAAGAAGGAAGATACCCAATTTCTTAGAAAGTATGGGATACCAGATTGCTTGACACTCAGGACTATCCAGAAGCTGATACTGTGAATACCCTCTTGGCAATGTATTTAGGTGCATTATGGAAAACTACAATTCCCAGTATGCTTAACAGAAAAAGATGGGCATGTTAGAAATAAGATGGAGGTGGCTTAGGAGATGAAGTAATTCAAACCATGAAGGCATGTCCCCACCTGTCTCCTCTTCCTGGGGTCATGCTGCTTAGGCTTGGTGTGACAGGTGGCTACCTCCAGCCACATTCAGGCATGCAAGTCCTCTTTCCACGGGGAGTGGCCAAATGTTAGTATTTTCATGATGTTAGTGCCCACTCCCCTGTCCCACTGACATATGGTCTCAGGAACGGGGAGCGAGAAAAATAACTTTGCAGAAAGTCTGAGAGCAGAATTAGGCATTAGTGTCTTCAGTTTCCTTTCTCTGGTTCTATTTTCTTCTAAGAGACAAAGGTTTGGCAAAATGGATCCTTTTGGGAACAACTGTCCAAAGAATGATTTTGCATCAACACATGAAAGCCAAGCTTTAAAATTCATGTGCCAAAACTTCATGCAAAATACCTCAGTTCTTTTTCTCAGACTTGTCCAAAGCTAGACAAGCCCATGGGAAGACTGTTGGCAAGTAGAGGGGATCACACTGCAGTTATGGTCAGGTATGTTTCAATTTTCCAGCATCAGGTTCTTTTTCTAGTAAATATTATAAAATAATAATATGTTTATGTTTGTGATAATAAATACTTAAAAGTCTATGGAATAGATTAGAACCAGAAAAGGGAGATGACAGCAGTTCTTCACGCATTATATGATTTTATGTGACTTTTAGTTTTGTCATATCAGCTCACTAAGTAGTCTTAAGCTCACACCTAATGGTTTGTACTCTAGAAACACTTCAGTTTGTGTCTGGTGGTTGTGTGTGTTTGTTTGTTTTTCAGCTAAGTAAAATAATAAAGGTTACATGAACATGAATAATAAACCTCTGAAGTAATCTTACAGATATATCATTTATCGTTCTAGACTTTGTTTCTAATATTTTTGCTTTATATTAAGTGATTTTCCTCCATATTCTTGGATTTAGCTAAACAGCATGAAATCCACAGTGTAGGCAAAGCCATATGTGAAGAGAAGAAAGGCCCTTTAATGGTTTTCTTAATTGCAATCTCCACGGTGTGTTTTTTTGTTTGGTTGGTTTTTGTTTTTTTCCTTAAAAGCTATCAGTATTTCCAGTTACAAAGGTTTGTGAAGGGCATGCAGCCTGTGTAGTTACATCATTTTTCCCCCTTACCAGTACTTATATGAAATTCTAGTTATTTTCTTCATCACTTGGTCTTGCACAATTTGCCAGTGCATTCAGTTTCAAATAACCTTGTATCCATGCAGTATGGCAAACCGATTTTTCAAATCTGCATAAAAGCATAGGAAAGTTCAGGACCGCAACATTTATTTATTAAAATTTTGCTTGGTAGGCTAAAATACATGAATGGAAATGAATCTTCTCAATTTCAAGCATGTCCTAAGGCAGCAGCTTGCAGAATAATGTTAACCATGTCACTGGTTCTAATTTTAGATAATTGAGTAGTTATTTCACAGTACTCTGCCTCTTGGGGCAGAGCGCCTGGCTTGTATGCACATGCAGCAGAGAGTCCTTGTAACTTCTTATTCCCAGCCTAAATCCTTCCTCCCATTTCGATGTCTCTGAGGAGGTAACAAGGTTTTGCTGCCCCTCCTCACTGAGGCTCCCCTCTGCACATCCTGCACCTTGTGAAGTTGTAAGTTTTCCCCCAAGCTCTTTGATTGACAGCTTCTGGTATTGGACAGCTTTCATGTACCCCTCCAGCTTCCACAGTGATTGACTGATTATATCAAAAGTTTTGGTTTTACCCTGTGTTTCAGACAGCAATTTCAATTTTCCTTTCTGGATTGTTGAGAGATAAGTGACCGTTGACTCCTCTGACAGGGCTCATTAAGTGTTATGAATCCATTCAATGTATTATCTGATATTTTCATGACAACTTGTTTCAGAGTTTCCACATCTGTGTGTTGAGATGGAAAAAACGTACAAGCTGAGGTTTTCTCCTTACAAATCATCTCTGTAGGTTTCCAATGACCAAATCTTTCTCTAGTCAGTGAACACAGCTGCCACCTAGGGACTTCACTCCTTCCTAAATACACATCTTGGCTTTCATATTACTGCCACTACAGATAATTCACTCACCTCTTGTGCTTGCACAAGATACATGAAGAGAAAGCTGTTCTGACCCACTTACAGCTTGGAAAGGAAGTCCTTTCAATCACATTGTCCACAGCAAAATGAAACAAAGAGGAAAAGGACAAGTAGGTATATTATTTATACAAGCAGTTTCAAAGAACTATGACTGGTCAGCTTCATGGCAGGTGCCCTCTACTACAGAGAAAACAATTTTAGTTCATGTTGGAACTGAGTGAAGACTTCACTGAGTCTTGGTAGTGTTCAGTGAGGGGATAAATTCCTTTTGTGCTTTAGTG
Source organism: Anas platyrhynchos (assembly GCF_047663525.1). NCBI lineage: Eukaryota > Metazoa > Chordata > Aves > Anseriformes > Anatidae > Anas > Anas platyrhynchos. Next base: position 108,281,554 of record NC_092587.1, on the reverse strand, counting down.
TAATTAAGGTTCACAGTTCTTAATCTGTAAGTGTTTACAGATTTATTTTTAAATTTATATACTCCCCTAACCAAAGTCTTTCTGGATTTTCCTGTTTGATTGTTTCGGTGCATTCTTTTGTTGTTGTTTGTTTTGTGTTGTTTAATGTAAGTTATTCCACCAATTTAGTTTTCTATCTATTGTGTAGTCTATACAATATTAATTGATATCTCTACCATTTCTTTGAGCTTTAGACTGCTGCACAATAGTCTATATCATTTCTAACAACAAATGGAGTAATAAACTGTCATCCTGACTTGACGGAATAAGAGTACTATCGAGGACCTCTTAAGAAATCTGTCATAACAGCAAAGAAACTTGGTATTGGTTTAAGTCAGCATGGATGGTTCATAAAAAAAAAAAAAAAAAAAAAAAGAGTGGCAATTAATTTGTAATCTGGCTTTGCGTAGAATAATACATGGGCTGTCTCTGAGCCATGAGACACAAGAAATTACTGAAGAGAAATATGCAGAATATGGCATTCTCCCTTCAGATCTCTTATTCAGCTTGAAATTGTTATATTACATTCCGTTCTGTTTGTTTCTGTTCATCACTGGCCTTTGTTTCTCACCAACTTCAGTGTGCCAGCTGGCACAAAGAGAGGACAGGGGAAGATGGACTCTGTAGGTCTGATGTCCTTGTGGTTGCCCTCACTCCCTTTCCTCCCTTTGCCCATTTCTCTGACAACGACCTGAAGTTCTTAGATTACTTCTTTGCCTTTGAAAAACATCTGAAAATATTTGGAACATTTAAAACTTATCTAGACCCTCAAATTTCCACATTATTATTATTATTATTGTTATTTATTATTATTATTATTATTGTTGTTGTTGTTGTTGTTGTTGTTATTATTGTTATTATTATTGTTATTATTATTATTATTATTATTATTATTATTATTATTGTTACAGACTTTGGTGAGAGAATAACTTAACATTCACAACATAAAATTAATAGCAAGTGCCTATTGTTTGAAGTGTTATTTTCATTATGTTTTTGAAGATAACAGTTGCAGGTCAGAAAATATGCAATCTGGGAAAACTCATCAGATTTCTTTTTTATTTTTATTTAACCAGGGAAATGCAATCCAGTTACGTGATTTCAGTTTCTTTAATTGTCATGGTCTGTAGAGATAGAGTGATTCTTTAGATCCTTCCTTGTCCTGTTTCAATAGCCTCATCACTTCTCCTTTCATGTCTAGCTCTACTTCTGAACATATGTTTGTATTTTGAAACATAACCTGAGAGTAGCTGTGGTCATTACTCAGCCCAGGTGAATTTCATGGTAATTAATGTTTGGGTGATTTTTTTTTCACAGGCCATTGTTTGCCTAAAGGGCCATATATATTTATAATTTCTCCTCACTCCACACATGCCCTGCCTACACCCTTCCCTTGCACACACCCTTCCCCTCCCTTTGGCCCTAGATTTTCTAAAATAATAATCATATAAGATGTACTTTGCTTCTGATTTAGTGGCCGTATTCATTAGGGGGAAATGTTTGTACTTCTTCATTTCCTATTTAGTTCCTGAGCTGTTTGTCATGTGCAAAAATATATATTTATATGTATTTATTTATTTAAAGGGCAGGGTGGTAAAAGCCTTTAATGTTAGCTTAGCTTGGAAATATTCTCACAAAAAATACAAGGAAAAGAATTTCTGGCCAGAAACATACGTGCTCAGATTATTCACTCACTGGACTTATACATGCAAAACCCCACTGCTATAAATTGCTCATTTCAAGAGAGGATCTTTCTTGAAGAGATTGCAAGTCTGGGCTTGTGGTGGCTGATACTTTCTGCTCACCTTATTCTTACTTTCTTCTAGCCCCAAATATGTGTATGCTAGCATGTAGGTGGCACTAAAATAACTGAAGTGATTAATTTGACTCAGTGGAATACAGGCTTTTATAAAGTCAGTATTATTTTGCCTTACAGGAATGCAATTTCTTCAAGCATGCTGACTGATATAATTCTATTGCTAACAATGTAACAAATTTCAAGATTAAAATTGTTTAGAAAAAAAATAAGTATAAGGCTTGTAAGACTTAAGTAGTGGAATGAGCACTCAGTATAACGCTTTGCTAGATATATAAATGTATTCCAGAGATTTTTATTTTTTTTTTCCAGTATTTCTTATGGTGTTTCTAGTCAAAAGGCAGAGGGGAACTGCTCCCACAATATTCTGTCTAACATATTTCATCAGTGCTAGCTATCAGTAAGTCCAATCTTGTTCATGATTATGTTCTTTCTCAGTTACTGCTTTGAGAATGCCACCATCAGCCTTGCAATATCTATTACTAGGTTATACAATACATAATAGGCTATATGTTTTACTGCAACAAAAAGTCAAACTAATTTTGAAATCTACCTGTAACTGTAATTGAAAACTGAAATTTCTCAGGTATCTGAGAAATGAGTAGGAAAGCTGGTGAGGGCATATATTAAAAGACAAATGTCATTCAACGACATGTCCTTAATGATAAGAGTCCGAAAACACCTCCATACCAAGCCAGCTCTCTAAAAATAACCACTCTAAAATAAATGACAAATTCAAAATAAGCTATAGCACAATGGTCTGTACCTCAGTAGTGAGACATCTCAATTCATCGTTCCCAAGAGAACCATATATATTTCTAAAAAACCTATCTTATTAAGACTGCAGTCTAAGAATGCATTCTTTCGGTAGTAAAGCAAGGCATCTGTTACATATTATTGTTTCATTTGTATGGTGCAATCAATATTCTAATCTGTTATGGTGCTTTCACATTAATGTTATTATTTTCAGAATAAGCAAATGGCAGAAATGGAGAGGAAATGGAAGAAGGGAAGTGTTCCACAGAGAGAAACATTTTACAAACAGCAGAGGATCATCCAAGCATGCTCTCTGCTGTGCTTCAGGAAAACAACTCATTTACCAGATGTTTCAAACTGTGTGTAAAATATAAAAGAGCTTATTGGGGAAAATGTATTTAATGCTACAATACATGTCTGTCTATTGGAAGAATACAACACAAGAAAGATGAGCTAGCTTAAAAATATTAAAGTGCATTCTATTTTACCCTTGAAACATATAGCTTTATCTTTGTCAAATTATTCTCATTGCTTTCAGGATCTGAAGAGTTTTTAGTTGTTACATTTTTCTATTTGTCAAAAAAGAGCTGATCCTTCTTTTTCTTTTTCGCCTCTCCCTTTATTGACTTTTTTCCCCTTTATTATTTCACACTTTTTCTATGGTGACTCTTTTAAGCAGGATAGAGATGTGGGAATATACAATAAATACTTGGGTGAATGGCAAAAGACAAAGACCTACTATTCCAGCCTTCATAAATGGGTAAGAGTCCAGCCTATGGAGATTACAGACCGGGTGCCTGCTACACTGAGTCTGCTAGAAGCAAGAGAACAGAAGTGTATTTTAAAATAGGTCAATCCAAGAAATTTGTTTTCTTAGCAACTCCTCATTGCAACACAGTGGGAAGTAATATGGGCAGGTACAAAAGCTGCCAAAGAAGTGGGAACATGATGTCCTGTGATACAAGTTATTACATGGGGCACTCTCCTGGTGGTCAGTGATAAGTGAATGAAAGATTTTTAGTATCCAGACTTGGCAAAAATGGAAAGAGTAGTCCCGTGCACCCCTAGCCTACATCACCACCATTTACATTTCCCAAGTAACAAGCAAATTATAGCAGGGCACAGCAAAACCTCTGCAATGAGTTTCACATGTATTTGTACCTTGATTGTGAGCCCTAGTGTATCTTTTGATGTCTGACAAAGTAGAAATTTATAGTGCTTTTTCTGTATATTATGCATACTACGAGAGAGTGGAGAGAAAATAAGAGAAAGATAATATTGTCTTGCTTCTCTAAGTGCTAAAGGGATTGTATGATGCTCACTGTTCCCTCTGAGCAAAACTGGGGCCCACACCCACAAAGGAAGTGGTCGTGGCAGGGGTCTGCATATGAGGAGGACCAAACCATGCCCTAGCCCTCATTCTCCATGGTCCTTTGTGAAATGACTCTGTGGTGACATCAATATGCATGGGCTGAGGGTAGGCTCAAGTGCAACAGAAGCTTGAATGGTTGCTTTCGAGGTGAGCTGACAGAGCTGTGCTGAAACAGAGGAGATAGATACTATATGGTAGCAGTCCCAACCTGAAGGGGCCCTATCCTGAAAAACATGACTATTGAAAATGGGAGAGTAGAAAAAAGAGGTAGGGGAGCAGCTGGAGGCATTACCAAGTCTTCTAGTGACACTGCCAGGTGAGTCCTATTTTCACATAATCTTTTGTAAGCTTTTCCTGAAAAGACATTACTCAAAATATGGCTAGCATCTCTTGAAGTAATGAACTTTCCTGTTGGCTATATGACTTAGGTATAGCATTTGGGGTTTGCAAATTCTCGAGAACTGGCTGATTTGCATAGGCACGTTTTTTTCTTCTAAGCGGAACTGGCAATACTGCCAAAAGTTTCACTTGGCCAACAATTTCCATTGTAAAATCCTGCTTCTGCTGGGTTAAATTATTTTTCAGTGTTCTGAAATTTCTTATGCCAGGCTTCTGCCTCAGGGTGAATACTTGCTATTTTGTTTTACAGTTACTGAAGTGTTTTTGTTTTGTTTTTTACATTTTTGAAAAAAAAAAAAAAAAAGAAAGAAAGAAAAAAATCATCTGTTCTCAAGATAATTGTAGCATGATGCATTTTCCCATGTCCCCAAATTCTTACAAGTGTTCTACTGGGACAGGACAAAGATCATTGTGCTTTGTAGTAGCAACTTGACTTCTGGACAGGGAGAGCCCTGTGTGTCTCTGCGGAAAAACTGCTTTGTTCATGAAATTTTGCCCAAATGTGGTCAAATGCATAAGCCTTTGAAGCATCTCAGTTCCTCTATGCTAATTTGAAACTCGCTAGGGTTTCTTGGCCAAAGCTCTGACACTCCATCTCCATGGGTTCAGAGTCTCAGAGTTAAGCAACATTGCATCCAGCAACAGATCCAGGGCTGGAGCAGCCTGTGGCTCTCCCAGGTCTCACATTCTCTCTAACAGACCAAGAACCAGCAGGGACCATCCGGCCTAAGTGTGGGGAACACAAGCACTGACTGGATTACTGAGTCCTTGGGGGAAAAAAAGGATAGAGCTGGTTTGATTCAGGAAGAAGGAGATTTCTGTACATCTCATCCAGGAACCTCTACTTTTTCTAACTCAAAATAAAGCCTAAAAATTTTGAAAGTGTTAGAATTTAAGAAAATGAAGGTAAAAATCATCCATCTCTTAATTCTCCCTGCAAGGGCTGGGTCTAAAACCAGACTCTGGATATGTCTAATCTTAGGATGGCTCAGTCACAGTTCCAGAAATAAGTGTGCTGCTTAAACTCACATCAGTTTCTAGAAGCATTATTTTACAATGATTCTAGTCTAACCAGTAGAATTACATAAAATTTGATTATATTTAAAATCTCAAAGAAAAAAAAAGTGATAAATAACCCATGTGGCTTTAGAGTGAAGGGTATAGCTAAGAATAACCCGTGCAACAGTACCAGTCTAATAAAGGGGGCCTACAAGAAAGCTGGAGAGTAATTCTTTGTCAGGGAGTGTAGTGATAGGACAAGGAGTATAATGGCTTTAAACTAAAAGAGGGTAGGTTTAGATTAGATATTAGGAGAAAATTCTTTACTGTGAGGGTGGTGAGGCACAGGTTGCCAAGGGAAGCTGTGGATGCCCCATCCCAGGAGGTGTTCAAGGCCAGGCTGGATGGGACTTTGGGCAACCTGATCTGGTGGGAGGTGTCCCTGCCTATGGCAGGGGGTTGGAACCAGATAATCTTTAAAGTCCTTCCAACCCAAACCATTCTATGATTCTACTACATACAAGAAAGATTCTAATATGGTCTCGTGGGACTGCTGAACACCACTGCCTTCACAAAGGTATGGCAAGGAAATAAAATTGCCTATCTTACATAAATATAAACAAGAGACAGCAGACTGAATCTAAATGCTTTCCAATGTGCTGCAAAGATAAACATCAGAAATATATCTAATCATTACTTTTGATGGAAGTCATATAGTCAGAGACATTCATAGGACTAATGACAAATATGTCCAGCCTGACAATTTCTTACCGTGGGCTAATACCTCTAGTCCTTCTGGTCACAGAAGAACCTAATGACTTATATCTGAGGTATTTTTTGTATATGAAACAAACACAGTGGTATTTATAACACATGACAAACATGTGAGAGAAGAGTCTGGTGTTTGAGAAAAGGAACTTTGGCTGATTTGCATATGTTTTGTTGTTGTTTTAAAACAAAAAAGACAGCAAGAAGACCACCAATTAGAGGACTTTTAGAGAAGAAAAATGCTTGCATTAAAGGGAGTTGCTGGAAGAGCTAGCTGAGATAGGATTGGGTCTGTCCAAAAACCCTGGTGTTTCCTGAGGTCTGTACAGCCGGTCACCTTGGACAGTACCGCCATCTGCCCTGTGATCCCTCACATCCTCCCAGTCAACATGAATCCAGGTGAGAAGTGGGTGTAAAACAGTGTCCTCTAAAAGACAATGATGCAAGCAAACAGGCTTCAGGCAGAAATTAGTTTTAATTTAGTCATTGTATTGGACTTTCGGAGGGCTGACTTTGGGCTGCTCAGGACACTAGTTGGTGGAGTCCCATGGGAGGCGGTTCTGAAGGGCAGAGGGGTCCAGGAAGGCTGGGCGCTCTTTAAGAGGCAAATCCTAATGGCGCAGGAGCGGTCTGTCCCCATGTGCCCAAAGATGAGCCAGCGGGGAAGAAGACCAGCCTGGCTCAACAGAGAATTGTGGCTTGAGCTTAGGAGGAAAAAGAGGGTTTATAATCTTTGGAAAATTGGGCAGGCCACTAAGGAGGACTATAAGGATGTAGCGAGGCTGTGCAGGGACAAGATTAGGAAGGCCAAAGCTCATCTGGAGCTCAATCTGGCTACTGCCGTTAAAGACAACAGAAAATGTTTTTACAAATACATCAACACAAAAAGGAGGACTAGGGAGAATCTCCATCCTTTACTGGATGCGGGGGGAAACTTAGTTACAAGAGATGAGGAAAAGGTGAAGGTGCTTAATGCCTTCTTCGCCTCAGTCTTTAGCGGCAATACTGGTTGTTCTCTGGATACCCAGTACCCAGAACTGGTGGAAGGGGACGGGGAGCAGGATGTGGCCCTCACCATCCATGAAGAACTGGTTGGTGACCTGCTACGGCACTTGGATGTGCACAAATCGATGGGGCCGGATGGGATCCACCCAAGGGTACTGAGAGAACTGGCAGAGGAGCTGGCCAAGCCCCTATCCATCATTTATCAGCAGTCCTGGCTATCGGGGGAGGTCCCAGCTGACTGGCGACTAGCAAATGTGACGCCCATCTACAAGAAGGGCCGGAGGGCAGACCTGGGGAACTACAGGCCGGTCAGTTTGACCTCAGTACCAGGGAAGCTCATGGAGCAGATCCTCTTGGGAGTCATCATGCGGCACTTGAAGGGCAAGCAGGCGATCAGGCCCAGCCAGCATGGGTTTATGGAAGGCAGGTCCTGCTTGACGAACCTGATCTCCTTCTACGACAAAGTGACGCGCTGGGTGGATGAGGGAAAGGCTGTGGATGTGGTCTACCTTGACTTCAGCAAGGCTTTTGACACCGTCTCCCACAGCATTCTCCTCAAGAAACTGGCTGCTCTTGGCTTGGACTGGCGCACGCTTCGTTGGGTTAGAAACTGGCTGGATAGCTGGGCCAAAAGAGTTGTGGTGAATGGAGCCAAGTCCAGTTGGAGGCCAGTCACTAGTGGCGTCCCCCAGGGCTCGGTGCTGGGGCCGGTCCTCTTTAACATCTTCATCAATGATCTGGATGATGGCATTGAGTGCACCCTCAGTAAGTTTGCAGATGACACCAAGCGAGGTGCGTGTGTCGATCTGCTCGAGGGTAGGAAGGCTCTGCAGGAGGATCTGGATAGGCTGCACCGATGGGCTGAGGTCAACTGTATGAAGTTCAACAAGGCCAAGTGCCGGGTCCTGCACCTGGGGCGCAATAACCCCAAGCAGAACTACAGGCTGAGAGAGGAATGGTTGGAGAGCTGCCAGGCAGAGAAGGACCTGGGAGTGATGGTGGACAGTCGGCTGAATATGAGCCAGCAGTGTGCTCAGGTGGCCAAGAAGGCCAACGGCATCCTGGCTTGTATCAGAAACACTGTGACCAGCAGGGCTAGGGAGGTGATCGTCCCCCTGTACTCGGCTCTGGTGAGGCCGCACCTCAAGTACTGTGTTCAGTTTTGGGCCCCTCGCTACAAGAAGGACATCGAGGTGCTTGAGCGGGTCCAAAGAAGGGCGACGAAGCTGGTGAGGGGCCTGGAGAGCAAGTCCTATGAGGAGCGGCTGAAGGAGCTGGGCTTGTTCAGCCTAGAGAAGAGGAGGCTCAGGGGTGACCTTATTGCTCTGTATAAGTACATTAAAGGAGGCTGTAGAGAGGTGGGGGTTGGCCTGTTCTCCCATGTGCCTGGTGACAGGGCGAGGGGGAATGGGCTTAAGTTGTGCCAGGGGAGTTTTAGGTTAGATGTTAGGAAGAATTTCTTTACTGAAAGGGTTGTTAGGCACTGGAACGGGCTGCCCAGGGAGGTGGTGGAGTCACCATCCCTGGAAGTCTTCAAAAGACGTTTAGATGTAGAGCTTAGGGATATGGTTTAGTGGGGACTGTTAGTGTTAGGTTAGAGGTTGGACTCGATGATCTTGAGGTCTCTTCCAACCTAGAAATTCTGTGATTCTGTGATTCTGTGATTGTAGCCCTTTGTTTTAGAGAACATGGGAACTGTTGTGTTACATACTGAAGAAACAGACCTGATCTATTCTGATCACAGTCTGACTGTATAACTCACACTGACAAATAGCTTCTTTTATACCAAACATCTGTGGGAAAGGCTGCTTCCCATGCTGGCCACATGCCTGCTAAATAAAACCCAGAGGAAATTGGCCAGGCAGTTCTGCATGCCATTGTGAGAGAGGTTAAGGTTCAGCAATGACCTCTGGTCTCTTGCCCCTTGAACTGATGGGGCTAGATGCACCATGAAGTTAGCTTACTAGGTCTTTGCTTTGCTATAGGATTGCCCTGACCAGTTAGGTTATTCTTTAAAGGGATTAGCTATCACAACTTTGGGAGCATGTTTCAGATGGTCAAAGTCCTACTTTTCCTTCCCCATCAATAACACGGGTTGCAAAAATGCAGAGTACAAAAACATTAGAAATGTTAAAATACAGAAGCTAGACTGAAATATTTTTTAAAGCTGGTTGATTTATGGAAGGGAATTTTATTAATAGTAACTTACCAGTTGTGTAATTGGTTGCATGCAGAAATCTGTGAAATTATAGACCAATAATCTTTTTAATAAATGCATTCATCCCCATAAAATTACCAGCGATCAACTGTGAAGCAAATACTAACTATACTCTAAAGACAAATTTTAGTGATGAATGATCCAATTAACCATAGTGCAGAACTCTTTTAAAACTCCTTTTTCACTCTTGGTGAAGTATCTTGGTCCTTTCATTACATGTCCTATAACAAACCTATCAAAGGGACTGCAAATAGAAAAGTCACATTGCAGTATGATTTTGCAGTGCAGTGTTTGATGATGGAGAATGCGGCGTGCTGATGCATTCAGCGTACCAAGGAGAATAGAAAGAATTTCAAAGAAGCAATGGAGTATTGTTGTAAACTTAGTGGCAAGGCCTCTGATTCTTTAAATATTTGGAGACTCATTTAACTTTATACACCAGTAGATCAATTTAAGACAAATATGCAATAGTTGAAGCTAAACTCATATATATTTTGAGATGACTGGGTGTATATTTGTATGTGGTTACTCCCAAAGTTGGGTAGTTGGAGGTGGTGGTGAGAAATTCTGCTTCATTCAATTCAAAAGATATAAATCAAATTTAATAGCTTAGAGGTCTTCAAAGAAAGGAGGAGGTCAAAAATTGAGGAAGGGACTGTCTTGTTTGAACAAAACAGAGATTTACTTTGCCTGACCTCATGCACATTTACCTTGATATTAGCAAATTGTTTTTCCTGCAGAGAAGTGCAAAGAAACAGAACATTTTAAAGAGGTTATTTATGGAAAGTAAATATTGAAATCCTAAGTACAAGAGCTTGCTGAGATGCTTGAGTTTAAATGTCACTCAGCTCTTAAAAGAAAAAGCCTGCTTTATATGTCATCCTAAATACAAACCAAAGGGTGTTAGGAATACTGAATACTTATTAGTCATTGCAAGTAATCTACTAAGAGTGGTTCACTTATAATTGGTGATAAATTTTAGCTATACTTGTAAAAAGTGGTCCTATTCCAGGCAAATGAAACATCTAACTTGAGCAATTGCAGATCTTTGTTGGTTCAGAACAAAATGTAATGCTTCATTCAGCAGTGTTGTCCAATTCATAAGACACCAGAGAATGCAAAGAAAAGTGAGTTATCTTGTCCTTCTCTGACTGTCCTTGTTTTTGTGGGTATTAGTCAGACCTTAAATAATGTTTGTGTTTTTTGTCAAAGATAAGCTCTCAGGCAAACAGGAAGAGAGGGTGTAGTAAAAAGAGAATGTAAGCCATACACTGGAACTGCTGGTGTCCAGAGATTTTATCAGTCTTTTCTTTTTTTATTATGTCTGTATTTGCCATATATTTATCCATTGTTTTTTCTTTTCTTGCAGAGCTGTCCCTTAGTGCTAGTAAATTCTGTATAACACAGGGTATTTTCATGTCCAGACTGAAAACTCTTATGCAGCATTCCTTTTGTCTGCATGGCCTTTATGAATTTGCAGTTTGTGTCATATATAGTTGGCTTGCAGGTGATGGCTTAAGGGGAACAAACATCATGAGGAAAATTCAGTCTTCCTGTGCATTTATTCAGCCAAGTAGCAACAACACTCTGTGTGTTTCATGTATGGTCTTACAATAAAAAAACTCATTAACACGTGTGATCTGAGGATTTCAAAGCAAATCAGCTGATACAAAAGCAAATATTTCAGCTTCAAAAAAGTCAGTGATATGCAGAAGCACTCATTGAATCCATCAGTAAGGCACCTTTTAACTTTGGCTTTCTCATACAGACTACAGCTACTGTGAAATAAACCAAATCCCTCCAGAGGCTAGAAATAATTTGGCCCTCTGAAGAAATCACTTGGGTAATAGAAACATTCAGCACATTGCCATCTCTTAATTTGTCTCTAATTTTGGCTCATCCTATTTCTCTATGAACAAAACCACGCCATCTCCCAGAATTTTTTTTTTCATTTTAGATGCAAGACAGCATCTGCCGTAGTCCCTTCCTCTGAAGGGAGAGCATTATTAGTAATACTTTTTCCCATCTTGTTTGTTCAGACTTATAATCTCTTTCAGGAAAGCTGTCTTTTATTCTAGGTTTTGTTTTATAGTGTGTTTAGCACAGTAGTTCCCCAGGCTCAGTTGAAGCCAACATATAGTATTGCCATATAAACAGAGTTCTGTTCTTTCATCTGCAAAGTACAAAAGAAAAAAGTAAAAAAGAAAATAAAAATTAATATACCATTAAAGCAGCATTGGAATTTGGTTGTTTAAGTTATTAGCATCTCAGAGTGTATTAAAAAGTTGCCCAAAAATATTGCCTGCCTTAGTTGTCTGCAAGTTGTCTTCCTGACCCATTTTACCTCAGTAGGAATTGTATGGTGTGACAAATTGTGTTTAGAAATGTCTGGAGCAGTTTACCTTGATTTTGTTTTCCTGATTATGATTTTGCTCTCAATGACGTGAGGTATTTGCAGGGCAACAGAACTGTACAAAGCTCGGTTCTCCTGAGGTAAGTCCTGAGGTCAGGCCTTATATTACCCTTCATTTTCTAGCAGACGCTTTGTTGTTTTCTTGAGATTGCTTCTACCACTTTAAAAACAAGCATCTCAGGAATTTTCTTCTGAAACAGTCTTTCCATTTCCAAATCAAATTATACTATTTCAGCTGGGTCATTTTCAACCCCTGATGCATTGTTGTTGTTGTTGTTTTATTGGGTTTTGTTTGTTTTGTTGTGTTTATTTTTTTTTCTTCTGATTTTATTTGAAAATATATATATATCCCTGCCATGGGGAAAGCAAGAGGAGTTTTCCCAGAGCTGACATATGGCTGTGCTCCAGCAACCCTCATGGCCACAGTTGTCTGTGGTGGGCTCCCACTGGAAGCCAGCAGGGATGTGGCGCCGGCCCCCCACTGCTCAGCATCACCAGAATCCCCAGTGGCATTGCTGCCACCCCACCACCTCAAAAGCAATTTGGAGTTAAGGTTGACATTTAGCATTGCCCTTTGATTGCCCTTGCATAGTTTTTGAGCAGAGGGCATGATGTCAGTGTGGTGACAACAGATGCCATAAAATGTGTCCAACAAGCAGTGACTCTGCACTGTGACTGCAAAATGTAGTGTCTACTTGTTCAAGGTGCATGATCTAGGAGAAAGTACCATCAGCAGTATCATCAGAATTTCATTAAAAAAAAGACATTTTGGTTTGAAGGAATAATTGTAGAAAACTTTATTAATTAAAAAAATAATAATAATAAAAAAATGAAGCACTTCCATAGAGTTTTCCCTCTAGCAGTATTTCTCTGAAGTGTCAATTATCATTTGTGTTGTATCCATGTATAAAGACCCTCTTGTTATGGGTAGTGAAAGAGGACAATAATGAACCACATCACTGTCTTCAAAAAAGTGGACATCTGTTCCTAGAAGACATTAAACAAAAAAAATAAATGTTGTGGAATTAAATGTAATTTCTTGCTTTAAAATAAAGTATAACATAGTCTTGTGCAATTAGCGTTTTTGCTATCTGCAGAAAGTTGTTATCCAGGATTTATGGGGATTACTTCATACAGATTTTTGTTTTAAAGAAACCCTTACATTTGTCTTTCAAAGGCTTCTTGGTCTTTCCTAAGAGAGGCCTCTGAGCAGCTGCAGAGGATGTCACTGCTGCGCTCCGGGCCAGCAGGCACGAAGGCACTGCTCATCTCCCAGCCAGGCAGGGTGACAATGAGCACTGCGCACAATGAGATATTGTGGGAGCCTTTCGGTAAGCCTGGAGGCGCCAGTCTGTGCCTGCAGAAGGACTTTAGAACTGGGAGGATGCCATTTCCCTACTTAGGTGTCTTTTTGTTGGAGCGCTGGGCAAAGGCCTCGTTGTGTAACAGTTTGCGTTGCAGCCTGGCTTTGCAGTCAGCAGTGTGTTGCTCAGCAGAAACAGTGAAACAAATCAAGTAGAGAGGCTTTCAGGATTGGAACACATGTTCACTTCTGTTGTGAAACACCGTATAAATTTTCTGAACGGTTGTGCCACACACAGTGACAAAGGGCGAAGATGTCTGTCTCTGACAGCTATCACTGCTTCTTGCTTCAGCTACAGTGCTTTATCTCTACAGCTGGAAAGAGGCTTGAGGTTTATAAAATGCCTGAATCTGGGTCAGGAAATATTTCTTCTTATTGCAAGCTGATTTCCTCATCTGATGTATGCTGGAGGTGTAGAGAGCAAGATTTTGCTGCACGGTTGCTCTCCCTTCTGATACTGAGCTGCTGGGAGGCCAAGAAGAAAACTCTGGGGCAAAACAGCAAGGCAAAGCAGCAGCCTGCTCTATTACCTGATATATTTCTGTGCTTCTATCATCATGTAAGTGTTTAACCCGAAGAAAAAGCACACATCACAAACACACATATCCAAAGGGGCACCTACCAGCAGACAGGACAGGAGAGGGACATGTTAAACACAAGGTGTGAGGTTTGTCCATCGGTTGTGGGTTGGAGTCCCTGGCATCCCATTTCACTTGTCCCTATCTTCCTCTGTTACTACCACATGGCAGCATGGTAAGGTCTTGTCCTCCTTACCAATGCTATTTCTTACACTACAGAGAAATGGGACTTAGTCTGAAGTCCTGGGAAAAAAAAAAAAAATATATATATATATATATATATATATTTCACATATATTTATATGTACTTCACTTCATATGTGTGTGTGTGAAATAGATCCAGCTGGGGAGTGAACCGGTGGGAAGGAGATATGGGTTCAGCTGCAGCTAGTGTGTGTCTTAGAAACACCTTCCAGGTAATAAACCCTGTTTTTAGGGGTCTGGCACTCTCATTGTCAGGGAAGGTCACCCTCTGAGCTGTAGCAAAGTATCTCTGGGAGTTTCACCTGCTATTTTCTGCTAGTTTTGCATCTCTGTTCCCTAGCTAGATCTCAACATTGTTGGAGCCGGAACAGGTGCCAGATGAGGAAGAAGAGTTAGTGGTTCAAGAAGACTGTCTGCCTTTGTCTCTGCACTGCCAGTGTTTCAGGTGAGTCTAGGGCCTGACAAAGTCATTCCCAGCCCTGTACCGTCAAAGCAGGTGTTGCTGCATTTACAGTTACCACCCCTGTTGTCCTCTGAGACTTGTTCTTACTGTCCCAATCTGCATTCACTGCTTCCCATCTCAGGGGTAGTTGTATTTCACTACTGAATGTGCTGCATATTTTTATTTCTGTTCATTTTGTACATCATTTATCTCTTGAGATTAAAAATACAGCAGAAATCAAGATTTGTAATGTTGTTGTGATTGTTTTCCTTCTTACAAACTGCAAACAGTAAATCGCTTAGTCTTATTTAATAAATCATGTCATCTAAGTGTCTAATATTTTTATGCTCTTTCTTAGTTCACCTTGACTCTCTTTTCTTTCCAATCATATTAAAATATTTGAAATTATATACTGGCTTGAAAATAGGACATTTTTCAAAAAGAAATCTTTATTGTCTAGTCTAAGAAGGAAACTGCTGCATATGGATGTTTGGTTGCCTGTATATTAGAACATCATGTTGAAATATATTTTGAACTTAGGAAAGTTAGGAGTCAAAGCCTCTACAAAATCTTTTACTTTTTTGTTTTTACTTTTTTTGTTTCATTTTGTTTTAAGCCAAATTATTATTACTATTATTTTTTATTTTTTTTTAATCTGTGGCACAGAAATGCAAGGAAGCTGGCTTGTTTGGGGATTTTGTGTGATGTTTTTTGTGCCCTTTTCTTTTTTGGGGGGTGAGGTTCTTTGCTTGTCTGTTCTTATATTTGTGATTTTTTTTTCTCTTCCTTTTGTTTCCCTCTGTCAGATATATCACATGAAATCTATTTTTGGCTCAGTCCCCTTCACAGGTCTAGTGAGGTTAAAATATAACACAGGTTATCAGTGGGATTAGGAAAGCTGTACTTCAAAGTGGTCAAAATATCATTAGGATACTCTCTAGAATATGGAAAACTCAGAGGTACCAAACATGAGAACAATATTTGAACACAAGCTTCCCATACGCCCTGCTTTATGTTGTGGAGGGTTGTCTGCTGTTTTGTGAATGGAATCTTAACTCTGAGCGTGTGGCCATGTGGCTGTGTCAGGACTTTTGTTTATGAGCTCAGTCACTGTTTCCATTTCAGAAAAAAAATAAGATAAATCCTTTTGACATTCCAGAGTTTTCTGTTCTTGGCTGTAACTCATGGTGAATAGTTCAGATTTGGCAAAGAGCATTGTCTGCCCTAAAACTACATTTTTCAACAAATAAATGATTTGCTGGTAGAAGTTTGCCAACTCTAGTCAGGATTGCAAAGTTTCTTATCCATTTCAAACCTGAAGAAGAGCCTGTGTGAGTTTTTTTCCAGCTGTCTTTTGTTCTAGTAAAAGATATGGCCTCTTTCTACAAGCATTGTATATCACCATAGATACTCATGGCTCTATATCTGCATATATTGTGCACGCCTTTATTTCTGTAATGACTGCAAAATTTTTATCACGTACTTTGCTTCATCATTTTAGAAAATCGTGTTGGTTTTTTTTTTACTTTTTTTGTTGTTGTTTAAGACTTAAGAAATAAATAGATGAAAGTTTATTACCATAATCTGTTAGTCTCAGTAAGTAAATGGCTCTTGAAAAATCATTCCTCTAGGATATACATGTATTTTATGGTCATCTGCATGCTTCAGAAAGCTATTATGAGAGTTCCTCTTTGCATCACTAATAAGTTAGGGCAGGACCATCAGCTCACCACTGTTAAAACACTCTACTTTGGGCAGAAAATTCTTCAGGCAGAAGCACAGCAGATCTGTATTACTAATTTCTTGCATGTCTTTTTCTTCTTTCTTTTGGGAATTCTGATTAGAGACTTTATACCTAGACAAATGCAGTGTTTTCCACTTCCATTCTTTGTGAGGTAGAAGACATTACACATGAGATAATAGTAACTTTCATAGCAGAAGCTTATTCATTACGTAGAGTTAAGGAATTTATTCACAATGATATATTCTATGTTAGCTGATGGAAAGGAAAAAAAAAAAAAAAAAAAAAAAAAAAAAGAGGCTTACTTGCTTCTGCCAAACAATTTCATTTAGTAGGCATGAGGATATGAATGTGATAGAAGCAGTACACCCAGAGACATATCCTTCATGGATTTTGGAGGAAAGTCCTACATCATCATTTCTGTTTTAATTGTGACAGACTAATATCTCACTTGTAAATTGAATGAGGCAAACTGCAGAGAAAGAAAACAAAACTGGAAAACAAGAAACAGAGAGAAAGAAAAAAAACAAAGTGCTGACTTCTTAGATCTGTTGAGAAATACCCACACATGCACTCATTTTTGTTCTGTTTCTTTTCCTTTCTTGTTCAGTAACAGGCTTCTTCCAGTTTTTTAAGTGCATTTGAAAATGAAGAACCAAACTTTTACAGTAAGAGCTTTGGAGAAGTCTGTTTCTTCTGAAAGGAAAAATCGTATCTGTTGAAATCTAAGCAGTATTTTATTAGACTTCTCTATACAGCTATTCATCTGCAGCCAATAACAAACATTGTATATATTATTTTGGATGTGAATATCAATTGCTCTGAAAGAGCAGTATAGGATGCTGAGAATACGTTGCAGCTTCTGAAAGATTTTTAAAAATGGAATAGATAACATCAACTGTTTAAGCATAGACTTTGAGTTTTTAATTTTGTAGATACAGATGCTCATGCATCAAGGACAAGCAAAGTCATCCATGCTGTCTTTTCAAGAGAGAGAGAAGAAGGAAAATAATGAGGGTTGTACTGCAGCTTTGTGTCAGTTTCTGTCACCTGAGTGCCCTTGTTCAGTGGCTTTTGTTAGCTGTGTTACTGGGTAGCAAGCAGTGAGGGAGGCGGCAATGCCTCTAGTACAGGAAAGCCCAG
Source organism: Anas platyrhynchos (assembly GCF_047663525.1). Lineage (NCBI taxonomy): Eukaryota > Metazoa > Chordata > Aves > Anseriformes > Anatidae > Anas > Anas platyrhynchos. Next base: position 108,264,298 of record NC_092587.1, on the reverse strand, counting down.
CTGGCATCAAGTAATGCATTCACTACAAATGGAAGTTGGGGAGTGAGTTGTTCACCCAGGTCAGACTGATGAAACATCTGTGAATTGTACACAGGCAACTTGCAAGGTCCTGAAGTTATTCATGTCCCTTTATTCAGGTGTGAGACAGGGAATGCCTTCACTTTTCTCTCTGGCTTCAAAGTACTTCTTAGAAAATCTGTAAACAAGCTGTTCAACAACTAGCCTAAGACATAGCGATTCATGTGGGTTTGGGATGAATTTTCAGACCAGCTGTGGTTTTATCACCTACACTGAACTTCAGTAGAACTTAAGTGGCTCGAGATGTTTGCTCACAAGAAGGTTGAACAAATTTGGAAATGATGGCTGGTTTCCTCTCGGACAGCAAAACTAACCAATCAACATGCACATGGCAATCACTTTCTGTTTAGGTGTTGTGACTGTTTCAGTAGTGCCTTGGTCTTGGGTGAAGTTAATGATAAAAACTCTGCTGTAGAGAGGCTTGCAGGTTTCGAAAAGAGTTTCTGAGCTTTCTGAGACAGCTTCATCTGCTATTGCCAAACAGAGGATTTGTCATACTAACCACTATCAGCAACTGCTGCTCTTTCTCTGTAGCTTTTTGTAGCATAATAATCTGAACAGAGGGTATTTGGTAAACAGCATCAGCATCTGATATTTATTTTATCAAAATGAAAACTCCGTCATGAACTGTAAAGCTGTAAATAAAGCAAAAGGATCCTCTGCATTGAAATTTGATTCATTATTTGCTTGAATGACTACACGAACACTGCAAAACCTTTATGCCTGCACACGAAGCATGTAAGAAAGGCAGATGTTCTATTCGCTTCTGCTCATTGGCATCTAATTGCTGATCTGGTTGCTATTCAGCCTCTATTTGAGGTAGTCACATGAAAAGTTCATGGCAGCAGCATGGCTTTTAAATCAAACACAAAAAATGCTTTATTTGCAAGGTGGGTATCCAGATTTTTCTTGTTAAGTTTCAAGTAGGTTCCCCAAATCACTGACTAGTTGTATATTTTGACGTCTCTATTTTGATGCAAAGTAATGAAGTATACAGTCACAATTGTTTTCTGTTATGTTGATACATAACTAATAAAATATGTTCCTGCAATGTCTGCATGGCAAGGACTAGAAAAGGAAAGTCCAGGGAAGTGCTCATGACAGATAGTCAGTGTACAGATAATAAATTCTTACCCAAGGCATCTACATGCACTGCACAGAGCTTGCTGAAATGGGCCCAGCTGTTGTCTACTCAAGTGTGGTTGCAAATGGCTGTGATGCATTTAGCTATGGGATGGAAGAAAAAAAATCCTAGAAAGCCACAAAAGCAAGCATATGCACACACACAGCTGTATTGGTGACACATTCACCATTCTAACCTTCCTTAATCTGTAGAATCAGCTAGATATCTCAGCAAACCGAATCCACTCATTCTTTCTAATTAAATCAGTACAGATTTAATTAATCATAAGAAATTATAAAATACACAATTTACATGCAGAGAAGACGTTGATAAGTAATAGGTTCAGCTTACAGATTTGACTGTGTTTTTTCTTAACAGCTACAAACTAGTGCATATACAGCATGTTTATTTTCCAAAAGAGAAGGCTGTGCATTCAGAGTTATATGATTGGTGTCCCTGACTCCACATTTTTTTCTTCAAAGTGCATTGTTAATGAACTAAAGGCAATCTCGGCCGTTCTGAGCGAGAAGGTACCAAATCACGGAGGAGGAGGAGGAGGAGGAGGACAGTGCTGACTCATTCAAAACGTTGCTGCGGAGTCTCGGGAGCACTTGAAGCCCCGTTTTTTCGGGGAGGACACGGCCGCGGCCGCGGGGTGGCACACGGGACTCGCACACGGCTCGGCTCGGCGCGGCAGCGCCGCCAGCACGCCAGCCAGCAGAACCCGGATTCCTCCAGAAATCTTCATTTGAGATAGAAATCGCACGGGGACTGTGACGGTCTCTAGCACGCCGGCCGCGATCCGCATTTCAGAAGCTGTTGAAAGAAAGTCTAGGAGTAATTTGAGTTTAATCGATGTAGAAAATTATGATAAACATCACATGCATTGAGTAAACTTAACTGCATGCTCTCAAAGGATAAATAAATGAGTTTGGACTTTCAGATGTTAAAACTGAAACATTCAATTTAGTTGATGTGAAGGCAATGCATTCATTCTGCTCATAAAGACATTTTTCAGCAAGTCTTTTCCCACAACAATGAAATCTAAGATGTCGTACCTGGTATCACTACACCTTTGGGCATGGAAACAAAAATCCATTTTTATGTTACTGTGTGCTGAAACAGAAATTAATGAAACTAGTTTTCCAAAATGACTGACCCACCACAGAAACGTAATGACACCTATGTACTCAGGGCGCAAAATGGATGCCAAAGCACTGTGCCCCTCCATGCTCCAGGTGGCACCCTTCCAACCAGCAGCCTGACCCCTGCTACAATTCCCCTGCTCCAAGCACTGTGTATTGGTGGGCACAAGACACGAGCTACCATGTGCCTTTGCTGGAGAGGCTTTGGAGACCCCGCTGCCCAGGGGGAGACCAATGTTGTGGTTGGCCTGCAGAGAGGCCCCTGGTGGAGCAGGCTGTCCCCCTGCAGCCCATGGGTCCCACATGAAGATCTCCACACTGCAGCCCATGGAGAGCCCCCGCAGGCGCAGGCCCCGGGCCAGAGCTGCAGCCCATGGAGAGGAGCCCACGCAGTAGCAGGGGTCAGGGGGGAGCTGCCAGCACCCATGGGGGACCTGTGCTGGAACAGTTTGCTCCTGGGGGCTGGACCCCGTGGTATGGAGCCGTGTGGGAGCAGTGCTTGAAGAGCTGCTGCCTGTGGGCAGCCCCTGCAGGCTCAGTTCAGGAAGGACGGCATCCCATGGGAGGGACCCCACGGGGAGCAGGGGCAGGGAGAGACCGTGAAGGAGCGGAGGTGTCAGGGACTGACTGCAGCCCCCATTCCCTGTTTCCCTGTGCCACTTGAGGGGAGAAGGTAGAAGAGGGTGGATGGGGGAAGGTGTTTTTAGTTTGTTTGGTTTGGTTATGTTTGTTGTTGTTGTTGTTGTTTGTTTGTTTGTTTCTGTTTCTCATTGTTCTAGCTTGTTAGTAATAGGTAATAAATTACATTAATCTCCCTATGCAGAGTCTGTTTTGCCTATGATGATAATTATTGAGTGATCACCCTTGTCCTTATCTCAACCCCTGAGCCCTTTCCATCATGTTTTTTCTCCTTTCCCCCCTGAGGAGGGGGAGTGAGAGAGTGGCTGTGGTGGAGCTCATCTGCCCAGCTGAGTAAAACCACCACACCCACTATGCGTTGTGCTGGTGTAGCCTCACCTCAAGCACTGTGTACAGTATGTACAGTTTTGTGTGCCACAGTGTAAAAAGGATATAAAGCTATTAGAGAGTATCTAAAGGAGGGCTACAAAGATGGTGAGGGGCCTGGAGGGCAAGACGTGTGAGGAGCGGCTGAGGTCCCTTGGTTTGCTCAGCCCAGAGCAGAGCAGGCTGAGGGGAGGCCTCATGACGGCCTGCAGCTCCCTCACAAGGGGAGCGGAGGGGCAGGTGCTCTCCGGGGACAGTGACAAGAGCCAAGGGAATGGCATGGAGCTTGGACAGGGGAGGGTCAGGCTGGGTGTGAGGGAAAGGTTCTGCACCCAGAGGGTAGTCGGGCACTGGAACAGGCTTCCCAGGGCAGTGGTCGCGGCACAGAGCCCAATGGAATTCAATAAGTGTTTGGACAATGCTCTCAGACACATGGACTGATTTTTGGGTGGTCCTGTGTTGAGCCAGGAGTTGGACACAAGGATCCTTGTGGTTCCCTTCCAACTCAGAATATTCTATAGTTTTATTACCCAATGAGACTTGACTCAGGGTTGATGCCTGCTGCTTGCAACCCCTCCCTTGACATCACAGGAGGTGAGGACCAAAGGGGTGGGCAGACAGTTTTCTCTCCCACCAAGGGAGCAACCCATGGGGTGCAGTGACCTGGCAAGTGGGAGGGCCAGGCAGCAGCTGGCCACCCTGTTGGCTTTACGCCTTGAGGCCACTGGCCTGGCTCATCACACAGGTAGTAAATTACCGTGGAAGTGTCTGGCAGTAGTATAGTCATGGCAGGATGCCTCATTTACTCCCTGGCACAACCTCTCTCTTTGGCCACTTAGTGACTGCCTTTTGGATGATAAATAGCTGCCCTTTGGGACAAGGGCTGCCTTTCTCTGCAACAGCAAGACATGCTCATACCATGCCTGCGAAAACAGAGACCCACCAGGCTGCAGCTTCAAAAAGCTTGTTCAAGGCACACGTTGTTAAATATAGTAGCGCTGAATGTCAAGGCATATGGATTTAAGTTAGACTCATAAATTCATATCTTTAATACCGACCAGGATTTTCATGGTTAAATAACATGGCCTTCAGTTTAACACAGCCACTAAGTTCCTCTGAATTAATTTGTGCTTCAAGTTCAAAATGAGGTATAATGAGATATAAAGCTGCATAATTAGATGGCCCATTTCATCTTAGAGAAGCCGGTCATCTCAGCCTCCTTAGCCCAGCTGTGTGAATTGAGTAATTAAGTATAATAGCTGATTGGCAAGCATGGACTTTAGGGGTTTAGTTTACTTTCTCCATGGGTCATGCACAGTAAAAATGTAGTAACTGTATACTATTTTCAATATTTTTGCTTTTAGAAGTACTAAAATCACTACTGCTGAGGAAAAGAGAAGTATCTAGAAAAGCAACAAAGTAAAACATGTAGCAGTACTCACCTAGGAGATCCAAACCATACATGTGAACTTCAAAGGGGCTCCTATCTTAAGTGCTCTGACAGCTCTCTGTTACATGAAGATAGGGAAAGTATTTAGGGTAAAGGACCTACAAAGCTGAGCGATAACTCCTCCCCTCATCAGTTTTGGAGTAGGTTATGGATTTGTTTATTTCTTTGTGCATCTGTGTTGCAAAATAATGCATGGTGGCATGTGCTATGGTAGCTATGGTTATGAGAAAGGCTCTGCCTTTCTGCCAGTTTTCCAAGCTTGCATTTTATAAACAGCCTATAGCAAGAGACACTTGAAATGTGTTGTGTTTTTTGTTTGGTTGGTTGTTTTTTTTTGGTAGTGGTGGTTTTTAAATGACGTTTGGTAAAATAATCTCAGAATATTTTATTTTCACCTTGTCGTTGGTGTTCCCCACTAACTGGTGGTTAGGTGCCCACCAGTCAATCCGCACCTTCCTTCCCCAGCATCTATTTCTGTCTGCAGACAATCTTCTCTGGAGTCGTAGGAAAAGGTGACTGAGTGATAGATGAGACCTACTCTCTTGCTCGAGTGGTGATTTCTTCTATACAAAGATATTCAGGAATAATTTAACATTGGACTAAACGATTCCATAAAATTCTTTTCAGCAATCTACATAAGGGCTGCCAGGCTCATCGTTGTGAAGGAGCTACCAGCATTGACACAAGGGAAACAGATCTTTTGCTAAAATGTATAAAATGTAAAGGTTGTCCATAGAGCTGGGTGTCCCTGGTACATATCCAGCAGTGGTAATACTCATGGGACTAATGTGTTCTCCACAGTGCTAGAGATCTTCAGGAAAAAAAAAGTATATATATATATATATATATATATATATATATATATATATATTTATATATTTTTTTATATATATATGTGTGTGTGTGTGTGTGTATATATATATATATATATATATATATATATAATAACACTAGGGGGGGTGGCTGTGAAGTGTCTGAAAGTGTCAGTTGTCTGCCAGGAGACCCTTTTACCCCTGCCCACCTCTCTTCACTGCCAAAAGCAATGCTAGTACCAATTATCAGTTATAAGAAAACTGTGTAATGAATTTAAGGCTATTCATCTTTTTCCAAATATTTTATAATTATAGCATCCTGTCACCCAATCGAGAAAGTTTGGTATCTGTTGTGTACTCTCAAGTACTTGATTCAGTCTGAACTGGATGACTCTGGCAATGCCTGTTCCCTTGGGGAAACTTCTTTAATTTCAATGTAATGTTTTAAGTTTTCTTATAATAATCACTTTTCTCATCTTCACACTCCAATTGTTTACATCAGTGGAGCTCAGAGAAGTCAAGAAGTTCTTCCAAATGTTTTTATAACTTTACAAGTGCAAAGAGGCAGATATATTCTAGATTGGGAGGAGCAATAAACTCTTTGCTCAAGGAAGAAACTGTCGGTTTGAAGCTGTCAGGTCACGTCTAGTCCCATTTAATAATTCAGAGGGTTGCTTGCATGATTTCTAAACAAGGGGAGATGTAAGACTCCCAGTAAAATTCCCACATGGGTGAGAACAGATGATTTTAAACATAATGAAATAGATGCTAAAGATATTTGGGGGGGACGGGAGGGAAAGAGGATTTGATAGAATTGTGGGGGAGAGAAAGTTAAAACTAATTAATTTGATTCAGCTAATATTGAAAACATACATAAGGATATTTTCCACAGCTGTTTTTTAGTAAAATGGCTGATTAATTTGATCAAAAGGCGAAGCTCAGAAGAATGAAAATGATGTAGTGTATGGAAATGGAAGAAGTAGCATATACTTCTGGGGATACATTTTCACAGGACAGTTAGCTGATTCTCATGGAAAATCCTGAAAAAATCCCTTGTTTATTTCTGAAAATCTTCATTTCCCATGGTTTCAGATGAAGGTTGAATTTATTTTAGTTTACACACACACTGTGTGTTACAGTAAGGTTATTTTTATAAACTGAACTGATCTCTCATATTCAGCTGATCACAGGAAATGCTGTGCTGAGTCCCACGGCCTCCCTTGCAGAATGTCTAATACCTGCAATTGCTTTTTTCTCGCAGAGAAAAGCACGGTGGGAACTGTGGATTTAATGCTTGCTGAGATTAATGAAAACCCTCCCACTGATATCTGGACTAAGGATGAGCCTCCATATGAGTTCGGTGGAATAAAAATGAACCTATATTAGTAGGTAGATGTAGTAAATTTCATGCCATATCAGTGGAGATAAACCAAGTCAAGTCTCTTTAATTTCATCAGCTTTCCTTCCCAAAGAGTATATACGTTTTCCAGCTTCACTGCAGCAACACCTTTCTGCAATGCTCAGTGTATCACACATACCAGAGGATCAGAGCATTTGAACACTGAGGTCCCAGCATTCAAACTTGGATGAATACAGTGAAACCCAACCCCATCACTCTCCCCAGAATGAGACCTGTTGCTGCAGTGATCAATAGAGCATTAAATATCACCTCCTATTACAGTGAATGCCAGATAAATACCAGGAGTGCAGCACAACCTCAGCTGGTAAATATTGTCCGCTGAATTCCTTCAAATGAAATGAGTGATCTCAGAGGCCATTTTAATTACAGGATCTCTGTAAGTGGTCAGGGGAATCAGCAATATGGGTAAATTGGAAATTAAAGGAGCAGAGAGAAGAGCTTTGCTGAAGGCTGCACGTGGCTATGGCAGTGCGTAGGTGTGCAGTGTGTGCTGGGCTGCGTGACAAACGTGGGCACGGCTCAGGATGGCAACAGTGCCCTTGCAGTCAGATTTCACGCTTGCTTCCATGCTTGATCCGCTGTTCTGAGGTGGGCGTGGGGGCCACCCCACTTTTCAGTTTGTCGAGCCAAGAAGGAAACAATTTGAGTAGAAACAGAAGGCTCCAATGTTGGTAAATGTTTGCCCTTCCCTGGGGGGGGGGGGGGGGGGGATAACTACAGAGACTACAGCTTTATGAGACCAGTGGCAAAATATGCTTGCCTGGCTCAGCCACGCTTGCATTTCTGTGCAGCCAGTCGGCATGACACAGCTTTATCCACACCTCTCTCCTGCCTGAGATTTGCATTCAGGCTGGCAGAGCTCTGTTCTCAGTATTTCTACTGCTGTAGTTTCCCTTCTTAAAAATGGTCTCTCCTGAAATTACTGTAATTTCATATAGAAATAATTGGATTGATATTATTAGTACCAGAATATGTTCAGCTTTGGGTATTCACCGCACTAAATGATAGCATTTAGCACTCGGATGATTGTTTCTGAAGAGGCAGCTATTCTGTACTGCTATTTCTTCAAAAGATTGAATGTGTCTTTGTTGTCACCTCATATACATATTTTATAGTAAATGATAGTCTGTAAGTAAACATGTGGCAGTTTGTGCAATAAGGATGAAAAAATGCTTATTAAATATAGCATAGCCTCGGACTATGTTAGTCATTCAAAATTCTTCTTGCAGAATGGATCCTTTGTAAAATGTAAAGACACTCTTCCCTCTATTGAAATACCGCTGAATGCTCAGTGTTACCTGGCACTGTACTCCAGCAGAAAGCTACTGAACATTTCAGAGAGATCGGAATTTGGCCAGGGCTTAGTGTTTTTGAAAAGCTTCATCAGAAGAGACCCATGTAGTATTTAGCCCATTTACAGATGATACTGTTCTAACATTTCTGTTTAAAGAGGGGATGAGCCAGAAGCAGTTTAGATCTTCTTGTTTTATGTGCCTACCATTGTACTGAGGTATTTACATGCTTATCATTCTGTATGTATCGTTGGAGTTGCTCATTACACAAGTGCTTTACTTTATTCATATTTTATGGCCATTTTCTCCACTTTACCTGAGCATTGACAAAATGAGTTTGGCAAGTTCCTATTTCAAGGTGAGTTAAACATTGTAAAATGCAAAACTTTTAAATGTTTGGTAATGGGAAGTGCAGCTGCTGGATGTTGCCTCTTGAGTGTCATCAAAAGTAGCTCTCCAGTCCCAAGGCTCTGTCCCTTTATCTTCACTGGCTGTGGGCTTTGGATGGACCTCCCTGACCCTTTTTTCTGATCCAGGGCTGGGCTGCACCTTCCTCCCTCCCCTTCTGCAGCTCCCAGCCATGACGAGCTCAGCTGGTCCAGCCTCAGCTGCAGGTTTGGCTTTTGGAGCTCTGACAGTTGGCCAGGTGGCATAGACAGCTCCTTCAAAAAAAGCAGAACAAAATCAACCCAACATGAAAAAACGAGGTTAATAATTTCTTAAGATGAAGTCCCCAGCAACAGCTGAGGTGGGTTCTCCCTGCCCCACCTCTGCCTCTAAGCTCACAACTGCCTCCCCTGGCAAAACCTCTGCAATCTTCTGGATTATACCTGCATCTCCTCTTCTCTGATGAGACAAATTTTAATGAATGATGTTGACCTTCTTCTCAGGTAAAACAGGATGGTTGCAGGGCAAGACTGAGGTTTTCTCCATTGTTATAAGCAACTGGTACTAGATTAAGGGAATGCTTCTTTTGGAGTCCATTGTTTTACCATTCCTAGGGGTACACATAGGTGATCCTGCACAGTCTCCTTTCATTCAACTCTGTTCATTTTGGTGAGGGGTTCTGCAACACTTAACAGTGCAATCAGATCAGACACGTTATTCCTAAAAGCACCAGAGAATTACAGTACTTTTTTAGTTCACCTCAGTGCACATGGGAAATCACACTACTTAATTTTGTAAGTACACCTGCTGTTTGATTGACAGTACTGTGATTGACTGCCAATTTTACTGAGTTTTATGGCTTCACTTTTTGCTTTGATATCAAACCTGCTGGATCATGTGGATATGAGAATCTCATTTATAAAAAATTAAAAATTTCCAAACCTCATGAGTCTGGAAGGAAACTAGAAAGTAAAAATATATTTCAATGTGTAAATAGAAATAGAAGTACCAGGAAGCTACTAATTTACCAAAAATAATCACATTTTCCTTTTAAAGACAATAAGGGAATGTGGCAGTAAGAATGCATATATTCATGATTTGGAACACTTGTAATAAGACCAAAGTAAGGTGTTTCTCAGAGTTGGCTGTTGGGTTTTGTTTGCTTATTTAGAAAACAAAGAGAAAGTGGGATGTATGATTATACAAAGCTATTTTTTTGTTCGTTTGGTTGGTTGTTTTTTTACAGTGCATGTCAGTCTTATGCAAGTAGCCCAAGATAAACTACAGATAGGATTATTTTTTTTCCTTTAGTGAGAGAAGTATCTGAGAAGACATGAAAGAGAGGTATCTCAGGAGGGTATGCACAGAAGACATTGAAATGTCCATTGATTGATGACCAGTCCAAAAAGTAATTGCATTGAATCCTCATAAACCTCCTAAAAATATCACTTGAACAGGGGGAAGAGACAATAATGATTAATATCTGGTTGTCCAGACTAGTATTTCACTGTAGCTTCTTCACTATTTTCTCTGGAGGTCTTACCTGTATTGGCTTAGGTTAAGGTATTGAAAATTTTTCAGATGTGTGTTATTACTTCTCCTAAAGGAAAAATGACTCTATTTGAATGCTCCTTGCCATGACTTTTTTTACAGATCATTAAAGAAAAATACATGCAGAAGAACATAAATACTTATGGATACAACTTCAGAATACAAAACTGAATCTAAATAGTTGAATGAACAGAATTAGATGCTATTATTTAATTTTCTAGATGTATGCGAATTCCTCTGTAGTAAATAACATATCAAACTATATTCAAACCCAATCCTTTTTTACAAGCATTGCAATATAGATTTTTTTTCTTTTAAATGACTGTGCTGGCATGACAATATAATCAAGTGCAGAAATATGTGCAGTTTACCAAAGATTTTTCATAACTGGGCATAAATAGAGCTTTTGGAGAAAGTTAATTGTGTCACAGACATGTCAAAAATCTGTGGTTTGTCTGTTAATTTTTATCTAAAAAATCAATTTTATAGACATAAGAAAATCCTTGCAGCATACATTTGTAATACTATATGCACTGTATTAGGGGTAAAAGCCAGCCTCTAGTCTTGCAATAGACTGTATCCAAGCTATTATATGATTTTTTCAGAAGAGCCTCCGTTTATCATCCCTTGATGTCTAAATCTAATATCACCATTTATGGCATTGCACATTTTTTCCAGGAGATACTTTTCCTGGAGGGAACTATCTCTGGCATTATCAAGCAATGACAGATTAAACATCTTCCACAGTGTTTCCGCAAGTAACAGTCAGTGCGGTTGCAAAGATGGAGAGCTGATATTATACAGCTGCCCCCCTTCTTTTTGGTTTGCAGAACTTTTGCTGTTGCTTTTTTTATGAAGACTTTCATAATGAGGGTGAAAAGAAATAGAGTACGTGTGTGAATGCAAAGTGGGAACGTGAAGTATTAGATTTTCACCTAACTCCACCTATGAAATTATTCAAAACAAAAGGGTAATTGTGTTTTGATTTGTGATGAAGATTCTTATACTCCTTTGCTTTAGTAATTTCTGTACCTGTATGTCCTGCATTTCTGATAGCAACCAGCACCTTTCTGAAATATGCGTGTGTCATTTCTTTGCTATTTCTTCTTGCTTTTTCTCTCATGCCTTTTTTTTTTCCTTTCCTTTTCTTTCTCTTTTTTTTTTCTTTTTTTTTTTTCTTTTTTTTTTTCCCCCAAGGAAGTAAAGAGAAAGTGAAGTAGAAGGGAAACCATAAAAATGGATATGGATAAAAAATGGATAAAAAGGGATAAAAAAGGATAAAAATACTATGGTAGCTAACATGGAAAACTTGGTAATTTTTTCTTGTTTTCTTTCTAGTCTCGATTGGAAAAATTTTCCTACCCAAAATGTTCACAAAGATTAGACTAAATAGGATGTTTTCCAAAACTCTAAAAACTTGGCTCTCGGTTCTGTCTTCTGTGGTACAGAGAACTGATATTACAAACGTGTTCCATATGCTAGCTTTTCATTCGTATGCTTTTCTCAACCCATTCTGGCAGGTTTTGAAATACATTCTTTAAAAGCCCACTGGCATCAAATACGCAGATCTGTTCAGAAGAGAAGAAAGAATGCAACTTACGTGATATTGTTGTGTTCTTGCAGTCCCGGTGCCATCCTTCCATTAACCAAATAAAGTAAGATTCAAACAGGTGAGGTGATGTGGACATCAGTGTCTTGAAACTCCACATCTTTCTACCCATTCTCTTCAGAGGTCTAGTGTGGAGACACCGGAAATCATTTAAAAAGGCTGAATGGACCTGTGGACCCATTTATCAGATTTCTTGCTGCATTGAAGTTATAGGAACACAAAAGTTCCTTGTTCCATACTCCCTAGAACATATTTTTCCAAACTCTTAATATGTAACAAACATTTAAATAAAAAAAAAAAAAAATCTAGAGGAAAATTCAGGTCTTTCCAAGCCACTACCCCAACTGGCTGGTGGCAGCCCTGTGCCTGCTATGTGCCATATCTTGCCCCTCATCTTCCTGCAGACTAAGACTTGCCAAACTCCCCAAGGTGATTACTGAGGGTAAATGTCAGAGAACGTCCCTTTTTTTTTTTTTTCAGGAGTCATTAAAAAAGGAGCACCATTCCCAGGTTTAATTTAAAGTTAGCTACAACATACTGCAAGCATTTTGTAGGAGTTGATATACCTATTGGTAATTTCACTGAATGCTCCATGAATTACCATCTGTAGAGTGATTCTCTATTCCCCATAGGCTAAGACTGTGATACCCTTAATTATATGGGAACCATGGGATGTGACATGCTTTGGCTGTTTTGTTCCACTATAGAGTAATATGACCTGGTTGGAAGTAACAAGACTCTAACCTGTAATTCATAGCAGAGTGTAGTGTACACATATTAACTGTCATGTAAATAACCTTTTCCTTGCTAGGATGCTATGTCTCATAAGCTACACATATAAAACAATTATTTTCCTGTTCAGTTCTGGAAAAAACACTTTTGAACTTTCAAGTACATTTTACCTGTCTGAAATATTTAGATCCCAACTCTGGATGCCCCACATCACTCTTCCTCTATCAGACCACTCAGATGCTGTGACAACACACATTTAAACACTCAGACATTTTGAGCACTTTGTTGTTGTTTTTCCTCTTTAGAAAAGCTACTGTGTGGCCCTTTGTATAATTTATTTACCGAATGGGAAAGATTGAACAAAGGGATATTGAATGCAGGGAGACACTAGCTTTTTCCTCAGCTACCTTGTCTACTTAGCAACAAAATCCTTCTGGTAGGAAGAACCATTAAGATGTTTCTGATCCAGCTTCCTGCCCAAAGCAAGATCAGCCAGGGATCAGACCAGGCTACACAAGGCTTCCTCCAGTTATGTCTTGAAAACCTCCCAGGATGGAGCCTGTGCAGGCTCTCTGCGCAACCTGTCTGATTGCCTGACTGTTTTTTTTTTTATGGGGGAAAAGTTTCTTTTTATGGGGGAAAAGAGTCTGAACCTCTCTTCTCAGTTTCTGTCTCTTGCCTCTTGTTCTTGTGCTGCTCACTGCTATGAAGAGTTCAGCTGCATATTCTTGCTGGCCTCCCCATATGTGCAGACTTGCTTCCCCTGCAGCCAGGTGGCAGACAGGTTTCCCCACAGACATCCTTTCTCCAGGCTGAGTAAAGCCAACCTGCTCCAACCTCTTCTCAAAGGGCAAGTGCTCCATCTTGGTGGCCCACTGCTGACCTCACTCCAGTTTAACCACGTCTTTCTTGTACTGGGAGAGGCCAAAACCAGATGCAGTATTCTAGATGTGAAAAGATAATTGCTAAATAAAAAGGACCAATTTCCTTGGTCTACTGGCTCAGATCCTGTTCATACAACGCAGGATGCAATTGACCTTCCTTACTGCTTAGGCATGCTGCTAACTCACACTACGTTTGTTGTCCACCCAGATCCCCAGAGCTCTTTCTAAAGAGCTATCCTTTCTTTCAGTGAGTAAGCCTCCATCTTGTATAACTGAAAGGTGTTATTCCTTCCCAGGTGCAAGAATTTGTGTGTATCCCTGATGAATTTCATGATGTTCCTGTCAGTCCATTCCTCCTGCCTTAGAATATATCACCTGTTCTTCCAAATTTGGCATCATCTGCAAACTTGATGAGAGTATACTCCATTGCCTCCCCCAGCTCATTGACAAAGATGTTAATCAGGACAGGCCCCAGGACCCCTGAAGTACTGCACTTGTTACTGACATCCAGGTGGAATACATCCCATATGACACTCTCTGAGTTCAACTGTTTCACCCATCCAAGAAACAAGATCCCAAACTAGATACTGGGTGATGTGGGATACAGTGATGAAAAATCTTCTTAAAGACAAGATAAATAATGTCTACTGTTTTCCCTTCATACGTATCACCTTATCTGTCACCTTCCCATGATAGTCATCTTACCACAGAAGCCGTTCAGGCCAGTCACTCATGATTGATCATTCCCTTGTTCAGTCCAAGCTGACTGTTCCTTAACATCTTCTCACCCACGTGCCCAGAAAAGTACTTGCAGATGACTCACTCACTCCTTGATTTTCCTGGGACCAAAATGAGGCTGACCAATGTGTAGATCTCTGGGTTTATTTTTGTTTGTTTGTTTTCTACTTTGTTTTTTTTGTTTATTTGTTTTCGACATGTGCATTTTGTTTGTCTTCATAGTTTTTAATTGGGTACCTCTCCTGATCTCCACAACATTTTGAAGATGACAGAAAGTAACATAGCAGTGACACTGGGCAGCTCCTTCAGCTTCCTCAAATGCTGCATATGTGTATGGTTCAAGTCCTGTCAGGTAATTCCTGACTTCATTCTCTTCCACTGCCTTGAAGACAATTCTCTTCAAACTCTTGAATTTAATTTTCCTTTCTTAAAGCCTACCTCTGAACACAGATACATGGGAGACCTTCCTGGTGGAAAGTGAATTAAAGAGAGCGTGCTGTACCTCAGCCTTATCTATGCCTACAGTCACTAAATTACCTGTCCCATTCATCAATGAACCAATGCTTTCATTGTTCATCTTAATGTTTCTTAATGCCTGCTTCCTGGTCTGTCCCTTCTTCAGCTTCCTGCACACTCCATTTCTGCATTGGAGCTCAGCCATGAGTTCCCTGTTCAGCCAAACTGTTTTCCTGGTATGTCTACCAGGATCTATGATCCAGAGACTTCCTTAGGGTATTTAAAGAAGGCTTTGTTAACCTTACCACCAGTGCAACATAGCCCTGCTAAGGTGCCAGCCTCTCCTGGTCCTGACACAAAAGCTCTCATGCAGGCTGTTGTCTAGCCCATAGGAGAGTTCACTGTGTCTGAAGTGCTCCACCACGTAGAGGGCAAGTCCCACTTGTCCTCCTAGCTTGTCTCTCCTGAAGAGCTGGTATCTACCTGTTGCAGCACAGCAGTCCTCTAAGCAAGCTATCTCATGACATCACAGTTATCCCAATAATATCATAATTTGGTGGAGCTCTTGTTCCTTCTACCTCTTTCCCAGACTGCAGCTTGAAGAGGGCATCATTTTGCCCTATTTTACCATTCCTGAGATCCCCCCTGTCACTGTCACCCAGCACTCCTTGGCTTCTACACGTGACTGCCGCTACCACACCTCACTGTGAGCCTTAATCTCTCTACCCTGCCTTTCCCAGTTTAGAGTCCTCCTTACCCCCAGTAGCAGCAAACCTGCAAAGACAGCAAGTCAGGTCAGCAAATGAGTGTCTAACTATTACTAATTTGCATAACTGAAAATGTAAAGTTTCCAAAGCTTGTAAAAAGCTACAGAGAGAGAAAGCATTGTAGACACTTAATAGGATTCAGGAAGGGAAAGGAAGTTTCCTACAAAAATGTCTTATTTTATTTCATATTTTTGTTCACATTATTTTTAAGATAGTGTTAAAACTGGGGTAGTTACACAAAGCAACAGTACACAAGGCCACCACAACACAGATATAAGTACTAAGACAGTCGGAGGAAATTACTTTTTTATCTGATTACTCTTTTTCTCCTCAGCTGGGTCAGGTTGTTGCTATAATTCTGTTTCTCTCTGTCTCAAAAAGGAGCTTTGCTGGTCACATATGATAGGATCATCAAACTTGTGAAACTGAGTTGTTGAAACTTATACTATCTTCTGATAAATTTTACTTGAACCTGAAATACTTCTTAAACAACTTGAGAAAGTCATCAGGCACTGGATACAGATAGGTCAAGAAATCTCTAATAAGAGTTTAATAAACCATTGTTAGCTCATAGATGAGGTTTGATCTTGGACAAAACTCTTCTTCCCCTCAAGTAGAATTTTTCATTCTAGTCTAATAACACTTCAGTGAAAATCAGCTCTTCTGCTCCTTAGGTGTTGTTCTGTACTAAAAGCAAGGCCATGTCGAAAATGTAAATTTTCCTTTCAAGTTCCGCCATTAGCACTTCTCAAGTGTGGAGTTTCAAAGAAAAAACACCATGTTTTCCCTTGCAGCCTAGCTATGAGGACTCATCAGTGCTTGAGAAAAAGAGGGATTGATTTTAAATTTACAGGTAACAAGTGCTTAAAAGCAGGATTGAAAGCTGATTTGAAGCTTCCAATTCAGCTTCCTAAGAAGACAAACTTCAAGTGAATTTCAATTGGCTTGCAGGAGTTGCTGATTAAATCTATAAATCACTGATTAGAAACATATAGGGATTTTGTGTGTGGGTGTGTGTATCTGTTCTTCATATTCAGAATTTTTAGATTCTGTCTGTCTGGGAAAGATGAAATGTCTGTCCCATGTAAAAAATGATGAACAGGTGTTACAGAGCCTAACTTCTTTTCCATTCCCCCCATTCCTAGTCCAATAAACAAAACCAAAAAAAAAAAAAAAAGAGAGAGAGAAAATAATCACATCAAATGTCATAAATGGTAAAAAAGAATTTATGAAGAGAGATCAATGGTTGCAATATGAAATCACATGCAGCTAATGCAATTTGCAAAGCCAGAACAAGCAAACAGAAAGATCAGCTGAGTGCCATTTAAGATAAAACAACCTGGTTTGGCAGTGCTCAGTATGGTGCCATTTGGTTTGGATTTTGTTTTTCCAGACTTTAAGTATTTCATGTGCTCTGTTTGAACTATCTGGGGTTCTTGTTTTAGCTTTTCTTTCATCAAAAGCCTTCCATTTAGGTCATTTAGTACAGCCTGTACTGAAAAAAAAGATACTAGGAAATGAAATGTATGGTTGCTGTAGGCTAGTGCTTACTGTGTGATCTTTTCCTGAAATTAGTGCCATAACTATTATTTGTGGGATCATGCCATGTTCAACAAATGAATGTTTTAAGACTTAGTTGTCTGCACAACAGTGGCATAAGTGAGAATCAAATGCTGTGTTCTTCTACTGCTAATGTGAATACAACAGAAGGGTAATGAATATTGCTAGGGATGAAAAGACTCAGATCTGAGGCTGCAGAATTATTAAATTGTTTCTTTTTCCTTTTTTACTTCTGAATCACTGCAGCAGAAGCTATTGCACCAGCAGATACTCATACAGCTATTTAGCATATGCAAGACCAAACTGTAGTATAGACAACACTTTGCATATGGTGATAATGAGAAATAAAGATTAGTTATTTAATGTCAAGTCTCAGCAAATCTCTAACTCTTTGCCAATAAAATAATATTTATTTATTTATTTATTTATTTGAGATTTAGTCTGCTTAGCAAGAATGGGAATCTAATAAATAGGCACTACTTTTATTCCCTGCACCAAAAATGGCACACAGGAAAAGCAGTGCTAAGCAACCTTCTGCTGTTCCTCCAACGCCTTCCTCAAAGTCATTTCTTTCACTTTTCTTTCTTTTCCCTAGTGCCCTTCCTTACCCTGGTGTTATTATGGTTTTCTATTGTGTGGTCTTTCTATTGCAGCAGTCAACCATGGGCTCTAATTGGTAGTAGGACCTACCATGCTGGGCACGTTCATACAGGTGAAGAGCACTAACAAGTTAGTCCCTGCTCTGAAAAAGTTGCAGTGTGTAGAACTGACTGTTCCCTATTTCTATTCCTGACTTTATTCACATCTTTAATAGTAACAGAGATAGCTGTTAAGGATGTGTGAGATGAGTGCAGCCCCGTATGAGCTATAAGAGATTTGGGAAATTTCTAGTATGCTGCTGGAACTCTTTTATAAACACAAGAGTAGAGGCAGCCTTTTTTGGATAGCCTTTGTTTTATGTGAAATAGTCATCATAATAAATCACCTCCTGCATGTTCTCCCATACACCTTTATTTTTCTAGCCTGTCTTCCCCATTTTTCTTTCTGTCTGGTACAGCTCCAAACTTGCATGGTATGATTGCGTGGGGGTTGTGTAAGGTGCTTTGCTTATGTAGCATGGAACAGATACTTGCTAGCAGTTCATGACAATCAAAAGGTTAAAAAAAAAAAAAAAAAAAAAAGTTGAAAACAGATTTTGCCACAATGTGCTTTTTAAAATATATATTAAGGCATTGGTAAATATAAGTGGAGTGCAGGCATGGCCAAAAGAATAATTCCTTCATCTTCCAGCTCTACAATCTAAAAGTCAGTCAGAGGGGGAAAACATTCACCTTAAATGCAATTTCACACAGAGGACACACCCTTGTCTGTATCTTTCTGCACTCAGCCTGTGGTATCGCAGATACATAGAAACACTAGGGCATCAATGAGCTGACAGTTAAGAAAACAAATAAAAATCAAATGACTGAAATTACTTCTATTTGTGCCTGATGCCGTGGCTAAGAGGACAGAACCCCCCCCCTGTGGCTGGCTTTGTGTGGCAAAGAAACAGGACCCCAGTGATACCTACTGGTGTTTGTAACTCCATTGCCCTGGTGGCCATGGACAACTTCTTGGAGATGCTCTGGTCAGGTCTCTCACACAGCAGGATCCCTCTCAGACAGGGATCAGAGCAGAAGTAGACAAAAGTGTGCTGAAATAAGACTGCCTTTTGATTCCCTCATCTTATACCCACCATCTGTCTCTGCTACCAGCCTCATGTCACTTCTACCTGGATGACCTTCTTGCTACATGAGATCAGATAGACAGATGCCCTTATACTAAGGCATCTTCCCACCCACATAAACACCTCCCTTGGACAGGGCTGTTAGCTTCACTAGAACCTCTCTCCTCAACTGATATGTTCTTTGTCTGAGATCTGCATTTTGCGAATAAGCAAAATAACTTTTAAGTAACTTGCACAAAATGTCACATAGAACCAAGGGAAAATGACCACCGTAAGGCAGAGAGACAGCAAATGAATGAAGTGAAGTGGCAGGGATAGAGGAGAAGATAAAATGTGAATAATATATATATGTTAATCAGCAATAGTCATGGGCAGAAAGTGACAATCCTCTCACTTTTCCCAGGGAAGACCTCCTTGAAACCATGTTTTCATACTGTAGTTGCATCAGCTTTGCTCCAAGGTTAGATATTCAGTTCTGAAGCTATTAAGGAGAATCTTTTAAGAGATATTAATATCTTAGCTGCTGTGTTTCCTGGATCGTTATTAAAACTTCTGTGACAGAGTTAATGAGAAAAAGGGGTCATCAACCTTTATGTTTGGTTCAAAACGATGATTTTCCTCCCACCTCTCTCAGTGTTGCACAGTGCAGTGATTGTCACAGTTTACTTTGTAGAGATATTGCCCTCCATTGACAGGGAGAGATTAGCAGATGGTAATAGTCCGGGACCTTCTAGGATGAATGATAGGATTAAAATAAAGCATTGCAAGAGATGTATGACACAATCCGTAAAAAAACGACATGGCCCTTAATGATTTTCTCAGAATCAGCAGTAATGCCATGGAGGTCAGTGATGTAAAGGAAAGACTATTATATTTGCAAATTACATCCTATTTTGTAAAAGGTATCAGTACTCAACACTGTTGTGTTACAGGCTCAGTGTTAAAGTTCATGCCAAACTAGAACTTACCTACAAAGCTGACAAAGAGAGAAGATTAAAAAGTGAGGAAATTTAGTCAACTCAGTCAGAAACACCTTAGGATACATTCAGTTCTTTAATTTGGGAAGAGGGCGTGTGAGAATAGGTTTGAAAGCAGAAATCATCCTGGCACTGACTGCCTGACTGATACTCAGATTAATTTCAGTAAACATAGTGAGCCTGTGGGAGAAGAGATGAAGTCAGGTATGACTAATCTCAATGTCTAGAGATAATAACTTGTCCCTAGTTAGAGGAGTGTGCTTTATCCATTCCTCCCTATGTGATGTTTTTACATCCACCATTACAACTTATTGTTATTATTATTATGCTTTTATATATCTGGAAATGCACAAGACACCTCACACTATTAAACCTTTAAGTTGCTGCTGCTTGCCAATTCAACTGTGAAACACAGAGCAATCATATCAGTAATATAAAAATTATATGATGTTTTCTATAATCTATTTATATGGAAGAATAAAAATCTTCATAATAAAGTGTTCTGCTCTCTTCTTTCAAAAGACAATGAAGATCCCTAGCAAGAGAAAGGATTTGCATTAATAAACAGGGGAAAGAGATCGTTTTGAAGATTTACTATTTTAATTTGGTTATTTTTGAAGACCACAAGTGAGAGAAAGGAAAAAAGATAATGAAAATGGAAGTCAGAATGGAATTCATAGCTCATGAATTGGTTAATACAGCTTTTAGATGTTTTTAATGAGGTGGCACCTTTGGAGATATGGCCCTTGTCTTCCCTCTTTCCCTCCCATCCCCCATATCCATAGGAGTAGGTTTTTCCCTAACAGCCAATGCTGCAGGCTCTTCCTGGCATAGCAGTGGTGCATCCAAGTGTGGTGCAGGCCTGGAGCCTTGCACAGCAGAGGGATGTAAGGAAAAAAAGGTGCAGAAGGCATTTGTTCACCACTCTCATAAACTGGGAAGCTCAGAATCAAATGCAACATAAAAAAAAAAAATCTTGCGTAGATGAGCAGCCCAAAGCTAGCTACTGGATGATGATTTCAGTTTCCCCCTCTGTGGGATACCAAAAATTTTAGTGCTTATTCATTGTCAAATTACCAAATGCAAGACCTGGGAAAATCCCTTTCAAAAATGAATTGGCTTTTCCTGAATTCTGATGTTTTCATCCATTAATGTTCTGGCAAATGGGTTTACGAGTGGGAGCAGTCAATGTAGCACTACAGTTAAATGCACTTATAAAAGATACCCAGAAAAAAGTGATGTTTGAATTCATAAATGGCATTAAAAAAACCAAAAATTATACTTAGCAGAAGAGCAAAGAGTCCCTGAGGATAAGCATCCAGTATGGACTAAGCATTGTATGCCTTGGTCCTGCATTCAAGTCTCCATGGCCATAAGTGTTTACCCAAGTGGTTTCAGTAGTGAGATCCAGCACAACTGACTGAATTTTGATTGTAAGAGAGTCACAAGAGACTGCTTATAAACTGTCTGAGAGAAAGCTGAATAATGAACAGATTCAAGCAAACAGCATGCTGTTCTTAGAAGAATGAACCTTTGGCTCCAAGCTGAGGTACCCTTGTGGCCAATGTTGCTTTTCATTGGCTCTGCAGGAAAAAAAAAAAAAAAAAAAGCATCTGGCATAGATTTTAATTAGTTAGATTACTCTACATTATTTTTACAGTACATCATGAATAGCTTTTATTATTTCAAAGACATCAGTATTTCTAAAACAGTATGAGAGCTCTTTCCTTATCATGTTTTTGTAACCTTCCCCATTGTCTCCCCTGTTGTAACTCCAGTAAAATCGCTGCTGATTTCAGTGCGAATCTCAGTAAGAACCTCCACATTTGGCTTTATTGCTTAGGGCTTAATCTGTGCTCTTAGAAATAAATATGTTCATTTGCCCTTCATGTAATTAGTCTCACAGATTGAAAGTTGCAAGTAATTCTGATCTTACCACAAGTAAATGCATTTAACAGTGTGATTGCCAAGCTGTTCAATCTGAAATACTAGAACCTGAAATTTGATGGCATATGCATGATTCATAGCCTTGCCTACATTAGAAGAAAAGACACATTATTTTACACTAATCCAATGTGCAAAGATGCTGCAGTTTCCTGGTGTCATGACTGTGAAAAGTGTATTATTTGGCTGTTTAGTTGCAAAAATACAACTAAATTCATGCCATATTTGATCATTTGCCGTTTTGTTGTTGCCTTCAGCAAAGAAGTGGTGTCAGGATTTTTTGCTGGGGGGGGGGGGGTGTCTTTGCTTGGTTGTGTGTGGTGTTTGTTGTTTTTGTTGTTGTTTTTGGTTGGGCATAGCCATGCATGTAAAGTAATTAAGAAAACAGGATATCATGAAGTTGTGTTACAAGTATAAGACCCACTCTGAACTACCAAACTGCAAGTCTTTCTGGCATCCTGAAGTGATGGCACCTGAGCCATATTTCCCATTTCTACTCAGAAGTCCCATGTACCAGGAATGCACTTCCAGTCCAAAGGAGGAGAATAAAGGCCACCTCTAAATACTGCTGCTCCTCCTGCCAGCTGTACTCCCTTCCCAGAGTCTCGCTTGGCCTTGCATGACTGATATGTTGAAAGAGAAGTCCTCACTTCTAATTCTGATCTTGCAGGAACACTGCGGCTGAAAAAAAAGAAAGCAAACTTTATGAAAATAAAGTTGACTTTAACAAAATGATGGTTCTGACCTTCTTTGTCTGGGATCACTGTGATCCCAGAGTGAAAACTGTGAAACACTCTACAGAAATGGTTAGAGTGCCATTAATGCTTCTGGCCTGTTCTCTGTCACCACTCTTTTCTTTCTTTTGAGATAATGTAAATTCAATCCTGCACAGATAGTATTATCCAGTTCAAGGCACAGTCAGGGAAGGGTTAATTCAATTTCTGTTCAAACTACAGTAATGCTTTGTAACACTTCCCACTGCACTTTGTCCATGCTAACCATGGAGCTGGGCATCCAGTGGAGTGCAGTGGAGCAAGAGGCTGTGATGCCTAAAGCGACTAGGATGATCCAGTCCAAGTCTAAGCCAACATTTTTATTTGCTGTTTGGCTTAATTAAGGTGATACATTGTGTCTTGATTATCGTTCTTTCATACCACACTGGTACATATAGCTTATGAGCTCCTAACTGTTGCTAAAAGTAGCTGCATCTTAAGGGGCAATATTTGCCTATGAGAAGAAATGACCCAGCAATGAGGCTGAAGTAGCATTTCAAAGTAAAGGAAGCAAGCATTTTTAAATATTTATGTAATGTTATTTTAGTTGCAAGGCATAAACATACAAGAAACAACACTGTTCTTTCTACTGTGTGGTATGTGCAGAGAAGCTATTTTATTTAAAAAAAAAAAAAAAAAGGTATATTATTAACTGACACATGACTTTGAGGTGAAGGAAAACATTAAACTGAAGAACTGTCTGCAATGGAAGTGGTAGAATAATCCCCATAGGGTGCATTGCAATAAAGAAATATGAGAATGCTTTATTCCCATCTGTCCTTATGTGGCTTATCTAGCTGAATTAACAGTTTACAGGTGCGTCTTTATGCACTCCTTATGCAGAAAAGACCATGGGAGCACTCATTCTGCTGTGGCTATTACAAAGCCCCCATCATGGATCCTCAAAGTATAACCTGAAGATCAAGATTATTTGAGGTGATATTATCCCTGTTCAGTGTCAGCAGCTGCCTTCAAACATGGGGCCCAGAGCACAGTGCCCACTGTCCCACTTGGGGCACCATGAGGGCGAGCCTCTGCCCACCATCAGTGAGATGTCTGCCCACTTCTCAGTGAGAAGAAGATGGTGGTTTAAGGGGTGCAGCAGCCCCTCTCAAGCAAGCAACACCACACTCAGACTATAGCAGAGTAGTATTTCCTTGTCTTTTTAATGCTGCTTCTTTCCTTTCAACTCCTAAACTTCTCTGGTATCTTTGAGAATTAATAAGGTACAACAATCATTAAAGAAGTCATTCTCAGATACAATGCTGAGAGGGGGATTAAAAAATATGGTGTAAAAATGTGGAACACGGAAGGAAAATGAATGAGGCAGACTGCTTAGTCTTTGTACTTTTTCACTCGTCAGTCCTATATGGTTTTGTTATAAACAAGCCCAAGTTTGATCCCAGAGTATGCGGACCCATGAGCTTCTCTCCCAAGGAATTAGCTGCAGATCACTTCCCCTTGACTGCACCCAGAGGCACATTTTATGGGGACGAGCCAGCAGGACTCTGGCACTCTTTTTCTCTGATGGCTGGGTTCTGCACTCTTCATTCATCCCCGTAGTCGCAATGATGGATCAGGGCTTTAAACATTTTGTTTCAGTGAAGGGTTCATTGGGCACCTAAAAGACACATTAAATGACTAATGGATGCCCTTCTCTTCATGTCTTAAGGGTAGCAGTGCATAATGTTATCAAGGGCCTCTCAGAGTGTATCTTATTAGCATGGGCTTGTAATATTAAGTATACTGTTAACTTTGATGGACTTGCACCATTAACATTTACTGGAATATTATCAGCACTTTATCAGACATATAAAGGAGGGTGACAGGGCCTTTTTACACCCAGGCCTACATTTTTAACTCATGATTTCCCATGTTTTTGTGCCACTCATTGACTGTGTAAGCCCAAGGCTTGCAAGTAACACACATGGTTCTCTGCTATGAACAGCAGGAAAGCAGCATTTTGGTTTGGAAAGTTTGTTTCTTTCACTCTGTAAAATATAAACCATTCGGCTTGGCAGATCTGGATTTGCGGTCACAAACAAAAGAGAAGTGCGGAAAGATCTCTATCATGGTAGTAGGCAATGAGTTTGGGTTAAGAAGTGTGGGGTTGGGGAGGAAAGCCTTAGCTTTCTTCCATTTTATGGATTTTTGTCATCTTAACTGCAAGGTTCAAGGCAAGCAGAGGGATATCAAAAGCTGTATTTTATTTTCTTATAGTAAATTTTAACAAGAAGAACCTGGGAAGTGTCACCTAGTAACATGTTGCTTCAGAAATATCCTTTATTGGAAGTAGTAGCTGAAAAGAAGACTCACCTGGCAGCAGGAGTTATGAGAGGGGCTAGAAGATTGGTCCATTTCTAAGATAAGGCACAAAACAATTTCATCTCTTAACCTTCCTTCCCCTTCCTTTTCTTTCAATGAAAAATAATGAAGAATAGAGGGGATTAATAACATTTTCATTTTATTGCTCTCGGAACCAGAGAGAAGAAAATGAGCACTGAAAGTTCATACTTTCTATGCTTTACTATATTTGCTGTCTGGTTTTCAAGCAGGATTTAGTGCACACAATCTCTGTCATAATTCATGGGACAGAAATAAATGCAGCTGGCAAGCAATGAGTAGGCCTGTACTGTACTGCCATCCTTTCCAGGTCCATGCTCAGCATCAGCTAATCCTTCTGTCTTTTCACTAAGGTCTTTTTGTTCCTTAATTCCTGTGACTCTGGTGAGAAAATAACAACTTTATTTTATCTCAGTTTTGTAAATAAGGGCTTTTTGTAGAGAGATATTTGATGCCTGGATAGTAGAAACTGAAAAACAGAAGGTAAATAAAAACAATGCTGTATTTATTTTTTTAACTCTTTCCTTCTTGTGAAGGCACGTTTAAGTTGTTTGAATAGTTGGGTTGGCAAAAATCAAGAAACCTTCAATGATTTTGAATTTTAGCCTACTGCCTCTATCATGACTTCCTAAATACAGTGTACTTTCCAGATACAATCTACATGACAAAAGATTTCAGGATTGAGTCATGAACTGACATGCAAGATAGGACCTGTTATTTCAAACAGAAATGTACGTGGGACAACTGTGGAGGGAGCAGGATTCATGGGAGGCTTTTCCTCTGTCAGCTCTATACAGGGTAGTAACAGAAAGCCATAGTGAACTATGTAGACTCTCCAGGCATGAGCCTTCCTCCCCATCTTCATGGTTGACACGAATGGAGGCACTAGTCTTCATTTCCTGGTTAATGACCTCCTGAGAACTTACATATGTTAACCCATATGAATCCTACTGCTCCATCAAGATACTGAGTCTGCTCCAGTGAGTTGCTGCACTCTCTACTTCTGGACTCATCAGCAAGGTCTTCCCCTCGTCTCTCTTCCCCAGCCCTTCCTCAGATTTAGTCCCAGCTTCCTTCTGTGAGAGTCTTTCCCTTCTCTTGTAGCTCCTCATGGGAGCAAACACCTTTGCGGTTTCCAACTAGCAGTGGGGAGTTTCATGCAGCACTTGAAAGAACTGCAGTAGAGCATAATCTTCATCAGATGGAATTAACAGAGATTAGCAGCAGCCAGGTGCTCTGATGAGCAATGTGAACTGAACACACATAATTTGGCCAAATTTGGGTAAGATTTTGCAGGGGACAACTCACAGTGTGTGAATCATTCCTGCCACATTTCAACTTGCAGCTGCAAAGATACTAGAACTGCCACATGCAGTATTCTATAAGGAATTTTTAGTATAAAACAGGAAATGTGTTTGTTCTCCATAAGGATAACTGACTTTTATTCTAAATGATCAGATGTGGGTGATGGGTAGACAGCCAAGCATGTTTCAGCCCAGGACGTCTAAATATGCCAATACTGTAACAGAAAATTGTCTTATACCTAAAAATCTACCTCTCTCCAACACGTGGACTACTGTATTCAAGTTTTTTGAAATTATTTACTTAATTACAAACTTTTTCTACAGAGATCTTCTGCAGCTAAAAAGTATGAATGTTTAGGAACCTGATACAGTCCCTTGGTGTTCCCGAAGGTGCGATCCATCTGTTTGATTATACAGGATTGAATTGAATCTCTGTTAGTCAAGGAAGAAACAGGGAGACAGGAATCCCCTCACAGTATGTTATGCCTCCATGGTCAGCATCACATGGAGTAAATCACCACTGAGTGCTGCCTGTCTCTGCCAACTGGCCAGAGCAGGTAGACAGTGGATATGGTTAGGTGTCCAATGTGGAAGTGTCTGAAGTGAGGTGACATAAATCCTGGCAGAGGAAGCTTTCTGTTAATATAATCAGTCAGAACAGGCACTGTAATATATTCTGGCTTTCCATCTAAGTTTATAACCCTTTGAATCTCAGTCTTATAACTAAGCAAATTAAAACTCAAAGCAGACTTTAAGAGAAGAAGGGGAGAGTGGGGGAGGCAGCCTTTCTGTACCAGAAGCCTGATACCATCTTGTGTGATGGTAAACCCAAGCCAACATCTATATCTGGCCTTATGTCTTGGTAGGGGAAAGAGAGGAGAGGACACAGGGGCCTGTTCATCACTCTTCCACTAAAGAAGCTAATGTGGCTGAACTAAGAGAGATGGTTATAGCTTTCACCTCCTATACAGTCAAAGAAAATTACCCTTCATAGAGCAAGTGAGAAAGCCAGAGAAGTTTACAATTAGCTCCAATAATTCAGTCACCACCTTTCCTACACAGCTGTCACCATGGAAGAAAATGCAGGTCTGTACGATTCCAGGGTTCAGGTGCAAAAAGGATGCTAAGATGAAAAAGACCCAGTAGGTTAGCACATATTCTGGGTGAGCTATAAAATCCTATTTCTCAAAAGAGTATTTTTATGTATTTGGAGGTTTGATCTATTTTTTTAAAGTTCAAAACATTATGAAAGAACATTAATTGAGTCCAGAATACTTAATCTCTGCAGGAGGGTGTATGAGTCATATTTACTTCCAGCTCAGAGAAACTCGATATAGACAAAGATAAGCTACTCTCAAACATAGCATAGGGAATACCATCTTATTCCAACCTTTTTGGGTAGGTTAGACTGAAATTGTTTTAATCTGTAATATTTTCTGAATATTTGAACACCCCAAAAGGCTACAAGGGGTATTCCTGCCTTCTAATTTCCTTTATTCATATTCCAATAAAAAGAGTGAACTGTAAGCATAATGGGTCTATTAATGATTGTATTTGTCCCTTCACAAAATTCATCCCCATATTTAACCCTCATACTGTAATGAACAGTGACTCAGCTAACATTTAGCAGAGCAATTCTTTCCTTTAGATTTATTATAATTTAAGAATCACAGGCCATCAGCCATTGACTGTTCATCTGTGACAGGCTGAATATCTTGCTGATGTTTAGTGGCAGACAGTATCTTCAAATAGTAAAACACGATGATACCAACATTACTGTGACATAGTTGGCTGCTCTGAGCACTTAAGCATTGCAAGCTTGAATCAAGGGCACATACTTTTCATTACAGCAAGGTCAATTATCACTAATAATCTTTCCTAGAGGTTTGAGTGTGATAAACTATTTCATAGGGATCCTATGGCTTGGATCAGAAAATCCAATATTATCATCCTGATTTATTTTGTTTTATTTTATTTTATTTTATTTTATTTTATTTTATTTTATTTTATTTTATTTTATTTTATTTTATTTTATGGCAAGAAATTAAGGTTAGTTCTTTGGGTAGATTCTGTGCTGTTACTTGTATATTTGTGGGTATAAAGCCAACATAAACTATGCTTTTGTTGCAATAATGATACTAAAGTCGAGGGATTGGCAGGAGCAGAGGAGATGAATGCACTGTGCTACAAGGCCTCCAGGGGGTGGTCTCTACAGGAATATAATATTGGTCATGTTCTGGGAGTATAATAGGAAAGAAGTTCATCACAGCTCTAATAATTTTTCTCCTGTTCTCTAGAGGAGCTCTAAGGAATATGTTGAAAAAGAGAGGGCTGTTTTCCTTTCTGAGAATCTCCCTGCATTCAAGCACATCCTTTGAATTCTTGCTGCATAAACAAAGGAATAGCAGCTACTAATAGTAGCTACTAATAGTAGCTAGTTAGTTGTCCTTTATGTGTGCATCATCAACTGGGTATTGGTAGGTTATAGTTTATTTATTAACTTTAAATATAAGTATTAAGTTCATCATAATATGTATTAACAAATTCTACTTTATTTTATTTTATGTACATGAACTTAACACTTTATTTTTTTATTTGACCACTTTGCAAGGAAATATGCAATTTTGAAAGCAAGTGGTTTGACTCCCCCTGCAATTTTCAATGGGAGAGAAGTTATAAAACACCCTATATTCACAGCTTTAATACAGTAATAGTAGTTTTAGATAAGGTAGGGCAAGTTCTGGAAGCAGGCAACCAAGGTAGCATAGAGGTCTGTGTGTTCTAATGTGTTTTTTGTTGTTGTTGTTTAAGAGTAGCTAGTGTCCCCAGCATATTGCATATACAACATGCTGCAACCTGTTGTATAGATGCTGACTTCGTTTGACATCTGAATTCCTTGCAAGACATCGGTACTAGAAAATCAGATAAAGTCTGTTTCCTTACAGTTTTTAGAATTTATTTCTAACCTATCAAATCAGGAAAAGGTGGCCATCTATACAAGATACAGGATTTGTTAGTAATGCAGTTAATAGGATGCTTTGTTATGCAAGTTGGAAAGTTTATCAAATAGTAGAGTTTTGGTTGATCATTTTTTGTTGATGTTTTGTTTGTTTGTGGGTAAGAAACTATTTTTTCTAGGTTGGTTTTGAAAGGAAAAAAGAGAAGCAGGCAAAAAGAGAGTTAG
This sequence comes from Anas platyrhynchos, assembly GCF_047663525.1. Classification (NCBI taxonomy): domain Eukaryota; kingdom Metazoa; phylum Chordata; class Aves; order Anseriformes; family Anatidae; genus Anas; species Anas platyrhynchos. The sequence continues at coordinate 108,235,038 of NC_092587.1, read as the reverse complement.
AAATAATTAATCTAGAACTATGTATTGTGCACGTAATTCCTGGAGTTTCAGAAATAAAACCAAGATCAGTAAGTAAAGGCAAGATAACTTAATAAAGTGAATTCAAAGTATTTTTTTTTCTCTCTAGATTACAGCTTTATACTTCAGCAGATTAGTAGGAAATATATAACTGAAATTAATCTCAAATGATTAAAAATGGATTATGAATTCTTATATCCCGTAAACTGTAACATTTTACATTTTAATCTGATTTATATTTTGGTGACAGCCTGGAATCTTTTGCAATTTGCTAGATATCAAGGGATTTGGGACATTAAGTAGGCAAGTAATCTTTTGTGCTCATCATTTCTCGTCTTATGACAAATAATAACTTTATTATATTTTGATTTATATTCTATGAGGGAATTTGATCATCCAAATATATAATGATTCTCTTTGTGTTTTCAGTCAAGGAGCACTAATCAAAACTATTCAGAATGGCTTAACCTGCAACAGTGTCAAGCACTATATTCATATAGTGTTCAGTGGACATGAGCAGGTTTCCACATGACAACATATTTATTGGTGTTTCAGAAGGACTGATGTTTGCATGGTTCTAATTCTGTGAAAAAAGCCAGTAATAGGTATGGAAAAAACTTAAAACAGATTCTGAACTTTCAACCCAGCACACAGAAAAAAAATAATAGAGCAGGAAAAAACATAAGCTTCCTTTTTGCTACTGAAATTTCTTTAGCCCCAATGTAGTGAGGTTGGTTTTGAGACACATTATTCTTCCTACCTCATTTGGCAGGCTGTCAGTGCACATCTACATTAGTCATGGACAGAAAGCTGGAGCAGGCGATTTCAGTATAAAATACCTATCAGGACTTTACATGAGATGTTCATTTAGATTGCTTTTTGCTTCAATTTTTGAAAAAAGTGCTGAGCAAACAATTCCATTTTCAAGGGTGTTTTAAGAAAACAAGTTTGGAAGACATAAACCCCGGGTTTGTTTTCTAGATCTGTTATTGATTTTGCTTATTAACTCAGTTATAATACTTGGTGCTTCTATTTCTCTGCTAACTTACTCAAGATATTAAAGCATAGCTCAGAAGGGTAGAATAAGGTTACAGTACTTTTGAGATCCCTGCCTTGAGGGTGCTGAAAAAAAAAAATGCAGCTATTGCTAAGGCCCATTTGCCTATTCCTGCTTCATTACTAAGATGTTATGATGTCCCTATCTGCTCTTATGTGGTCTATCAAGCTGTTATTATGGTATAAGGAAGTACGTGAACATTCTCTTGAACCTGCAGAGATGTATTTACCCTTGCGTGGTTGTTACTTCAGTCTCTGAGTAATTAATGACAAAAAAGGAGGAAATGCATTTACACTATTTTCTACCTATGGTCCATAACTAGTGTCCATGTGTTCAAATTGAAAGGCAAACAAATCTTGCTGGTCTCTGAAGGAGGACTTGTTGGGATCCAAAATATTAAGCTTGGTTTTGTTTTCCACCATCATAGTCCATTAAGTAGGTTATCTCACATGCATGTCAATATTTTCTCATGGTCTTTGTCTCCTATGAATGTATGTGGCCATACATATCAATGGCTTCTGGTGTCATGCACTAGCTCGCTAGTCAAAAACTATGTCTGGATAAACACTGTAGATATACACAGAAGATTAATAGACAAATGGGTTTACACCTTGGCCCATAGATTTTCTGATGAGATTCCTGTAAATTTTCTTATGATTTCCTTTCTGTTCATGAGGCAGGCAGTCGATCCTTATTCCAGCTACCTCAAAGTCACATTGTATCTCCACATCCCTATCCACATCTCCACAACCTGCATTGGCAGGGGGATTGGACCCAATGATCTTTTGAGGTCCCTTCCAACCCCTACAGTTCTGTGATTCTGTGATTAAAACATGACAGTTCAACTCAACAGTTGCACTTGCCGAGGCGATCGGCTCCAGGTCAGACGCGTTCTGCAGCGGAGCAGGGGATCGGACAGGCAGGGCTGATTTTTCCAGCACCGAGCCCACTCGAGGGAGCCGCCAGGACCCGGCAGCCCTCGCGTGGGAGGTGAACGAGGCGGGAACGAGGCGTAGCAGAGCCAGCAGCGCCCCCTCCCCGGCCGTTCATAAACTGCTCCTAGGGAGCGAGGTGACCCAGACCGACTGCCCGCTCAACACTGCGGCAGTTCAGGTCTCCGGGTGCAGGCAGTGCCTGAGCCTGTTGCTACCACCTGCGGGGGGCAGAGAGACTGCGTGTGTGAGGTGCGAGCGGGTGGATGACCTGGTCCGCCTGGTGGCAGAACTCAAGGAGGAGGTGGAGAGGTTGAGGGATATCAGGGAGTGTGAGCGAAAGATAGACTGGTGGAGCGACTCCCTGCGTGGCCTGAAGGACAGGCACTGGGATGAGACACCCCAAATGGGGGTGGACCCCCTGCCCTGTTGCTCTCGGGCAGAAGGAAGGGACCTAGGAGTTGAGGAGGAATGGAGACTGGTCCCTGCTCAACATTGCAGGCGATGCCCTCCCCACTGGCCCCACCTTCCCAGGTGCCCTTACTCAACAGGTTTGAGGCCCTGGAGCTTGGGACACTGGTAGCTGAGGAAGAGGTAGAAAGTCTGCCCAGGAGGATGCCTGGGGCGAGGAAGTCAACTCCATGCCTCAGGACTGCCTCCAGCAGGACAGAAAGAAGGGTGATGGTTGTGGGCAACTCCCTTGTCAGGGGAACAGAGGGCCCTATTTGTCGGCCTGACCCTACCCGTAGGGAAGTCTGCTGCCCCCCTGGGGCCAGGGTAGGGATGTTGCCAGGAGGCTTCCCAACCTGGTTTGCCCCTCTGACTATTAACCTCTTTTAATAGTCCAGGCTGGCAGTGATGACATTGAAGAGAGAAGCCTGAAGACTATCAAACGGGCCTTTAGGGGACTGGGACGGTTAGTGGATGGAGCGGGAGTACAGGTGGTGATTTCGTCCATCCCTACGGTGGCAGGGAGGGGTACAGAGAGGACACAGAAAGCCCACCTGATAAACATGCGGCTCAGAGGCTGGTGCCAACACAGAAATATTGTGGTTTTTTTGACCATGGGGTGCTTTTCTCAGCACATTACTGATGGCCGCAGATGGGTCCCTATCTCTAAGGAGAAAATGGATCCTAGGCCCAGAGCTGGCAGGGCTCATTGAGAGGGCTTTAAACTAGGTGAGAAGGGGGACGGGGCTGAAACAAAGCTTGTTAGAGCTGTGCCAGGGGTAACAATGGCAAGGCTGGGAGAGAAAGCAATGGCCCAACTGAAGTGCATCTACACTAATGCACACAGCATGGGCAACAAACAGGAGGAGCTGGAAGCCATCATGTGGCAGGCAGGCCACGACTTGGTTGCCATCATGGAGATGTGATGGGACCACTCTCATGACTGGAGTGCTGAAATGTCTGGCTATAAGCTCTTCAGAAGGGACAGGCAGCATGGAAGGGGTGGTGGTGTGGCTCTCTATATCAGAGAGAGTTTTGATGTTGTGGAACTTGAGTCTGGGAATGATAAGGTTGAGTCCCTGTGGGTTAGGGTCAGCGGGAAGGCCAACAAGGCAAGCATCCTGGTGGAGGTCTGTTATAGACCACCAAACCAGGATGAGGAGGCTGATGAGGAGTTCTACAGGCAACAGACAAAAATTGCGAAATCGTCAACACTTGTTCTTGTGGGGGACTATCCTTGAAGCACAACAAAGCCCACAGAAAGCAGTCTAGGAGGTTTCTGGAGAGCGTGGAAGATGGCTTCCTGATGCAGCTGGTTAGTGGGCCTACCAAGGATGATGCCCCGCTAGACCTTCTCTTTACAAACAGAGAAGGACTGGTGGGACATGTGGTGGTTGGAAACTGTCTTCGGTAGAGTGACCATGAAATGGTAGAGTTCTCCGTTCTTGGAGAAGCCAGGAAGGGGACCAGTAAAACCGCTGTATTGGTCTTCAAAAGGGCTGCCTTTGAACTGCTCAGGACACTAGTTGGTAGAGTCCCTTGGGAGGCAGTTCTGAAGGGCAGAGGAGTCCAGGAAGGCTGGGCGCTCTTCAGGAAGGAAATCTTAATGGCGCAGGAGCAGTCTGTCCCCACGTGCCCAAAGACGAGCCGGTGGGGAAGAAGAGCGGCCTGGCTGAACAGAGAATTATGGCTTGAGCATAGCAGGAAAAGGAGGGTTTGCAATCTTTGGAAAAAAGGGCAGGCCACTCGGGAGGACTAGAAGGATGTTGCGAGGCAGTGCAGGGACAAAATTAGAAAGGCCACAGCTCATGTAGAGCTCAATCTGGCAACTACCGTCAAAGACAACAAAAAATGTTTTTACAAATACATCAACGCAAAACGGAGGACTAAGGAGAATCTCCAGTCTTTACTGGATGCGGGGGGGAACTTAGTTATGAAAGATGAGGAAAAGGTGGACATGCTTAATGCCTTCTTTGCCTCAGTCTTTAGCGGCAAAACCAGTAGCTGTCTGGATACCCAGTGCCCTTAACTAGTGGAAGGGGATGGGGAGCAGAATGTGGCCCTCACTATCCATGAGGAAATGGTTGGCGACCTGCTATGGCACTTGGGTGTACGAAAGTGGATGGGGCCAGATGGGATCCACCCGAGGATACTGAGAGAACTGGCAGAGGAGCTGGCCAAGCTGCTTTCCATCATTTATCAGCAGTCCTGGCTATCGGGGGAGGTCCCAGTTGACTGGCGGTTAGCAAACGTGATGCCCAACTACAAGAAGGGTCAGAAGGCAGACCCGGGAAACTATAGGCCTGTCAGTTTGACCTCAGTGCCAGGGAAACTCATGGAGCAGATCCTCTTGAGTGTCATCACGTGGCACTTACAGGGCAAGCAGGCGATCAGGCCCAGTCATCATGGGTTTATGAAAGGCAGGTCCTGCTTGACGAACCTGATCTCCTTCTATGACAAAGTGACACGCTTGGTGGATGAGGGAAAGGCTGTGGATGTGGTCTACCTTGACTTCAGCAAGGCTTTTGACACCGTCTCCCACAGCATTCTCCTCAAGAAACTGGCTGCTCATGGCCTGGACTGGCGTACACTTTGTTGGGTTTAAAACTGTCTGGGTAGCCGTGCCCAAAGAGTCGTGGTGAATGGAGTCAAATCCAGTTGGAGGCCGGTCACTAGTGGCGTTTCCCAGGGCTTGGTACTGGGGCCGGTTCTCTTTAATATCTTTATCGATGATCTGGATGAGGGCATCGAGTGCACCCTCAGTAAGTTTGCAGATGACACCAAGCTAGGTGCATGTGTTTATTTGCTCGAGGGTAGGAAGGCTCTGCAGGAGGATCTGGATAGGCTGCACCGATGGGCTGAGGTCAACTGCATGAAGTTCAACAAGGCCAAGTGCCGGGTACTGCACCTGGGGCGCAATAACCCCAAGCAGAGCTACAGGCTGGGAGATGAGTGGTTGGAAAGCTGCCAGGTGGAGAAAGACCAGGGAGCATTGGTGGATAGTCGGCTGAATATGAGCCAGCAGTGTGCTCAGGTGGCCAAGAAGGCCAACGGCATCCTGGCTTGCATAAGAAGCAGTGTGGCTTCTTCTGTACTCGGCTCTGGTGAGGCTGCACCTCGAGTACTGTGTTCAGTTTTGGGCCCCTCGCTACAAGAAGGACATGGAGGTGCTCAGAAGAGTCCAGGGTGGGTGACAAAGCTAGTGAGGGGTCTGGAGAACAAGTCCTATGAGGAGTGGCTGAGGGAGCTGGGTTTGTTCATCCTGGAGAAAAGAAGGCTCAGGGGCAACCTTATTGCTCTCTATAAGTACCTTAAAGGAGGTTGTAGTGAGGTGGGGGTTGGTCTGTTCTCCCACGTGCCTGGTGACAGGATGAGGGGGGAGGGCTAAAGTTGCGCCAGGGGTGTTTTAGGTTGGATGTTAGGAAGAACTTCTTTACTGAAAGGGTTGTGAGGCATTGGAATGGGCTGCCCAGGGAAGTGGTGGAGTCACCATCCCTGGAGGTCTTTAAAAGATGTTTAGATGTTGAACTTAGTGATATGGTTTAGTGTGGACTTGTTAGTGTTAGGTCAGAGGCTGGACTCGATGATCTTGTGGTCTCTTCCAACCTAGAAATTCTGTGATTCCGTGATTCCTTCCCATAGGCAATTTAATGTCAGCTTTTCCTTTCATACCTGAATAGCCCTGCATGCTTGAGTATTTTTGCCTCTTTTCCTACAGATCTTCTTCCATCCTTGGCTAACCTTGTCATTGATGTTTTTCATAACAGTTTTTTGGAGGCATAACAGAGTCTGATTCCTTATTAGAAGTACTGGAATTTAGTTAGTGACCTTATTTTATTTATTTTTTTGATCACATGAGGAATTGATTCTTTGTTCCCTGAAACACAGTATGATAGGAAAATAATAAGAAACTCTTATTAATATAAGGAATAGAAAAGTTACTATTTCCTTCCTGGAACCATCCCCAGATATTAGGGGGGTGATGAAGACTGGCAATATGTAGGTGTTTCCTCTCTAACAGAAAGAATCCACCATGGGGAAATGGCACCATGCTGTGCTCTCAAAATAATAGGGCAGCATATGTGTTTGTAATGTGCAAGCTCTGTTAGGTATTTCCCTTTCCCAAGTAACATGTTCATGCCAAGTACAGAATGAGTAAATAATACAAAGCATGACTGTGACTCCACACTAAAACCATGAAATGCAAATAGGCATTTTTTCCTATGTTGTGCGATCAACCTATACAGAAAAACATAGTGCAGTGTAGCAAATGTTCTCCGTTTACATAGAATCGCAGAATTTACTCAGTTGAAAGGAATCCACAAGGACCATCGAGTCCAAGTCCTGGCTCCAATCAGGGCCACCCAAAAATCAGACCACGTGTCTTAGAGTGTTGTCCAAACACTTCTTGAACTTTCTCAGGTTCAGTGCCATGACCACTGCCCTGGGGAAACTGTTCCAGTGACCAACCACCTTCTCAGTGAAGAACTTTCTCCCAACATCCAACCTGAACCTCCCTTGTCAGAGCTCCATGCTGTTCCTTCTGGTCCTATTGCTGGTCCCCAGAGTGCAGAGCTCAGCGCCTGCCCCTCCGCTCCCCTCGTGAGGGAGCTGCAGGCCACCATGAGGCCTCCCTTCAGCCTGCTCTGCTCTGGGCTGAGCAAACCAAGTGACTTCATATATCTTGCATGTTTAGGCTTTTCTTAATTATATTCTTGATTATAGCATTTGTGGTTGCTTTTCTCACTCAGACATCTACTACACATCTCCAGTGTTTTTCATCCAGTTGAAATTGCACATCATTGGACCTCAGTCTGTTATTAGCTCTTTTACTACATGGATGCTTGTCCCTTCATTGACAGTCCCATTGCAGTATCAGCTTCCAGACAATACTATGCCCATGCAAATCTTTGCGTTAAACCAGTGCATACTTACCTGATTCATGGAAAGGTTAATACATAAAGTTAGAAACTGTTAAGTTATTGAAACGTGCCCTATGAAAACCTTTTCCTTCTCTCCAAGGAGCTATAAACCTGCAGGGAAGGGAGAAGTTATTCCAAATAAGGTTTAGCCCTTATAAAGATTAATATTCTAATAAGAGGCTGCTGTCTATATAATCACCACTGTTCTGTGGGAGATTTTCCTTTCTTAATGTGCCTCTGCCTTACTGTCAAAGATTTTTATTGAGGAATACTTTTTATTGTTGGTTTTGGTTGGGCAAAAAGCAATTCCTATCACATCATTCTGCAGTATCGACTCTACGCTCCATTCTGCCATCACCACATGTGCGTGAGCATGCACATCTTAATGATGAAGTACACACTTCTGTTTACATGCTTCATAGCTGAGAAATGAGATTTATCCAAACATATGCAGTATTTGCATGATCTATCCTGAACAAGCACACTTATTAAGATACCGAAAAACAGTCAGATTGAAATTTCCCTAGACAGTTTGAAATAAGGTTTACAGAGACTACTTCTTTTTTCCATTATTATAGTTTCAGCAATTCAGTGGTGATGACAAATTTATGCAAATCTTCATTAACTTTGAAATCTAGGAGCGTGGACAAAAACTGTTTTTAACACAAAGCCTTTGTTTATAAAGCTGACCCTGGGCCTACATATATGGATCATATATGAATCATATATGGATCATATATGGATCAGCAGGTCCCTGGGGACCAGGGCACTGGGAGCATCAGGGGTTCCCCTGGGACATGTTTCACCACCCCATCCAGGAGCAGGGCAACCAGGGGCACTGGGCAGCCCCAGCCCGGAGCACTGGCACCTCCCTGGGGACAAGGCTCAGACGAGGAGGCCTGGACTGGATAAGGGCCCATCGGTGGGCCCAGCTGGGCTGGACCATGCCAGGCCAGGCAGGGCTGTGGGGAGCTGGATCCTGTCCCTGCTGCAGCCTTGCTTGTGCAGGGTCTGATGGCCCCAGGGCTGGTGTGGGGTCCTGGGCCCTGTCACAGTCTCAGGAATGGCCCAAATATAGATTTTTTGAATGACTTCTGATAGGACTTACCCAGTACCTCTCCTGGATTTGAGCTGGAGTGGCTCAAAATGACTGAATCACGACTGGGATGGCTAATGGCTTCTACCTGCAGCAATCAAGAGTCTGAATCACTGGATAAACTTGTACAAAAGCCTGTTGTTACAAACCAACATTAAATGAACAGCCGTGATCATAGCAATTCCAGTTGCTTCAAAACTTACATCAGAGGCAGCAATCTCTTTCTAATCATTATAGTATGACTCAGTTCTCTGCATTTTGTGTCCTGTGGAATCATTTTGAAGAGATTTTACTCCCACTAAAAATAGAATTATGGGGCTTTTTCAGTGTTGCTGTTATCACGATTCTCCTTTTGACACATGCTGATACTGTATTTGATATAACAACAACTTTGTGATAAAAGAAGTTAATATTAGCCCTAAAATTACATTTCCCTGGAAGCATAACACACAGCTCAGGGAGGATGCTAAACCTAGCATGGGTAGACCTCTCATCTGGATCTGGAGGAACTGGTCATAGTTCCTCTGACTAGTGATTTACTCAAACTAAAAACTCAATTCAAAATTTTATAAAGATTAAAAAAAAAAAAAAGGGAAAACAAAATCCATCAGCTTTCTTCACCTGTAGAAAGGTGCCAACAACCTCTTCATCTCTGCTGGTAATGACTTGCAGTCTTTTGTGAATATGCTGTGTATCCATATTGCTGTTAAAAAAAAAAAAAAAGGTGCTGAAAGGCTTTCAGACCTATATGGAGCCACGTGTTACAAGTAAGATATTTTATAATGGGTTTTCCTAACTTAGCTGTCAGTATTGCAGCTGGAGCTCTCTCCTCTTAGCACTCTGCCAACAAGAGAGTCAATATTTGTATCCTACATGCATGGCTGGGAAACCAAGGCACAAAAACACTCGGTGAGATCTCTAAAACCTCCAGATTCAGGGAAAAACAGACAGGAAATCCAAATCTCTTGCATCTGAGACTGGTGTTGCACCTGCCCAAAGACAAGACAATGGCATGTTGTTGCAATGGGAACTATGTTTTCCTCATCTCAACCCTCTTCTATTGTAATTATGGGAGAATCAAGTGAAGAGGATGATTGGGATGGTTTCCGAATTATGTCAGGGTGCTGAGCAGCTATAACAAAGCAAAAGAGAAACTTTGTGGTCTGATAGCCTAATCTAGATTGATACAGGAATTTGTGTCTGGCTGTCCTGTGCTGTCAGCATGAGAGAAAGTTTTCATATACTTTAGTCTGTGACCCATAAAATACAAAAGGATAATGCATTAGAAAAGGATAACAGCATGCTGTCAGAATTGAACTGTCTGTTAAAAGTAATTTTGAAATAAGCATTGTACAATCTTTGTGATTAACAGAAGTTAGGGGAGATGAGAGCTTAAAAAGGACTTCTCTGTGAACATCAGAAATTCATCTCTAATCCTTCCGAGCTCTGTGGATTAATTGGAACAGCCAAAACTGTATTTAGCCATGTGTGTTCTCACCACTTTCAAGCCAATCAAATAAAATGTACCAATGCTCAATTATCAACATTATTCTGTTACTGCTTTGTCATTGTCAGTAAGCTCTTTGCATTACACAGTGGCTGCTCAATAAAGATGTTCCTTGGATCTTGGAATAAACAGTCCAGACCTTCCCTGGCCAGAGGGACTCTGCTACTTGTTGGACCCAGCAGTCTCCTTCCTCCTCAGCATCACAGACTACAGAGCTGTGTCCAGGCAATGGGATCAATTACACCTGTTTTTCAGAACCCCTGTAATGAAAGCAATCGTGTTTACTCTGAGTCTATATACAGGAGAAGGGAGCTGAAGAACAGGACCCTGTTGTGGCAGATGCTTTTCTCAACATCCTCCTAGGCTGTTTACTCAGTGAACAGTCCACTGTATTCTACTACAGTGACAACTCAGTTAGAAAACATAAAGTCCAGATTGCAATGAGAAAATTAAGGAGGAAATTCATGGTGAGAGGAGTAAATATATAAAGCTGTAAAATGCAGTGCAAAGCTCTGGGAAAATTTAAGATCATATTGCATTCATGTCTGCCTGTCAGCATATTAGAAACTGATTTTATCATTATATTTTTGCTCATAATGGCTCCAGCAGAAAATTTCAGCAGTGTTCCTCAGTTGTTTAAACTGGGGGAAGGAAGGAGAGGCAGGGGACAAAAAAGATCAGAGGGAAGCTTGATGGTTTCCTGAGAAGTGACCCATCAAAAAATAAATGATGTTATAGCTGTGATAATACTAGTTGCTTCTATTTGTTGTTTGGCAAGTGATGGCTTATTGCTGTCATATACTTTCAATAAAATAGTTCAAATACCATGTGTATTCATATTTAAGAACATATTTAGGACCAAATCCTAATACATTTTCTTCCTCTAAGTGTGACTTAAATCCATGAATTCCCCAGGAATTCAGATAAATACTTGAGGAATGAGGTATGATTGTGAATGAAGGTAGCAGGATTGGGATTACACTTTTGAAAATAAAACCAAAATATCCCGCATTTTTCAGATGACCACTCTGTGCTTGGAATCTTAATATAGGTATATACCACAAAGTGAAACTGGACTAAATACAAATGCAAATATCTTGATAGGAATGTTGTCTTTAACCCACAACAGAAAAATGTGGTATTTTTGCTGTTTCTTTGAATTTTCGGTATAGCACATGAGCTTACACAGGTCTATTTCTTATTAAATATATATACTTTTAATAACATAATAAATATTGTTAATAACTAGAACATATGGAGGTAATGTATTGTTACCTTGTGCAATTTGCCTGACTGGATACTATTCTGTATTTTGGTCAAGAAATTAAAATGATTCAAACTCAACCTGGTATTCACTAAATGGATAAAAAATGGCCTAAGTGACATATCTCAAAATGTAATTGTAAAAATGGATGACTCGTGGGGTTGTAGGTTCTCTCTGAAAACCTCTCTATCAATGGCCTTGGCTTTGTGCTATTTAACATTTGAAATGTGACCTGCAGGGGTCTATTAAATCATTGCTAACAAAGTTTGCAGTGAGCACAAGTGCTAGGACAGCAGCCAACAGCAAAAAAAGACGAAGTCACTGATTCAGAGTCGCCTGGGTAAGTGGGAGGCAGGCTAGCAAACAACCTTCTCAGTACAGCCTAATGCAGTCACACATCTGTGAGACGAGACTGGAGGTCACGCCGCAGTGAGAGGAGACTACCAGGAAGATAGCAGCTGATCAGCTGAATGTGCAATCATGTCACTGATGTAGCAAATGTAATCTTTGAGTGTATCATCTGGGATAGGGGGGAGCAGGAGGCATACTTGATTTTTATTTTATTTTATTTTATTTTATTTTATTTTATTTTATTTTATTTTATTTTATTTTATTTTATTTTATTTTATTTTATTTTATTTTAATTTAATTTCTTTAATGCCAAGTTTCAGTGTCAATGGTGTCTGCCAAGGTGAGGTGATTTGGCGATTTCCCAGCACCACAGTAGCACCAGGTCAGAGCTGGGCAGAGCCTGCAGCAAAAGCAAGGAGAGGCTGCAGTTCTTGCTTGGGTGCTTGGGAGGGGCATCAGCATCCCCCAGGACAGAACTGACAAACACTGACAGCAATCAAAGGTGGGTATTTTCTGCTGTGGGGCATTTGCAGTGGTTAACAATTGTGCCAATTTTCCTTTTAAAAAGTCTGATCTGCCAAAATAGGGAATCATGCAAGAGAACCTAATCCAGGATTACATTTAAAGCAGAGATGATTTAGGTCTCACGAGCATGGTATAAACTACATACGGAACAAAGCTGGACTTTGGGAAAGCCATGGTCTCTCTGCGGTCCTTCCTGATTCTGACTTCTCACATCAGTCTGTGTGGCAGTTTTGGTTTCTTGCTCTCAAAGTAAAATTTGGTGGCCAACATGGACTCTCTTTTAAAGTTCACTAGTATTATTTGGGCATTTTCAGTGTAATTGCCAACAGGCTACTTGGGTGCTGGAATGGTCATGCACTATCCATGTGGCAATGAGAGGCACAAACTCTTGTTTCTCCTTCCCATTAACTGCTGTAAGCCAACAACAACAAGAAGAATGACTTGTACCACATAATAATCCATTCGCCCCCAATTGAGCTTTCTACCTGCAATGTTTGGACAACAAATGCTGCTAATAGCCTTTCTGTTTAAATGCGTGACAAGATCTGCTTCTATTGGCAACTTTTTCCTGCAAGTGAAAATGAAATCTCAAAACTCTTGTCAGTAAAAGTCCCTCAGATAGGAAAGTCTGTCCTATCACTTATTCCATATGGATCATTGTAATTAGTCTCACTCGAGGTGCCAGACACTTTGTGGCTGGATCTGGTTGTTTACCAGATCATTTTGTAACTTCCTCCTCTGCAGTCTAAGACAGAATGAACCTCAGAAATTAAACCAAAGATGATATGTAAATACAGGGTATGTACATTTTGTGAGAGACACTGGGTTATGACAGTCTGGGCAGGTTCTGGAAATATGAATCTGATGTTTTAAGATTCTCAATGGCTACTTCAGAAGAGCATCAAGAGCAAACACAAGATGTATGTTTGGTGTCAAATTATGGTTACCTCAACAGCATTCTAGTCACAGAGACACAGTCCTGGATGCAAAGACACTCCTCCCCTCTCTCTCGCTTTCTCTCACTACCAAAGGGGTCCACAGAGAATGTAGCTATAACATTAGGGTCCAACACACCTGAATGCAGCCCTGTGTGGAGAGGTCTGACAGGATGTCTCCTAGAAAGATATTTTTCCAGGCTTTCTGTGCTCTTCCCATACCATTGTTGCAGCCAACACAGCGGTCCCATGCTGATGGCACGAGACACCCCACTGAGGCCACCTGGCTCACAAGAACCACTATAAAGTCATGGAGTAGCAACACGTGTGCCAGCCACATCATGTGGGCACATCCAATCCACTAATTTACCCATAATATCAGAGAGCAGGGTTTCAGTTAAATGAAGTGCTCCTCAAAGTCCAGAATGGAGGATTACTCTTTCAGTCTTAACAGACAGGACGAACAAAAAGTTGAAAGCCAGAGGGTAAGAACAGACTCTGATGACAGAGAACTGCAGTCCAGAAAGCCTGGCACCAGTGTCTTCAAGGTCTTCAGGCACCTTTGTTCATTGGGCCCCTGGAAACTGAATATACGGGCCCCCAGATGCCTACAAGAAAGCCAGAAGTTGAGACTGCATCCTCTGTTTTTCAGTCCAGCCCCTACTCAAAAGGCTTCTGTTAGAAAGCCAACTTTTACAGAAGTGGTATGTCATCTCAAGGTACGTTTTTACTAATAGCCTCTTTGATGGGCTCTGCCCATGGCAGTGCTGTGGCTCGGTCTGGCCTCTCTTGTGGCCTGAAGTGCTAGAAGTGAGTGCTACTCCTGAAGTCTATTTCCTTCAAAGTTTATTTGATACAATTATTGTAGATGTAAAACTGGACCACATGTTGAAGGGAAAGCTGAGAATTGCTTACTCCAATTAGTCTCAAAAAAATAAAGTTACAGGGATGGAGTGGCATGGCTTTTATCAGTAGCTATTTCTCCTGTATTTCCTCTTCAAAAATAGCAGAGAAGATGGAAGTATACAAGCAAAAAAATAAATTTTGTGAATGCTGGAAGCTCTACTGAATATCAGATAAAATATCAAAGAGTTTGAAAGGTGATGTCTTCTAAGTTTTTTACAGTTGTCCTTAAAGTCTGCCTGCTTTGTACCTTAGTTTATGTCTCCACCAGGAAAAAAGAGAACATTAAGTAAGTTCAGCATGAGAAGATTATCTTTCAGCATTCGAGCTGAGTTCATTAACATGAATTGAGAACATAAATTACTTTCTACTGACAGCATGCCCCCGAATATATAAAACCAGCAATAAAAGGGTTTTTGTCAGGAGACAGTCTAATGGCTGTTTATTTCAAATTCCTGAGTAAAATGCTAAGAGTGTATAAATTTTAACAGAACCTTGATGATTTATGCAGAACATGAGGTGCTGAAATTAAATAGGTGCTAACAAAACTGAAACAAAAATTACTTTTAAACAATTGTGTTGAAACCCTATTTCTTTGTAATATCTCTTTTTCTTGTGTCTTGTGCAGTCATGGTTTCATTAGTTCTGCAGCAAAAAGAATCATCCAGTCCAGGCAGGATCTGAATTCCTAATGATAGACGAGATGAAAAGAAAAAACACTAAATGGCCTTAATATCAGCAGCCTAACTTTGGTCCAGTCTTGGAGAGCATTTCAAATGTAAGTAAACAATCATCCAGAACAGCACAATAATTTTTCCTCTAACTTAAATTCAATATCCCTTTCTTCACCAAACAGTTCTTAAATATAAAGCATTAGCTTTTTTTTTCAAAGCATTACATTGTCAATACAACATGTTGCTTTTGATGATAATATCAAAGCAACACATTTACTGATGTCATGTTAGGTAAAGGAAATTTTCCAGGTCAGATATTTGTAGGTTAGGTAACTATTAAGCTATCAATGAATCAATTAAAAAGACATTTTCATATCATATGGGACAAATTATTACAGATACTACAAGGAAAAGTGTGGGGAAGCTGCCATTTTGTGATTCATCATGTTTCCAGCTTTCCTTCTGCTTTGTATGCATCCTACTGTAAGTAGCTGCAATTGTGTTGCTACTGATACATTTTTCATACAGGCTGTATCACGGTCTTTGCTTGCAGCAGTGAACACTCTATTTGTATATTTTCTGCATTGTTTCAGAGATCAGGAAACTTTGCAGATTTACATACCTTGCTCTGTTACACAAGGCGTGCATATTTACCAGAAAAAAAAAAAAGAAGAAAAGAAAAAAAAAGTCTACAAAAAAGAAGAGACTGTCTTGTAACTTTCATGCAGATAAAAGGAACTGAATTCTTCTACATTAATTACACCAGTATTCAAGGATGAGAAGTCTCCATGGCAACCTTATTGTCATATGGCACGCATAAGGCTCCAAGTATCCTATGAAACTAATATTTACCTTTTAAAAATATTGAAGTACAGGGGAAAAGACATATTAAAGTGTGCTTCAGTAAACATCAATACATAGCTGTGTCCATAAATAACAGAACAAATCTGAAGCATTTGTTGTGTTGTTTGTTTGTTTTTTTTTTAATCAGTTTTCACATGTAAAAAACTTTTATCTGTGACAGTGCAGTTTTGGATCTGCTGGAAGACTCTGAAATCAGCCATGTCCTTGGATGAGGAGCCATCTCACTCTTTGTATTAACTACATCTCACATTACCATGGTAAGGGAGAATAGCTATTGTAGCACACTACCAAATATAACAGAAGGGATTAGATATACTGGGACAGAGAACTTATCAAAGATGAGTCAGAGCAGAAAACAAAACATGGCCACTTCTTTTCCCTAACTGCTTTTAGCAGCAGCATTTTTGTTGTTTTTTTTTTCTTTTTATGCTGGCAAATGAAGACCTGTAGGCCTGATAGCAGTGTAGGGGCAACTGACAGAAAATGTGTTAAAGAACCAAATTCATAAAAGCACTGCCAAATATAGCATTGGGGAAGATCATGTTATTTTATGTGGAGAGAAGTCATGCCTCACAAATCCATGAGTCCTCTGAAGTGGACTGAGCACACTGAGCACACAGACAAGCATTACAGGCCCATGCCTGTCTGCTTCCTCTCTGGAAGGCTATCAGCAAGATTTGCTCTTCCCCAAGCAGAAAGCTTCTCAAGAAACTCAGTTGCTAAGGACTCAAAGGAGAAAGTCCCCTCATGGTTTTGTAACATGCTAAGAGGCATGAAACAAAAGGTAGGAACAAATGTAATTTTTGCAATCAGAAAGAGGTTACAGAAATTGGTGCTAGGACCTGCACCATCTAAAATAACCCTAAATGATCTAAAAATAAGTAGAGAGTGTAGTGAAAATTTGCAGATGATACTAACTTATTCATGGCAAAGGTCAAAAGAAAAGTAGTCAACTATGACAAGCTGCAGAAAGTTCTTAGAAGACTGATGGGTGAATAAAACAGCATATGAATTTCACTGTTTGTGAGGTGATTCACAAGAGGAAAAACAACCCTCACTTTGCATACAAATTGAGGGGCTCTGAACTAGCAATTACTGTTCAGAAAAGAGATCTTGGAATTATAATAAATAGTTCTGTGAAAATGTCAGCTCAAAGCTTGGCAGCGGTCAAAAAGGCAAATAGAACAGAGAACAAAAGAACAAACGTCACCAGGCTGTTGTATAGATCTGGATGGTAGCTGTATCCTTAGTAGGATGTATAACCCTCACCCTCTCCATCTCAAGAGAATACCATACTGTTAGGAAAGATGCAGCAAAAAGTAACAAAGATGGTTAAGGTGTGGGGCTTCCATATTTTAAGAGATTAAGCAGACTAGAACCATTCAGCCTGGAAGATAAATAAACTTTATGATATTTATAAAGCCACGATAATACAGAGATAAATAAAGGATGATAACTCACTGCTTCCCAGTATAAGGACAAAGGGGCAGCAAATGATTCATGAAAGTAACAGGCTGAAAGCAAACAAAAGGAGTTATCACCTGATACAATGCATTGCTCAGGAGTGGAATCCCTTACTGCTGGAGGGTGTGAGTGCCATAAGCATTCTCAGGAGTTCAAGAAGAAATTCAGGCAAATTCATATACAAAAGGCTGTTCAAGGATTATCAAACAAAAAAAGCCTGAGTCTCAGACTGGAGAAGCATTGCAGTGTGTTGTGTTTTTTTTTTTTTTTTTTCTCTTCCTTAGGCTCTGTTCTATGCATGCCTTGTTAACCACAATCAGAGACATAGTACTGAGCAAAGCAGACCTCCAGCCCCACCTGGACCAGGCATTCTTATTTTACCATTTGGTACTCCACCACGTTAGAAGTGGAAAAATACACACATGCAGCAAGTTTTCTTCTGCACCATGAATCTGTACTTCCTATGCAGACAAGACAACCATCTGTATCTCAGTTTTGTGTATGCTTGCTCTTAAGAGATGTCAGCCTTCCCTAAAAGGTCTTAATCCTTGCACTGCAAATTCAGTCTATACTTCTCTGGTTGGTGAAGGATATTCCTAAGCTTCTGGTACAATTCTTTACCAAAAACAAGGGAAGAGGTATTCCCTTTCAACTTTGCATTCTCAACAACTTGGTTGTGTGTAGAAGCTAATCATCCTCCATCCATTGCCTTTAGCCAGCTACTGTCAGTATTGTACATGTCATTCCATAGCAAACTCTTGTGAAAAAATAGTCAAAAGCCAGCTGCAAATATACACCTTCCATTGCCCAAATGTATCTTATACTTGGCACAATCTAGATTAGGACTTGAAAATGGATTAAAAAAAAAAAAAAAAAAGATCTTAGGGTATACATTCCTGATGATAATGGGGGGCCATTATCATCTTCCTGAGCTTCTGTTCAGGAACTCACAGTCTCAGTCATGCAGTAGTTTTTCATCAGAGAAATGACATATGTCCAACGGTGTGCACTTAGAGAAATGTACTGAATCCACAGGAAGGGTGGCATGCTACATTTTGCAATTGTGAATTGCTACAAGGATTCTTTCTTTCTTTCTTTCTCCTCACATTCAGTATAAAATTGTGGTATAGACTCAGGCTCTGTTAATATGCCAAAAACATTTATAAATTTTTATCCTTATAATCAATTTGAAGAGTATGGACTGAGTGGATGGTCTATAAAATGGGTGAAAAAGCTAAGAATATTGGGATCAAATAATAGTAGTCTGTGATTCAAAACCTAGCTAGCAGCTGATTACTGGTATTGATCGCCACTTGCCGAGGCGATAGGCTCCGGGTCAGACGCGTTCTGCAGCGGAGCAGGGGATCGGACAGGCAGGGCTGATTTTTCCAGCACCGAGCCAACTCGAGGGAGCCGCCAGGACCCGGCAGCCCTCGTGAGGGAGGTGAACGAGGCGGGAATGAGGTGTAGCGGAGCCAGCAGCGCCCCCTCCCCGGCGGTCAGAAGCTGCCCCTAGGTGACCAGGACGGGCACACAGCGCGTGGCGCCTCAGGAGGGAGAGGCGCGGCAGTTGGCGCGGGCAGGGCAGAGCGTTCCCCCCGCCCATACCAACACCTCCTCTAAGGGCGGCTGCCCTAGCTAGGCTGCAATGGGGTACACCAGGCACAGTGCTCTCCTGGAAGTCTGCAGACCGACTGCCTGCTCAACACTGCGCCTGTTGCTACCATCTGCGGGGTCAGAGAGACTGTGTGCATGAGGTGCAAGCAGGTGGACGACCTGGTCCGCCTGGTGGCAGAACTCAAGGAAAAGGTGGAGAGGTTGAGGGATATCAGGGAGTGTGAGCACGAGATAGACTGGTGGAGCAGTCCATCAAATGGGACTTTACTGGACTGGGACGGTTAGTGGATGGAGCGGGAGTACAGGTGGTGATTTCGTCCATCCCTACGGTGGCACGGAGGGGAACAGAGAGGACACGGAAAGCCCACCTGATAAACACGTGGCTCAGAGGCTGATGCCAACACAGAAATTTTGTGGTTTTTTTTTGACCATGGGGTGCTTTTCTCAGCACATTACTGATGGCCACAGATGGGTCCCTATCTCTATGGCGAAAACAGATCCTAGGCCCAGAGCTGGCAGGGCTCATTGAGAGGGCTTTAAACTAGGTGAGAAGGGGGACGGGGCTGAAACAAGGCTTGTTGGAGCTGTGCCAGGGGGAACAATGGCAAGGCAGGGAGAGAAGGCAATGGCCCAACTGAAGCGTATCTACACTAATGCACACAGCATGGGCAACAAACAGGAGGAGCTGGAAGCCATCGTGTGGCCGGCAGGCTATGACTTGGTTGCCATCACGGAAATGTGGTGGGACCACTCTCATGACTGGAGTGCTGCAATGTCTAGCTATAGGCTCTTCAGAAGGGACAGCATGGAAGGGGTGGTGGTGTGGCTCTCTATATCAGAGAGAGTTTTGATGTTGTGGAACTTGAGTCTGGGAATGATAAGGTTGAGTCCCTGCGGGTTAGGGTCAGCGGGAAGGCCAACAAGGCAAGCATCCTGGTGGGGGTCTGTTATAGACTTTGCACTGTTCAGGGCACTGGTTTGTAGAGTCCCTTGGGAGGCAGTTCTGAAGGACAGAGGAGTCCAGGAAGGCTGGGCGCTCTTCAGGAAGGAAATCTTAATGGCGCAGGAGCAGTTTGTCCCCACGTGCCCAAAGATGAGCCGGTGGGGAAGAAGAGCGGCCTGGCTGAACAGAGAATTATGGCTTGAGCATAGCAGGAAAAAGAGGGTTTGCAATCTTTAGAAAAAAGGGCAGGCCACTCGGGAGTACTAGAAGGATGTTGCGAGGCAGTGCAGGGACAAAATTAGAAAGGCCACAACTCATCTAGAGCTCAATCTGGCTACTGCCGTCAAAGACAACAAAAAATGTTTGAACAAATACATCAACGCAAAACGGAGGACTAAGGAGAATTTCCAGCCTTTACTGGATGCGGGGGGAAACTTAGTTACAAAAGATGAGGAAAAGGCGGACATGCTTAATGCCTTCTTTGCCTCAGTCTTTAGTGGCAAAACCAGTTGTTCTCTGGATACCCAGTACCCTGAACTGGTGGAAGGTGATAGGGAGCAGAATGTGGCCCTCACCATCCATGAGGAAATGGTTGGCGACCTGCTATGGCACTTGGGTGTACGCAAGTCGATAGGGCCAGATGGGATCCACCCGAGGATACTGAGAGAACTGGCAGAGGAGCTGGCCAAGCCGCTTACCATCATTTATCAGCAGTCCTGGCTATCAGGGGAGGTCCCAGTTGACTGGCGGTTAGCAAACGTGACACCCAACTACAAGAAGGGCCAGAAGGCAGACCCGGGGAACTATAGGCCTGTCAGTTTGACCTCAGTACCAGGGAAGCTCATGGAGCATATCCTCTTGGGAGTCATCATGCGGCACTTGAAGGGCAAGCAGGCAATCAGGCCCAGTCAACATGGGTTTATGAAAGGCAGGTCCTGCTTGACGAACCTGATCTCCTTCTATGACAAAGTGACGCACTTGGTGGATGAGGGAAAGGCTGTGGATGTGGTCTACCTTGACTTCAGCAAGGTTTTTGACACCATTTCCCACAGCATTCTCCTCAAGAAACTGGCTGCTCATGGCTTGGACTGGCGCACGCTTCGTTGGGTTAGAAACTGGCTGGGTAGCTGTGCCCAAAGAGTCGTGGTGAATGGAGTCAAATCCAGTTGGAGGCCGGTCACTAGTGGCGTTCCCCAGGGGTCGGTACTGGGGCCAGTCCTCTTTAATATCTTTATTGATGATCTGGATGAGGGGATCAAGTGCACCCTCAGTAAGTTCACAGATGACACCAAGTTAGGTGAGTGTGTCTATCTTCTCGAGGGCAGGAAGGCTCTGCAGGAGGATCTGGATAGGCTGCACCGATGGGCTGAGGTCAACTGCATGAAGTTCAACAAGGCCAAGTGCCAGGTCCTGCACCTGTGGCGCAACAACCTCAAGCAGAGCTACAGGCTGAGAGACAAGTGGTTAGAAAGCTGCCAGGTGGAGAAAGACCAGGGAGTATTGGTGGATAGTTGGATATGAGCCAGCAGTGTGCTCAGGTGGCCAAGAAGGCCAACAGCATCCTGGCTTGCATAAGAAGCAGTGTGGCCAGCAGGTCTAGGGAAGTGATTGTCCCCCTGTACTCGGCTCTGGTGAGGCCGCACCTCGAGTACTGTGTTCAGTTTTGGGTCCCTCGCTACAAGAAGGACATGGAGGTGCTCAGAAGAGTCCAGGGAAGGGTGACGAAGCTGGTGAGGGGTCTGGAGAAGAAGTCCTACGAGGAGCGGCTGAGGGAGCTGGGTTTATTCAGCCTGGAGAAAAGGAGGCTCAGGGACAACCTTATCACTCTCTATAAGTACCTTAAAGGAGGCTGTAGCGAGGTGGGGGTTGGTCTATTCTCCCACGTGCCTGGTGACAGGATGAGGCGGAACGGGCTAAAGTTGCGCCAGGGGAGTTTTAGGTTGGATGTTAGGAAGAACTTCTTTACTGAAAGGGTTGTGAGGCATTGGAATGGGCTGCCCAGGGAAGTGGTGGAGTCACCATCCCTGGAGGTCTTTAAAAGATGCTTAGATGTTGAACTTAGTGATATGGTTTAGTGGAGGACTTGTTAGTGTTAGGTCAGAGGTTGGACTGGGTGATCTTGGAGGTCTCTTCCAACCTAGACTACTCTGTCATTCTGTGATTCTCTTCCTCAGGGTAGAATACAGATCCCAACTGTCTGACACTTTGCCAGTGCCCCAGACGATGTGACAGAATTCAGCTTTGTGTGTAACACCAAACCAAGGGCAAGTGGTTGAAGGTTAGAAGGCAGCACTACACATGGAGAGACCTCTACAGGCTGGAGAAAGTGGAAGGAAAAAAAAAATACTCCTAAAGTTCGACAAAGACAAATGTAGTCTTTTACCTGGGACTGAACAATCCCATGAAGCAGCATGGACTGAGAATTTACCAGCCAGAAGGCAGCTTTTCCATGGCTGAGAGGTCATGCTCAAAGGGTTATAGTAATGGGGTTACTTCAGGCTGGCAGCCAGGCATTAGTGGGGTTCCCCAGGGCTCCATTTTAGGGCCAGTTCTCTTCAATGTTTTCATAAATAACCTAGACCCAACACAAATATGTACTAAGTTTTCAGATGACACCAATTTAGGAGGAGCTGGTTACTCCTGTGTGGGTAGAGGGGACTTGCAGAGAGATCTTGACAAATTAGAGGCTGGGCAGTCACCTGTAGCCTGAAGTTTAACAAGTAGCAGATTCTGCACCTAGGAATGGGCAGCTCCGGATATATGTGTAGACTGGGGGATAAGTGGCTGGAGAGCAGCCCTGCAGAAAGTGATCTGGGAGATGTGGATGATGTTGAATTGAATACGAGTCAACAGTGAGCACTGACAGTCAAAATGGCTACCATACCCTCAGGTGTATCAGGCATGGTATTTCTAGGTGGTCAAGGGAAGTGATTGTCCCACTCTGCTCTGCGCTGGTGCAGCCTTAACTTAAGAGTACTATGTGCAGTTTTGGATGCTACAGTACAAAAAGGGCATAAAGCTATTAGAGACTGTCTAAAGGAGGGCTACAAAGATGGGGAAGGGTCTGGATGGCATGTTGTATGAAAAGTGGCCGCAGCAACTTGGTTTGTTCAGCCCAGAGCAGAGGAGACTGAGGGGAGGCCTCATGGCAGCCTGCAGCTTTGTCACGAGGGGAGCGGAGGGGCAGGCGCTGAGCTCTGCTCTCTGGGGACAGTGACAGGACCCGAGGGAACGGCATGGAGCTGGGGCAGGGGAAGTTCGGGCTAGATATTAGGAAAAGGTTCTTCACCCAGAGGGTGGTCAGGCACTGGAACAGGTTCCCCAGAGAAGTGGTCACAGCACTGAGCCTGACAGAGTTCAAGAAGCATTTGGGTAATGCTCTCAGACACATGGACTGATTTTTGGATGATCCTGTGTGAAGCCAGGAGTAGGACTTAATGATTCTTGTGGGTCCCCTTCGACTGAAGATATTCTATGATTCTGTGATTTGCACGGAAAGAGCTGGGGGTGCTGGTGGCCAACAGGTTGAACATGAGCAGCAATGCTCAGCAAAAGGACAGGAGGCAATGTTTACTAGTCACATCTAAGGAAATTCCAACTATAAGCTAAAAAGATCATAATAACAGAGTTTACACAGTGGTACAGATTGCCCTGTGAGTTATCAGAACCTCCACCCTTGGAAATATTCAAAACTAGACAGTACAGTGCCTGATCAACCTGATCTGACTGTGAAGTTAGCCCCATTTGGAACAGGGTGTTGAATTACACTTGTGGTACTTAGCTGTCTTGGGATGCAAAGGGATGCCAGGTACTTGGCTAGTGTATTCAAAGAGAATTCGGTGTACCTCCTGTGTGTGGAACAGGTTAGTGTGGAGCTGCTTATGCAGCTGCTCAGAGCATCTGGCAATACCGTCTCCTCAAGTTGTCTCTTGATGTCTACCTGACCCCAGAGAAATAAATATCTCACATCTGGCAAGCCCATGTCTTCTGTGTAGCACAATTTGTCCTGTGAGGAAGGAAATTACTTTCTGGCTCTTGGAATGTAAAGGGGATTTCTTTCTCACCTGTGGATATTTATATCTAGAAGACTGTATTTGGGGAGAGCCTGGAAAAGTGTTATTTTAATGCTTTATTATCTGTGAAATCTTTTTAATGCTTTTATTTTTATTTTTATGTAGTTATTATAGTAGGTAAAAATACCTTATTTTGCCATTTTTTCTGTATTTTTATTTATTTTTATTATTATTCTTTCATGCCTAAGTAGAAAGCAACAACTCTTACACTTCATTCAGGAGACTAGGAATGCTCCATCTTGGGTAAATACATATTTATTCATACTTAATAGAGCAAAATTACTCCCACTGGAGCTATTAGTCTATCAGCTAAGTATGTAATTAAGCTTTTTTAAAGCATATTATGTACTCAGCAGACCAGAATGACAATACAGAAGTTACTCTAGTCTATCTGGCAAATCGGCAATTATACCTTTTATTCAAATTTTTATTTACCATTTGCGAGAGCCATTCAAGTCCATTACATTCTCTACAGACAGTACTCTTGTTCATCTTTACATGTAACAACAGGTTTCATTTCTTCAACTGAAGCAACTGAAGTGGGGTGTGCCTGAAGAAATATATGTTATCCAATATGTCATGAAAGTCTTAGTCATATAAAAAGATTACATCGAGGGTGCAAAACTTAGTTTCTTTCTGTTGCTGTCTCTCTCTTGGGGCTTCTCCAGGTTTTCCAAATCCCTTCCAAGAAGCATATAACAACATTTTGAGAGTTATAAAAATCTTCCACAAAACCAACTTGCCTTAATATGAGAATGAGGTGTAAACCTATGGTATTCCTTTCCTGACTAATGATAGGATAAATATGCAATACCTAACAGCTAATAGGAGTTGGATGTGAATGTCTTACACTATAGGAAAAGAAACATACCTGCTATTCCTCTGAACTCTTCCATTTGTTTTCAGGACCATTTGGTAGAAGGTTTTATGAATTAAACTTACCCTTATTTAGCAAATACTTTCACACATTTTCTTCCTTTGAAATAAACCAACATTAAGCACGGGTTTTCTTAATGTAGTTTCTACAGTCATTTTATCTATAAGTGACTAGCCTGGTAAATGAAGGGTGTGCTGTGGATATTGTCTACCTGGACTTCAGTAAAACCTTTGACACTGTCTCCCATACAATTCCCATAGATAAGTTGCTGATTTATGGGATAGATGGACAGACAATGAGGTGTACTGAAAACTGGCTCGTCAGCTGGTCCCAGGGGAGGTCCTCTATTCAGCACTGATGAGGCTACAATGGGAGGGCTGTTCTGGGTTGCCCAGTACTAGAGAGGAATAGACCTACTGGACACAGACCAATGAAGGGCCACAAAGATGATGAAGGGACTGGAGCACCTCTCCTATGAGGAATGCCTGAGAGAGCTGGGAGTCTTCAGCCTAGAGAAAAGAAGGCTCTGGGGGGATCTTATTGATGTATATAAATACTTGAATTGAAGGTGCAAAGAATATGGAGACTCTTTTCAGTGGTGCCCAGTAACAGCAAAAATGGAAATAGACACAAATGGGAACACAGAAGCTTCAGTCTGAACATCAGAAAGCACTTCTTTACTGTGGGGGTGACTGAGCAATGGAACAGGTTGCCTGGAGAGGTTGTGGAGTTTCCCTCCTTGGAGATACTCGAAAGCCATTTACGCAACCAGCCCTAAGTAGCCCCGCTTGAGCAGGGAATGGGCCAGAAAATTTCCAGAAGGCCCTTCCAGCTTCAACCATTATGTAATTCTGTGAATTTTGAAAACATCAGCACTGAAGAATAATCTCTTTTAAATCATTTCTAGAAACTTCTGAAAATGTATTAATTTTACTATTTTCTATATATATGCCTTTATATATAATAATATATATATAATTAAAATGCCTTTAAATGACACTTAAAATAGTGCAATTTTCTATAAAACATATAAGACCTCCATTATAAAAGGAATAGTTTATGAGCAACATGTGAAAAAAGTAAATAATCTGGTAAAAGTTACAACATTTAAGTGTTGATCCAAGAATGCTTTTAAGCACAAGCTTAACTTTACCAAAGAACTATCCCACTCATACTACTGGAAGAGGTTGGACCACCCCTAGAAATATAAAAAATAAGGCTTCTTCATATTTTTAGTTTTGTAGAGTATGCTTAAATCAATGAATGCCTAGATTCATCATATTCCAGAGACCTGTAAATGGCTTACAATTAGATAAGGCATTTCCTGTGAAGAGTAAGAAAAGTGTTTTGTTTTGTTTTGTTTTGTTTTGTTTTTTGACAAGCAAGGGAAATATCATTATAGATTTTTGATATTGCCCTTTTTCAGCATAACCAGCTGCATTTTTATAGTTATTTTTGAGGGGTTTTGTGAAACCTTTGTGAAACAGAATTTAAACAGGAAGCATTTTCAAAACTAGGGTAGTGGTGGTTGTCTTTGTTGTAGAATTTAAAGAAGAGACTGAGCAGAAATCCCTGGGCTCAAAGTAATATTTTTTTTTCTTTACTCAACAGAGAGAATGGCAATAAAAATAAATAAATAAAATAAAAAAAATAAAAAAAAAGTTCTCCCAGGAAACAGATCTTTAAAATCCAAGGCTATTACAATCTGTAAAATGACCTCTGTTCTGGAAAAAGTAGATGGTGCTGATTCTCTTTCTTCCTTCAAACAACAAATGGCCTTGGACATACTCAGCTGCATTCCAGCCTTCAGACACGGATGCTATCATGAACTATGCATTCACTTGCACAGCATATTAGTACATACTTCTTTTATGCGGATATAATAATGGAACAAGCAATAAGAAAAGTTTTAGAATCCTCATTTTTACATTCTCTGTTGGCAGGCAACCAAAATTTTTCTTCTCTGGATTTTGGTTATGATGTTTCTTGCTATAGAACAAGTTAATCTGTGAATTTTGTGTTATCATAAAAGTTCTTTTTTCTTCTACTGTCATGTTGTCAATGCTAAAAGTGTTATACATTTAATTTTATTACTTACTGATTTATTATTCCTGTAGAATTTGAGTGATAACATATAACTCACCTACTATTGTAGATTCTATTGACAGTTTTCAATGGATCCTGCAAAACAACGGAGAACTAAGAACTCTGTGGGTAGCTATTGTCCAATTTAATTTATGGTTTGATAAACAAGGAATACAAAGGTTAGGGAGCTCATGAAGGAAATCCTTGCCATTTCTGAGAAGAGCTCTCATTTTTTGCGAACTTTCAGCCCTATTATTCTTTCAATTTCTCATTGTGGCTTCCAAAAAGTTATTGGTATTTGATCTTGTGGTTCAATACCTTCTCAGTTTATGAGTTTGCATTTGTGTTCTCTGGCAGATGTACCTTCTGCAAGCTTTGTGCATAAACATCATGAGCCAGATCCTTATTTGCTGTAGAGTGGTGTAATTGCTCAGATTTTAGTGGTGCTACAGCAGTTTACAACAGCAGAGGCTCTAGCCAAAAATTACAAATGTAAATGACATGTTTCAAATAACTTTCATTAATTCAGAGTTTGTTTTTGTTTGTTTGTTTGTTTGTTTGTTTGTTTTTATCTGAATGCTAAAGTAGGATTTACCTAACCCTCAAGAACACTACTTTTATAAACCATTTTCCATTTCTTTTTTGATTATCCCAAGTGCCATCAATTCCCTGTAAGGATATCTGTCAAACTGGAGCAAGAATATCACTGTTTCCTGAAGAGGTCACTCCTTGACTGCTTGGCATATGGATACAGATAATGTTGACCAATGGTATTACCTCTAGGAAGCCAAAACAGTATTTCTTTCAAGAGTTATGGTTATGAACACATATGTATTAATTGTGCCAGCTTCCTTCTTATATGTTTTAGTAAAATTGTATTTGGCCAGCTCGTATAATGCAGTGGTTATAATTAAGATGTCATTTTCTATTTTTTTTATAGGTAACAATATTTTCTGCTCTGAATAGAGAAAATACTCATCTTTGTGTGATAACTGTCTACAAATCCTAATTTTCTTTGACAATCACTTTATTGTAACTAATGACATTAATTTATGCATAAGCTGTGAAACATCTTTGAGATTACTTATATTCATTGCTTCTTTTTTTTTTTTTTTTAATCAGTATTGTATTTGTAACTGAGTACTGAGTCTACAACTAAAAAATAAGAGACCTTTGGAGATTTTCAGAAGATGAATTGATTAAAAATGACCTTTTAAAGCTTGTGTTTTCCAGCTGATTTCCTTGAAGTGACCCTCATTGGTCATCAACCAGTTACAATAATTACCTCTGATCACCACAAACAAGTGAATGGAATTTTAAACTCATGCTTTATCACAGGAATGTCTGACAGGAAGAGAAATTATGAATACAGTATAGAGGGCCGGTATCTTAAACAGACAGAGACTCCAGATACAACAAAGGAAATGGATAAGGATATGGTCATTATATACGTTGTGCCTTGCATAGACATCTGACAACATTTTCCTCTCAGAAAATCACCCAACCAGAAAATTTAGAAGTACATACATAAATTAAAAAGAAAGCAGTGGTTAACTCATAGCAGTTTCCCAGCTCTATTCACCAGGCAATCTGACCAATTCCCAAGCCAGAACAAGTGAAAGGGATACAAGGAGCAGAACAGCAGCACAGGTGGATAAAGAAGTGCCTTCATTCGGAGGCAATTGTGGTGACAGGTGTCCACAGAACAGAGCTCAGTTACAGATGTCTGTGTTGACATAATGCCACTGTTTTTCACTGGAATTGTCCTGAGCTGCTAGGAAAGTCTAGGCAGTTCTCCTGCAAGTGAATTACATGACTGCATTGGTGTGTTCTTGGGAAAAACCATACCTCCTAGGTTTGGCACATGGGCAAGCTGGGTGCCTAATAGCTGTAGAGACACAATTTTCAACACATGAATACAGAGCTTCACAGTGTCCTTTCATCCTCCTTCTCCTACCTTCCTTGCACCCTAACTAAGTGGGACGACTGTTGCTCTGATGGCATAGGGAGGACAAAGCCCCAAACTGGAACAGTTTTCATGAACTGACCCATGCTGATATCTAACAGGAGCTTCAGACTGTCTCTAGGGGTGAGGGTTGAAGTACTCGATAAAATGTTGCCCCTGCAGCACCCAGTGCATGTAGATTAGTACAGGGGGGAAAAGCTTGCGTTTTCTGTACCTTTTATAAAAAGTAGATACTAAGTGTATACCAGGTAATCCATTGCGTGATGCATTATAACAGGATAACTCTGGATAGATGCAATTAAATCAAAACGAGCACAGAGATGCCTTCTCTTTTGATTAAGTTAGTAATCTCTTGGCTTTACTCCTACAATCCATTTTACTAAGTATTTCATCACTCTGAAAAGATAATTTTTCAGTTCCTAAACTGAATGTATTTGGCTTGATTATAACTAGCCCCCTTATGATTATACTCCTGTGTTGTTCCAGCCCTTTGCTTTTCAGTTGCACATCTTGTGTCACCACATGACGAACTCTACAGAATACAATTAACAGCTGTTGTGCTGCTGGCAAGGGGGACATCACATGCAAGCTGCCTCTCAATTCAAAAGAAAAACTTTAAAAAAAAATGTCAAGGGATTGAAACCCCTCAAGTTAAAGTATAGCATGAAAAGTGTGACACTGCTTGAAAATGGATCACCTAAACTATTATGGTAACTG
Organism: Anas platyrhynchos; assembly: GCF_047663525.1. Taxonomy (NCBI): domain Eukaryota; kingdom Metazoa; phylum Chordata; class Aves; order Anseriformes; family Anatidae; genus Anas; species Anas platyrhynchos. The sequence continues at coordinate 108,205,798 of NC_092587.1, read as the reverse complement.
GCCATTAAATCTCTAGAAATTGTTTTCTGCTTCAGAAATTATTCTTTAAGCAAAAGTATCCAAGGCTCAAACACTACAGAAGAGAGCATGACCTCCAAAGACCCGGTGTGAGAAGAAAGTACATTTGTCATTGTTAGACATTTTGTTTTTAACAGTATTTTTTAATTGTGTTAACAGCTTTTTGATTCCAGTAAGTCCTTCTTATGGCAAGAAGTCATTGTGAGATGTCTGTGGGGCATTTCTCAGAAGGGTGAGCTTTAATCTCCCATTTATTAGTCCTTGGCACTTACTTCCAAATCCCTGGACTTAATCTGTGTCTCTAGCCCCAGGACTCGATGCCTGTCAACTCCGTCAGATCTCAGGGTTTGAGAAGGAAGTCTTTGGCTGTCTCACATAAGGGTCAAAACACAGTGCCACCATGGAAGAGCATAGGGAAAGTCTTTGGCAACTGCAGTTTCCTCCTCTGAATCCCATGGATGTTGCCTTTTAGCCTTAGCTGGGAGCACCATGTCTCCACAACAAGCATCTTGTGCTGCTCTTTATCAGAACACAGGCTCATTGCCTACTGATGTATTTACATGTATGTGTGTGTATGTGTGAATGTAAATATATATAGTATATATTTAGTGTATTATCAGGAAAAAGAGAGACAAGCTTATAGTTTTTACGAGGAGTTACAAAATCTCTGCGTTTGGAACCACAACAGAGCCATAGTTCTTGAAGCAGCTTTTAAACTTTGTGTGGCCAGAGTGTGATGTGAGGTGTGGCCAGGTTTGTCCTCAGTTTCTCACCAGAATCTGTTGATTAAACTCATGTACCTAGTATTTCTTATGCTGTATGCAGGGTATCATTTATGACTGCACTTGAAGGAGGGGCTCGCGATCATTTAGGTTCAAATCTTGACTCTGTCACTGACTTCTCACGTTGGGTTAGGAAAGTCATGTAGTCTCTCTACCTCCGTTTCTTACAGACCAGGAAGCAGAACACCACTGTAAGAGTATTAACTATATTTTTATTATAATGTCCTATATGTCATGGAGATTAATACAAAGATGTTTGCATACAGCATGGAAAATAGAAGACACAAGTTGTTCAGCTGAGCTTTTTTGGGAAACTGAAAAAACATCTAGCAATTTTAAGGATGGCTTTTTGTATGAATACAAAGCACTTGTTTCCATTGCCAGTTCTGGTGAAGTAGAAGGCTGCCAAGGTGCTAATGAGTGTGCAGTCTGAATAGTAATTCCAATGTCACTGGTGATGATGATTAGGAACATTACTGAAAATAGATGGTGCTGCCTTGACCCCTATCTCTGCCTCCGCTTTGAATGAGTTCTACCCTGCTCCAAAAGATTTTTCATCTTCTTTAACTGAAGAGTTTAGAACATTTTGTTTTGTTTTTCAATGAAAGCATGCTGCTGCTGCTGTCCCGCTTATCAATTTATGTGAGAATTTGAGGTGTGGCCATACAGGCCAAAAGAATTTTGAAAGGTAAGGCACTGAGTCCAGCTACTAAACTCAGGGACTGTTTTTTTTTCTTGTGAAAGGGTTTAATAAGTGTTAATATTTTATGTTTTCAATATTATTCTCCTGCTTCAGTTTGTGGAATAGGATACCGAAGAGAATGACACAGGGGCCATTAGCATAGGGTGTCTGCTAGGATAAAGGCATTCCACCACCATTTCCACAAGCATGCCAGACTGCTCTCTTTTCAGGCCAGCAGGGTCTGTATTGCCCTAGGCTTCAAGTGGAAGAGTTATGTTTTGTATAGTGTAATGGTTCCTCTCAAGTCAAGCCACACTGACAATGCAAAACAGAAATGTGTATTTTTGTAACCATGAGGATTAAAAGGATGCTATAGAAAAAATAGCACATTAAAAACAGAACATAGTTATGCCTGCCCAAGCAAATATGTAAGAACATAGTATTATAGAAGACTATCTGTTGAAGACTATCTGTTTCAATCCTAATAACTGTAGAACAAGGACTAAGGGATCAGCAGAATAACAATTTCCTCTCTCCTAAATACATGTACAACAAGCTACAGTTCCTAACTACTACACTCCTCTTCATGCGCTACCCATCTTTGCTGATTTCTGCTACCTGTTATTTCATTGTTAGTCAAGTAAATAAGTGTAGTTATTTGTAATCCAGTTTATCCACAAACTGAGATGGATAAACCACAGTCTGCCATTTGTTGGCTTTTGGTTTCTATAAAATGTTTTCCTACATAGATCTGTTTGGCAAGAAAAGTAGATTTAGTGACATTTTTCACAAAGTCAAAGTTCTCTGAAGGTCACAAGTACCAGCCAAGCATCAATAATTATAACAGACACTGATAGGAGAACTTGAGGCTACTCACCCTGCGTGCTGGATGCTACAGGAAAAGGTGACATTTGGCTGTTTACACTGTACATTCCTTAGGAAAAATCATTTTAGTAAGTTCATTATATGAGTGGGAAGGGAACAGAAAAAAAAAAAAAAAAAGCTTTTCCTAGCACCCCTTCAATTCTACTCTTATCATAGGTGGTAAATAAAGACAAACTGAGATAACACATGATGTGTTAGGTAAACACAAGACAGAGCAGACTTTGTAAGAGAAAGTGTACAATAGAAGACAGAGCTCTTCTTTAGATACCAATGCATCCTTCACCAGCAATTGCTGAACCAATGAGATTTTCATCTACCTATCTTCAACACAAGCTTTTAAAACCTCACTCGACTTTGAATGATAGAGGCATTGTGCATGTGCTCAGAATTATTCTGTTTAGAACAACAAAAACCAAACAAACAAAAAAAAAAACATTCTCCTTGGAGCAGAAACTTGAAGTTCACTGAGCTCATTGTCCATCCTATTTCAGTGTTTTTCTGTTTAACCAGAGTTTTGCCTGATCTGTAGAAGGAATGTGAAAAATAACAGCAACTAGGCTGTTGAGAACAAATTTTGGTTTGGTAATCTCCAGCTGGTTGCTCATCCACTTACATATCTTCCTCACCTGCTGTCATCCTAAAACCAGATACTACTCACAAAAATTTAGCATTGTCCCCTAAAAGTATGTATGGGATAAAATTTGCAAATTAAAAATAGTAATAATAATAAAATAAAATCTGAAAAAATATTCAATTAATAGAAAAAAAAAAAAAAAAAAGGATTATTAGTCAGATGATAAACTTCTTCTCCTAACACCTTTTACTTCAAGTTAACTCACTTTATGTCATAGACCAGTGTTTAATGGCTAATGGAAATGAAAATCTAGTTTAGATCAACTAATTATATTTCTGATCTTGATCCAGTCAAATCATACATCCTCAAATGCTATATCATTATTTAAGAAAGACTATTTATTACCCAGATTCTGAATTTTCATACTGAATTATGAAAAAAAGAAAAAAAAAAAAAAGATTGTAGAGAGAGGGTGTTTAGAAAAAAAAATCATCAATCTTAATGGTAAAACCAAGACTTCTGCAGTTAGTGAATTTTCCCCAATGTTGTTACTGTTTGCTAAGCTTCACCAAGCACTACTGATTAGTTTATTAAATAAATGTTTCATTAAGGAAAGCAATAAAGCACACAAGTGCCTGTATTTTTAACTAGTGTTGTTCAAGTCTGAATGAGAGTTAGCCTTTCAGCAGATAGATGCTGCCTGCACAGACCTATAAATCACTACCTGGTGCTCTACCTGAAATGAAACAGCATTTTGGGGGCACACCTTGTTCTTAGTAGAAATAATGCTAAAGATATTCCATTATTTCCCTTTCTTTAGGCAAAAACTTGAAGTGGCATAAGAGATGGCATGAAGAAGGGAAATGTCTGATTTGTAAATATTAAAAAACAGCCACCTATTTTCTCTACTGCCTTGAGCTTTTCTGTGTGCAAAATGTAGGCAAGATTTCTCTAGCTTTCATTCATGCTTACAAAAATAAAGAATGCATTTATACCTGCAGAACAGTTCCATTCCATAGAATATGAATATACTCTGTAAAGTAGGGATTATATCTACCTTAACACGGTAGGTGTAACTGAAGAGCCAATGTGATATGTTGCTGCATCTGAATTACAGCATTCCTGCACCGTGCTTTCTGTGCTTCACACAGCAACACGCAGGAGTGTTTGCACATCCATCATGTGACAGAGATTGGTAGTCTGTGTGGAGAAGAAAAACAACCTAGTAGCCCAGTCTAGGAGCTTTGTGATAAATTCTCCAATGTCACAGATAGTGGCAGAAATCTGAAACCCTGAAAGAGATAATAAAGTGGCTTGTGTGGAGATAAGTAGCAACGTAATCATAGACAACACTTTTGCAAAAGAAAGCAAGCATGTACTTTTTGTGTTAGAGTCATTAATAGTGTGAGACTAACTATCTGCCAATACTGCAATAGACCTAATGCATGCTAATGGAGTGGTCAGGAAAAGACGTGGCACTTTGTCAGAGAAGGACAGAATTTGATATTGAAAATCCATTTAAATATTGCGTTTAGTGTTCATGCCATCCTCAGAAAAAGATTTAGCAGAAATTGCATCCCAAAATGGCAATGAAACTGATTAGAAGTGTGAAAAGATTTCAATTTAAAGAAGGATAAAAGATTAAGACTTTTTGACCAGCAATGAGATAAGTACAGGGAAGCAGAACATAACCAGAAATTAAAAGCCAGGTCTGGCTAATGTGGAGTCACTGGGAGGCCTTTCATTAACTTCAGTGGAGGCTGGAGTTATGCCCTTTGTCAGCTAATCCTGGTTGTACTTTTGTGATGTAGGAAAAGAGAAGGTACTAAATGAAATGCATATTTGTAGTGGCAAGGTTTTGGTAGCAGGGGGTTGCAGGGGTGTCTTATGTGAGGAGAATCCAGCAGCAGCCCCATGTTAGGTAAGTGCCAGTTTCAGCTAGCTCCAAAGAGACCTGCTGCTGCCCAGAGCCGAGCCAATAAGTGATGTTGTTTGTGCCTCTGTGAGAGCACATTTAAGAAAGGAGAAAAAAAAATGCTTTGCCACAGCAGCTGGCACAGAGAAGAATGAGAAACACTCTGCAGCCCCCAAGGTGAGTGCAGCAGGAGGGCAGGAGGTGCTCCAGGCATGCAGCAGCAGTTCCCCTGAGGCCTGTGAAGGGGCCCCTGGTGGAGCAGGCTGTCCCCCTGCAGCCCATGGGTCCCCCATGGAGCAGATCTCCACGCTGCAGCCCCCCCGTGGGTGGAGGAGCCCCCGGTGGAGCAGGTGGATGTGGCCTGGAGGAGGCTGCGGCCCATGGAGAGCCCCCACAGGAGCAGGCCCCAGGCTGGAGCTGCAGCCCATGGAGAGGAGTCCATGCAGGAGCAGGGGGTCTGGGGGGAGCTGCTGCCCAGCAGTGAGGGATCCATGCTGGAGCAGTTTGCTCCTGGGGGCTGGATGGATGGATGCCGTGGTATGGAGCCGTGTGGGAGCAGTGCTTGAAGAGCTGCTGCCTGTGGGCAGCCCCGCAGGCTCAGTTCGGGAAGGACAGCATCCCGTGGGAGGGACCCCATGGAGAGCAGGGGCAGGGAGGGACCCTGAGGGAGCGGTGGAGACAAAGTGTCAAGGACTGACCGCAGCCCTCATTGCCTGTTCCCCGGTGCTGCTCGAGGGGAGGAGGTGGAAAAGGGTGGATGGCAGGAATGTGTTTTTAGTTTGCTTTCTTTGTTTCTCGATTTTCTAGCTTGTTAGTAATAGGCAATACATTTCTCTAATCTCCCTCTGCTGAGTCTGTTTTGCCCATCACAATAACTGTTGAGTGATCTCCCTGTCCTTTTCTCAATCCTTGAGCCCTTTTCATCATGTTTTTCTCCCCTTTCCCTTTGAGGTAAAGGAGTGAGAGAGTAGCTGTGGTAGAGCTCGGCTGCCCACCTGAGTAAAACCACCACAACAATGAAATCATATTTGCTCTCTGCAGTACATTGGCTAATCATCTGGTCCTTGAAACAAGGAACCTGCAGGAAAACAAAGGTGATAGTTATTCTTCTGATAGGTACCAAAGTGTATGCAGGCATCAACCATGACTGAGACCCAATCACTCAAATCTTGCAGAGCCAGGATGAGAAGGAGCTCAGAGGTGGCTAATACACAGAAGTTGAGACTACACCTCAGTATATAATAACATGGGGCAGAGCTCAACAGGAGCACTTCTGGCCTCCCCTCGTTTCGGAACCAGGAGTTTGGCCAAACCAACAGCTCCACTGCTGCCACAGGGAATATCCAGGCTTTTCTGGAGGTGCTGAGAAGCTGCATGGCTGGTTACATGCTGGAGAACATCTAGAGGACTTGTCATTCCTCATGCTCAGCCTTGCTTCAACAAGAAACATCTTCAGTATGTATAAAAGATATGCTACTAAGTGTTCTTAAGTGATTTCTCTAGAGGTAGTCTAGAGGTAAAGAAGTCTAAACGCTTGCCTTAAGCATGTGACTTTTTCTCTATTAAGTTTCCTCTAGTGCTCTACATGTGATAATTACTGTTTCTAAACTGCTAATTAAGCTTCTGGAGACAGAAATGCCCGATTATAGTGAGTTTCAAAACACTAGTGCACTGGGAACAAGATTTTCTCCTTGAATTGTGCCTGAAGATTGACACTTCAGGGCTTGTACATAACATCGTTTTACCAATCCCACGTGCTATTCAAAACTGTCTTCCGAAAAATATTTCTGATAAAAAATAAAAAATGATTTTGTCATCATGTATTGGTGAGTTTTGTAAGAAGTATCATCACGGCTAGGGCCTCAGTTCTCATCTTTTGCTGTTCTTTGCTGTGAATCTGCCTTCCTTTAAAATCTCCTTCTGAGCACATGAAACGGTTTTTGGTCCCAGAAGGCCCTCACCTTATCCCAGCTGAAGCAGAAGATACTGCCTTGGCATCGTGCTTCCTCTTCTCAGCCTTCTCATAGCTTGTGCTGGGGAGCATTAGAGAGGCTCAAATGCTGACATAAACAAGTGGCAACTACAGAAAGTCCAGAAGCTTGTTATGTGCAAAGCAGTACTGAACTCAAACATGCTATGCGTGTCTATAAGCACTGGGCAATTTTACCCAGCATTTCTGGGTAACAGTCAAATGTGACTTGCTGTGAGATCTATGAAGGGGAGGGGGTTACAAGGGAAGGAACCAAGAAATAACTGAAATTTCCTTTTATTCATTTAATTCAGGCTGTTACATAACTAAGGTATACACACTGCAGGGTAGTTAAAAACATAAAAAGTTGTTTCTCTTTGTTGATGATTAGATTCTGGCATATATTAAAAAAAATAGCTGTGTGCTGATAAACAAAACAACTGGCATTCAAGTGATTTGACTTGGTGCTTTGGGGGTTGCTTTTTGTTGCCGCAGTAGAATAGCTAAATCCTTTTAAAAAATGTCATTGTATGTTTTTGTGTCAGCCCTCCCTTCTAAGCTGCCAACAGCAGGAAGCCCTTTATGAGCAGAAACACCTGTGGATTTTTCTCATTTTTGCGTGCATACTTCAGTGCTTCCAAGTGCATTCCTTGACTTGTAACTCTTTACACAAGGTCAGCGCTGGCCCTATTGTTTTGTGAGAACATGGGGAAAACATTCTGGCCTCTGGGCCCTGTCGATGGGAACTCTGGCACAGGCCTGATTGCCGCAGCATTTGAACAGTTATCAAAAATCTCTCCTGAAAAACACTCTAGAGAGTACGGCTCCAGCCGGGTCACGGAACAACTCTAACAGTGGACGATGCAGACAGGTTGGCTCGGGGTGGGGGTTGTAGGCTGCTGGCCGTGCTGTACTCTGCTCTGTGCCAGCTCGGCAAGAGCTGTGCTTCCTGGGGGCAGCAGGGGACCTCGCCACGCTTGGAGAGGTCCCATTGTGCTGTTGGAGAGGTCCCATTTTGCTGTCACTCGTGTAGATGGTATCTCGTGTTCACCAGGAGGTGCCATGCTTTGATGCCTCCCTCGCAGTTACAAACAGGGCATGGTTTTAACCCCAGAGGAGAGAGAGGAAGAAATGTAATAGCTCGGAAACCGCGCTTGCTGGAGGAAGAAGGAAAACAGCGCGGCCATCCAAACCCCGTTGGGGGAACGCAGACGAAAGATGCAGCTCCCAGCTCCCAGGCCAGAAGGCGAAACTCTGCAAAATCTTTGGGAAAGGGGCACGCGCCCCTGGGACACCCATCGGCGTGCGAAGGGGGACGGGGTGCGGAGCCTCCCCTCAGCGCGGGGGGCCGAGGGGCTCCCCCGAAGGAGCTCCCCCGAGCCCTCCTCACACCCCCGACGGCCGCAGGGCCTGGGGCAGACAAAGGCGGGGAAGGGCCAGGGGCCGGGCCGCGACGGGGCGGCCCCGCCGACACACAGACGGCGCCGCCGGCCCTGCCCGGGGGAGGCCCCGGCTCGGCGGGGGGCAGCGGGCCCGGACCGGCCCCGACGGCGCCGCCCGGCCCCGGCCCCGGCCCCGGCCCCGATCCCGGCCCCGGCCCCGGCCCCGGCCCCGGCCCCTGCCCGCCTCCGCCTCCACGACGGGGCGGGCGGCGGCGGCTCCGCGCCCGCTGCCGGCATGGAGGCAGCGCTGCGGGGCGGGCGGGCCCGGGGGGCGCTGCTGCCCTCCCTCCTCCTCCTCCTCCTCCTGCTCCTCTTCCTCGCAGGTCAGCGGGACGCGGGGCGGCGGGGCTGGGCGCCGCGGGGCGGGCTGGGGTTGAAGGCAAAATCTCCCGGAGGTTTTTTTCTTTGTGTCGCAGGGGCTGCGGTGTGCGGAGGGGGCTGGAGCCCGGCCGGGGGCTGTCGGGGCTGGGGGAGGCGGTGCGGGGCAGGGCAGGAGCCTGGCACTGGCTGTGCCATGCCGTCGTGCACATGCCCTCCTCCAGCATCGCACGGATTTAGGGCGCAGGTGGGCAGCTTCACCCGTGCCTTGGTGCTTGTTCTCACGGGACCAAGCCTGAGCAGGCTCAGGGAGCTGACCTGCTGAACCCCAGCCAGCGGGGTTCAGGTGGTGAGCTGCGGGATGGACCAGCAGCACCAGCAGCTCGCCACACGCTCACACGCAGGGGAGCCTCAGAGCAAGGTGGAGGCTTGCAGCCGGGGATGGGGCAGGAGGTGGCCAAGGAAGCAGCTGGGGTGAGGTGGAGTTGCCTGGGTCCGGTCAAACAGGGCCGGTGCGGGTGAGAGTGGGAGTAAAACCCACAGGGAGAGTGGGACCCCCCCAGCAAGGTCTGCTGCCTGGGGAAGAGGAGCCGCAGCTGGTTGGGAATGCAGAAGTGTGGTTAGCTGTCCTCGTGTCTAGGTCTCTGCTGTAGCAGCGAGCATCTTCAGGGCTGAGGCTCCATTTGTGGTCACAGGGGCTGCAGGTGAGCTCCTTGCAGTCAAGAAGGAGAGCCCAGAATGAGACGCAAGAAATATGGGAACCGTGTGGGTGCTTTTGCAGGACAGCGCCAGCACGCTGAGGCTGTACTGTAACATTTAGCTAGGGGGACCTGGCTTGGAGCTTCCAAAACACAGAGGAGCAACAGCTGTGCCGCAAACAAGCAATCGATAGCTTCAAAACAGCTCCTCGCTACAATAAAAGGATGTGTTCTTCCATACCTCTCACTTGTAAAGAGCTCCCTTACTGTTATTTTGCTGTTGGAGTTGCTCATCAATCCTGAGGAGCATTGCTGCTGAAGCTGCTCCTGGCCCCTGCTAGGCAGAAGAGCCCTTGGGGCAGCGGGCAGGGCAGTGCTGTGCCGTGCTGGCTGGGGCCCAGCTGCAGCCGGAGCCGGATCTGGAGGTGGCACAGCGCGAGGGCAGCGCTGCCAGCTGGCCAGGGCAGCTCTGAGCTCTGAACCCCGGTGTGCTGCGCCAGGCGGGGGGCTGGGGGGCAGCCAGCTTGCAGACAGCTTCATTCTCCTCTCCCTCTGCCCGACAGCACGGCACGGGAGGCAGCCTGGCCTCGAGTTTTAATCTGGACTCTTTGTTGGAGTGTAAAAAAAGATCATCCACCGTGACTTGACATTTTGAGATGCTCTTTTTTTATTTTAAGTGATTAAATATGAGAAGGAACTGATACAGCCAGCTACAAAGTACCTGTACACAAAGCACCTAAATCTGAACTTCTTACTGAAATTTTGAATGAGTGGGAATTGGCTGCCATTTGGATTACAGGGTCAGGTCAAGCCTCGAGTGAAGTCCTGTGATTGTATAAAACTGGTAGATTGCGTTTTCTTTAAAGCTGTGCTGTACAGATTTTTGTTGTTGCTGCTGTTTGACCGCATGAATGTTATTTTTATTCAGCAGAAGATTGTCTGGCTCAGTGTGATAATGACTGCAAGGCTTACTGCTGTGATGGGACTACTTCCTACTGCTGTTCATATTATGCCTACATTGGGAATGTCCTTTCGTAAGTATATTTGCTCTTCAGAAAAGCTGATGCACTGTGTTCATGGACTTGATGTAAACTCAGGTTGCTGGAAACTACATTTTGGCAAGAAACAGTGGCAGGGTTTGGGTTCTTGGGGTTTTAGTTCTTTTTTTTTTCCTTGCTAGTAACAAATATTGTTATTTCTGTAAAGTCTCACATCACATACCTTTTTGAAGCATGCTTATACCTAAAAAGCTTGCTAAAATTGAGGGTTACATCCTTAGATTATGTACTTTGATAGAGCCTTTTGAAGCAAGCTGTAGAGATACTGAGAACTTTGTTTCAAGCTCTTCAAGTGAAGAGGAACAGAAAGATTTTTTTTTTTTTTTTTTTTGTTGTTGAAATGCTTTGTTACAATACCTGAGTCAAGCCACTATTCAAATGACTTGGATTTGAGATTTGGGTACTTTTTTTTTTTTCTTTTTACTTACTCGTTTGTTTTCATTAAATGGCATTTTGGTTTTTGGTGGAGTTCATTGAATGGATTCTAGGTGAGGGTAATCTGATCCCTTAATGCTGTGGTACAAGTAGCACCTTTCACAGTGCCTAAAAAAAACCACAGCAGGTGAAGTGGAATGGGTATTTTCTGTCTAGAGAAAAGTATAGAGGTGAGCTGTTGATAAAAACCAGTCTCCAGTTCAAGTGTTAGCTCTTCGATCTCTATCGATGAGGAAGAAGAGAAGCCTGTGCACTAGCAGACTTGACTCCAGGCTCTGGGCTTCATTTAAGTGACAGCCCATAAGTATTACATTTGTGCATGTGGATAAACCTAAACAAAACATAAAATGTTCTGAACACAGAACATTTATGTTCAGAACATAAAATATTCTGAAGGTAGGGCATCTTAAATGGTGTCTTGTCAACCCCATCAAGTAGTTTTCTTAATCTTTAGCATGCAGTCTGTGCTGTGGTTTTGGTTTGTATTCTTGGCTAAAACCAGAGAAGGAAGGTGAGGCATGTCATATGAACTGCTCCGTGCTTAAGGAGGAGTGAGTGCAAAGGTGGTAGTTGCCGTTTCTAAAAGATTCATCTGTTGCAGGTTTTGTTTTAGCCATGGTACCTGGGGAACGTGGTAGTGTTCCCTTCAGCATATTATATAGCACTTTGAAGGAGTAGGCATAGTGACAGCATTTTAGTACAGAATTGATCCACAGCATTTATAGCAGATCAGAGCAGTTCTTGGTTTAAGGTAAATAAAATGGTGATAGAGCGCCAGAATACTTCATTCCTCTGGGAATAAGAAGGCATGCATTCAAGACAGATTACTGCTGGAGAATGACAAGTGATTTTGCTTTCTTCTCACTTAGGGAATGTCTGCTTTGATTTTTTTTTTTTCTTTTCTCGTTCCAAGATTGCTTTCCTATTTAAATGCATGGAAGGAGGTGCTGCTTTTGAATAGCTGATTCCAGCTCATGTGCAGTTAGAAATGATGGACTCAGCAGAATGGGATATTGCATCGTACAGAGGCTTCCCACAGAGCAGCAAAGCAAGTGGGTTTCGTCACCCACTTGCACATGAACATCATTGGCATTGGTCTAGCCTGATGTCAGAGCTGTACTGTGTAAAGGATCGGCCAGGGGATTCTTTAGTGGTTGCTGAAATGTTCAAACCACGGCCTTAATACCAGATTCACACTTGGTCTTTTGTATGCTTATTTAACCAAGGTAAACAGCTATTGAATTAGAGCTGAAATGGGAGTGACACTGGCATGTTGGAAAGGTTTGGGTGTATCTGGATGATTTTGAACACCGGAGTGGCTCTTACAAATACTGTTTGTCGCAGCATGACATGAAGGAGACATTTGATTCTTCTCATTTTTTTATGGTTAAGTACTCCAATTCATAAACTCGAAGACCAGTCAGGAGTCATTATACTCCTCTGACCTGACATTTTGTATGATTGAGCCACACCTTTTTTTCCTCTGAAATCTGTATGGGGTGTACCTTCTACAAACACATGGAATATCATACTGAAAACTTCAGTCATTAATGAGTTCACCGTCTGCCCTGGTAAACTCTTCTGTAGTTCATTTACTGATGTTGCTGGAAAATTTGGTTGGGAAATGAAGGCTGAAATTCCTAATGTCAGCTCTTACCTTATCTGTGAGTTTGAAATGTGGTCCTAAATAGTCGTCATGACAGCCTTCAACCTTATCGGTAAGCTGGACGAACTCTGTCAGCCTCATATGTAGGATCTGCTTTGTTTTGCTTTGCCTTGCCCAGGGGTCAATTCTTTGGCCTTCCTTTGAGCACCCTCTAGTATTTTCACTTCCTTCTGAAAATGTGTCTATCGAAGCTGAGCACAAGGTTTTGACAGAAGCCTGACTAAGATTATTTTTTTCTATGTCTGAGTATCTAGGTTTGGGTACGTATTTTGAAGCACTTGTCTATAATGATCACCACCAAAGACATAAGTGAACTTAGTGGTTTGTTCCAGGTCTAAGTCCTTAAGTCACTGCCCTCAGAACATGTCTGCTACTTTAAGCTTACAGATTGTTCTTTGCTAGGGGTTAGCAGCTTTAGTTTTATTACAGAAGAGTGACTTTAGATTGTATCTTCAGCTATGCTCCGTAACAATAACCATCACTTTTCATTCTTTAGCACTATACTGGTCTTTGTTTCATGTGACAGCATTTTTCCACAAAGTTTCATGTTGCCTCACCCCCAAAGGACAAACCTGTGAAATTACACTGTGAGATCTGTGGACTCTGGAAATCACCACTGGTGACCTTTCTGCTCATGTCTTTCTGTGTGTTGAAATCTTTCAAAGACCTATTTGTAATCCAACAAATGATGTGCCCTGATAGTTCCACATAGCGATATCCTTTCAATATCCTTGTTTGCTTGTATCATCATTCTTGATCTTACTGCCTGCACCAAACACCAAGTGGACTCGATCTGCACGGCTGCTTTTAGAAGTGCCTTTTTACTGCCTGAAGCACTGTTAGTAGTCCTTAGTGTTTTATTGGCTCCTCTGCTTCTTCAGAGGTTCCCTATGCTTCTTCATTTGTTTACCACTCATTTTTCTTCTCTCTCTGTTTTTTATACACTGGCACATCTTTCTGAGGTTTCTGTTCTTTATCTTCTCCAGGATGTTTTTTTCACAAGCATAACTCTCCCTTGCAGTTTTGGAAAAGCCTTTCAGCGTGTGGTAGGTTCCTTTTAAACAGCTCTGTGTTTTGCTTTACGTCTCTCACTGTTCTCTTTCTAGACCCATATGCCAACGACTGTGCAAACAGAATATAAACTCCAGGCAATAATGCACATCCTAATTTTAAAACAGAGTCACTGTGACTAGATCGTGATCGTTGATACTTAGGCAGCTTTTAGCTTTTCAGTGATTAATTAAGTCTCTTCACTCATTAAAATTAGATTCAACTCTGAGATATTCCATGTAGGGTTCTAGAGTTATCTATTTTAAGAAGCCGTCATCTTTTTAGGACACCGGGGAATTTTTTCTTTAGTCAGATGAGGTTTTCAGCAAACATCCTCCAGGCTGTGTGCATCTGTGATTAGCCTGTTTTTCTTTCTGCATATGAAAAACAGATGCAGAGTTATCAGCTCACTCTAGTGTTAGGACTTTGGAGATTTTAAGAGGTGCTCCCATAACACCCTCTTTAGCTGGACCACAGGTATAATCTAAGTATTCAAGGTCTGTGACTGAGTCACTTGTTATCCCATGAGCATCTCTAATGTAAAGTAATGCATCCTTCCTCCTCCTTCTCCCCCTGCTTTTCATGATCCCCTTTCAGAGCAAGTTGTTACAGCATTAATGTTCCAGCTATATTTCCTTTCCCACTACCTTTCGGTATTTACAGCCTGTCATTATTTCCTCTGATGCATGTGCATTTCCTCCTGTTTATCCACTAGGCATCTAGTGCTCAATACTTTGCCCTTCTAAAAATGTTTTTTTCTTGGACAAATTATAGATTTATGTTTGGACTTGTGCTATGTAATGGAGCTGTTTCTGTGCAATGAATGAAAAGATTCAGGGATGCCTGAGTGGTCAAACTGATCCTCCTGCTCAGCTTTTCATTCCTTACCAAACAGTAGAGTGGAGGCACCCTTTCCAGCCAGCCTTCAGCACCATCCCAGCCCTTTGAGGCAAGAAACTCAAATTCCCCTCCTCCTCAGAAGCTAGTTTCTATGCCTGTTGAAGCAATGGTGACTGACCTTTTATCAGTTTCCCTGTGTTGTGTCTACTTCTGCAACTTGCTGTCTGGCTGGGGACTGAGAGGACTGCAGTTGTGTTTCCTCTGTGACAGATGCTCCAGGTTTGCCCCCAGCAAAAGTATCTTCATAACCAACCAACGAGCAGCGTTTTGCCTTCTGTTACTCAGAGGATCTGGAGACATCTGGTTACTGCCTTCAGCTCCAGCCTCAAACCCCTGCGCTCCTCAGAGGCTCCAAATTTGCATCCATGAGTGTTTCTGCCAGCGCCCTATGTATTTGCTTCTAAGGCCCCAAATTGTCTGGTCCACATGCTTGGCCTAGTGGCTGCTGGGTTTTCTGTGGGCTAATTTCACACTTAGTTTTCTCCATCACCTTGTGCCTTGTGTTTACAGTGGCCCACATATACCTTTGGAGCCGCAAGGAGGTCCCTGGGAGGAGATGTCAGCAGTTGCGTGCTGACAGGACACACTCGGGATGCTGCTTTGCCCTTTCACTCTTGCCAGCAGCCATCAGTCCCAGACTCCAGGTGAACAATGAGGCACAAAAGACAAATAAACCAGCTCTTCTTTCAGATGAATGTTGCTGGGCCAGTTGGGTATTCGTTGGAAATGAAGGGGCTTGCGCCCAGATTTGGCCCACAGTATTTGTGAAAAGCCACTGCTAAAATATGCAGCCTTAGTGGTTCGTCCATCTTTTCCTGTGTAAGGCTTGAAGGGGAATAAACTGGAATATTAGCTAAAATGGAAGAAGGAAGCTAAGATGCGGTGGTGCTACACTAAGTCACAAAGTACACAAAGTTTCTTGGTAAATGTCTTCACAATGACTTACTCTAAGGGAACTTTCTTAGAAAAAAAAAAAAGTTCCAAGGACTTCAAAAATAACTGGGGGGAAAAGTAAGTAAAAACTTTAGGGAACTGTGATCTCATTACAGGTAGTGGATGGCAATTTGCAAGAGAGTAGGTGGAACAAATCTTACCAGAGATAATGAGGAAGCAGCAGCCTATTCAGTGACTGCTGAAACAGGTGCTATTTACGTGAACTTAAATGTATGTTGGAAAGCATGAGTTTTTTGCATGTTTTTTTGTTTTGTTTCAAGTCCAGGAGCTGCACAATGTGGCCAGGAAGGAAGGAAGGCAGACAGAGAGAATGGGAGGAAAAGAGGCAGAGAATATATTTAGCATAAAAGTCACATGCAGGCCTCAGCCTGTAAAACCGAAGAAAAAGACGTGCATAGTGTATGTCAGTGTGGCATTTGACATGAAGTACATCATAGCCAGTAGTACTACGAGAAGTGCAGATGACCTCAGAGACCCCAGTTTTGTTTGTGGAAGAAAGAATGTCCCTTAAGCTGATTCACTTAATATGGCAGCTTGAGTTGGAGGGTGGGTATGGAAGAGGAGTGCACTGAAGGGCAGAATTAACATTTTAAGAGTTAGGCATAGATAGATGTAGCCTCCAGGCTTCATAGTGAATAATAAAATAAAATTAAAAAAAAAAAAATCAGGAAGCTTGGCGTTCACTGTATATTCCAAATAATTAAAATTAGATATTTTCAGGCATCCCACAGTAAATATGTGAGGCAGCATATGGGTTGGGAATGGTTCTGTGTCTGCACTTCAGCTGCTTGGTACTCTGCTTAAAATAAAACTGGGTTCCTCATTGTCAGTGCAGTGTTCAGAATTTTCCCCGACTGGAGCACTTTTGGACAATATGTAAAACTGCAGTTCACCTGACAATTACCATGGCGTGCCTCTGGCTCTGCGATTTCTGATGCGACGCCGGAAGGAGAGACAAAGGCCTGCTTCAGTAACTATTTTTTCCAATTGGCTTGACTTGTGGCTTCTGGTCAGGAAAGCCTCCCTGAATGAGCACACTGAGTGCAGCCTGAAGTGCGAGGTGACGAGGGCAGAGCCTGAGGACACTTGTGTTGAGCGCTGGGGGCTGGCTGTAAACACGTCATTGGTACGGGCAAGGCTCCAGGACTAAAACTATTTCCCTTTCATTCTGTGTGAGAGGAGGATAGCAGTTCAGCCCTTCAATCCCTGTCTTCAACGTCTGCAGTACCTGTGGAAGTGTGCTGTTCATGCTTCAGCTTGGGAAAGCCTCCTCCAGAGAGGCATCCAGCTTGCTCTGTGCAGGGGGTTGATTAACTACAGCTCAGAGAAAGACCTAGGACCACGTTTTCATTGTAAGATCTGCTGGAGAGGGAGCTGATATTTGAAATGTGACCTTTGCTAAGCAGTTGAACTCCCAGTTGTTTTTTGTTCCATGCCTATTGTTCCAGCTCATATCCTTCAGTGGAGAATGTGCGATCAGATTTACGACCAGAGCAGTATCTGCTCCCGACGACGGATGCAGAGGAAACCCTTGTCAGCACCAGAATTAAAACATAGGGCGTCTCTTCTTTAGCCCTTTGTGTTTTTATTTCTGACCCTGTGTTGTGACAAGCAGCTCAAAATGGAAAAAAAAAAAAACTATTTTACTTGCCAAACAGAAACTCTCAAAAGATAGCTCCCACTTCAAGTTTCCCACCCCTTTTTCTTTTTTTTTTTCCTTTTTATTTGCACAGGGCATCTGACTAACTGTTTTGAAATGTTTAAGGCCAATGGGACTGGGACTGGATTCTTTTGGCTGTTTGTTTGTTTTCAGAAGTTTTGTTGTTATTTATTTATTTATTATTCAGTAAGTAGCTGTAAGAACTAGAATACCTTTTTAATGAAAACTGGAAGCCTTTGTAAACATGAAAGATCTGCTGTTCATGAGAAAAAAGGATAGCATGGTTGTGTGACGCCCTGAGTTCTTGACATCTCTGTGGATCATCTGTTTTTCATCACTTGGAAGATTGCTAGAATTTGGCCTGCAAATGGATGCATTAAGGTATAAATCACTGAAGTGCTGCCTGTGGCTTACAGAAAACTCACTGGAGGGGGGGAAATAAACATTCTTAAGGAATTCAGTGCAATTAACTTGCCTTTACTGCACTGTTTGCTTTTAAAAGATTTATTCAGTGAAAAGGTGAGATAATTTTGTATTTATCACTTGCAATTGTCTGTTTTGGAAGCTTGTAGGATTTTCCCACAAGGTTTGGTCGTGTAAAAGATGATTCTTTCTTAGCACTTAGTAAAACTGGCATAAAGAACTGGGCCTGGGAATTCTGTTGATCACAAGAACCCTGTCTGTCCTTTGTAAGAATTTTATCTTCTGTCTGTTATTTTGTACCCCTCCCCGTTTTTTTTTCCCTTTTTCCAGTATGAGAAAGGTACAGCCCTGAATTTTATATAAAATTGTAACTTTGTTAAGCCATCTGTACATCCAGAACTTTCAAGATAATTCAGACAGACTGCTAGGCACCAGTTCAGCAACTAGTTAAACGCACGTGTAACTTCAAGGCAGTGAGGAGATGCAGTGTATCATTCACCCTGTTGAAATCAATAAGCTAATTACTTCAGTGGGGATTTC
Source organism: Anas platyrhynchos (assembly GCF_047663525.1). Taxonomy (NCBI): domain Eukaryota; kingdom Metazoa; phylum Chordata; class Aves; order Anseriformes; family Anatidae; genus Anas; species Anas platyrhynchos. The sequence continues at coordinate 108,187,829 of NC_092587.1, read as the reverse complement.
ATACACTGGCTGTAATGGGACGAGTTGTAAGCTCGAGTACCTTGTTGAATCCAGCTGTTAGAAAAAAGACACTTTTCTTTCATTTTTTCCATCACCGTGGTACCTTCCATGCTCTCTGCCACTTCGTGTTCCCTTGCTCCTACTTCAAGTGGAGGGAGGTCAGGAGATACACAGGACAAACCCCACCTTCCTGCACTGCCTCCCTGCATTTCTCAGACACATGCATGCCTTCCCTACCCTCAGCTGGAGAATTGCTGTTTTATTGGCTAATTCTGAGATTTCACTGAGCTCACAGGATTCTCAGGGGGTTGGCCTGATGAATTTTGTACTGGTTCCTCTGGAGTAAGTAATATCAGACTGACTCGGGGTAGGGTTATTAATGAAGATACTTCTGGGTCAAAAGCTGTGCGAGAGGGCCATTTGATGCTGTGCACACTGTAATTGCAGCCAGTCCAAATAACACCTGTAGCACTGGTTCAATATTTGAACAATATTCTCCTAGAAAGACAAACTCTCCAATCTTACATGTGCCTCTTTAAGGGACAGAAAGAAAGTTTGGAGTATATAAGTGAGTTATTAAAAATTAAAGGAAATGAACTATTAATTCACAGGGCAGCCACAAGTTCCTTTGAGATTTATAACCACCACGTAGATGGAAATTCCACAGTTAATATGATCTTTAGAAATTCAGTGAAGGTTTCTTAATAATTTTTCTCTATTAAAAAAAAAAAAAAAGTGGTGACATTTACTTTTGGAATATTCCTTTTTTTTTTTTTCTTTTTCCTTTAATGATTTATTTTAGTAAAATAAAAGATTTGTCCTGGGTCTTACTCTATATGTGAGTGTTTAGTATGGGATGGCAAGGCAGTAATACCACATGCTGGGCAGGCATGTTCCATCATCCTATCTCCCTCTGTTGGCTCATCCACACAGATAAGAGGTTTTTACTGCTGTCATTAAATGAAGTTATTCCTTTTGCTCTCAAGGGAGGCTTGGTTTAATGCTGAATGTTCCATCTTCTCTCTCTTTATTGAGGACCATGGTACAGTTTGTGACAAGCACAAGAGGATCTACTGCTATTGTTGAAACATCTGTTCATCAGCCAAGATGCAGAGAACCTTATTTTTGGATACCTTGTGGACTTCCTACACTGCTTTTGAAACATAAAGAGACTGTATAAATTCTCTGTATTTCAGCCCTTCTTACAGTCCATAGTCAAGGTGATCTAATGAAGGCATAATCTGGGTACTGCTGACCTGCAGCTATTTCCAGCTGCTAAGCAGCCCTATGGGCTGCTTTGTGTTAGTAAACTAGGAATAAGATATAAAATGCAGTCCCAAATGCATGTGCTGATGCGATCCCATTAACTGCAGTTTTGATCTGCAATTCCCTAGTACTGCTTGCTCCTATGCTGCCTGTGCATTTGAGTTTTTTGTTCCAGGAGTGGGGTGAGAGAGGACCTGGAGATAAGTAGTGCCCTATCATTCCCTCTCTTCACCACTGGTGCTTCCTGCTCCTCCCCAGTAAAAGGAACAGAATAGATACAGTCGTTTGGGGCACCAGGAAAACAGCTTTGGAGAGCAGTGGGTCCTGCCGTGGAAGGTGAGGGACCAGCTTCAACAGTGGATGTCTTGCATCCAGAAGACAAAGACCCCCAGGAGCAGATTGCAAGCCTGTGGTTAAAGTAACAACAGCTGGGGAGAACAGGAAGGTTGGCAAGGGAGGACAGGGGCTTGCAACTGCTGTCTGTTATGTTTTTTACATTATATAAGTGTTTACATATATTATTTAATTTATAAATTAATTATAATATATATATTGTTATATATATATATATAATTTTTATATATATTATAGGATCATTTAGGTTGGAAAAGACCTCTAAGAGTATCTGGTCCAACTGTTAACCTAGCACTGCCAAGTCCACCATTAAACCATGTCCCTAAGTTCTACATCTATATATTTTTTGAAGACCTCCAGGGATGGTGACTCAGGTACTTCTGTGTGCACCCTGTTCCTGCTTTCCTGTTTTCCAGCAACACTAAAACCATCTAGAGAAGCTGCTGGCATTACAGTCCTGTTTTGGTGTTTGTGTTGCTGAAGCACAAAATTGGTGGTGCCCATCATCTGTACTCGGCACTCAGAGTTCAAGGCTCTGTGACTTTGGTTGTGATTGAGTGGGGAGAAGGGAGAAACACTGCAGAGCTCATGTTCCCATATCGTGACACCTCTACAATAGACCCCTTGGCGTGGAGCAAATGAGAAACAGAAATACTTTGATAACATACTGAGGAGAATTCAGGGACAGAAGACAAACATTGGAAAGACCCTAAATTAATTACTCACTTAAAAGTAGTGCTTATAATATTATAGCATTTATATGATACATGACAGCAGCTCTTAATTCTGTTTTTTGGATTTTCCTTCAGCAAGTCCCTGAGCTTTAAGGCCTCTCCTCATCTGCTGCTTTGGAAATGTAAAACAACAGGAGAGAAAATAAGCAGCCAGCATAAATTTATCACTTACTTTTTATTGTTGGGACTAAAGCAGTGCTACTCATACTTTATACAAGACATTGGTGAAATATATCTCATGGAATATCTGAAGTTTTCCTGGAAGAGTAACAATAATTTTGTTAGTGCAGTTTTTTGTATAAAAGACTGCAGCTTTTTTGAAATCATCTTTGCTTCCCCCTTGTGTAGCATATGACCATCCAAAGGGTCCAAAATACTTACAGGCTTATCCTGTCAGGCAAAGAAACAGTGTCTGGGTATTGCTTGCCTGTAATCCACGTTGCAGTGGGCTGGTGATGGGCTAGTCAGTTCTGAATGATCTAGCAGTGTCAATGATCACAAATAAATGTAAATAATTTGGACTCTGGGCAGAATTTTGATTATTTGGAGCCAAAGTTTGACATCTAGATGTGGACACTGAGTATGTCATGGGTGAGCACATTGAGATGAAGACCTCCCTGGCCTTGCGTGTGAGGAGCCTTTTAGTGCTATGTCCAGCACAAAAGCTCTGCAGTTTTGAATGAAATTTCTTGGTGTTGATCTAATCAGAGGAATTAGTAACCTATTCTGTCAGAGCATCCGATGTGCAAATGCTGTGTTTTTCTATGGCAGCTGTTATTTTTGTCTGCCTTTCTGTTTGCCGACAGCTCTGCTCCGGGGCACAGCTTCTCCTGCACTGTAGTGTGCCGGCCGCTTGCTATGCCGCGTAGTCCTCATCCCCACAGACCTCAGTGAGGCTGTGTCCGACGATAGCTGATATATTGACATGGCTGAAAGCTAATAATGTCTGCTCAGCCCACTGTGGTAACCCTGTGTTTGGCTTGGCAATAGATGGCCTATTTGCATGAAGTGAAATGATGAAAATGGCTGACAGGATCACCAGGCTGCTTACCTCGCATTGCTTTCCTCATGTGGCTCCTTGCAGAGATAATGCAATATTAAATTCTGGTGGAGGGCAAAAGGATAGAGTTTCAAGGGGGCGGGGGATGGATGAAAAGTTATGGCCCTCATTCTCCATTTAAAATTGTTTTAAGTACAGCGCAATGCATCTTTGTTCCTGAGCCTTCATACTGTTGAATGAAGCTCAATGATTGAATTAGCATATTTCCAGAAATGTAATAAAATGTCAGCTTGACAGTAACGCTTTCAAAATTGCTATATGACGGGTGCTGTAAACATAGCGGCATGTCTGGTGCGTGTTTCAAGTACCACGCTACATCAAGATAATAAGATAATGCACTGAAATTAAGAGGGAAGCTGTGGTATTTAACATTTGTATTTGGTACATTTACATTGTTGCTACCTTCTAAAATAAGCCATTTTGCATTAAGATTCCATATCAAGAAGCAGGATTTTTCCTGCTCTCTCCCCACAGCCTCCCATCACCCTTCCTTTCCAGGAAGGTGTGTGAGGACATGCAGCCTGCTCACAAAATGGCTGGGATGGTCCGGCTGCCTGGCACAGCAGCGAATGGATCTGATGAACTAGGAAGGTCCCTTTGCATTAGCCACAGAAAGAGGAGGAATTTGGGGTCTGGACGGTTCATACCATTTGAAGCTCTAGGCAAGCTGCTAGATATGGGGACCCCTCTCTTTCTTTGAAGTCACAAGCTGACAGCAGCTATTTACAAGCCAGCCTCCAGGTTGATGTCTGCAGACAGGGCTGGTACTGTTTATCTAGCAGGCAGAATTGCCTCTGAGGGTGAACTGGCCTCTGCTCTGCTCCCATAGCAGCCCTGGCTTGTGTCACTCCTATTTAGGAAGTCATAAAGCAATTTTGCTTTGTTTTTTCAGCAGTGCATCCTTCTTTAAAGAAGTTGTTGGCTTTTTCCTCTTACAAGGGAGGTTGTGTTCTGCATGTCAATGAATAATTACCCAGAAGGATGCCCAGGGGGCATCTGAAGAGCCCTTGGTGTCCTCTGAAGGGTTGGGAAATGGTCCTGAAGAACCCTGTGCAGGCAGGGGGCAGTGGGAGGCTGCAGGGAGGCTGCTGCTATTGCAAGCCAAGGAGGGCTGAGTGTTCACTGGATTGTCAGGTATTTAAACAAGTTCAGGAAAGTAACGTCTGCAGCTTATCTCCATGTAATTTGAAATCTGTCTTAGGCTAAAGTGAGGTTATTTTGAGACAGCATCAATTAAGTTGCTGTATACTTCTGCTTTAGTTTTCTTCCAGAGAGGAGCTATCATTTGCAGAGCTACTTGAAATCCCAAATTACCCCAGGAACTTGCAATGACTAGGTTAGGCTCCCATTAAACATTAGCTCGTCTCTTTCTTGAAAAGTTGCGTTACTTGGAAGTTCTTAGTACTTAATATGTTGGGAGGTTACTTCTCCATGGGGACACTTGGAGTCTCATCCAGAAAGTCACCACGGTACAGCTGGACTGGCACAGTCCTGCCCCTTGTGTCATGCTCCTCAGCAGGCACCGTTCGAGGCCTGTGGGCCTAACCTGGTACTCAGCCTCTTGGCTGAGGTAAAGGTGGCCAAAGTGGTCCCCAGGGAGGCTGGGTCCTTGGCATGGAGGACACAGAGGCCTTGGGGGTGGCAAGGACATGCTCTCACTCTACAGGTGCCTTCTTGCACCTTCCCAGTAGCCTCCCAAAGCCACTCTGTGAGGACACAGCCTTGGCACTGAGAGAAGGCGCAGTACCTCTTCTAGCCAATGTGAAAGCAATTACTTCTCTGCGAGACCGCTAACTGGAAAGCAAATTAGGAGTTAGTAGCCGCTGTTTAAACCTGAAGGAGCTATGCCTCCCATGACGGTTTTCACTTTGGCTTTGTTATGTGTCGGTAATTTAATCTACGTTTCAGGTGCCGATAAGGCTTTGTAATGAGATGTCATTGTTTTTCTAGGCTGCATATTTGCTGCGCTCACACACAAAAAAACGTGATGTGTGGATTTGTGAAACAAGCCCGATGATTTATTGCTGCTAGCTGTCACTTGCACCAAGTGGTTTTAATAACTGCCAGAACTAACAGCTCCTTCATAACCACCAGTAGCACCGCTATGGCTGCTGCCATATTTTTGTCACTCTCGTTGCTTTTTCAACTCATGTCAGGAGATGCAAACCATCAATAAATTAATCAAAGTCATCAAGTCACTTGATTTGCACTGACATGCACTGGCTGAAAATAAAGTCCGATGTGAGAGGTGCGACCACATTGTCCTCCCAGACTAGCCAGCAGCATTATTTGGGCCATCTCTCCATGACCATAAGGATTCCTGGTGCTCCACTGCCTGCACTTGGGCTTGAGAAGCACTTTTTTTTTTCCTGGTAGTGTCTGCAAAATCCTCATACTTCACAAGAGCAACAAAAGCCCATCCATCCGGGGGCCTAAGCCATAAAACAGAGATTGGAGGCCCTACTGCATCCTGTGAGTTCAAGTCTTAGGGTTTGGATTTTGTGGTCTAACCTACTTAAGAAGTTGCTCGAGGCTGAACTTCAAACTGGCCCCTACTCAGTAGCCAAGTGTTTTCAGTCCTGTTTTATTCTGAGGATTTTAACTGCTTCTTCCTCACAAAATAGCCACCTTATTTTACTTTTATCTCTGTCCACCTGCCTGGCCTGCCAGTGGGCTTGGAAAGCTTTTGTGACAACTGCAGTGACACAAAAACCTCGGCAGCGAGCACGTTGCTTGGAAGAGCTCCCCTCACCAGGCTTTTGCTCTTCTGCTCTAGCAGTTCCACACAGGCCCAGAAGCCAAAATAAAAACAGTTTGGGCCAGACCATGCAACTGTTCCCCAGCAGCGACAATGCTGTGCCTCTTGTGCTGCAGGGATGCACGTGGCTGTCCCAAGGCACATCAGGCCATGGCCCCAGGTGGGAGCTATCACTGCCTCTGCCAGCAGATCTCTTCAGAGGAAATCCTGCACTGCAGCAGTGTTACTCCTCTGCCCCCAGTGCCTGCTGCTGCTTCTCCCAGCCTGAAAGCCCCATCCTCCCAGAAGGTGTTTGGCCGAGAGCTGTCCATCCCCGTGAGCAGGATCCGAGCCCGTTCTTCCCTGCCGCATGCCAGGGAAGCGCTCTCGGGGGACAGATCGGTGACCTTCCGCGGGACGACGCTGTTGTGTAACTGCTCCTTCATTAAGAAGTTAAAAGGATTAAGAACTGGCTGACATGTCAGAAAGTGGAGGCAGCAAAGAATTACTGTGTAATAAGGGTTGTTTTCAGCAAAGTTGGTTGGGGATTAGCACTAGCACTGAAAATTTTCCGATGCCAGACAACCTAGGATGTAAATGCAAAATCCCTGCTCAAAAGTGTGTGTGCGTGTGTATGTGTGACAAAGATACATCTTAAATGAACGCACTTTGGAAGTTCTCATATTGAAGGGCAGTTCTGTGACCTTAATTTGTTCCTTTTCAGTGTATTTTTGAGGTGCAGGCAATTACATAGTTTCCACAGAGCAGCAGGATTATAACATCTGCATGGCTTTTGCAGAGATATTTTCAATGTATAAGGGCATGGACTTCTCTATACAAAGTTAAACTTAGACCCTTAATGCATATTACTCGCAGTAGCATAAAAAAGCCCCTCTCTGATCTTGATATGGGAGATTTTGGAGCAGAAAGTGTCTCAAGCCACTCATAGCCAAAATTCTTTACCAGGCCTAATTAAAAACATAACAAACTGCTTTACAGCCTCTACGTTCAGAAGTTCTGTGGGATCCCAGATCCTGTTTTCATGCATCCAGCAAGAGGTTCACTTCCAGACAAAAAGCATTGGGAAGTCTCAAAAAACCCAGGCTTTCTGCAGATGGTCTCCTGTGGGTAGGGGCATCCAGAGTCCCCCCTGGCTTTTGGAGCACTCACTTTCCATGACCAAACTTCCCAGTGTTGGAAAACTGAATGTCTTTGTGTACGCTGACTTCATGGTGTGCTTCCTGACTTCATAGTCTTAGCAGCATGGCTCTTTCCTGTTCCTCTTTAAACAAATAAAAAGAAAATGCACTCACAAATATCTCAAAAAGTCCTTGTACTCTCTGCTTGCTCAATTACTCTGATTCTTGATCCCTCCAGACTTTCCACTAACATTGTTACATTATTTCTGTTAAACCATGAAATATAATAAATAAGCTCTTAATCAGATGTGACTGCATTTCTATTTCTGAAAGCTGTCCAAGATGGCAAATTAAATTGGGGGGCGGGGGAGAGGGCATTGCGCTGTGATCCCTGATAGTTGAATATAGGTTGAAAACTCCTTTGAATTAGTGCCATCAGATGCAATACAAAATATCTGGAGTTTCAGGGCATCTTCTCAAATAAAGGTCAAGAAGAGAGTGAAAATAAGCTCTATCCTGTTTGAAATAGATTTCAGTAACAATATATTCATTCTCTTAAGCTACTTAGCATATTTTTCATAGCAAGTGTTATATTTAATCTATGGAACAGGATTTTTTACTTGCATTTTTAGCAAGATATTTTCAAGACTCTTTAAAAAATGAATCTGCCTTTATATGTCTGTCTCAGGCTTAATTTCTACAGTCTGAAAACAGATTTGCAGTGGTCCTGAAAATGCCAATTTGATTTATCCTTAAGTCAGTGGGAGTGTTGTTGAGGCTATAGAACCGGACGGGTAATAAATGCTTCTGGTCTGTGTGCACAGCGATGGTTGATGCATGGTTCGCGCGTGCCATTTTAATCTCCAAAGTAAATAGGCAAGAGTGATGGTTGGAGCCCATTCGTCATAGCAGTGCAGTATCAGTGTAGTGTCTTTATGCCATTCTTTCTTCTCTTTCTGAAGCAGGAGGTTGTACAATCCAACTGAGTGCAGGGCAATGGGCTGTAGCAGGTTGTCCAATGTCCATCCGCTGGAGTTTGCTCCATGATGCAAAGGTGCTGGCAGGGTTCAACATGAAGGTATGAGAAATGAGGGGTGATGATGGCGCGTATCTGCCCCCTCCAGGGGTGCTTTGCATTCAAGGAGAGGCAGGAAAGGTGTGGTAGAAGTTGTCAGCCTCCAAGAAGAAGGAGCAGTTCGCAGGGATTTTCCTCCTATGTTGTGGAACAACCTGCAGAGTGTGGGAACCGAAAGGGGTGGCAGAGGAACATCATCTGCTAATCCCTCTCCTTCTGGAAGCCTGTTCTGTTTTGGGGATGTAAGAAAGTGGCCAGAGCTGTTTTATGAATCTCGCCCTGCCAGATGGCTGGGATGCTACCTGCACGAGCAGCACGTGGTGGCATACAGCAGGGGATGTTTCCTGATGGCCCCTTGGGGCAGCTCTTACAAGGAACGGGGTGTAAGGAAAAAGCATTCACTGCTAAATACATGGTGGTGTCTGGCTCTAAATGTTACCTTTCCAACGCCAGTACAGGCTTTTGAAAGAATCTGTGGTTAGTGGGAGCTGGAGCAGCTTTATACTAAGGAGTGTTGTAGCATTTTCTGAATCGTCTTACAAGGGCCAAAGTGCTGTTTACAGTAGTGTTTATTTTGTAAGTACAAGTGGTTATGCTGAGAGTGTATGGATTTGCTGCAAACCATGTAACTTTTTTTTTTCTTTTCGAAAAAAAAGCGTTTTTTCTTGAAAACCGCTTGTGTTGTAACCTGTGTCCCAGTCCAGGCCCCCAGGAATTCAGCAGAAAGTTTCACACTGTATTTCATGGGCTGTGATAGAGGAGACCAGAGGACCATCACCTCCTTGGTGGCAATGCTACCCTCTCCCCCTCCACCCGAACAGCAGTGCCATTTGCTTCTCAGTCTTGCTGCTGAGCTGGCCAGTCAGCCTCATGGCTGGCACCGGTTGTGGTGGCTTAATAGCCGGTTATGGCTATTGGGAGCTGGATCCCTTTCAATTCAGGAGCAGGCTGAAGCCATCAAGCAGTTTCGCTGCTGGTCTTACAGCAGTGGCTTCTGAACTGATCACGTAGAGGTATATTTTATTACAGCTCTCTTGGATGTCTCAAGCCTCCCTTAAGCAGCACATTTAAAAATCAGTGTAATCTCCATTTAGAACCTGAAGCAAAGTCATATGCTGAAAACAAGGCTGCGGAGTTTGGCTCCAAGAGAAGTGCTTTGATGTAAAGCAGATACATTTTGAATCTATTAGCTTAATGTCAGGAAGCAGGACAGTGAATATTGCAACGTATAGTCCATGTCTAGAAGTTTCCAGCAAATTAGTTATAGTGCCACAAAGAAGGCAATGTGTAACAAAGACAACGCTTGCAAAAATAGCTAATGTGCCGTCAGCTTTAGGGCTCCATTTAAAAGGCAGGGTGATAATGGAAGCACATAATGTTGCTCAGGCATGAATATCTACTGCTGTGATCTGTAGGTCATACTGTAGCTGCTCTCTAAATTTAAATAGGTACTTACTGTGTGCCTCTGCACCAGATGGCGTAGGTTTAGCACAGCCTGTACTGCACCGAGTGAAATGGAGCCTTTTGCGTTGTTGTTGGGAAGGATATGTCCAATAAGTTAGAAATACATGAAGTATAGGCTTTTATTCCCCACAAAATGCCCTTCGCTGCAGTGTCTGTCAGTCAAACAGACAATGCTCTAAATGAATGAGTAACCAAAGGGGGGTCCCAGGTGGGAAAAAAAGTTATCAACTTGCGCAAATGCTTGATTTCCTGAAAAATTCCTCCTATTGAGATACAGGGTTGTAGCCAGACCAGCTACCTTTAATAAAGCATAATCTTTTTGGCAACTCACTGTAGTGGTCTCCCATTATCTCTTTGGAAGGGAGACGTATATGAGCAGTCTGTGGTGCATTTATCCTGATGTTCAAACAGAGAGTTACCAACCCAGGAATTTATAATTCCACAGGCAGTCCATGTAAGTAATTTTCAGCATTCTCACTGGACTTAAGCTCTTTTTGTAATCTGTTTTATCCGGGACGCTTAGGAATTGTCCATGCCCTCAGAAAGCTGTGCCCTTAGCTGGCAGAGGCTGTGTGGCATGCTCGGTTGCTCAGCTCAGCTTCGTGCATGTCTCTTGGCTCCTGGGCTGGATTCACAATGGTTCTGGCATTTATAAGTATCACTGCACACACAGTACCTCCACAGTAGTCTATTTATAGTGCAGGCTTGAAGGAAATATAAATTAAGGCATGCACACTAACTAGTGACTGAGATAGGACGTGTTTTAGGGCTGAATGGAAGGCAGGTCAGCTGACCTTTGCTTTGCCAAATAGGAAATATATTTTAAAAAATAAAAAGAAAAAGAAAGAAATCACGTTTCATTAAAATAAAAGTAGCTAGCTATTCTCTAATCAGATGCCTTCAGAAATGCTAGGCAGTAACAACCACCATTTTCCTGCTTGCAAGGTGCTACATAACCACCATTATTTCCTGATGTTTCAAAGGAAGCAAAATTGGGTTTGTTCTCCTGAGAGTCAATTAGTTGTCTACTGGTAAATATTACTAAATCTGTAGGTAAAAAAGAGTAATGCTTCATCTGCACTACAGAGAACAGGTCAATTGTGTAACTGTTTCTGTAGAATTCATTAGTGAGTTGCACGTCAAACAGGTTAATTTGCAGAGATTTGTGCTCTTCAGCCCCAGGTCCTCCAAGCTATGAAGCTGCTGCCCTTGCTGAGGACTCCGGTGCCCCAGGGTACCCATTTACCTGCTGCTTTTTTTAAGTCCCAGCTTCCGATTTCCAGCTAAAACAGGAGTTAAATTTTACAGGTGTAATCTAGTAGAGCGAGGGGATATCCCTGTCAGAGGCTTTTTCCACTGTCTGCTCTGCATTACGGGGATACTGGTTTGATGCTTGTGTTATCAGATCTGCCTCCATCACTTCTCTGTGGGCTTCCAAGGACCAGCTTTGTGACAGCGTGTCACTCTAGACTGTGGCCACCACTTTAATTACAGAATACGAACTGCTGCTAGGGGAAAGATAATTACAGTACAAATAGTGTTGTTTCTCTACGATAAGATATGCAAGTGTAGTGTTGAGAGCTAGTGTAAAGAAAAGCAAAATTAGCCCTAAAACATAAAATAACTGCTTATTCCAAGCTGAGTTTTTAAAGAGAAGTCATTTGCAAGATGAAATCTTAGCTCCTTTCGTATGGATAAGAAGTTGGGAATTGGCTGTTAAGCCAAGGATATCGTAAGTTGCTCTCATACATTTAAAAAAAATTCATTATACTTTTTGAAGAAGGAGCCTGCCCATTCTCTCCCATTTATAAATATTTCATGCTGAAATAATGCATGAGGTAGCAGAGCTCACACCATGCTGCAGGGCTGGCATCTCTCTTTTCAGATTCTGATTGAAGTGGATCACTGGGGAACTGAGCTTGTGCTGAAGCCAGCATACCCAAATCTGCCTCAGTAGCAGGCAGTTTGCTTCTCAGCAGAAGCGTATTAGGGAAACAATTTGGCTAACCAGGACTGAGTGCATTTGTGTTACTCATTCTTTAGGCCGGTATAGAAGTGGAGCTTTAAGAAAATAGGGGGAAAAAAAGGTTGCGTCTAATGTTATTCTTTAATGCAATTACAAATGCATTGGCCTTTTCACCAGGTAGCGGATAAATGAAATCAGTGCGTGAGTCATTAAGGAAAAAGCTGTCTTTTTTCATCTTCAATTCTTTTCTGGCCCAGAGGTTGAGATTTTGGGCTGCTAGTTAACCAGGGTAATTAAAGAAGCAGTCACAGGAGACAGCCATGGGAAAGAAGGAGAAAACCTCTTTTCCTCTTCGTGGCTTTGGGGAGGAAAGGTAGATTCCCTGAGCACCAAGTCGGGAGTGTTTCATGGAAATGGGGTTTGGCTGCACTGGCGTGTGGTGGTAGAAACCATGGGTGGGTGAGCAGCGAGGTGGTGAGGGTGCCCGACAGCCAGTGCTCCCTTCTCAGAGCAGATCCTGGACCTCTGTGAAATGGAGTCTGCCAGATCTAGGCAGGACGTGGGGAGAGGTGAAATGCAATTCTGGGGATGCTGTGTAATGAATGCATGAATGCCCAGCGCAGCTTGTTATTTATCATGCAAATAAAGTGTACAGGGCACGCTATATAGTGTAACTCAGTACTATTTATAAACCCAAAGTCAGCGCATTTTATCTATGTAAAACACTTAATTTCCTGTGCTCCATCTCTCCTAATGCTCTATTTTGTCATAAACTCCACGGAATATGGGTATTCCTGGAGGTCATATGTTTCCAGTTATCTATGAGGGAAAATGTAAAAGAACTTGAGCCGAAATAAACACCCTGCCAATTAAAATATAATATGCTTCCTTTTCTGAATCACTAGCAATTTGCATGATCTGGTCAGAACTACTGGGAAAAAGTCCTTGGAGAAATATTACAAAATGCCCAGATGATTTGCATATTTAAACAATTTATTCAGCAATCTGTTAAATCTTAAACGATCTGTTGAAATGGAAAACATAAATCATGCGGTATTTTAGCACAAAGGGGGTTTCTTCATCAAAAGATAAAACTTAATTGTACACTGCGTTTTTCTCTTAGCAGGATTTTTTATCCTGTTAAACCTTTATAAGGTCAGTAATTAATTGTTTTACCAAGCCAGTGGTTTGTAGGGGATTATCGGCATCATCCCTGTTTCTAATGCGTGGGAGAGAAACACATGTTCCAGCAATACTCTAGTTTTTGTGATTCATCAGAATTATCTCAGCTAATACTGGGATCTCCTTTTGGTTTATTTTGTGGAAGTATCAAGGACAAAATGAGGGTTGAATTGCTGGATTATTGACTAGTAAAAGTCATAGGTAAATTCTTGGCTCTGGTGCTGGTGTCCTGGGTAGCCTTGGGCAATCTGTCATCAGTTTGGCCTGTAAATGCCTTGCAGGAATCGAGTGTTCCCAATTCTGTGGGCATGTGTGTATTCTTTTTTTTTTTTTTTTTTTTCAGGCTCAGTAAGTTAATAGCCTTGGTTGAAACCCTGTGGTACTGTTAGTCATAATAAAGCATATTCCCTATTTACTAGATGCACTTTGACAGAATTTAGGAGTGAAATTAAATCAGAATTACCTCCACATTTTATACAGCTCGCAATCCCAAAGCTGCAAGGAAACAGATACTACTTTACAGCTCCTTTTGGAGGTAACAGAAAATCATTTTTCCCCTCCTGTGTTTGCAGTAAGGCACCATGAGATGAAGTGAGTTGTCTAAATATTTTAAATGAGCAAGGAGTAGAATTATATCACCATGCATAACCCAGTTCTCCTCATATCTGGTCCCTTGCTGCAATAACTGCATCTCTGTGCAAATCTTTCCCAGATGCAAATTGGCAAGGTCTTGCTCAGCTAATGTACTCAGTCCCTGATCTTACCCTGCAGGCAGTTGGCCCCAAAGTTGGAATTTGGTTTCTTTAAAAGTCATTCTCATTGTTTGAAAAGACACAGGCCATTCTAGCTGCTGACCCAGGAGACTTAGAAACTGATGGGCAAATCTGAATGCAGAAAACAGACACTGGTTAAAATCCAAGTGCATATGTGATACCAGTTGTTTTAACATTACTATAATCAAGTAATTTCTTGTGGATAATTAAGTACTTGGAATTCTTTTGTCTTGCATTAGCTGTTTCAAGCATCAGGAAGAGGGTGGTTGTTCTTCTGCAAAAAAAAGCAAACACATAATTAGGTTAAGTAAAAGTACTGACAGAGTGACAAGGACGAATTACAAAATGCAAAACTGCATTGAAGGAAGAAGGATTGCATAGGTGCTGCTGTCTCAGCAACCTGAATTGTGCCAACATTTCTTGTGTTTCTGTGTTGGGGTGACCTTGGCTGGCAGCCAGATGCCCACCCAGCTGCTCTCTCACTGTTCCTCCTCAACAGGACAGGGGGAGAAAGTGGGATGGAAAAGCTCATGGGTCGAGATAAGGACGGGGAGCTCACTTACCAGTTACCATCATGGGCAAAGCTAGACTTGACCTGGGGGAAAACTAATTTAATTTATTTCCAATTAAAAATAGAGTAGGATGGGGAGGAACAAAGATAAAATCTAAAAACACCTTCCCTTTGACCTCCTTTTCTTTCCAGGCTGAATGTTGCTCATTCCTGAGTCCTCCTCCCATCTTCTCAAGGAACACGGGGGATGGGAAATGGGGACTGTGGTCAGTCCACCTCTTCTCTGCCATTCCTTGCTCTTCACGCTTTTCCCCTGTTCCTTTGCCACAGGCTGCAGCTTCCTTCACACCATATCCACCTGCTCTGGTGCGGGGTCCTCCACAGGCTGCACTGTGGGTATATATGCTCCACTGTTCTCTCTTTCTAGATCTGATGTGGTACCTGGGGCACCTCCTGCCCTCCTCCTGCTCTCTCCTTGCTGTCTGTGCAGGGCCACCCCTCACACCGCTCCCCTCACTGCCCCCTGCCCTGCGGTGTTTGCCCTCCCTTCCCCAGGCTGCCCCTGAGGTGAGGCGCCGCCATTTTGGTGCCCAGCGATGGGGCCGTTGGGGCTGGCTGGGGCAGCACCGGCATCACCTCACGCAGTGACCCCACAGCACCTGGCTATAAACACCTTCACACCTACAGCCAGTAGAGTTTCAAAATCTAAATCTGTTTATGTTCTAAATTAGTATGTATCCCCAAAATTAACTCTGCAGGGATAATGCACCGTAGCTGCTCAACCTTGGATAAACTGGGATTTCAAGGATTAATGGTGTCCAGGACCTTGGTCTCTCAGGTAGCAATAGACTTGAAGGTAGTGTCGTTACTCAAGCACAAACCTCTGGCATGAGGATGTGCCTGTGGGGACCAGTGCAGTGAATGCTGTGAGCTGAGCCGCCACTCTGTGTTTTGGGGTGCCCTGACCCTGACAGGGATAGATGCAGGAGAGGAGTCTAGCAGAGTTAAAGCTTTGGGAGGTATTATGGGGTTTGTCAGCCTGGAGACAGCCATTCACTGCAGACAGATGTCCCAAATTGTGGGTTGATCACCTACCAGATCCTTTCCATCCCTGGAAGCTGCTGCCCCCAAGGTCAGACAGCTGAGCCAGGATGTGGGGACACAGCTGGGTCCAAAGGAGGAAGTCTCCTTTCAGCCTCTTTGGGGCTAAAAGTGCCTCTGTTTCCCTTCTGTGGTCCCAGGAGAGATGGTGCTGAGCAATCAGGGGAGGTACTGAGACAAAAGTTAAAGGCCTGTCTGCCATCAATGTTTCTTCTCCAGTACCCATGTGGCTGGAGGCCATGCTCCTTCTCACCTGTCTGCATTGTAGGTAGGTGAGGCTTTTCCAGACAACCTCACTCAATGGCAGGGTCCCCTCACTATTCCAGTGGGTTGCACTGACATGGTTCAAAATTGGGGCACAGGGCTGCCTGATTTTTAATCATGACATTAAAATTATATTAATTGGATTTACCACACAAATATTCTCAAAAGCCTTTATAAGTGAAAAATTAGATTTATAAATCCTTCCATGCCTTTACAGTACAAATCCTGCCCAATAAATCCTAAATATGCTTTCAAATATAAATCCTTTCTTTACCCTTGGGATGGCAATCACTGATTTATGAATCAGAACAGTAAAAATCATGAGGTTGTGTAGGGTTTGCAAATCCTGGAGTGTTTTTAAATGAAAAATTCTGGTCTTGAATTTCTGGGGTTTGTGTTACATTATCCCTGGAAAAACACTGCACGGTTTGTGTCTGCTTCTATGTTTTCATGTGCTGGCACAGGTCCTGAAGTTTTATTCCACATGGATCAGCAGCAAGAAACATTCTAGTGAATGTGGCAGGAAGGAGTTTGTCTCTAGAGACTTTAAATAGTTACAGCTCCCATGTCAACAGGAGAGTCAGTGCAGGCACTTCCTGTCAGTGGCATGGCTCCCTTTGGTTGGCACATTTAGCGGTCTCCTTCTTCCAGGGCTGACTCTGTCCAGGCCACCCTCTTGCTCCTGATCCTGAGGCAAATGTCAGGACTGGTAGAGGTGCTGTGAGGATTAGAGGGCTGGAGAGTTCAGCAGCAGCCCTTGGCAGAAGATCAGCCTGACCAAATGTGGAAACCAGCAGGACAATGATAATCCGGAAAAGCTGCTTGGAAGAAAAAGACATTTGTGCCAAAATAGTAGGTGATACTGTCTTATATCTACTGATTTCTGATGTAAGACTAAATTTTCTTCTGAATAAAATTGACAGTAACTAATACATGCAAGAAGTTCTTTTCTTCTGGCAATTATGTCTTCGTGCATACTGCCCTGCTCTCCATCTCCTCCACTGATTTTCTTCTTGCTCCACAAAGGCAGACTGTTTAGACCAGGGCTAAATGAGAAGCAAATACAGCTGTGCTGGGTCATTAGAACTGTATGTTCACTCTGCACTTACACAAGCTGCTGCTCAGGGTTGTGTGGATGACCTTCTTCACAAGTCCATCATATCTGACTGTTTTCGTTCAAAAAGTTCATTCCCCCTAACTAAGGGTACAACCACAGCTCAGATAACATGACTAGGGTTACCAGCTTAGCAGCAGCAGCTTATTTTTGTTGTTATTTCACTCTTTGAAAAACTGAGTAACTTTCTGGAACATCTCCAGAGGCTCTCCATACAAAGCTACCTACTTAATTCCTTTAAGTATCTATTGTTTCATTCTATGTATTTATTTTTTTTTTTAATATTGACTCAAATGTGATTACCAATGAGGGGAAGGACCTGATACACCTGGGACAGAGGCTTGATGCTTGGTAGGTCCATGCAAACAGCTGTTGTGAGCTTGACTTAGGCTCCACAATTTAACTCTGCTTACTTATCATGCTATTAGCTAGAAGCCCAGAGTTTAAATCATACTGAATTTCTCAAAAGCACCTTCTTGGAAATACCTTAAAAGTAACTTTGATCAAGTGAATAGTTGCACTTCTAAGTAGCCCGTAAGACAACTTTGAAGAACTTGACTACAGGTAGTTTTTAAGCATCCCAAAGGTTGAATTTCTTTTAGATCTAACCCACTGCTATTCCCTAGAAATTACTTCAAGATACTCATCTGCCAAAGGTATCTGTAACCATTCTTCTGTCATGGTCATACAGATGAAGAGCAGGGATGGGCCATCTTAGTGTGGGCCCAATGCTGGGTCCTGGGATGTCACCGCTCTTGCATGTGAGACAGTGTGTCACACCCATTTCATCCTGGGAACAAGTACTTATTATCAAGGTGGTTAATGAGATGCTTAGGTTGAAAAAGATGAAAAAGCAAAGCTCTAATGTGATTCCGTGTTGCCTTATAAAATTGTGAAGAATATCAGCAAAATGTAGACTTACAGCTTTCAGAGGAAAATTGCTGGCTTACTTCAGCGTTGCGTCATTTTTCACAGCTAGATTTACCCTAAAGAATGACTGATACGCACCTTTTTTATAACACATGTTGTTACTTGTACTGTGATTGTGCTTGTCATAAATGCTCTGCCTTAATGTCATTTCAAAGACGGTTTATGGACAATGCAAACAAATTCTAAACTTTATGAAAAGGAAGAACAAGAGCAACTCTTATACTGATGCCAAACTTCGAGTCAGTGCTCAGCAATGGTAAATAAAAATATAGTTGAGGGGTCTTTTTTATGCGAGATGTAAGGCATTTTTTTCTGTTCACCAGCAATTCAGAGCTTCCATGACAAAGGAAATAGGGAGTAATATAATGTCAGTAATCTTGTGTCCAACTCCAAGATATGTATTATGCATGAATAGTTTTGCCTGGCAGGCAATGAATTTCAAAAAGGGTTGGATTTACACCACACAGATAACATTGAAAGAATTACACTGCCGATGCCATCATGGCTTCCAAAGCATTTTATGTTCAGGCAGACTCAATACCGAGGGAAAATAACTGTTTCCAATCACCAGTTCCTGAGCCAAGAGCTTGCCTGGTTCCTGAAATGAAAGCAAATGCATTAATAGTTCCTGCTTTATTTGAAACATGGGAAGTTGACATAAAGATTAAAAGAACTGAAATGTTGAAAAGGGAAAAACACATTGTTGGGGGTTTTGATAGGACTTGTTCTACAAAAGCTCACTCATATTTTATTACATACCTTCTTGATTTTTCTGCCTGGTTCAAAAGTGCACAGCACTGCCATTAAGATTCCCAGGGGAACAGGTACTGTCTTCTTATATTACATTTGTGCCAGCATTTCATTCCTGGTTTTTAGGTCTGAGCATGTAATAATGATCTGAGGAATGTATGTGCTTGTCAGATAACTCACTCTCTGCTACAACACCAGTTGTGTGAAAGAAGGAGTGTCACGTAGATTTATGGGGGCTTAGGGCCACATATAGCCTGCAGGGCATGGAAGGGTCTCTGCAGAGCAAGGTCCTGGTGTAGCACTTAAAAGGCTCTTATACAATCTGACATGAGGATTTTGTGGAAGCAATACAATCTTGTTTTTCCTACCATGAATGCCCAATTTATGTTTTTTTGTTGTTGTTATGTTTTTTTTTCCTCTCCACTGCTTTTCATCTTGCATGTTTACAGAAGAACAGTGTAATCTCCTGTCCTTATTTGCAGACCTTTTACTGTCATCTCACATGAATGTAAATGGACACACTAAAGTGCGTCCTGTGAAACACTATAAAGAATGGGATGTGCTATCAGATCTTCTTCCTAATTATTAACAGCGGACCTATTTCTTTTCTCCCTGTTCCTCCTCTATCAGGAAGAGGGGAATGACTCCATTCCACTCGGCTGCTTGCCCCATGACTTAGTCCTAAATAAAAGAAGTATTCTGTATTTACCTCAGCCCCAGGACAGCTGGCGGCCTTTCCCTCACTACTACTCAACAAGCAAACCTACAGCATAACTCTTCAACATGGAACCACTCGTTCCATTCATCCTGCAGTTGAAGGGGGAGGAAATGTCTAAGAGTCGCTGTAGAAAAGGGTACAAAAGTGCCTGAAGTTGACTACTTCCATCAGCTATGTTCAGCTTGTCTGCAGCCCTCAATGCTTATGTATTGAGCACATTACGTATTCAGTAAGTGTTCTGTTTGCCACTGTACCTGAAGCAGGAGAAGCACCCAATAAACCCAAAGTCTGCTTTTAAGATGCCTGGATGAGATCAAAACTGGCTGTTCTGGGGGTGCTCCTTACCATTTGTTGCCAGCCTTGCTTATACATCAGTGCTCCCCCCTGTAACTTCATCAGCTTTGGTTTGCATTTAGCCCAAATCCAAACTAACAGATCATGGAAATTTGCTGGTAGATACAAATGGCTGCACATTTATTTATGACTGCCAGCCTACTTGGGTAAGAACTCCTTGTGAGTAGGGAAGGAAATTCAAGCCTACAGTCAGACTGAATCACTGGAGGGCTCTTTGGCTCAACACCAATATCTCAAACACATTCTTTAAGTTTAAGACCCTTTGAATGTGTACGCAAAGGGAAAGTAAAGCATCCCACAGCCTGCATCAGACTGCATTCTGCACAGATCTTTGTGCTCTGACTGTTGAGGAAGCTTCTAGCACTGTTTTTCAATATCTCCTTATCACGTGCAGTAGAACATTTGGAAATTATAAAGCTTTATTTTGCAAGTTTTCAATATGAAGCAGCTGATACCTATGACGATTGGAAATCCCTGCTTCTTTTTCAGGAACTGCTGCAATTCAACTTCTTGTGTCTCTTTTTCTCCTTTCATAAAATAGGGTTGTTGGTTAGTTACCTGACAGGAGTGCTTTTGTAAAGCTAATTTGCTGTCCTACACAAGATTTGTAAAAGCAAGCTAGGGACACCAGCATCAACTTCCACAGCTTAAAAAAATGCGATTCCTAGTGTTTATCTTGGCAAAGAAAACCTGCTACATAGGAGTAAGTGTATAAAAATTCCATTTGTCTTTTCAGATAGCAATGAGAAGACATGTGCTGAAGGCAAAATACAGTCTGTGACCTCTAGTTTGTCCAGGCATGCTATACCTTCCACCATGACATCTCCATTTCATGTGATTGATTCAGCCAACCTTACTGAGATCCCGTCCCTAGGAGCTGAGACTAGTAGGGCAGGAAGGGAATGGGTATCATCCACTTTTCCTTGTTAGCCCCAGGACAGCAGCAAATCTTCTTTCTGCCACCATGGTAGCTTCTAGGCTATGATTTTCTTGGCTGCATTTCCCAGCTTTGCTCTTCTGGCACTGACTAATTTCTTTACAGCACCATATAATAGGAAAGCAGCACACATCCTAAAATAAGCGCCTCAGGTTTCTCTGTGGGAGGTTAATAGGGTGGGCACAGGTATTTGTGAGAAGTGTGATTTAGCTGTATTTTCATAAATTTAGAGGATGATACACGGGTGTTTAACGAGTTCACTTTTAAAGATAAGAATGCTTTTCCTTTAGTTTTATAGTACTGAGTCAGTATTTATTTTCACCCTTCCACATTAAATCATGGAGATTTTTGTTTTTCTGGAAATTATGGCTAACCAGCTACTCTCAAGTCTTTTTAAATATTATTGAACTGCGAAACACAATTTTTTTTGTCCCTCATTCTATTTTTTCTTTCTGTTTAAACTATTGTCACTTACCTGCAGTTTTTCAGTATGACATTTTAATAAACAGCCTGTTCCCTCAGCTTGGTTCACAAAAGCTTTTCTCCTTATGATTTTATGTCATGTCAGCTTGAGACCAGAATAGGTGAGCTCCACATCTGAGCACCTGTGTTATATTTTTTAATATAATGTATTCTCTGAAGGTCTGTGCAAGTTCTGGTATTTCTACAACGGATTGCTTCGTGTTTGGTCTCACCAAGCAGAAATGTTTGGAAGGAGCAGAACTTTCTATTGCCTTGTTTTGGAGGTCATATTAACATTACACCCCAACCTGAAAGAAGAAAACAGACTACCTTTTAATGAAAATATAAGCCTTACCACTGCCTCCTGCTTCAAAATGGCAGTCAAGCTCTGTGCAGTTAAAGTAAACTCACTCCGGTTTCATGTTTTCATAATATAGCAGGCTGTTATTTGCTGTGGGTGGGTAAGTGATTAGCAGAAACCTGAGCGGTCCCTGCAGCAGGGTTCTCTGGGGAGGTGGAGTGGGCAGCTAAGTGACAGTCCTGGGTGTTTCTAAAATAGATCCTCCCTGATAATGAGTTGAAAATCTGACTTCTCCTGGCATAGGGATTGGGTACTTAAGATATCTTAGGACATCTGTGTCTGAAAGCCTGAGTCATGCAAGAAAATAGCTCTAGTATTTATCTGCTTGTGGTGGCTTGACCTTGCCTGGCAGCCAGACACCCACCCAGCCCCTCTCATAGTTTCCCTCCTCAACAAGACAGAGGAAGAAGAGAAAATGGCAAGGCAATGGTCAAGATAAGCGCCAGGAGATCACTTTACCAGTTACTGTCATGGGCATAACAGACTTTGGGAAAATTAGTTTATTGCCAAATGAAAATAGAGAAGGTTGTTGAGAATCAAAAACAAAAACTCAAATGCCTTCCTGTTGCCCCCTGCTCCCTTCTTCCAAGGCTCAATTTGTCTCCTCCATTACCAGCTCCTCTGCCAACACCCTCGCCCCCGACCCACCAACAAGTTCCACACAAATTAGGAAATGTGGGGGGCTGTGGTCAGTCTGTTACCGTTCCTCTCTGCCACTCCTTTCTCCTCACACTTTTCCTCCACAGGCTGCAGGGACATCTCTGCTCTGGTGCTTGGAGCACCTCCTACCCTCCTCCTCTCCCCTTGCTGTCTGTGCAGGGCCGCTCCTCACACCGCTCCCCTCACCGCCCCCTGCCCTGCGGTGTTTGCCCTCCCTTCCCCAGGCTGCCCCTGAGGTGAGGCGCCGCCATCTTGGTGCCCTGTGGTGGGGCCGTTGGGGCTGGCTGGGGCAGCCCCGGCATCGCCTCATGCAGCAGCCCCCAGACCCCTGCCACCGCCTGGGCACCCGCCCCTCATACGGGGCTGTAGGCATTGACAGAACTATTTCATCTCTCATTGACCACAGTTTTATATGGAGGAAGAACAGAAATGGTCATTTGATTGCTACTGGGGAAGAAAGTATTCCAGCACCTTCTGAGCCAGGTCTTGGGCTGGTGAATACCTGCAGTAATATTTGTTAGGTTCCATAGATCTACATCTTCTCAAGCCACCTGGGAATCTGAAACAACTTTTTTGTCCTCTAGAAAGAAGAAATGAGAAGCTATTTCCCATATTGTGAATATTTTCTTACGCAGAATTGAATAGTTCAGTTGGAAGGGACCTTCAGAGATCATCAAATCCAACTTTGTGAACACACCAGGGCTAACCAGAAGTTAAAGCATACTATTGAGACATTATCCAAATGTCTCTTGAACACTGACAGATTTGGGGCATCAGCCACCTTGCTAGAAAGCCTGTTCCAGAGTTTGACCTCCCTCCTAGTAAAGAAGTTTTTCCTAATATCCAGTTTGAACATCCCCTGGTGCAGCTTTGTGACATTCCCTCACATTCAATCACTGGGGTGTCTGGGTATAATATGTCTGGTGTCAATCAGTTAAAAAGAGATGAGGATCCTTAGAAAGCTGAGAAAGAGACTTTCTCTTTGCTCCTTGCTTTCCCTCGCCCTTGCTTACCTGAGGCCAAAGGTTGAATAGCTGGACACAAAGTGTGTTGCAAAATGGCAGTGAAATGCAGTCAGAAAACGATACCTTGGTTGGCATCTCTGGAAACAAAGCACAGCTGTAAGGCTAGGAAAAGGGGAGTATTTGATCTTGAGTTATGTATTGGATATGCATTTAAATTTTCCCTTCTTCCAATCAGACCTAACTGCTTTCTGCTAGCCTAAACTGTCATTGATTGACCATGATATACGTTTTGGATCTGTAGAGTTTAATTCTGTAAAGGGCTAAATAAGCTAAATGAAATAGCTTTCTGTGTAATTAGTAAATGAGGAAAAGGCAAAATTAAAACATGACTTTCCTTTGACAATTAAATAGGAACAAAGGAACACCATCGTTTAAATCACATGAGCTTTCAGCTAAGCCTGTCATTAGTGGTGAAAACCTTTTTTCTGAAATCTCCTGAACCCTGTTTTTGAGGAGGGAAATGGGAAAAAGCACTTTACCAAATTGCTGTTTTGAAATAGAAGGATTTAATTTATCTGTTTCTCTGCTTCCCAAAAGTTAGTCTTTACAACAGGGTCTCCAGACCACCCATAATCTGGTAATGGGTCTAGCACAACCTTGAGTCTCCAAACAGATGTTTATCTGAGCATTATCTGATTCCCTGGTGGTGGGAGAGTCTTTTCATAATCCCCAAACCCATTAAAGAAATGAGGGGGTTGTAAAAACATTTTGAAATAGATGAAACACCTTTCAAGAGAAGTTGCTGGAAAAGGAAAGCCAAAGCACCATGGGACTGAAATGATTCCGTGGATACTTCATGCTACTTCTTTGGCAGCTGCAATATTTATCTCTTACTGTGATAACTGCACTGTGTGGCATGTACTGAACAGTAGTTCTGCAAAAAATAGCTGCTGGAAATACAGTGAGGCTACTCTTTAACTTACTTTCTTATACATGCTTTAAAAATGCAAATTACTTCTTAAAAATAATGGTGATTATTTGGTCATTGATGCAGTCCAGATAAAAGCTCTGTTGTTTTTGGCCAGTGCAGGACTTGAAGGTTGAAAATCAAGTGATAGCCTGATGTTTGAAATTGCAGTCTTATAAAACGTGCAAGCATGTATGTTTCATTTTCCATGTGAGTTCTCCAAGCAGAAAAAAAAAAAAAAAAAAAAAAGCTGTAAATCTCTTTCTTTGTACTTACCTACGTGATAAAGTAGGGTAGAAACATAATGTGGAAAAAGGGATTATTAAAGAATTCCTAAGCAAAACAACCTACGGAATCATTACAATAATTAGGTAACTAGAAGATCACATACTTTATTACTCATACGCTGGCAGGTGATAAGAAAGGCGCAAGTGCATTTTTATAGCAGGAAATACTTCCATTAAATTACACCATTAAGTCATTTATACCATTTACTGTATTCTCTTGCTTTATGCGTTTTGTATCGACTCCTATTCAGTACTGTGAGACCAGAGGGCAGCATTAAAGATAGGCAGATAAAAATACCTTTACCTGATTGTTAAGTCATGTTTTTTGTTCACACAAACATGCATAAAAGTATGAAATAGTGAAACTGGAAAAAAAAAATACTTTCAAAAGTGTGTAAGCACTCCATTGCTAAAAAAAAAAAAAAAGGCTGAAAATGAGAACTGTATCATAAAACATTATTTTCCCTTATTTTCTCTGGTTTCTTCATTATACTCAGTAATGTTTTGCTTTCTTCTTTTAACAGGTTTTAAAAATCGTATTTATTGTTCCTGGTGGTGCTATCCTTTTGTGTGGTGATTCAGTTTGCTCAAACAGGAGTTCCTAATTTTCTAATTAACGCAACTGGCACCTTACTCACAACTGTTCTCATTCTCTGTGGCGCTTCCTGCAATTTGTGGCTGGATGTACTTTCATCTTGGGCCAAAACATAGCAGCTTCCCATGGCAAGATCTCGTTCTGCGGTGTGCATGCCAGGTGATACAGCCACAGGTTTCTGGTGCAGTTCTCCTACTTTTGGATGCTCTCATGTCAGGCAACCAGAATTCAGATATTCCCATCACCCCCACCCTTGCTTATTCACATGATCCGCGGGTGCCATTGCTGTCACATCCCTAAGAGGTGCCATTTGCAACTGCAAAACTTCAGCCCAGTTGCAATTGCTTACGTAAAGGGTGGGAAGCAGCAAAGTTGCTATTTGAAAAGCAAAGCACTAACCAAAGGTTTGCTCGTAAAACTTGGTTCTGTTTTAGAGAAATTGGTGTGCCTCATTAGCTTCTCTTAACTTCAGGGTTAGTCCTTCCAGGCCATTACATCATCTGGGCCATTGGTACTTAAAAGCTTGTTAATTCCTAACTCTATTCCCAGCCTTCTTCCGTTTCAGTTAATGTCACGTATTAGATGCAGTGCATTCTGCTACTTCTGCCAAGTCCAACATACTGCCACTTATTCTTTTTTTTTTTGTTCCTCCTTTCCTCATTCCATTTAAGTGCAGGAGTCCCAGTGCAATAAAGCATTTAAACATATGTTCAGCTTGAAGTGATGAAGTGTTTTGTTGAGTCAGGACCTTTCTATTCTACTCTGCTTGTTTGAGTGCGAGTATCCTTTGAAGTTTGAAAGGCACATGGAGAGGTTCTCAGTGGCACAGAGGACCAATTAATTCTTCCTTTTATTAGTCTCTTTGGCCCTTTAATGTAGTTGCTCTTAGCTTCCCATTTTTTGCTTTCTCTGCCATATTGTATTGTCTGCCTTTTTGTTTCTCATCACTCTGCTCTTCTTTTATTTACCACTTGTGTTCCACAGAGCTGGCAAGCATGCTTCTATTTTGAACTTCAGAAAACGTAGTGAATGGTTATTTAACTGAGTTGGCACCTGAGGTTGTTTGGTCCATGATATGCTTCTGGTACCATCAGGTGGCTGTCTATACATGCCACTCTCATACCTCAGTGAGACCGGTCTGAGGGTACTATCTCACCTTCATTTGTCCTGATGGGATAAAAATATATGTGCTGGCCTAAATGTTTACTTGGTACAAGAGTGTTCCTGGGTTTTGTAAGCGAACAGTTGATGTGTGCAGCTGCTTCAGAAAGAAAAGATTTGAAAATTTGGAGAAGTTGAAAATGGGGGTTGCTAATTAGATCCTTCTCTCAATCTGAGCCCAGAGCTTTCCCAGAGTGTTGGTGACTTAGCACTGACTCAGAGAGGCACAAGTCCTTTTGATGTCTTTGCATTTTTTTTTAACCTGCTGCAGCTTAGCTTTGAATTCAGAACTTTTGCTTGCTTTGCACTCCCAGGTCACCGTGACCAGGCTCCTGCTATCACAGGCAACGCACCACGTGGTTGCTTTAATAGATGTGCCAAGCTCAATATTCACACCTCATAAGTAGCTAACCCCAGCTGCATCCACCGAAAAGCAGTTCCAGAGCCATACTCTGCAGATTGTTGAAAATCTTGATTTTGCAAGCTTCCTCTACAAGTGTGTTAATTCTGGTGATACATTTGGGGATTGGTCTATTCTCCCACACGCCCGATGATAGGACAAGGGGGAGTGGGCTAAAGTTGCGCCAGGGGAGGTTTAGGTTGGATATTAGGAAGAACTTCTTTACCAAAAGTGTTGTTAGGCACTGGAATGGGCTGCCCAGGGAAGTGGTGGAGTCACCATCCCTGGAGGTCTTTAAAAGACGTTTAGGTGTAGAGCTTAGGGATATGGTTTAGTGGAGGACTTGTTAGTGTTAGGTCAGAGGTTGGACTGGGTGATCTTCGAGGTCTCTTCTGACCTAGATTAATCTGTGATTTATAAATTGACCCTGCATATGCCATGTTGCAATCTTGAAATATCCTTTTTGGTCCCTTCTTGACTGATGGTGTCTCCAGACTGGAGCTGCTCTGGAGAGCAGCTGTGGGGCAGAGTACATGTATGTCCTCACATGTCTCACAGTGTTCCTCTTCAGTATATTAGTCAACTGTGTAGGTGAATGTGCATTTCTTGATTAAGGGATGTAATTCCTGTTTAACTGGGGTGCATGGTTTGCTTGCAGCAAGGGACATAATTCAGTCTGCTTTCCTGGGGAAATAATTCTCTATGTTACTTCACCACAGCGTTGACCAACCTGGCTGTTCTTTCCAACAGATGCACGCAGGTCTGAAGTGACTCTAATGGACTATGACACATGTTAAAAAAAATGACCCGGTGAACATATATCTTAATTTAAAACTGTATTGGTGTGTGGTTTAGCGGTGGTGGATGCTTTTGATTTTGAATATTTTGAAAGCCATATAATGGTATTCAGTCACTTCCTTCACACTGTTGCAAAACTGTGTAAAGTTTAGATTAGTAACAGGTCGTGGCATAACAGCAGTGCTTAAAGCCTCGAGGAAAACTTCAGAAAATGTTATGTTTACAGATCATCCTGTCAAAATAGCTCAGACTGTCGCTAAATCTCTATTTCTGCTGCCAGAGATACTTGTGTGGATATGAGCTCCTCTGGCTCACGGATGCCACTGTGGTTTCACAGGGTGATGCTGAACGCTCGGCCCCGTGCAGGAGCACAAACCTACTAGAGCATGCAGTATGGCAAAGGACACCTGAAGGTTGGCTGTGCTTTGGTGTTCCCGAGCGTGTTTAACTACTGTCAGATGTGATAATCACAGCACGGGAGAGCCTTCTGCCAGGCTGCCTCGCCTTTCGGGGAGGGGGAGCAGAGCATTTATTTTCAGATAGTCAAGCCAGCCTCAAAGCTGTTGTTACCTTAGGCAAAACTAAAACGGAAGGATAACATTTTAATTGTTTGACAGGCAGCGGATTTAGGCTTTTATTTAGCAAAGTACATGGAGTCTGTTGGCTTCCTTGGGAGTGTTACATTTAGACCTAAGCATATGTTTAAGTTCATTCCTGAGGCTGCCAAGCAGGGCCTTCAGGGAGGGAGCTTCTCACCTTCCCTGCATGGGAAGGAAAAGGCACCGGGCTCTGTGCCTGAAGACATCAGGGCACTTTGCAGCATCACATTGGTGTAAAAAACAAGGTGAAGCGACTCTGAGAATAGGGAAGGAGGGACCAGGAAGACAGCAGGGTGTCTCTTCTGCACAGCCCTACAAGGTTAGGCGATGAAGATCTAATCTTCAGGGACAGAGGAGGAAGAGCCCTTGGTCTGCTCCTCCTCACCCATTGTGGAGGTTTCCCTTCTCTGGGGCCCTGTAAGCAGTTGAGCAAGGATCTCTCGCATTTACAAGGGAAGTTGTTGCTGAGTGATCAGTAACTGGCTCTTCTCCAGCCCCCAGAGAGCTCCGGCAGTGGAAGAGGTCAAGTCTAGCTCAACATTACTTAATGTAGTGTGTGCATACGGTTTTATCGCACAGCGATTTCTGCATCCTCCGCATAGCAGCCTTCAGATTCAGCAGCTTTCAACATTTTATGCAACTTGTAAGAGCCACGGAATATTTTTGTAAATACAGTTTAATTCTCAGGGTTTTTTTTAGTTTTCTGACTCATAGTCCTTTTCTTCAGAAACAGAAAATGATTCATATACCCAAGCACTTAACTCACTTTAAATTTGTAAATGGCACTTCATGCATGCTTAACGAGGGTATTCCAAACCACTAAAACCATAATTTGCTTATGCTACGTAATAAGGCTCGAAGCCTGCAAAGACTTATGTAAATACTGCAGTTCATTGTAGGTTTCTGCAGATGGTGACTTACAGCCACAACCTCCACTGGCGTGGGCTCGATGCATCTTTATCTCCGTGGCCCTCATAAACTCTGACACAGCACCTGGGAAGAAAGAACGAGAAAGAAAAATGAAATTGGTGCTATAAATCTGATGCAGAAAATAATGCAGAAGAAGCTCTTTTATTGCTTTCACAGGAGTAAGAGAGTTGAATATTAAAGTGCATTAGAAAAAGGAGATGGAAAGAGAAGATGAAAAACATTTTTTTTTCTTTCAGTCTGATCCAGAATTTCTAAAATTAAACTCTCAGTGTCTTATTATTTTTATTGGAAGATATGAGGGAAAAATCCCCCTATGCTGGATAATTCAATGCCCAGCTAGATTTATTTAGACTCAAGAAGTGCAGTACTGCCTTTTTTAAATGCTATTTCACTCAGGCAGTGCACATAAATTATGATTTCCTTTTTAAAATGGAATCAAATAATATATGAAGCTGACTAATCTCTTAATCCAGACTTTTCTCCCAGATCTTCCAAGAGACACTTCAGATTACTCAATTTCTAAAAAAAAAAAAAAAAAAATCTGCATCTTTTTGTTTGTCTGTCTACCAGGCGGAAGTCTAAAAGCAGTGAAGTATTCCATTTTGAAATTTGGTAAATCGTAAATGCATTTGGGGGGCATGGCTTATGCTGTGGGAATCAAATTTCTGAAAAGGTCAAAAGCATTTTTTTAGGTACATTAAAGGAACATTGTTGGGAGTCATCTGTTCATTTTCAGGTATTTTATTGCTTCATCTTGTATTCACTTTGTTGTTGTGAAAAGGGGGTTTTAGTTACAATCTTCCCACTCTTCATTGCATAAAAAGGCAAAATTCTCTGCTTCTTCCTTCCCTCTGTCTCCAAGGGGGGGAAAAAAAAAAGATGAAGAGTTAACAAGCATCTGTTCTGGGAGTAATTTATAGCTCTCTAATGTCAATGAAAGAGTACAAATGAAACAGTACTGTTACATAGGTGCTGAGGATATATCCTGGGATGCCAGAACAAGGTCTGTGATGCCTCTTGAGGGGGAACGGTGAGCTCATGAAAAATGTGCTGAACAGGCAGGGAGCATTTCGGGGATGATGGTCTCTGTGATGCTCTTCCATGTCAGTTGGCACAAAAAAAGAGCTGCCATTAGCCTTGTAATGTCTGGTCTGTGGGCATTTGCTTGCTGGCTCCTCCCTCTGCACAGCACGGCCTTCGTTCCCCTGAAAGCTCACATTTGGATTTGCTGTCTTTGTCGGGAGCTGACAGTGCAATTCTTTGCAACAATTACCAAGCGTGTATTTAGGGGCTACGTTGCATCTAGGCAGAAATCTTTCAATATCAAAAATATGTCTTACTTAGCAATTTACATAAGCTACTAGATTTGCTTCTAGGTTACTTTTGTCTTCAGAGCTGACCACAAAGAAGGAAAAAATGTTTCAGTTGGCCCTCAGTTTTTCCATAATTGGGAAGAAGACCTTGAGTCAGCAGTGTGCAGTTTTGTATGAAGCACGGACCAAATGCAAGAGACCAAGTTTGGGCTTTTGCCTCCTTGAGAGTATTTTGAGAGAGAATGCTTGAAGCACGGCCTGGTTGGGTGCCCCGGAGGGGAACCTGGAAAGCCCATGGTCACAGCCTGGAAAAGGCACATTTACATCATGCAAACAGGTTTCTCATTAGCAAACCAAAAAATAACCTTGTCTGAGAGTTATATTCAATGGCTTTTTGCCTCTCAAAGACAACTCTGTCATGAAAAGCATTTAATTGGCAAGGAAAAAAAGTGCAATTTTGACTCAGTCATTGAGTTTGGGCCAGAGATGCACGGTCAGCTGAGTTTGGCATGTGTTTGTGCTTCCACTGGTCATGGAGAAGGGGAAGTCATTTCCAGTGCTGCCTTCCTAAGCCACTAGATCCTGCACTCTGCTCTGCCAGC
The DNA here is from genome assembly GCF_047663525.1 of Anas platyrhynchos. Lineage (NCBI taxonomy): Eukaryota > Metazoa > Chordata > Aves > Anseriformes > Anatidae > Anas > Anas platyrhynchos. The sequence continues at coordinate 108,157,300 of NC_092587.1, read as the reverse complement.
ATGAGCATTTCTGGGAAAGCCCGGAGGGTGCCGTGTCCAGGAATCAGGTCCCTTCAGCTCTTAGTAGCTGAAGAAAGTCACCCTGGTGCCTATCTTCCTCCACCCCATTACCCAAATGAAACACAGGACAGCACTGCTTCGTCTGTTGTTGTTTTTTTTTCAGAAAGTTAGAAATGGTGGTGTGGTTGTCAGTTTAACAGGCAGAGGGTTTTTTTTTTCCAACAACCAGTTTATTCTCTTTCATTAGTTTCTGTTCAGCTAAAAGAAATGTGGTAGCAGAGGATGGTTAGCTCAGAGCTCTGCCAGCAACTCCAGCTTGTGCCGCAGTGCTCAGGGCTAGCGGCTGGATTGCACACGCAGGGCTGCTGAGAAAGAGAAAGCCTTGTGTGGAGAAAATTAAATAAGGTAGGGGCCAGCCTTCACCGTGCACAATTTTGCAAGTGAAGTTGATCAGAATGGAAAGAGTGGTGTGAAACTATGGAGACAACATTGAGGCCAACAGCAAGAAAATGAAGTGAGTTCGCAGAAGACATCCTGGACTGTGACAGAGCTCTCTTCTGGTTTCCATATCAAGCGTTTCCTTCTCTGTTTAGGCAATTGCCATGAAAATCATGGGAAACTGCTCTTTTTAATAGTAGCCATTTGAGTTCCTTGTCTTTTAAAATTCATGAATTTGTGGGTCACCTCCATCCTGCCTTGGTGGTCCTCTTCCTCATGGAGCAAGAGTTTAGAGCCCTGCCTTTTGGCCCATTCCTGTAGTGCCTGCTCACTTCTTTCACCAGCCAAGTAACAGCTCCATGCGGGATGTTCCTTGGCAGATTGAAATCCCATCAGAGGCTGGCTTTGGGGTTTGTTACAGCCTCAAAGCAGGGAGTAAGCATGCTAAGAAGTGCCGAGCTCTCAACCCTTCTGGCAACTGGGTAAAAACAATCTGTAAAACCAGGCAGGTCTGACTTCAATCACTCTGAGATTTCAGGATCCCACAGGCAAGAGGTCCAGAAGTCAGCACAGTAAGTTGGGCTCTTAGAGCAAGAGCTTCCCAGGAGGGGAGCTGCAGGATTCTCCTGCGCTGAGCTCACGGAGTGTGCAAAGTCATTGTTTGCAGAAGCTGGTATAAATAAAATTGGTGTCAGAAAGAGTATGTTAAGAATTACCAGTAAGATAATATTCCTGGGATTCTCTGAAGTGTTTACACCCAGTAAACAGGTTGGTGCCAAAAGTGAGTTATTACTGGGGCTACTAGCCTTGTGATCTTCGTGGAAACCCACCACGTCATCTCAACAGCATGCACTTTGTCTCTCAGAGGGCTGCGAGCTGGGCAGCAATTTCAGCCTCTCCTGTTGTTGTTGATTCAGAAAGTGTTTTAAATGGCAGGCTCTGCCAGCAATGCAAGCTGCAGGCATAAAGAGAATAAAAAAATGCCTAAAATAAGGAAAGTCTACATTAGGTGCAGTTGTGCCACAATTTTCTATTTCAGACAACACCGGCTTGGGCCTTGGATTCATAAACACAATGAGGAGCCTTTTGAAAAGTGGAAATTGCATTATGGCTTCTGTTTCCTTTCCAGAGAAGCATGTGAAGCACATTACAGAGCAAGGGAAGGTCACAACTTCAGGGAACAGGACAGGATGTCTGAGCAGGGAAAGGTGGAGCAAGAGGAGCTGCTGGAAAGCGAGGGCAGAGAAGCAGCAAGAGAGCATGAGGGTGGAAAATGGTAACTGGAAACTTTGGCAGCATCTTAATCAGAATTTGTTTGGATATAACGTCGAAAAGAAAAGCATTTTCTCCCCACCCCCAGTTACTTCTGTATTTCTGATTATTATTTTTTTTTAAGTCTCTTGTTTTAATTTAAACACACGTTGATTTTTATTATTTTCACATTCTGGCAATGTTCTGAAATTTTTGAACTGCCAGACAGGCTCAGAGTTTCAAAACCAGCCTTTGCATATGTGCACAAATCAGTCTGATGAACATGCTGGGCAGGCCGAGACTGAGCAAAATGTATTTGCTTAACCATGATCAGTTAATAACACCACTGTGTCTTAAGTGTTGTGCTTGTTAAATTGCGGCGTGCACTTCCCAGCTCCATTTCATGCATCATTCCCTCTGTCCATAAAATTGTTTCTGAGACAGCCTTGCTCCTGGCACTGACTCTTTAAGCAGGGTGCAAGCGATTTGATCCCTGCCTTCGCCTGCTTTGTACAGGGCAGCAGGAGGATGTCAGGCCCGTGGTACGCAGGCAGAGGAGTCTATGGTTTAGCATAAAGGAAAGAAGCATAAGACATCTACATATTTCTCAAAGGGCAAATTGTCCAAAGAGCCTCTCCAAGGCTAGCCCAAAACAGAACAATCTGTAATTACTTGTCCTTTTGTTTTGCACTTTGTATGATTTTCTCTCTGGTTTTGCAAGCATGCCGCAGTTACACTTCAGTGGCGCAGCAGCTTTTTAACAAGCTGTAGTAGGTACCCTATTGCTCATGCACTGGTAGTACTAAAAGACAGAAAGTACCAGCCTTTAACCCTTTGCAAGGTTATGCAGCTTAACAGTACGGAGTAGTCTTAGATGGTGACCTGCCACAGGTAGGTGGGAGGAGGGAGGTCAGGAACTGGGATGATTACTCACTCTCTACCTCTCCATTGTACACCGGGATTACTCAGAATATTTTGCTGCTTGAGTTAATAATGTCGTGAATATAGCAAGGCAGAGAGAGAAGGGCACAGAGGAAACAATTTGAAGGAATTAAATATTAACAGCACACCTTAGATCCAACTGAACGGGAACAAAAGAAGGGAATAGCGTCCAAGTACAGTTTGTACTTAGTTGTAATAGGCAGACAGGTTTTGTTTACGGAAGCAGACAATCATTGCCTTCCTCTGTGCTATAAAACATGCCTTAAAATGAAGTACTAGTAGGAATTTTGTCTAAGTAGTGCCTGCAAAGTACAGCCTCAAAGGCAAACCTGGTCCATTTGAGTTGCTACTCCATAAACTAATTATTTAATTTAAAACAGGAGGCAGCAGACAGCAGACTATTGCACTGATTCCTGAGTTAGATGATTTTGCAGTCCACCTTACACTGTTTTCTTCATTTCACGGCTGTAAAAATGTGGCTGCAGGCTCAGCCATGGGGTACCTGGGCTGCAGATATAATCAACCATTGCTCCATCAGTTTTAGCAGTGGCGCTTTCAAGGTGCCCCAGCCATAAAGCCAAACTGCCCCGAACAGCACAGCCTCTGGGACAGGCGCTCACTACGTGGTTTTGCCCTTATTAGAACAGAGGGGCAGCTGCAAAGAGGGGGAAAGCCTCCAGAGCAGGTCTGCATGCTCAGTGCGCTCAGGAGAAGTGCATTTCTGCTGCCAGTCTGACTAAACCAAGGTTTGCTAACCAAATTAAATAAACAGCCCAACACCCCCTGCCTGCAAGGAACATCGGGTCTGATTAAGAGTCCAAAGAGTACATTTTTCAAAACGTCCATGGTTGGGTCAGAAGATCAAAGATTATTGATTTCTTCTTATTTTATTTTATCTCAAAGAATGATTTTTAAAAAATCCTTTATCAGCCTCTTTTTGAATGCCCAAAAGATGGAAGAAATTAAAGGGTATTTATTAGTATTAGCAGTAGTATTCCAAAATGTATTACATGCATTATTATTCATATTATTCTGGAGATGCAGTGCCAGCAAATCACAGATACAGAGAATTGGCAAGAAATTAATTGGAGGACTAAAAAAGTACTGGAAATTAGGAGAGATGATGAGATAGAAGAGATCAGCTGACCAAAGTGAAGACTGAAAATGGCACGTCATTCTTGCAGTAAAAGGGTAATGAAATACAGCGAAGGCAGAGTGAGAATACTGATCTTCACATGCTTCTAACCAACTTCTTGCCATACTCGGTCACATTTCTGTAAGATTGCTGACATAAGCTATTACAGAATGAAAGGACCTTTATGACAGTGTAAATGAATCTCTGGTGTAGAGCGCTACTACTTCTGCAATGATGGCTTCTAAATTGATAGGATATTACAGAGAGAGCTGGGCTTTTGAAAATCTGGTGGCTTAAGTTCTCCTGTGCTCGCTTTAGTCTCTGTCATCCAGTAGAGGACACATGTCCAGGCACCATGGCAGGAAACCCAGGGCCTGTAAGCATTATCTAATACATATTGGGAAAAACAGTCCCAAGTCCCACATGAAATGATGGGCTCTGAGCTGATGTTGCCTCTCAGAAATGAGACTGGGAATTATGATGAATAATTCCACAAAATCTCAGCTCCCAACTGTTTAACAGCCAAAAAAAAAAAAAAAAAGATCGAATACCATGGATTATTTTAGGAAAAAAAAAATAGAGAAGAGACAGCAAACATTATTATGCTTCTGTGTAGCACCAGCATCAGCTGCATCCTGAATGCTGTATGCAGCACTCAAAAACCAACAAAGTAGGATGAGAATAAGTACAAGGACAGGTGACCAGAGCGATTAAAGGTATAAAGCAGTTCCTGTACACAAATCAACCAAGTAGGACAAGGATCCTGTAGGATGGGAGGGAGCAGACTGCCAGGCGTGATGCTAAAAAGGTCTGTAAAATCATGGGCAGTGCAGACAGGGAAGCTGGTGACAGAAGAGCTGAGAGCTAGGAGGCTTGGGGAAACTGCCTGTTCGGTGCAGAATAGAGCAGAGGAGGTGGTTCTTCAGGTGTGTAATTAAGCTGGGGAGCTCCTTGCCACATGAGGCTATGGATGCTAAAATTTGCATGAGGGCAGAGAGAGGCTGGGCAGGTTTGCAGAGAAGTGCACTGAGTGATACAGTTAAAAAACAAACAGACCTGCCTGGGTCAGAGTTGCTGCGCTGCAAAGCATTGGAGGGAGCAAGGAGAGAAATGCACATTTTCTTCCGTGACTTGCCACGCAGCATCCGTTGGGCATGGTGACACGGGGAGTTTGGGGATGTGCACCTTCCTGGGCATCCCCAGGTGGGAGCAAGAGGTATAGGGGGGAGTCAAGGGAGGGGCTGTTTTGGTGCTGGTGGGATTAAGGCATGTTGTATTATGGTCTGTGGGCTTTCTGGAAAAGCTGATTGAAAGTTTTTTCTTCTTTTTGTACTAATAAACGAGGCTTCCAGGCAAAGTTTTGTGCTCTGGGCAATGCTACTCGTAAAGTTAGAGTAGAACCAAAGAAGGAGAAACTGCAGCAGTAGAAGGATGCCAGTGGACGAGGAAGTCTCTGCCATATCACACTGCAGGCTGTGGAGACTTGGCTCCCAAACTTTGGCAATACATTTAAAAATCAATGCCTATTCAGTAATCATTCTTCCTTTTGGAAACAATAACCTAGTGAGTTGTAAAGTTTTTAGGCCTCCAAGATCCACTGGCCCCAAAGCGGAGATGACCACAGAGACAGTATTAACCTATCTCTGCAAGTTTGGCATTCACTTTGCCTGCCTAAATCCCAACCTTCTGGCTTTCTAAAGGGGAAAATGGTGCTAAATGAACTTGACTCCCACTCGTTAAGACCTGAAGGAACAGGGCTGCTTTTCAGTCCCCCTCCTGTTCTCTGGTCACCTCAGCCCTAGCACTGGCAGGTTGGAGCAGCAGCTGCTGATCACCAAATCACAGTACAGCTGAGGTTGGAAGGGACCTCTGGAGGTCAGCTGGTCCAACCCCCTGCTCCAGCAGGGTAAATGATGCCTCTGACACCTGAGTGAAACACCCAGCTGGCCGGTTCCACCAAGCTACAGAGTGCCTGACGCCGAGCACCTCGTCCATGCCAACTGCTCAGGCAGTGAGAGCCCTGCCCAGCTGACCCCTGCACGAGGCACTGCCTGGCCGGCAGTGTAAATCAGATTTATATTCTTTCCAGTGGGATATTGCTGAAGACACCTCCAAAGCTGCTTCTCTATCTGATTTTTACCCTGGCAATTCCTCGTGACATTACCACCAATTTAAAATTATTTTTCCCCTCTCTCTTTACTTTCCTGTGCATTGTTTTTCTCTGGTGCTTGTTCTCATATGTCTGTTGCTCCTGTAAATGACTTTGCATAATGTTTCGCTTTAAATTGTTCCGTTTCAGAGTTTTCCCTCTGTTTCAAACTTCCCAGTTGCTATGTGACTCTGCTGTGTGGTTTGTAGGTCTCCTTTTGCGCTACAGTGTCCTTTATCTCTTAGGCAGCTTCCCTTGAAAAGCTCTGCGGTGGAGATAGAATGAAAAATATCATCTGTATCCCCCTGTGTCACTACATAGAAGTCTAAAATATCTGTGAGACAAAGAGACACAAAGCAAGCATTTTTAAATATAAAATAAGGGATATGTATTTGTAGGACATTTATTTTCAAAAATTCCCTAATAGCATGAAGAGAAACCCAGACACTCCATTAAAAAATGCATACTTTATTTTTTTCTTCACACAGTCTAGTCATGCCATGGGCTTTCCACAAAAAGCACAAGTCTTTGTTTTTGTGTTATATCCTCAAGACCGCTACTACATGCCTGTGATGGTGCCGGGACACTCAGACTGATGCAGGACAGCAGAGTGCCCGTAGCTTTACGGGAGCCACTGCGGGTGCAGCAGGTTCCTGCATCAGGACGTGTGCCAGGGAGTGTCCCCATAAGCATCACCCCACATCCTCCCAGCCAGCTCCTTTTGAAGTGAAATACTCTGTCCCTAGTAGCAGCTCCACGTGTGTGACTCTGGCTCTGATCTGAAGCCCACAAAGGCCAGTGAATGCCTCTCTGCTGATGCTCAGGCAGGCTGCAGCCGGATTTAAAAAGTGACCTACATCTTCTGCTCCACACCTCAGGCTCTCTTTGCGTAACTACCCATAGGTGGTCTAAATTTACCAATGCAGTCTGGAAAGAAGGATCCATGAGCAGCAGTAGGTCTAGCTATTTAAACCACTTTCTGTCCTGATTTCTGAACCAAGGCAGGACTTGCACTTAGCCACGACAGAGCTGAGCTGGTGGATATTTTCTTTGGTGACTGTTTTTGTTCCTAGTTCATGGCTATGCCAGCAGGAGCTATGGTGGATACAAGCAAAAGAATGTGCTATCTGATGGGGGCTAAAACACAACTAAAGCTAAAACACAACTGTAAGCTAAAACACAACTCCTCATTTTGCTTACTGAACCTGGCAGAAGGTGTGTTTAGACAGAGAGGCCTTTTCAAACTTGGAAGTTTTGCCAGTGGATTTCAGGCACATGTAAATACTAGACAAATCTAGCTCTTTATGAATTTCAGATGCGGCAGATGCCGATGGGCTTTCCGCAGCTGTCTTGCCCTGCCAGTGTTTCCCTGCAGAGGCAGGATGGTGCCCGTCAGCCAGCACCATCCAAAGGTCACTAGGAGAAACTGCAGGACTGCAAGTAAGGCCTCAGATCTCACTTCTGTCACCCAAAGCAAGCTGACAAGTGTACAAGCATCTGCATAGTATCTCAGGAACGGTGGAAACTCCTCTTGAAGACAACATCAGACATTTTGTCATTTTTTTTCCTTTCTTTATGAACACTCTTCCTATGAAGAGTATCATTGAATCTGCATCTGAGCAGAGAGACACTGCTTTGGATCAATAGCTGTTCATGCAGGAGGGGAAAGTGGGCTTTGGATGCAAGCTGTCTGGTGGGCACTGGTGCATGAAGAATGCTTTCCATGTTGCTAGTTCAACCCATCGCTTGGGGCAGATAACCAAATGGCACCCAGCTGAACGCCTGCGGAACAAACAGGGCACCTTTGCCTTTGGAGACAGCTGAGTCAAACTCTATTTAAAATGGGCTTCATCAATATTGAAGTTTTAATTTAGGTCTTGGAAAGTAATTATACTATGTATTAGCTATATGTGTGTGCAATATTGGGCATTACCCACGTCTGTCAGCCTTTAGGATGGAAGTCACATTTCCTCAGCTTGCTGCCGATTATGAGCAAGGGAAATTATTGTAGTTTCTGGGATTTAAGGAGATTTGCCTGGCAGATCCTACCTGGGTTGCAAGCGCTGTGCAGCAGTGAACCATGCACAAAGAAGAAATGCAGCCCAGGTCCTGAGGCCAGCCGTGGCTGCTTCTGTTTCTTCCACCTGGGAGTGGGTGGAAGAAATGTGGGTGTAAGAGCATTCTCTGTGACCATAGCACAGCACTCTCAGGGAAGGTCATGTTGAAGCAGAGGCAGGGGAGGTGTTTTTTAAGTCATTCATACAGGCTAATACCAAAGCACTTGATCACAGCAGTGCTCCAAAATGACTTCTGAGCTACTGGTTTTGTGGCCAAGTGCTTGCTGCCATGAGTTAGCATTTCATAAATTCAACCTTCATGTATTCTGCAAAATATTAGCAGGTTTACTCTCCCTGCACACCCTTCATTCATTGCTACACAGCAGCAGAGAGCAATTTAGCTCCCTGGCAGTGTATTTTACTAAGACAGCAAATTGTCTGTGTTTACTTATGCTATACAATTCAGTATTACTGCAAATGTTGGCCAGATTCCTGCAAAGTTAGTACCTACAAACAAACTCTTAAATTCATATTTAGGTCCCTAAATAAAAGGTCTGTTTTTTCAAATACTGAGTCTGCTCTGACTCCTGTTGACTTTTTGGAAGCCAGTAAATGGCTTCCAAAGAGGAAGAAGAGGTGCATGAAGTAAGAATATTTCTGGCAAGTCACTGGGTTTGTTATATAAAAGGGCAGGCTATAAATACTGTCGTTCATATAACCTTTCATTCCCATGCCTGCCAACAATCCCAAGTGAACTGCAGGGTCCATCAGAAAGGCCAATTTTGCCCTTGGTATTATTGGGAGTTTTTAGTGAGGTTTTTCTCCTGTGTGCCAGCACAACGAGGCTTCCTGTCCTTTCTCTGTATGATTTCAAGGAAAGACTGATTCATTACTTCAGGGGCTGAGCTGAATTCCAGCCCCTGGACCATTTTAAAAGAAATCATTTAAGCCTCAAATCCTTGCACTGGTTGCAGCAGCAGATGTGTGAAAGGATAGTCATTGCTTTGCCTCTTGCTGCTCATCCTCAAGAAGAGCAGGCTCTCCTTAATCTGTGGGCCGAGAAGCAGAGCAGGAGGACTTTTTGACCCAAGATAAAACAATGACACAAACATTCCTGTGGAAGCAGGCTGCACTTCTGGACGCTTCTGGAATATATTAATGGGGATAGCTTACACTGCCTTTAAAAAGAAAATCATGCCAATGCCTTCAGGAGAAAAAAAGGTCTTGTGTGATGAGGAGAAAGGGAGGAAGTTATTCTGGCAATATTTAGAAGTGTTTAAATGCAGAAGGACCTGGAATGGGAGGATTTCACATACAGTAAATCAGGAGAGTGATCTGGCATAATTGCAAAGGTGACTTTGAAACAGTTTGTGTTTCAGTCTCTGAGATCTTTCATTTCTTTTATTCTAATGGGTCAAAATTTGCAGCATTTTCAATAGCCAATATGCACTTTTTCTGCTCAAATGAGGCCACTCCTGAGGAAAGAATTTATTATTTTTGTAAACATTATTCAGCTACGACTGACTGCATATTTCCATTCCCCTTGCAGAGGCACAGCAATAGCTGGGATCGTTTTTGGCATCGTCTTTATAATGGGAGTGATCGCCGGGATTGCCATCTGCATCTGCATGTGCATGAAGAACAACCGTGGGACTCGAGTCGGGGTCATCCGCACAACGCACATCAACGCCATCAGCACCTACCCAGGTGAGGGGGCAGAGCAGGGCCGGCAGGAGCGCTGGCAGTCTGGGTGGAGCCATGGCTCTGGACAGCCCCAGCCCCACAGCAAGTGTGGGTGCGAGCACAGGAGGCTCTCCTGGGCCTGCAGGGGAGAGGCAGGACCACGACTCCCTGCTGACAATCGCAAGACAGCCTGGCCTGCACAGGGCTCATTAGTGCAGCTCTCCACCCAGGCTCATTTATTCCGCTCCTCCGTGGGCTAATGAGGCCTGGCCGGGTGCCAGATCCTCAGCACAGCTGCACGGCGGGCAGTGCCTGCAGCAGCACGTCCAGGCCTCGCTGCGCTGTGCCGAACTGGCTCTCTCCACGTGCCAGAGGCTCTCCGGTGACAGATCGGTTGGTTTTCCTTTGTGCTCTGGTTCTTGTAGTTGCACTGGGTCACGTACACTCAGCTCCCTTTCATCACCCAGCACCATGGGGGCCCGGCATGCCATATGCCAAGATGGCCATATGCCATTTTGCCATAATGGTTTATCAGGTACAGGGCAGCACCAGGGGAGGCACCGAGCCAGGGCCCTGGGGCACCCCAAAAAGCAGTAGGGACCCCTTACAGTTCTGCTGTAGTGTAGCTGTGCCCATGGTGACCGGGAGCTGATACGTCTGGTGGTACCCAGACAATCCAGCTGAGGCGATCGGCTCCGGGTCAGACGCGTTCTGCAGCGGAGCAGGGGATCAGACAGGCAGGGATGATTTTTCTTGCATCGAGGCCACTCGAGGGAGCCGCCAGGACCTGGCAGCCCTCACGAGGGAGGCGAACAAGGCGGGAACGAGCCGTAGCGGAGCCAGCAGTGCCCCCTCCCCGGCCGTTCATAAACTGCTCCTAGGGAGCGAGGTGACCCAGACCGACTGCCCGCTCAACACTGCAGCAGTTCAAGTTCAGGTCTCCGGGTGCAGGGAGTGCCTGAGCCTGCTGCTACCACCTGTGGGGGGCAGAGAGACTGCGTGCGTGAGGTGCGAGCGGGTGGATGACCTGGTCCACCTGGTGGCAGGACTCAAGTAGGAGGTGGAGAGGTTGAGGGATATCAGGGAGTGTGAGCGAAAGATAGACTGGTGGAGCGACTCCCTGCGTGGCCTGAAGGACAGGCACTGGGATGAGACACCCCAAATGGGGGTGGACCCCCTGCCCTGTTGCTCTCGGGCAGAAGGAAGGGACCTAGGAGTTGAGGAGGAATGGAGACTGGTCCCTGCTCAACATCGCAGGCGATGCCCTCCCCACTGGCCCCACCTTCCCAGGTGCCCTTACGCAACAGGTTTGAGGCCCTGGAGATTGAGAGACCGGTAGCTGAGGACGAGGTAGAAAGTCTGCCCAGGAGAATGCCTGGGGCGAGGAAGTCAACTCCACACCTCAGGACTGCCTCCACCAGGACAGAAAGAAGGGTGATGGTTGTGGCCGACTCCCTTGTCAGGGGAACAGAGGGCCCTATTTGTCGGCCTGACCCTACCCGTAGGGAAGTCTGCTGCCTCCCTGGGGCCAGGGTCAGGGACATTGCCAGAGAGCTTCCCAACCTGGTTCGCCCCTCTGACTCTTTTAATAGTCCAGGCTGGCAGTGATGACATTGATGAGAGAAGCCTGAAGACCATCAAACGGGCCTTTAGGGGACTGGGACGGTTAGTGGATGGAGCGGGAGTACAGGTGGTGTTTTCATCCATCCCTACGGTGGCAGGGAGGGGTACAGAGAGGACACGGAAAGCCTACCTGATAAACACGTGGCTCAGAGGCTGGTGCCAACACAGAAAATTTGTTTTTTTGACCATGGGGCGCTTTACTCGGCACCCGGCCAGATGGCTGCGGACGGGTCCCTATCTCTAAGGGGAAAACGGATCCTGGGCCAGGAGCTGGCGGGGCTCATTGAGAGGGCTTTCAACTAGGTGAGAAGGGGGGATAGGGCTGAAACAAGGCTTGTTAGAGCTGTGCCAGGGAGAACAATGGCAAGGCTGGGAGAGAAGGCAATGGCCCGGCTGAAGTGCATCTACACTAATGCACGCAGCATGGGCAACAAACAGGAGGAGCTGGAAGCCATTGTGTGGCAGGCAGGGTACGGCTTGGTTGCCATCATGGAGATGTGGTGGGACCACTCTCATGACTGGAGTGCTGCAATAACTGGCTATAGGCTCTTCAGAAGGGACAGGCAGCACAGAAGGGGTGGTGGTGTGGCTCTCTGTATGAGAGAGAGTTTTGATGTCGTGGAACTTGAGGCTGGGAATGATAAGGTTGAGTCCCTGTGGGTTAGGGTCAGCGGGAAGGCCAACAAGGGAAGCATCCTGGTGGGGGATGCTATAGACCGCTGAACCAGGATGAGGAGGCTGATGAGGAGTTCTACAGGCAGCTGACAAAAATTGCGAAATCGTCAGGAACAAGTCCTATGAGGAGCAGCTGAGGGAGCTGGGCTTGTTCAGCCTGGAGAAAAGGAGGCTCAGGGGCAACCTTATTGCTCTTTATGAGTACATTAAAGGAGGCTGTAGTGAGGTGGGGGTTGGTCTGTTCTCCCACATGCCTGGTGACAGGATGAGGGGGAATGGGCTAAAGTTGCGCCGGGGAGGTTTAGGTTGGATATTAGGAAGAACTTCTTTACCAAAAGTGTTGTTAGGCACTGGAATGGGCTGCCCAGGGAGGTGGTGGAGTCACCATCCCTGGAGGTCTTTAAAAGACATTTAGGTGTAGAGCTTAGGGATATGGTTTAGTGGAGGACTTGTTAGTGTTAGGTCAGAGGTTGGACTCAATGATCTTGAGGTCTCTTCCAACTGCGAAATTCTGTGATTCTGTGTGCTTCTGTGATACCTGAGCTAACTCCATGCAGGTCTGTCAGCTTGCTACGCACTAGGAGTGGGGTACAGGAACACCAAAGGTGAGTCTGCACCAAGCTGCAGGGGTTGTTTTTCTGGGGTCCCCACCTTATCAAAATGGCCACATTGTTGAAGAACAAAGCTGGCCCCTGGAAGTAGCATTAACAGTGTTTATGCATTTCAGCTGTGTCTCTGCTTTGGTGATGTGATTAATTACACATCCAGGAGCAACTGCCTAGGGATAACTGCGAGTTCAGTGTCATAAAGGGCAATGGCGTTTCACAGAACATGTCCCCCCATCCCACTCATGGAGATCTCCTGCCTTTATATTCCCTCCTATTTTTAAAAGGTTGCCACAAACCCCAGGTGCATTAAGTATACTCACAGGCAAGCCATGCAGTATTTGTCTCCCTTCATCACATTCACTGCTCTTAGTGTCTGTTCTCTCCCTCATCCTCTGACTTTCCAGTTAAACTAAACCCAGCTATAATCATCCTTATCATGGCGACATTGTTTTGCATAGAGAGATGAGTAATGAAAGAAAACTGCAGTACTCTCAGCCATGAATTGCTGAAGAGCTACTTCGGAATCTAACAGTGACTGCAAGCTGTAAAAACAACAGCAAAATGAAGTCCCTGGGGCTGTAGCTTCCCCAAGTTTGCTCCTGCTATGACTCACCCCCTCTCTCTCCACCTCCAGGCAGTTTGACTGCACGCTCCCTGTTCCTGGTCCAAATATTTGTTCGTGCAGTTCTTTCTCTTAGCAGCAGCACCTTTTGGAGGACGGGACAAGCCCTGAAATGGCCTCTGTGTTCCCCATTGTCATGAACACTTCTGGAGTGATGACTGACCTGGCCTTGGCTCTAAGATTTGTCTCCCTTGCCACTGCCAGTTTTGGAGAGGAACAGCAAGTGAGGAGGTGCCTTTCCTTTGGCCTCAGCCACCGTGGCAGCCAGGTTTTCAGAGAGCAGGGAGTGCTTTTCCTTCCACACTGGGACTTGAGTCTCTTCCCTCCATCACAAACATCCCAGGTTTCTGTTTCCTCTCTGTTAAAGTGCTGTTTTGATGCCAGTCTGCTTGAGATACCTAGGCAAGGAATAGAAAGGCCTCCACGGTGACATGAATTGAGAAGGGGCAGACTCAAGCTTAAAATTTGTGGACTACTGTAATGGGGTTTTGATATGGGGTCTTCTGTTCCTACCATACATACAATTCTGCAACATTTACTGTCTTTATGATCACTGAATTAGTCTTTCTCTAAGGTTAGCAGAAGTAATTGAAGAAAAGCTTTTCAGCTGCCTCTTAATATATTTATTTATTTATTTTTCCTAAATGCCTGACTTTGTTTACAGACACAGGGCTCTACTCAAGTGTCTCCTTTGGGGAGAACAAGATGAAAGCTCTGTTACTCCTCAGCCTGAGAACTGGGAATATCCTGGAAAAATGTCCAGCATTTGCCCTAGCAGGTGTGACACTGCTGTGCTGCAAGGAGCTTTCCACTGTGTTTGGCATAGTGTGGCATGGCATGGCACACACCTCCTGGGGACCCAGAGAGTATTCCAATTGTCTGTAGGGATCAGCGAAGGCTACACCGTCATTTTGAGACAGCATAAGTCTATGTTGCTGGTGAAGGGGGTGAAAGGGAATAGATCTGATGAAAACCCAACCTCCCTCCTCTGAAAAAGTGTAGCTCTCTGCCACACTACCCTGGTATTTTTTGCCATATGGCCACTCAAGCCCTGTTAGCAGGACAACATGTCTGTGGCATGTCTGTGGGCATAGAGACAGCAGTGAAAGAAAGGGCAGTAAGCAAAGACTGGCATTGACATAAAGTGACTTATAACAACAGTCTGAAAACAAAACAAAACAAAACAAAAAAACACAGGTGTGTTCTCAGGAGACTTTACATCTGTTCTATGGAAATCTTAATGCCAACAAGAAAATACTTAGGTGCCTGCATATGAAAAAGATTAATTTTTAACTCTTTCTTCCTTCTCCCTTTTTAGTGGCTCCACCACCGTACAGCTATGAATATGAAATGGAATACCCCGTTGATCTACCTCCACCATATACTCCCACTCCACAGACTTCAATACAGTATCCTCCACCCCCTCCTTACCCTGGATATTCAGGGAAATAATTACATGGCTTCACCTGGATATTAACTGCCTGTTGAAACAGCCAGCACCATTGGAACAAATATTTTTGGCTCAGGGACAAGGAGAATGGGGTCTGCATCAACACATCTGGTCAGAGGTTGAAATAACGAAGGAGGGTTGATGTGGCTCAGGGCAAAGAAAAATACTGTCCACTCTGGACCATCACATTTCATGGTTAAACAGTGTGTGACCAAAGTTCCTCTAAGTCAGTGCCTGATGAGTAGCCCTTAATACCAGTGTTTAGCCTCAGCTGCAGCCTGTTAGAGCACACGGGAGCCATGGTCTTCCCATTTAGGAACATGCAAATGTTGCAAATGGTTCAACAAGGTCTGTTTCAAATGCACAAGAGGCAGCTGCTGGGGCTTATTCTGGGAGAAAATTCCAACTGCGGTCTTCAAACATGTGATACACCTTTCTGTGAGACAAGGGGAATAAGGAAGAACAAGGAAGACTGAAGCTATTTTCAGTTTCTACTTCAGGATGATGATAACTGATGATCAGCTGTGCATATTGACCTGATAGGTGTATTACAAAGAGAAGTGCTGTTGGGAGTTACTCAGTAACCAAAAAATGATGGATGGTATTTTTGGCCAGGTGCAGGCTGTTTTAAGTGCCTACTTTTAAACAAGTTGAGACTAGTTTGTGGCCTAAAATGTAAACATAAAGAGCATTTTTATATGTGAATTACACTAATTTATAGCTGATTAACTTTTACCTGGACTTAAATACTGTGGACATTGGACAATGCCACAATGCCTTTTTTAAGACTAAATGATACTTTGATTTTTTAATAAAATACTAATTCAGGAAAACTCACAAGTGGGAGAAGAAAAACAAATCAATTACTAAAACATCATAGATCTGTGTTTCAATTGGATTGCTTAAAGACCTTTTTTAAATAATAATAAAAAAATTGTACTGTTTTCCAGTAGTAATGAAATTCAGCCTAAGCAAAGAGATGAGAAGAGAGACTGTGAGCATCAGATTACTTTTGAATATTGCCTTGGCCATTCTAAAAGTCTAAGATGCCAAGTAGTATTTTTTGCATTTGTCATGCATATTGTTCAAAATTGTTTAATCTCTGCTATGTAAAGTACAGACCTTCATGATTTAAAATCTTCCATATACTTATTGGCCTAACTGTAATTCAGCAGCAGCTATTTCAGAACAGAGTATCCAGTTACCTAACACATCGTTCATCCTAAAGCATCGTCTTTCAATGACAACACTGGTTTTACATGCAAACCAAAAGGCAATGGTTCTCTTCAGGGATTTAGAAGTGTTGAACTCACTTAATTTGAGTTGGGTAGCTGGGCAGTTGGAGAACTGTGCAGCCAAAATACTGGAAGGTGACAAAATAAGACACCTGGTTCAAGACGGTTCAAGACAGCTGTGGTATCAAGTTCATTTCAGAGGAGAAGCTTCAGGTTACCACTGATTCCTAGAGATCTGAAGGTATTTAAATGTTTTCCAGTATAGCCCTCATCTTTTCTTTTTTTTTTTTCAGAAGTTTCAGCGTGTTAATGAACTCAAAAACAGCTTGCAAAAGGTGGTATCCATATCCCTGTGAAGCCAGATAACAAAATCTCTGATCAACCCCTAAGTGAGATATTTTTGGCATTCAGCCCTGATTCAGGGAAGAACTCAAGCAACCTTTTAGCTCTGAGTACAAAACTTATTCAGAAGCTTTCTTGCATCCAAGACCTCATTGACTGTTCTTGCTTAGATTTTGTAATTGTATTTGTCCTTTCCAAGATGACTAACTTTACCCTTTTGAAAAAACACACTAGAAAGCACAAATGGCCTCAGTCCTTACCATTCTAGGATCAGATCTGTGTTGTGGCCTTTGGCCAAACTCAGCCTTGAATCACCAACCCACTAGCTCTCCAGGCTTTTGTAACCTGGTCAGAGGAAAACCGAGCTGTGTCACTGATTTTGGTTACTGCTGGTTCCTTGGAGCCTTCCCCAAGGAAGGAAAGTTACGTTCTCATTTCTGATTTGCTTTCTGAGATGAAAAATCCTGAACTAGGTTATCTTTACAGTTACTTCTCTGGGCTTTGTCCTGTGACATCTCTGCTGCTAACATGACCTCTCCTAAGAGACGGATGCTCCTCAGTTGCAATCTTCCTGTGAATTATTACCTTCTGAGTTTTGGCACTCCCTTTGCAAACCCATCTGTAGGGGTGCTGGTGTGCCTGCCAAACTTCCCATCTGGGCTGGTGGTCAGTGTGAAGGAAAGGATGAGCATGGTGTTCTGTGTGGGAAGTCCTGCTTCTACATCAATCTACGCTACTACCTCAGCACTTTACCCTTGATTGCATTGGATGATATTTCTGTGCCAAAAACTTACCTGTAAATAATGAGTATTTGTCATTTCCCCCATTTGTGTATTTCATGTCTTTGTATTGAGCATGTGGACACACCGATCAAAAAGTAGTTTGTATTTGATGAATCCGGTCTCCTGAAAAATACAGAGAAAGAAAACTATCCTAAATCTCCCCTGAGAGGAAGAATTTCTTCACCTGTGACATTTGTCAGAACAAGTGACCAAGCAGATCTCTTAAATAAAAAGGCATTTCAGGAAAACAATTAAACATCTTTGGTCATGGAGTCCTCTGTTTTTCAGCTTTGAGACTGCATGTTGCCTCTGATGATATTGCATAAATGTCATGGTGACCTAAGTAACTGGAATGTATACATGACTAATTTCAGGGGAAAATTATGGAAATAGCAATTTGAGAATTTCATGGTGATAGAGAGCTATTTGTTTGATATGAAAACGCTAGTGAGGAGATTGATTTTAGTATGCCACTTAATGTTCTGCAGACCCATATGTATTGGGCCATACCAGACAATTGTTTTACTTCTCAAAGGTCACCACATGTCTTGTCCTTACTAAGAAGATAAAACATACAGGAGCTGCTCTTCCAGGAAATCAGGTAGAAGTAGTGCCAAGTCACCTCTTTTCAAAATCAGGTGAAGATTGCTTCAAAAATAAGGAAATAACCAAAGAGGAGGAGGGAGTTTGAGAAATGTATAGAAGTGAAGAAATAGCACATAAACATAGGCTGCACAAACAAACTGGAGCACTTGCTAACACTGAAGTTGAATCCTGTTGAAAAAGTTGAAGTGTTGTTATACCTTAGGTGTTATTTTCTTTGTGTGGAAACATGTAATTTATTCAGCATCTCAGTATTCAAAGTTCCTGCAGTTCGGATATTGCTGGCCAGTAGTCATTTATTCTGTCTCACATGAATAGCTTGCAGATGAGTGGGTTAGTACAAAGAGTTTTTACTTAGTCATAAAGATTTATTTCGGCACTGCATCATATCACAGAATCACGGAATCAGAGAGTGGCTGAGGTTGGAAGGGACCTCTGGAGATCACCAGGTCCACCCCTCTGCCAGCTCCCTGTGTGCAGCCTGACCACCCAGCTCTGCAGTGGTGGAGTCACACCACACTCCTGCAGGTCCAACACGACAGAGAGACATCCCCATACTCCCACGCTTTGGAGCAGGGCTGTGCACCACCCAGCATGCCTGATCAGCACAGATACTAAAAAAGATCACTACATAGCAGATAATACATTATAAAAACACTTTAGTCCTACCATGAGTAGATCTCTTTTCAATGCAGTGAGGACATCAAGACCCAACAGCTGTCCTCCATGCAGGCAAAATAAGGCAGCATCAATTGTAAGTGATTATTGTAAATACCAAAATTATCTTTTGCTTCTCTTGCTTGGCAGTGGACAGAATAACTAATTTAGTTAATGAATGTAGCATTGCCTTGGGTGATTCAAATACTTGGACTATATGCTACTGACTGGCTTCTGCTCTCAGTTTGCCCTGCCTTTGGCTCATGATTTCTGGGCTGGATTGAGAAGGCAGAGGGAAGGTTATAATATCAGGAGTACAGGATTTGTTCCCATGAGCCTTTCTCCTGGGTTTCATAGTTTAGCATGTTAGAAGATTGCCTGGCTGCGTGAGTGTTATTATGGACTAGAAGTATCAGGAGTTACAAGTACTTCCAAGAGCACATATGCTTGCATATGTTCTGATGCCAGTCCTCTTTTGTGAAAAAAAAAATATATATATATATACATTTATATATATATATATATATATATATATATGTAGCATCTTAGATAATCACATATCGGGGATATTTCAAGCCATGATTCATTTCACAAACTTAGTTTTAATCTGGTATTTTGTTAACTTTTTTTTTTTTTTTTTTTTTTTTCTCGGAATAAGCTACTTCTAAAACAGTTACCTCTCTGACAGTCTACTTTTTCTAGGATATATAACAAACAGCAGGAGAAATGTATTTAAGAGCTAATGTCCCATTTGGGAGACTTTACAAATTAGTTAATAATCAGTTGGAGGAGTTAAAAGGCCAAGGCAAAGCCAAGGGAAGTTAATATGCTAGGCTGCCATTACCTAAATGACACACTCCAATGAAAGGATCGTTAATGCAATTGTAAGCCCTTTTTAATTAATGTAAGGATTTACTTTTTCATTGTTGCTAACTTTGAAAGATGCAGTATCACCGTTGTACAAGACCAGATTTTCAATAGTGCCGCAATGAAAAGATTAGATTGCTCCACAGAACACCCGGATCGATATTAGCAGTGTTCTTGGTACTGTAAAAATACATTCTTTCAATTTAAAGCAAATGTTCTCAAGACCCTTTGTTAAGACACAATGATTTTTTTTTTGATGTAATGGAATAGTTCATAAGGCACTGATGGCTATCTATTTGAATAGTAAATGTTCTGCATTTCTGTATTCATTTTCATCCTGGAAGCTCGCCAAATGCTTTAGTAACTAGCAAAAATATATATATATATTTTAGTCACCTTGGAATAAAACACAACAGGTATTTAACAGCAGACAATAGCAGTATATAACACCTTGAGGCAGAAGTTGCAGTAAAGAATTTGGAGATATTGAATATATTTCTTCAGTTTCACTTAAATGGCATTGCTCAGCAAAACACCTTGAGAAAATAATGACCAGGACCCTTTATCAAAGTGGTTCCAATTGCTACTTTCCAATGGATACATCCAGTCTAGCAGCTGTTTTTATATTACAGCAACTTCTGAGGTCCAAAAAGCTGAACATCAGCCCAAGTGTAAATTATAATACATCTATTGTAAAAACACCTCTCCCACTCTGCAGTGATTTTGGTGTGAAGTCAAACTAGATGAACAAATGGAGGACTAGAGGAAGAAGGGGTGACAGTCCCTCATTTTACAGAGATGGAAAAACAACATGATAGAGACATTTTGCTTTCCTGTGACCTGCGGAGGATGGATTGCTACTGCTGTGGACAGTAGCTATCACTGTGGGAAGACTGAGAGGTATGAGTAAGAAGTGTGCTAAGGAACTGACGTGCAACCAGGAGGAGAGCCCATAGAAGATCCCAGGAAGCTCATACTTGGGGATAATGCAATTCAAGGTGCTGTCGTCAGTAACTAGAGAAGAGGTGTTTGTCTGTCTGGTCTGCTGTGAAGATTAGATGGTCAATATTTGCACAGCACTGGAAAGGGGAAACATTAATTAGTTTTGTTATGCTGTGCATGATTAGTATTTTAGTGGAGATTAGGAAAGGGCAGCCTTTGGATGCCATTGCAATCACAACAATGACTAAGAATGAAGTAAAGCCAACAGAAACAACAGGAAAGCCAAAGACTGAGGTGTTTCTGAAGAAAGTGTTCTTTTTTGCTAGCATGTAATATGGAGCTGGCTCCTCATGGGAGGCGAGCTGGCAGGCCGCCTGCTCGGGCAGCTGATGGTGAGCAGCTGATGCCAGAAGGAGCGAGGCTGAAGCAGGAGCTGCATGGTGCTGTCTTCCCAGAGGCCTCAGTCTTTACCTGAGCTGCCTGCCCACTTGCAGGAAGATGTATGTGGGTGAGGGCTCAGGGCAGTGTTTGTTTCTTGCACTCTTGCATAAATGCAGAGTTGGCTATCTTTGCCCATAACCTTCACAACAAATCTAAGACACGTTCATTTTCAGTAACATGGGCAAAGCCACTTTTACATGGCCAGGAAACAATCCCCCCACTTTCCCTCAATAAATGCCATATTCTGTTGACAGAAAGTCCTCCTTCACAGAAATGAATTTGCACACCGGTATCGCCTTTCACCAGTTTATCCAAACTGCCCGGTCTTTTCTTGTTACAGCATTTTTACCGATGACTCCTCTCACTGTCCTTGTTTTACATGCTCCCTCAAGATCCCTCAGGCTGTGTCCTTATTTTACCATCGCTTGCCAAAGAGCTTTTCTGAAGAATACTGATCGCAGGAAGACTTTTTATTCCCCTGCCCCCACCATGTTACCACCTTCAGTGTGGGAAGATCAGGCTCTACAAGAGTAATCCATAGCCCGGTTTTAAACATCACCTCCTCCACAGGGGAGGAATGCCAGCTGTTCGCCAGCTATCCTGATGTCACCCTCAGCCCAAGAGTTAGTCATGATAAACCTACACTTTCTCGGTTTTCCCAAAATCTAAATATGGTCATTAAATTTAGAGAGAGTAAATGGCGGTGGAAAAAAAAAGTCACGCACACATCTGCCCTTAGCTTGGCTCTTAGAGATGCCTTTTCTCCATGTATTTCCAGCTATCCAGTTGACAGGATGCTTCCTGATTTCTGAAGAGGGGTCCAGCCCCTTTCCTGTACAGCGGCCTTTAAGAGAAGAGGAGGGTGTGCTTCAGCAACCCACACGGCTGTGAAACCCAAACCCTACCTGGGATTGCACTCTGATTTTGGCACCTGTGTCCCTCTGTTTTGTATCTGGATCCTTGTGAACAATCACTCAACTGGGAAGTTTTTGATTTGTTGTTGATGATGATGATATATAACACTCTTCAGGGCTTACTTTTTAGATATCTCATGTATACCTGTGGTAACTTGGTGACTAGGCTGCATTTAATTGCACAAAATGTTAACCTAAGGCTGACAATCCAGTCAACCCATGTAGTTGGACTCAAAACTTCACTGTACATTTCATTATACCCTGAAACTTTAATAATAAATCGACTACTACAGATTATATAGCTTGTATGATGGGATATGCATAACACATATGCAGATTAAACCTGCATACTTGTGACTGGCCCTTGCTTGAGACAGGCTGTCATGGCAGTGAGCTGCTTTGTTATGATAATAGGCTTGGGGTGGTTGATTACTTGCCAAGGCATGAAGGGGTACCACGGTACCTGCCATTTATTGACAGCTTAGAGACAAGGTTGTTTCTAATGCTGCTACCTCACATAACGAGAATTTATGAAATCATCTGAGGCTGCCCTTGTCAATTATCATCATCATTATTTCTGTGCTTAAAAAAAAACAAGGCAGGGTTCTTGTGGGCATTCATCAAAGAAGCGCTGTGGTACTGCAGTCTCCACTGATGTGCCTCAGCCAAGACCTAATCAGGTAAATTCGTGAGTTTTAGGAATAAAAATAAATACATATGTGTTGCATTGCTGTTCCTCATTTGGTGGTGCTCTTCCTCTGAGGTCAGTGGCAGGGGATCAATGACCTGATTCAGGATTAGAAAATCAGCATATATGTTTGTGCATAAAATGATGAACTGAGAGGTAAATCAACCCAGCTTAGTGATAAATTTTGGTCTCCTTACTGACAAATTGTCAGTATATGTTTAAGATATTTACCACTGTCCTAGTTAAGCTATCGCTGTATATCTATCTTCATAATCTACCGGAGAATATGGAGAAGAATGAAGAGTCCCTGTCACAACTGAGAAACTGGTAGAGTAAAACAAAGTTACCACCAGCTGTCACCATGTGATTACAACCAAAATGGAGAAGTTTAGTAAGCCTTCCCTACTCGACATGTGTGGTGGTTTTGCACTGATGGGCAGCTGAGCTCCACCACGCTGCTCTCTCACTTCCCCTCCTCAAAAGAACAGGGGGAGAATGATGAAAAAAGGCTCATGGTTTGAGATAAGGACAGGGAGATTCCTTACCAATTATAATCACGGGCAAAACAGACTCAGTATAGGGAGATCAATGCAATTTATTGCCTAGTAATAACAGACTCAAGCAGTAAGATCTAAAAACAAACTAAAAAAACCTTCCTCCCCATCCACCCTCTTCTACCTCCTCCCCCCAAGTGGTGCAGGGAAAGAGGGAATGAGGGTTATGGTCTGGCTGACAAAAAGAATGAGGCAAGAGCAAAAACTTATTTTAATTAAAAAAATCTTGACATTAAAATCCATGTTTACTTCTGGTGCTGGTGTTTATTGTTGGCTATAATTTTTGGCCAGCTTTTGTGAGTGAAATTGAGGACTAGCTGTGACTAGCGATGTGGTGCAGAGGTAAAACTGTATGTCTCAAAGGATTGGAGTCCTGCAGAAAGGTAAGATTGACTTGATAATCAATAACCCTGGAAAAGTCCCAACACAAATATGAAGGTTTATTGATGCTTGTCTTTAAAGCCTAAAGGGTAGCATCCTGACCTACCCATCCCTTACATGCATCATATTCATTTAAAAAGGAGTAGGAGCCCAGCCCAGCCTTCTTTCTCTAGCTGATGAGTGCAGAGAATTTCCTTTCTAAGCCTGATATACTCACTGGTAAGCTTAGACAGTGATCCTTCTGATACCAATAAGGATAATAAATGGGTTTCATTCAGATCTTAGATCTAGGCTTGTGGGAAGTGAGGGAAAACAAAGCATCCCACTAGTTGGAGCTCAAGATTCACTGAAGTTTTAAAACAGTTTTCCATCTGTGGGTTGTTTAGATCATGATAGTCAAGGTATCTGATGAGAAGTCCCATAAATGAAATAGGACAACAGGCATCAGTTCTGTCTGCAGCAGCAGAATAACTCTCCTGGTCTAGAGAGTGTCTGATTTTCCTGTGCCCTGTACACCATGACCCTCACATAAGACATGCATGCATGATGCAGGTGGATTAAGCAAAGTGGGATCTACATCTAGAAATACAGCTATGCATTTTATATCAGTATGATGAACTGGTATTTTTGACCATAGCAATGTAAAAAGGCAAGTAAGGCTTTGCCATTCACTTCTTCCATGCCTCCAGACAGAGAAAGTGGGGTTAGTCCCTGGCTGTAGCTCTGCCAGTCGCTGCCCACCAGCAGAGCCCAGTGACAGCGCAGAGAGAAGGAATGGATGCAGCTCTGACTTCTCCAAGGGGTGATATTCTGCATCCAGTCTTAGGAACTGTTAGACTTGTACTTCACCAACTCTGCAGTCTCTAGACTGCTAACTTTTGAGAGGTAGTATAGCTTCTTTGGGCAAGTTTTCTTCATATCTGGGTGCCTACAGGAGAAGTGAGAATATTTTGTTCAAGCCTACAGGAGAAGTGAGAATATTTTGTTCAGATTTCCAGTTTCTAAAAAAATTCTTCCTACACAAATGTCATACTCCTATGAAAGGCCAATTCCACTAAATCTAAGGGCAAAACAAAGAAAATGATAAATTTTCCCTGGACTTCATCTGAAGACTTCTTCACTTGGAGGTAATTAGTTCCAGTGCACTCTGGGTATGTTTTCTGAGCTGGAAAATGACATCCAAAGATTTCTGTTAAGGGAAATTTCTCATGCTGGGCAGTATGAATGGCTTTGTTGCTGCTTCTTTAGAATACGCTTAATGCAATCTGTAATTTAGCAAGATTTCAGTCATCCTTGTTTTGAAAAAGAAATAGAACAACAGGAGTTAAAGGAAATTTTCAAATGCAGATAAATTTTTCTGATCTTCGTATCTTGGAGGTCAGTGTTTAAAAGTAAGAAGCTGTAGATAAAGATCTTCAGTAATTTTCAGTCTTCTCTTGCTTATGTATTTCCCAAGTGGCTGTCAAGTGTTATTTCTTCCTAATGTTGTCACCTTCTATTGCCTGGGACATGGTATATATTTCAATTGACAGCCAGGAACAGCCATTCCAATCATAGTGAAAATGGTGTTTTATAGCCAGCATAGATGGAAGTCGTAACTTGAGGATGTGTCAGTTACTTGGTGAAAGTGTGAATAATTGATACTGAATGTAATTCTTTTTCACAGTTTCTATTTATTAGAGACAATGTAATCACAAAATAGCATTTTTTTATTGTTTCCTTTATATATGATTTGCTAGTCTCTATGTAATTCAGGAAGAAAATTATTCAACATCTAGGTAGGGTCTGGGTGAAGACTTGAACTTAGAAATTTTCTCGAGCATGATGAAATATTCAGTTCTGCCCATGGAAGTATTGAATACAAGGTCAACAATTACAGCGTGTTTCTAGCATTGTTCATTGAAATGTGCCAGCAAGACTTTGGGTTAAGTCTGCATGGTGACATGGGAGTGTGATTTTATGGACATGCAGACCAGCAATCAGAGGATGTACACAGAAGCTCTGGAGAGGTTGTACCATGCCCCAAGACTACTGCTGTAAGTTACTTGCTCCCATACCTTTGTTGCTGTCCTTACTCATGTTGTTACTGGTAAATTTGAGTTGGTTATGTTGAACTGAATGAGATCTGGTAACCCACCAAAAGCAAGCATTGGAACAGAGGTAGTGCTACTTAAAGAAACCTTTGGTCTGAGCATCCATTCCTATAGAAGGTGAAGCTCCCATGGCGTATTTGGCTTCACTGGTGATTAACATGTTTTCTGTTACCTGTGCGGTATTTCTGAGCATAGCTAAGGCTCATCAATGGCTCTCCTCACAGATCTTGAAATTTATTTTTTGCTGAGATGGAGTGCAACACAGAGACGTAACTATCTAAACTTTTTGCTAAGATCATCCCACTATTATCTCTTGTGATGACTACAGACTACCAAACCTGCCCTAAGTCCTTTAGTGAAAGGAAATACTGTTACCCTTATACATGTTGCAGAGATGTTTTCAAACCCTGAGGAATTTAAAACCAAAACTTAAAAATCAAAGTGATTTGGAAGGCACTTTTTTTTTTTTTTTTTTTACCTTTCTACCTGATGCTGTAAGTTATAATTTGCCTTAGAAGAGACAGCCTTGAAGAAGTTTGTCTTGGTGAATGAAGGATGAATATCATCTGGAGAGAACAGTTTTCTTTAACTGGGTTTGTATACCCTGAAGTGAGCAGCTGACTTGTTTGGTTTGGCTTTTTTTTTTTTTTTTTTTTTGGCAGATTTTGAGGATTTTCCAAGTTTTTTGGGGAATACACTGCAGACCTGTTGGTGCCATCATACAAGAGTTGTTTAGTCGTAGGCAGAAAGGCTGCTGCTGTTAGGAACAAACACTGTTGTCTGTTGTATGATTGCCCACATGCTGCTGTAGGCCTGATGGGTCTGGGAAGGGGCAGACAGGTCTTCAGGTCAGATGGTGCCAATTGCCTGTTCACTGTGGTAAATTAAGTTTATATTTGAATTAGATTTAAAGCATCTTCATAGAGCTTTCTACACAATTCAGATTTATTGTGCATGCATTAATATTGCTGTCCAGAAAGTCTTCAGACTTAAATGAAGGGTATTGGGGGGGGTAGGAGGGGTGAGGATGGATGGGGGAGTGGGGAAGAAAAATTAAAAAGGTGTTTTACCACAGGCTAAGCTAATGGCCAGTCCTGGTTATCTTACTGAAAAATCAAGTGTAAATTAAAGTCAGGGTTGGGTGGTTGTTTGTTTTAATATTGACAGCAACTTTCCTTTCCTCATCCCCACTGTGCAAACAGGAATCCAGCCCCCTAAATTTTTTAAGTAAGGTATTAGATGTCTCACAGCTTTAAAAAATAGGCAAAATCCCATCCTTCACATAAGGAAGATAGAGTCTTTTAAAAATCTCTAGTGACTGGCACCTCATACCCAGCTGGGATATGCCAATTTCTTCATGAAACACTGCCAGAAACATGAGTTTAATGACACTGAAGGCAGCAGGTAGTTTGGCAAGTTATCTTTTTATGTCCATAGATGAATTTCACACACCAGTGCCCTCTCGTTTTTCCTCTGAAGGCTGCCTCTTGAGCAGAAGTTTGAGTAAATAAGTAACAGTCCCTTGGCCCCAGCTCTTTTGTTGTTGAGTGTAATTCCTCTTCTCTGTAAGGTGAGCAGCACTGAGCCCTTTGTTTCTCTTTCTTGTGAGAAGCCAAAGAATAATGCCCTGACAGGTGAAATCCTAACACAAGATGGCTGGATCATCCATGGGTACAGTCCTTCACTGTGTCACTTCAAAGCAGGCAGAAGAAAACATCAGAAAAATTTACAGCTGGAAACATTATGCTGTGAGACCTGGGGTCATTTGCTGTCACCAGGCTGCTTGCTCATGGGTTCCTGAGCCCAAGTTGTGGCAATCCCTGAAAGTAATGACAGCCAACATGTTTGCTATGGCAAAGAGCCACCCCCTCAGTGGAGCAGGGGCCCCTGGTCTGTGATGTGAGGGCTTCCTGGAGTCCAGCATTCAGTTCTTCATGCAATCAAGTATTTTCTTTCTGACTTCATGCTTCATCTGGAGCTGAAATACTCCTGTTTTATTTTAAACTGCTTTAGTAAATGAGATTTTTTTCCTCTTCTCTCTGCTCCCCAGCATATTATTAGGATTTTTAAGGACACTGTTATATTGGTATAAGAACGCTTCATTTGGCTACTTCACACTTTTTTCCTGTGTGGGAGTAACTGTATTGGAATTAAATACCTTATACCATACTTATATCAAAGGAAAGTCATACTGCTTCAAATGTACTGTCTACCATGTAGTTTTAAATGTGTACCAGAATGACCATGAAACTCTGTACATCCCTTATAAGATACTCTCCAAGGCAAAGCTTTTGTCCTTTTTTTGGAATCTTTCAGACACAAACCTAAAAAACTACAAGCTAGCACAAAGTCCATCTCATTGCCTTAAAGATTGTTTGACTCTTCTACTGGGGAAAGAAAAATAAACAAATAAATAAATAAAAATGAAGAAATAACTGGGAACTATCAGAGTTTCAGAAACAAAGCACAATGTTTGTTATTACTAACATATTTTTTTTATGCTTTTGCTTCTTTTTTAATGTAAGTTCCCTGTGTTTCTGGAGAGTGCTGTGAGAGGAGTTTGTTGAGGGACAGGGCTGCTGGGGGACAAGGTGAGTAGTGAAGCAGTCAGAATTTCTCCATTTCTCTGGATGGGTACTTCATTTTTTCAAGTGTAAATTTAAGTGGATATCTCTTAGAGACAGATCAGCCTTCAGTGGACTTGGGTTGATATATCCCAGATGAAATATTGTCCCCAGATACAAGGTAGGGCACCCCTGGAAGGACCATATAGGCCAGACTCTTTCTTAGAAGGGTTTTGAACATCAATTTAAAAAATAAAAAGTCTCAAAACTGTTTTCTTACCCATTTTTCAAATACTAGATAAATCCTTATTAAATGATATTTCCTAAAGGGCAATGTGTTATGTCATTATCTCTAGGCAGTAGGAGTTTCTGTGTCACATGAAACTCTGGAGTATGCCTAGGGTAAATAACAGCTCTTAACAGAAAAAATGTGTCACAAATGGGCATAGGTAAGCCTCGCCACCTGGAAGGAGTTCCTTCTACAAGGCAGAGAACAGCACAGCCTACCCAACAGCTCTGAAGAGAGACACAGCACATTCGTTCTATTCATCTTTCGATGAGGAACAGTTAAATCCAGGCCTTTAAAAAAGCACGTCTAAAATTTAGAGGTTGAACTTGTTCAACACAACGGTGTAGTTCAGGATCTCCACGCAGCTCTGCAAAGCAAACATTTTTTCAGCTAAGAAAAAGATGGACAAAGATTTTCATGAACATCATATAAGCATGAGGTGGTGTAACCTCACTACACTGTAAGGAAAAAGTATTTCAGAACATTTCTTTTTTTAAAGTATGGATTCCCTCCAGGTTTCTAGGATAAGAGGCATTCTTACAAATACACTGTGAATGACAGGCGTCCTTGACTCAGAGCATGTGGGCAAGTGTTCTTGGCATCCAGGGTAGGCTGGCAGAGTGGTGCTCATCTCCCCAGCCCTGATGTACAGGAGCCCTGGGGCAAACATCTCTTGCTCCCTGCATCTGAGTCATCATTACATCTGGGGCTGCCTACCTGCTTCTGTTTGGGCTGGTGCTGCTGCTTCCTTACCCGTTCCCTGGGTGACAACCCATGCTCCAAGAGCATCATGCTCTTGGTGGGGTGTTTCATCTCTCCTCCCTCCCACCACCTCATAGCCCCAGCTCTAGCAATCCTTCAGGCACTTCAGCTGGCCTGGGACGTGTCTCAACAACGTGGACCCCTCTGAGGATTTCTAGTCTGTTCCTCAGGAGTGTGTAGAAGATCATTAACCTTAAGTGAAGGTTGAGGCATCCAAAGGCATGAAGCTGGGGGAACTACTGGGTTATGACTTCAGGAGAGGCTTGTGAAGGTGCCTGCAGGCTGACAGGCTCAGGCATGACAGGCATTAATAGTTTTCCTGTCACCTCAGCAGGAAACAGCTCTCTCCAGAGGCAGCCTCTGATAAATTCCTCCAGAACCCAGGACCTTCACAAACTTTGTTTCCATTAGGAATGAAATATGTATAGGCTATTTAAAGAGACAGCTCCTAAGAAGACACACAACCAGATGAGCAGGAGAAGGGCCCAGCCTCCGCAGCACTGGGGGGCTGTGCTGCCAAGGGCAGTGGCCTGGCCTGGACGGGATAATGGCAGGGCCCACCAGATCAGTGGAAATAGTCTCAGTACAAAACATAAAGCATGTACGTTGGTCTTTCACATATTGGAACCTGTGGTTATTACACAGCTTTCTTGATGGTAACCTTACTTTATGTCAATTCTTTGAAATTCATCATTCCTCCAGCAGTAGCACATGAAGCAACCTCTTCTGTATGCCATTTCTCTTTCTTGCATATCAGAACAGCTTTTGCAATAGGCAATTATTTGTTACATACACATTACATTCTGATGCAAACTCTATTTTTTTTCTGCAGCACAAGGAAGAGGTGGAACAGTTAATATCCCCCCTTTCTGAGAAAGACTGCAGAGTAATAACACAGGAAGCTGAAATAATCATTCTGCCATCAGTTGTTCTCCCCTGGGCCTGCCCACAAGAAGTCATATGGAGAACTATTAGAGGCAGGCATAGCTGAGGATTGTCTGCTAATTTAACTCTCTGTACCATAATCTGTTTATTCAGAAGATGCACTGTATCTTCTCTGCTGTGATTCAGAAGAATCTCAATCTGACATGATTTCTTCCGTTCTCTCTCCTTGGTAATTAATATTGCTGCACCAAATCTGAGGCTTACCCTTTATTGCAAGCAATATATTATGAAGCAATTCTTTCTACCCAAGAAAACATAATCCATATTTTATTATTAACTCTCTAAATCTGCTGCTTTTATTTTATAATAATAATGTTGTCTTGGGAAATGTTAGTTTAATGCCTAGGTTTTTGTTTTTATTGCAAAAGAAAATTTGATCAAAATGGAAGCAGGAATAGTAGGAAACACTAGTAGGAATATGGGAACACTATAAAATTATAGTGTACATAATTATTTAAATACAGCCTTTGTTTGAGTTTCAAACAGCTTCCCAAAGGTGAGTGTCTGTTGATTACCCTACGTGTGAGATATCCAAGGGAAAGTGGATATCTCATTTTTCTCACTTTGGAGAATGTGTGCTTTTCCTTCTCCCTCCTTCCCACCCCTCCCTCCTCCCCCCCCCCCCCCCTTTTTTTTTATTTCTGTTCAAACTGAGTTTGGCCTGAGTTTCTGAAACTTGAGTTCTTGAAACTCTGAGCCAGTTCCTCAGAACAAAAATCTGACCCCAAATCGCCTCAGTTTGAATAGCGAGCATCTAGTGATATATTTTATTACAGTGTTGAGAAATACCTGGCCAGTGGTCAGTGTTTAACTTATTTGTGAGGTGTTCTCAAAACGGTAACCTGGGGTTTTCTTCTCACTGTCCTGCTTTTCTCTTTCCTGCCTTCCCCTAGGTTCCTGGGTCCAAGCAGATACTGCTCCCATTGTCCTTTATCATTGCAAAAAATCCCACACTCACATGAGCAACAACTGAAATATGAAATACGGAGTGCACTTTCAGCAAGTTTACTGAAGACACAAAGCTCAGAGGAGTGGCTGATACCCCAGAGGGCTGTGCTGCCATTCAGAGGGACCTTGACAGGCTGGAGGGTTGGGCCATGACGAACCTCATGAAGTTCAACAAGGACAAGTGCAGGGTCCTGCACGTAGGGAGGAATAACCACAAGCACCAGCACAGGCTGGGGGCTGACCTGCTGGAATGCAGCTCTGCAGAGAGGGACCTGGGAGCCCTGGTGGACAGCATGCTGGCCATGAATTAGCAATGTGCCCTTGTGGCCAAGAAGGCCAATGATATCCTAGGGTGCATTTGGAAGAGTGTTGCCCCCAGCTCAAGGGAGGTGATCCTGCCTCTCTACTCAGCCCTGGGCTACGAAGATGATTAGAAGACTGGAGCATGTGTCACAAGAGGGCAGGCTAAGAGAGGTTGCCCAGAGAGGCTGTGGAGTCTCCTTCTCTGGAGACGTTCAAAACCCTCCTGGATGCCATCCCACGCAATGTGGTCTAGGGTATGCTGCTCAGCAGGAGGGTTGGACTAGATCTTCAGAGGTCCCTTCCAACCTCGGCCATTCTGTGATTCTGTGAAATGTCCAAAATGCCATTTTAGTTATGTGATAGGGGACATTCTCAGGCAGTCAAAAATGGAAAACATTTGCCTGTTCCATAAAATGTTAATGATAAATCTTTCTTTCCCACAGTTCTTTTCTTTCTATTTATGTCTACTTCTCTCATTATTCTACTCTCATTTTCCTTTCCAAATATATAACTGTTAATAGGATGGTTGAATGAATAGGACACTAACATAGGATGTACTTTGCTTTTGCTCGTAACTCCACTGCAGCTGTGATTTTTCAACATTTAATCTTTGCTGTGCTTTAGTTCACTGTAAGGTAGAGATGGTATTTTTCTGTTACACAGGGGTATTGTAAAACAGAACCACTTAAAGTCTGCAAGTGGCTGAGATAGGATGCTGGTAAGGGTGTTAAAGGACTTGAACAGATTAGGGAGTGGTATGCCCCTGTCTGCTAGGCAGAAAGCTTTCAGGAAACTGACAGTCACATCATCTATACAACCTGTAACAACCAGGGAAAAGGATGTATTTGTGTATTGATGAAAGAAAGACTGTACAGAAGTCCATGCAAAGCAGAAAGGGCCTGTGTCTTCAACCACAACAGTGAGTTATTCTCCATAGAGATCGGTTTGTAGGTACAGATGAAGTCAGAATGATTCTGAGAATTTTTGAAAATTCCTTTTGACAAAAGAAACAAAAAATAGAAAGTGAATTTCCCAGTCGTGGTTTACAGATAGAGGAATTTTGCAGGAGAAATAATGATTCCCAGTGAAAAATGAACCACACTATACAAGCTCCCTTGAAGCTCCCTCTTCTCCCAAGGTACTCCATATAGTACGGATGCTTCTTGCCTAAAGGAGTGTAAGAAGACCAGAAGAGACTGGGTCTAAAAAGGCTTGCCTAGGTTGTACAAGTAGACAGTAAAATAAAAGATTTGAGTATCAGTGTTGGAAGAAATAAATGAGACTTGCCCAGTGAAAAACTTGTAGCCTAAGGAAACCCATCACCAGCAAGGCTGATTCACAGGCCAGAAGTCCCTGTCACGGTGAGCTGTCCTCTCCTTCACTTGAGAACAATATGGTCATTTACCTCCTAAAAGTGCCCTTCTCTCCTTCTCAACATTTGTGACATAAATACATACCTAAGCTGTTTTTGTTTTACATTTGCTCTATGTTCTGCAGAAGCATTGCAGTGGCAACACCAGGGAGCTAGTATTTCAGCCAATCCAGGAATAAATTACTGTTTGGGACTATAAAAGGGACAAACGTCGGTAGTTTAACAAAAGATGGTACAGCTCTGTACTATTCTGTATTCTTTTGGGAGAATTGCTTGGAGGGCAACCAGAGAGATCTTTTTTTTGCTTAACCTTAAGAACCCTACTGGGGAAAATAGTTCCCTCATCTCTCTAGTTCTATGCCAGTGCTTTAATTTTCTTATTTTCCCTAATCTTCCTTCAGAACTAAAGCATTCTGCATAAATGATGGCAGGGTGGATAATAATAAAATTGTATTTTGTAGGACATATGCCCTAGGGAATTGGATATTGCTCTCTAACAGTGTATTAACACTGTAAAATGGTTTGCCACATGACTATATTGGATTAAATCACACAAAGAGTATGAGGAAGCAGGCAGAAAAGGGATAAAAATGTCTCTGGATACTGGCTGAGTCTCCTTTGAACTTGCAGGAACTCATTACTTGATGGCCCAGAGAACAGAAATAAGGAAGAATACGAGGGCTCTGGCAGATGCTAAAAATTCATCTTCCCTCAAAGGTGGCCAGTTATGGGACCAGACTGGTGCATCATCTAATGATGAGCTCCTAAACATGAGAGCAATTCATGTGGACAATTTGTACTCAAATCTTCTCTTTGTATATCAAGATAGGTGATTCATACTTTTTCAAACAGTTCTTTGAGTCATACCAGACTGTACACGGATTCTTGTGGGGAATATGAGGACATGCCTGAATTCATTCAGATCCAGTGGATCAGCACAGTGAATACACACCACACTCACATCAAGAGCAAGGCCAGAGTGGTGACAGGTGTGAGATTGCTCCAGGAGACAGACCTTGACAGCTGAGTGGAGACGAGAGACCCACGTGAGTTGACATTGCCGTGGTGGAGTTACACCTGCAGCCATGCCACATGGGTCTGCATGGGTCAGCATAACTCCTATGGGATCTCATTTGCAAGATGAATGTTCTTGACGGGAAATGTGAAATTCATGGAAGGCAAGCAGATCAGTGTAAGCAGCTGAAGTTCTAGAAAGTATGAATGAATATTCTTGAAAAAAAAAGAAAAAAAAAGTTTTCATCATATTTTCATCATTCAACTCAGCTAAAAACCTTGCTCTGACTTTGTTGTTCTCCTTGTTGAGAAAAATGGGCTGCAGTAAGCACAGCTTTTCACACTACAGTTTCCTACATTTGTGTCGTTCTTTGGGCTTGTAATTAAATATTGAAGAGACAAAGGAGACTTGGCAGCAATCATACTCACAGCGGTCTAATGTCATATGGTTTGTCTGAAAGGAAAATGTTCTGAAACAGATGAGATAATGTACTTAACTTTGGGGAAAAAAAAGCCATGAAGCACTCACTGGACAAATACTCTCATAACATTTTATCAACAATACAGGAAAGTCAACACTTCCAAAACATCTGACTGTGATGATGGCAGCCAAAGGTCCATGTTAACATTAGAGCAGATTTGTGCAGTGCAACATTGAGTTTGAAAGGGCCATTGTTTTTCTGTTTCTCTGCAACCAAATTAGGTTCAAAGCAGTGGGAGACCAGCTTGCAGACATCTCTTGAAGAGTGCATTCCTTTTATGCAGTGATAAGTAATAGTTTCTTCAGGGTTTCCTAGCTATTGGTGAAAGGCAATCTTTTATTTTCCCTCCTGTTATGATTTTCAAAAGAATCTCCAAAAAAACCTTGTACAAACAGAACTCCAATAATTACTTCTGTCTCGGTAAAAATAACGGGTTATTTGCCTGCCTTTTCTGAGAAACGGATAAACTTGGTGTTTTCCTAGAAGCTCTTGGTTGTTATTTTCATGTAGCCCTGACCTCCCATTTGCCTTCAACTGAAGACCGTGGAGACTGAAAGAATGAATAAATAAGTATAATATTTTGAAAAGTTTGCAGTTACTTAAAATGATGTTGTCACAAGCTGTCCCAATATAAAACAGCCCATTTGTTCCATTTAATTGGCCTAATTCTTCACACAGCTTAATCAAGGAGTGACCAACTCCTGGAGCTTAATGCTAAGAAAATATGACTTATATTTACATAAAACTTTCTTCCCTGGGATTCAAGGTGTTTGTCTTCCTGCTGCTTTTATGCTTTTTCTCAGAACAGTTTTCCTTCTTTTTTTTTGTGTTTCCTAGTTCCTAATCTCAGGAACCAGAGTCTGACCTGCACAATCACACAGCTGAGCTGCAGTTCGTATAGCTAAATGCCTTCCCAGTACATGTCTGCCTGATCCTTTCCAGGATAAATACTACCTTACAGGTAACGCTAGAGGAGAAGCCTACTTCTTCCATCTCTTTTAGATCCTCATTAACCTCATTAACCATGTTCATTAACCTGAACATTATTTAACGTCTTGTTTATATGTTTACTATGAAAAATGCACAAAAGTTAAACTACTAAAAACTCAGCTGAATAGAACATTCCTTACATTGAAGCTACTGTTTGCAACTTTATAATGACTAGAAGATCAATTGCTTGCTATAGCAAGGGTAATTAGTAGCACTGCTGCCAATGGAAGTGGTGATAGTGCAGACATTCTGATTGTCAAACTTGCAAGTCTTCCTTTTATCCTTCCCTTTTCTTTTCCCTTTTCCATTTCCCTCCTCTAGTCTCTCTTTTTTTTTAATCCATACTAAACCACAGACCAAAGTCTGGTCTGAGATTTATCTTTGTGGATCCAGAGGAAATGGATGTCATTAGAACAATTCAGCAATCATGATTCTTACGGTCTTCGATCTCTGTATGATTCCTTTGGTAGAGCTGACATAATGTGTGAATGATTTTCTCATAAACTAAGTCTAAATTTGAGCTTCTTAAACCCTATCATTTAAACTGTCATCTGAAGAGAAGACAGTGTTTGTGTGACTTCTGTTCTCTGCCAGAAATTAAAACAAGACAAAGCTCAGATTCCCATAGCCAAAATGATGTGCAGTATTTGCAATGCTCATCAGTAAAGAAAACTTTATTTCCTCATTTTCTCTTGTCTTGTCTGATTCAGTAAATTCCATTTCAGAAGCTAATCATATTAAGTAGCTTAACTTATAGGCATGATGGCAGGCAAGCACACATAAGTCTAATATCTAAATTATTCTCAGGGAGACAATCTATTGTGTCAGTTAGTGATCAAAGTGTCCATTTATATTCACAATGCTATATACAAAACAATTTAATTCCAACATCTAATTTTTTTAACCATAAATGATTATGTGATAAACAAATCATTTGGAAACTAAAAGAGTAGTATCACTGTAAATCTCTCTCCATGTCTCAACGTGCTTAATATGGGTTGTCAAAAATCTGAGAAAATATGACCCACAGGGGGTTCTCTCAGCTGCCTGAAATAGGGAGAAGATACAGCATGTCTTTACTACATTTTCAAAGGCAAAAGAGGGAACACTATTAGAAATAAGCCTGCTGTTCTCTGTCCTCCCTGAAACTGTACTCCAAACATAGGTACTTCTGTATTTTTGCTTTATACTATAAGCCTTATTTTAAATAAGAAGCACAAGGAACCAAAAGCTCTTATGGTGAGCCTTCGCTTTGTATTGTCTCTAAAATAAATAATTGGCCTTCTTTTCTGAATGAGATTCACATTTATTTCAGAAAGGGCATCCTCTTTGTGGGACACAGTGGAATTTATTCATGTTTTGGAGGTAAAGAAGACAAAGTTTCTGTGAATTCTGGAATAAATGGTCATAAAAGAATATTGACTCTTTCTCAGTAGTTTCTTAGTTAAATAAAGCATCATCTGTGCTAAACAATTGTGGCATTTCTTTAGCCTAAGTCAGCATTTGCCCAGAATCCCAGTCTCAATGAGAAAAAGATCACTCATACAAAAATCTTTGGCAGGTTTGGATTGATATCCTCGTGCTCCCTCCCATACAGCAAGAGTTAGGAACCCCAGGAATTAGTAGTGTTAAATGGATGAAACAGCTACAGAAAGACTCATGTAAAATGCTTAAAACAACCAAAGGTGTTCCTGAGGTACTAATACTTCCAGAAAATATTGAAAAGAACCATGTGGTTCTTTCTTCAACCCAACCACAAATTTAATTCAAAACTTCAATTGCCTTATCTCATTTGTCATCTTTGACCATGGGTAGTATCTGTGATCTTCTTTGCTGGCTTCCCTTCAGCTGGAGCTAATGCTGAATGTCTGAATACTCATATAGATTTTGGGTAGTACCCTGCTGACTCTCAGGGTGTGAAGAACCTCCCATTTGCCCAGCATACAGCTCTCTACCAGCTTTGCACAGCTGGATCCACATCTCCACCAAGAAAATCTCAGCACTCTCTATTTTCAGATGCTCCAGCAATGGATCCCTGAGGTGCTCCCACTGCAGGTACCTGGCTCTCCTGGCACCAGGGTTCATGCAGTCTGGTTCCTCTTCACCTTTGCAGTCTTCCCTTCTTTGTGGTGGTCAGAGGAACACCGAGCTTCACGCTAGCACCCAGCAAGTAGTGCCAGATCAGAAGTCTTGTCCCTGAGACTGCTACTGAGCCACTCTTAAGAGAGATGCCTGGCATCAGTGCTGCAGTCAGGAAGGACATGTAGGCCCCTGGACACTGGGACACAGTCCCATACTGGATTTTTGAACAGTTTCAGCCCAGATGAATCAACACATTGCCAAACAATTCCTGGGAATGACTGTGAGACTCAGCATGGCCCAAGGACCATGTTGGCACCCTGCCCACAGCTAGGCCAGCTGGGGGTCAGGGTGCTTGGTGGCTCCTGGCCCCAGAGCCAGGAGCAGTCATGGTTATCTTTAATTTACTGCCTCCAAGCTATGCATGCTGGTTTTGATTTCAGTAGGGCCAGAATTGCCATAGATTTGTGGCTTGTGACAGATCTTTTACCATATATGTAAGTATATATATGCACTGGAGTCAACAGGTATCTCTTTTCTTCTCTTTGTTTGAAAATCTCTACAAAAAATGAAGGTTTAGGTACCCAAGGATGTATAATAACAAAAATATTGTTTGACACTTGGTAGAAGAATAATTGGTTCCTGCAATTTCTTCAGACCACTGTCAATTTACCACCTTTTTTCTTTTAAAGGCCAATGGAGTGGCCCTCACGCAGACAGTAAGTCATGCCATTAAAGTAAACAAGAAAACAAATAAAAGCTATACCTGTCATGTTGTTTAAACTATATTGATGAGAAGGGAAAACAGGCCATAGAACTGATTATGTTTATTAGATAACAGGCAGCCTATGCTGTCATTGTGCTCTGACTTAAGGACTTGTCTAGCAAGAGGACAACGTTGCCTCTTAAAAACAGGAATATCTGAAAAGGAAGGATGCACTGCTTTTCGAGGGCCTGCATTTATTTATTTTTTTCCTTAGATTTTTTTTTTTTCTAATTACTGTCTTTAAGGTAGATAAATTTGAAATTCACTGCCCTTATAAAAATAGCAAGTATTGGCACATCTCCTTTTAAATATACCTTGTTTAGGCTAGCTAAGACTTTGAGCTGCTGAAGAAAGAGCTACCCATTGCATGATAGCTGTTAGATGTTGGATAGCTGTTAAGTTAGATGAATCACCTGCTGAAAACACCTTGTTTTCCTAATTGCCTACAGATGGATCCCAGATGAAAAGTGTAGTCTAAACACCTGGGGTGGGAATTCAATTGCTTAAATATAAGGTTTCAAAGCAGTTTAGCTCTTTTGGGTTACCTAGAAGGGGTTGTGCAGGGCTGGCAGAGATGACCTAGTATCTGTGGCTTCCTTTGACATCTAAAGTTGACTGACAAAGAAGATCAGGTAGATTAGGCTGTTGATACCTAAATGATACTGGGTATTTGTGGTTTTATTTTTGAAGTGCATCTAGAATGCTGCGGTTAGCAGAGGTGAGTGTTCCCCTGGTTTCTCCCTGTATGCTGTTGGGAAAAATTACCTTGATAAGAGACTTACAGCTCTTGAATTTTTGAGTATTGGTCAAGAAAAGCAATTTAGATCTCTTTTATGTATGCCAATACACTGAAAAGGCCTTTATTGAGTATGTGATTAAAAAAAAAAAAAAAAGGCTTTAAGCCACAAGGAGTTACAGCTACTTCAAGAACTGTTCATAGTATGCTGCATAGCTGTCATGGTACCCATTGAGTCCTACTGTTGTGATAGTGATGAAATCAGCTGAAAGGAGACTGGGGAGAGGCATCTATAAATTACAGCTATTCTCAGGCACTATTGTAGCTACAGGAGCTCCATACTGAAGAAGTTCTTGAGATCACATTTTCTATTTCAAGAAAGGAAGAAAACTCTTTCAAATCTGACCTTTTGCTGGAGCAGTAATGGCAGTAATATCCTACTGACCAACACTTACTTCTGAAGTTCCTCAGCCATATGTACTCTTTGGCTGTGGCACGCTTTGATGTTTCTTAATTAGACACTAGTATGGCAAGTCATTCATTTAGCTTTAGACCTACAATTGTCTAATTGTCAGCTTTTGTTGTCTGATATGTAACTGCATCTTGCTTTAGTGCCACAGAAACAAGACTTGCTTTGCGTGTGAGCATGCATTTATTTACACATATGTACTTCTGTGTATGAGTATGTGGAAAAAAAAAAAAAAAAACTTGTATGGGGAAGACAGGAGGGGAGGCACAGAAATAAATGATTCCCCATTGCAGCAGTACATTAATTCAAATCAACAGGACTATCCTTATGCCTGGGAGGTGAATCATTTGCCAGCACGCTCCTCAGGCTGTAAGGACCAGAAGGTTGTATGAAGTGTCCCCAGCATGCACAGAGGAGAAAAAGTTCAGAAAACAGGGAAACTTAAGGTTTCTTTGCTGTCAATGTCATTCTCTAACATCTTTTTCATGCATTTCTAATGTAAACAATGTGAGTGATTAAAAATGAGAACAAACAAAATCAGAGGGGGAGAAAACTGTGGAACAAA
This sequence comes from Anas platyrhynchos, assembly GCF_047663525.1. NCBI lineage: Eukaryota > Metazoa > Chordata > Aves > Anseriformes > Anatidae > Anas > Anas platyrhynchos. The sequence goes on along the minus strand of NC_092587.1, from coordinate 108,117,884 downwards.
TCCAGCTGTATCTCACAAAATGGGGAAGGAAGATGTATGCTGTGGAAGGTCTTTCTCCCTCTCCTTTTTAACTATTCAGCTGCCTGGTATTGGCCCTAAATATCCTTAATACTCCCACAGTCATCTATTTAAGGGAATATCTACTGTGTGGTACAACTCTGGCAACCTCCCAAACGTTTCTGTGATGTGCCCCTGTTTCAGACAGCTTTGTGGGCTGCAGCAGGGAACTGAATTCAGGAAGAGGGGTGAGTCCTTAGCCCTAAAGCAGCTTCTGCCTTAAGGATATCTGAAGTGCTGGCTAATTCAGACCCATGTCTGATAATCACATTTGGTTGGATATCACTTCTCAATTCTACCATAAACATGTGAGGAATCTACTTGTGTTTAGAGTATGGAGATTAAAATTAGAACTGTTTTCTCTGTTGTGTGGGTGTCAGTTTAACAAACTAACATGGCACAGACAACTATCAACTGAGATGTTGAATAAGGCAGTCATTACAGCAGCTGTAAAGGCTATTCACTAAGTGAAGCTATTCACTTCACTGCTGAAGGAAATCCTTGCTTAGTCTGTGTCTGCAGGTAACAATGAATCTATTAAAATAAACTCTGGATTCATTTCCTGGCACTTCACATTGCTTGAATGCCTGATCTTCCAGTACATAGAAAATATGTTCATGTCTCAGGGCTGAAATAGGTCTCCAAAGATGTATTTTGTAAATATTATGTGTATTAACACTAGCAATGAGGGTACCCTTACATCTTCCATTTGCTTATCTTTGGGTCAGCCAGGAAATGGTGTAAAGAAATTAGATCTAAATTGTTTCTGGAAGCCAGTTACTGCATGACGACTGCAGTTTCTATTCTTCTGTTATTTCTTGGATTAAGAGGAAAACTTCTTCAGTTTAATCCTTCAACCTTATTGTTCTGAAGGCAATAATAAGTTAATTTGTGCACAACAGGTGTGGATGGTAACTTCATTCACCAGTTCAGTGGGGGGAAAAACAGTGAGGTTTACTCATGAAAAACAAAAGGGCAATACAGTAACTCTTGATGTATTTTGGAGGCATTACCTGGAAGGCAAATAAAGACATAAACTTGCGTCAGCTGGCATTAAGCAGCACCAGTTTCACTTATGCTTTACTGGTTAGTACTTTGTATTTTCTTTCATATAAGAATGAGATGTAATTATGAGATTAATTAGGGCAAATACAAAGCATTTCATTAGAAATGCTACATGTTCTTAATGTAATTTGTCTTAAAACTAGCCAAACCTTATTTCTGAAACACCTCCAAAGCACCAGACTGTGCTTGTTATGGGGAGTGGGTCTTTTCATTCTTGACACCCAACTGTTAGTCTGGAGAGTTCCTCTAAATCAACTACTGGAATACATGAGTTTGGGATATAGTTTGCGTTAGTGGAAGGTAAATCTTCCAAAGGCTTGAAGTTCATACCAATTGGGTTTTCTGTACTGGTTGTGAATGAACACATGTTCATGTTCTGGAAAATGTACAAGCAGCCAAGAGTACTTATCTTCTCTAGTCAAAGTGCTGCATATGCCCTGAAGTACAAAGGTGAGGGTTGTGGTCCTGCAGATCACAGAGGAGGAGGCACCCTGATCTGCTGAAGCCCTCTCACCAGTCATCCCTACTGCTCACTGGTGAAGTAGTGAGGAGCACGACCCAGGTCCTGCAGGGTTTTTCCTTCAGCTGCCTCTCTTGCTCTTGTGCAGCAGGGTTGCTAAGCCCTGAGTGCTCACTGCTGCCCAGCAGCTGGAGGTTGCACATGACAAGTGGATGATTTATCTGGTGCTAATGGATGCACTACTTTCTGGACATCATCTTGGAATGCTTTCTTCTGGCTAAAGGTAGCTTTTTACTTCAATCCCTCTATATTTAGCATTTCACTGTTTCAGACCTTGATAATGATTTATCCAGTTTCGGCCAATTTAGTACCAAGATTAGTACAAATGCATTTGTTTTTAACCAGAAATTGTGGAAGTGGGTTCTGGTGTGCAAGGCATTAACCATCTTTAATCAGATACCAGCTAGGTCTGGAACTTATTATCTGTTTCAGAATGTATCTTTTTGTCATGTAATGGTCTGTGATGCTTTCTTATAATGGTGTCTCACTGTGCACAAAGTGCCTTCCAACATGAAACCCAGTGCAGTCCTCTGTTTGCAGGGGAATATCTTGTAGATAAGTGAAGTCTCTGTACTTGACTCTTATATTATTCACTTCAACAACTATAACTACATTTATAGATTACATGGCTTGCTGGAAGAGACAGAAATAAGTGCAATGAAACTAACCATTGGAGTACTTCAGTAAAGTGGAATAAATTCTTTAAATACTATCTATATACAATGTTGATAATTATGGTTATGCTTAAATGAGATGCATATTGTGAGTCTCAGTTCTATCTTAGAATAAAAACGAAGGATTCTTTTTTGCTGCAGGAGAAATCTATTTTCCAAAAACACATTTCTAACTTTACATATTCTTTGTGTTGAATAGGTATATAGCATTGTAAGTTTGTGTTTTTAAGTGTGTGGGTAGCTCTTTTCCCAGACACTGGTTGAAGAATTTTTGTCATGTGGCTTTAGTGTTCACCATACATGCAAAATATGGCTTCAGGAAGACATTCTAAATGTAATGCTGGTAGGATGTATTGGTCAAGTGTACTTGATGTTACGTTCTCTCAGAAGTGAAAGACAAACAGTATGCTGATTTGAATGACTTTACCAGGAAATATTCTGAGACATAATTTCTATTTATAGAAACGGCAGAGTTCATGATACTTAAGCATCTACACAAACTGTATGCACAGCTGTTATAGTAGGTTTCCATAATTTTTTGCTCTGTTCATGAAGGTTTTTAGTCTGAACTTGAAGTTTACCAGCCAGGAGCAAAATGAGGAGAAAAAAAAATACTGACTTAATCTGAAAGCACCATGAAATATTAAGGAAAACTTGGAATTGCAATTTCGTGGAGGAAACACCAACTCTTTAGTAGTTTAGTCAAAGAAAATGACATGTTATTGGAAATATGAGAGAATACCTAAAATAATTTTAAAAGCTCGTCTTATATAAAAAGGGATACAGAGATGACCTTTGTATTGAATTGATTCTGCCATTGGAAACTTTGTGAGAACTTGATCAAGCTTTGGAGCCATCATAATACTGCTTATGCCTCCTCTAGAGCAGTCTCTGATCTGTAAATTTACAGTGATTTATTTTAGACCAGGGTAAAGACCATGTCTTTAAGACCTTAACGCAGTGTTCTCACGTACAAACTTGATATTGGGAGATCAAATTAAGAGTTCAACAGACTTTTGTACAGATTAAAACCATGGTACCAGCATGACTTGCTCCTTTCCAGATGAGATGAAGAGGTATTTCAATTAAAAAAGTTCAAGAAACAGTTTTCTGAAATACCTTGTTGTCGAACCCTTGCAAGCTCTCATTAAAACTTAAATCTTATTTAGAGATTAAAAGCAAGAGAAGTAGCTAAAGGTTAATATCGTGTATCATAACTTTTGTCTTCTATGTTTCCAGTGCTCATGAGAAGTACAGAGGCTGGAACTTTCAGAGGCAGATTAAAAGCAGATGTTTGATTTAGAAAATCTGAGTCCCCCTTGGAGGACCTCTGTATTTCTAGAGGCAAAAGTTTGCCTCCAAATTCTTCTGAGGTTAAGCTTTATCAACAATCAACACTGCGATTGTAGCCCTTAACACTGGTATAACCATTCAGGAATGAAGACCACTGTTTTATTTGCTGTCAAACTTCCAGATGCTGAAAAGGAGATAGTGAGGTTTGCTATTGTTACATCTGGATTATGAGTTAATGTATTCAGCAAATGGGGGAGAAATTGAGCACAGCATGTGTGATGGTTATTTTGGTGTACTGTTGAGTTGTTATCCCAGGCTTTGACTGATTGTTAGATGCTGTCTTCAAGAATGATAAAGATGGCTGACTAACGGCTGATTTGCATCCTCTTTCACTCTGTATCAAAGTATTGCATTTAACTGTTCTTCTTCATGTTAATTTACTTGAGGTAGAAGGGGGGAAAAAAATTGCTTCTATCTCTCTACCACTATGACCTTTACTTATTTTATTCTGATAACTCTTGTTTGTGGGAGTTGATAGTGGGAGGAGATACTATGACTTTTATGTGTCAATGTATTTTTAACTAGAGGCAGATTTAACACTATATTAATCTGGCTGTACAGCTGTGCACTGCAACTTGGCCTCAAGCCCTGTTTCCCAAGCAAAATGTCAGGGGGAAGGGACCACCACGTGGTTTTTCTTATCGTGCCCACCACAAACACCAAATACTTATCAATGAACTACACTGAACCCCAGTACTCCTTGTGAACATGGGATGCAGATGGGGTATGGCCTGGAAAGAGCTTTGATAATTTCAAGCTAGAATAGCTTGTTCATAATTGTCAGTTTGACTTTGTTTATAAATAAAAGTGAATAGATTTATCCTTGCTTAGCTTAGATGGGGGTGGAGGAGGGGGGGCAGGGCTGTCTGATAAACTCAGAGGAGAATCAAATCTATTTATACTATTCCATTTTAAGTTTACTTCACAATTAGGCAATAAATGTAACAAACTCTAATGCACAGGCTGGTTTAAACTTTATTCCTTTGGCAAGAAACAAAATGGATTTTGTGGTAAACTTTATATGCCTGAAGTCACAAGATAACAAGAATTGAATGTAGTGTCACCCCAGACTTGGCAACAGCAGTGTCTTGTTGGAGAATGAAAAGGATATGATGTGTAAAACTCAGAAGAGGAAAATGGTTACAACAGTCTGGTGCCTTGTTCTAGGAGCTGGGGAAGAAGAGGTAGAGCTTCTGGTTTTAATTCATCCTTAAAAGATAAAATGAGGGTAGTTAAGCAAGGATAAATATTAAAATACAGTAAGTACTGGGAGAAGATAGGATTTTAGGAATAAATCCAGGACACCAATTTATTTTAGGATCTTCCAGGGAATCTTTAGCATGTCCAGCTCTCAGTGATTTTTGCCCCACTTCCAAGTGAATTCCTCTGAGTCTGAGGCCTGCCAAGTGCAAAACGCAGAACTGTTAGTAGCAGGCTGTAAAGCTCCCCATTGCCTCCTTTTCATCGGCCACTTGTGATGTTGTGCTATATCTTTGCTGCTGTCCCTTTGGCTGATGCTGTGAGGAGCAGCTCTAGTGAGATGGGCATAAACAACTACAGATTGACTTCCAAGTGATTGTCAGACACCTGGAGACCCACAGCTTCTGTTTAATGGAAGCACAAAGCCAACTTTGCCAAGCCCTCAAGGCAGCTGTAATTACAAATGTGACTGATGTAGCTACTCCATGGAGACATAAAACCACCACATTCACAGTCAGACCTGCCATCGAATTCACAGCAGAGCTGAGTGTTTGAGTTACAGTTCAGAGGATTTGGTCCTTCTGAAGGAGTATTTGTAGGGCTGCAGAAAAGAGAACTTCCCATGTTTGTTATATGATGTTATAAATAGCTCCCCAGGAAACAGAGCTGCTGTTGCATCCAGGAAATATAACAAATGCAGTATTTTAGTCTTTTTGACACAGCGTGACTTGAGCCACTGATCAGACCTGTATCCTGCATATGTATGTACAGAACACAGTAGCAGAGAGATGTTTTCTCAGTTGAAATAATATTAAGTTTTCAACATAAAATTCTTTATTTTAAGCATATGGTACAATGTTATTTGGTTAATCTTAATTGTAAAATAAACAGATATGAAATGTGTGCTGACATCTTCCCTTATTTGTTTATAGAAAAGTCCCTTGGAAGATTAATCTTCCCACTGGCCATGTCTGCAGCTTTTCTCTTGAGCTCAGCATGAAAGTCAGATGCCTGCTGAAGGCCTTGTAGGATCCAAAACTGCAAGTTTTGAAAATGTCAGTTTTACTGAAGACTCATGAATTCTCATTTCCCATTAAATAATCCTGGGAGAAAGGAGGAGCACTGAGGGACTGTGAGACAGCCAAGTCACACTCCAGCTTTTTCAGTAGTATTCATAAAAGTAACACCTTAAAGAAGCATTTGACTATTATTGTGTTAATCACTTTTACATGTTCTTTAATCTATTTGGATTTTTTTCCCACAACTGATAACCTAATTTAAAAATAAAAGACTCAAAGTATGCAAACAGTCTTGCACAAGCTGATGTGATTTTATCTACCACTTGATAATCTAATGTGTTACGTGGAAGACCTATTTATAAATTCATAGAAATGTTTTGCATTTAGTGTTTCTGATTTGTTGATGCCTTCTTGCTAAGAAGCAAAAACTTAGGTTAAAAACATTGACACACTTTAATTCAGCATGAGGGTGAACATATACCCTTATGCACTAGTATACCTGGATTGGTTTCAAATCCTACTTTAGCCTGATCTGTGCCAATTTGCTCTCAGCCTCATATCAGCTATTTCTAGAGGTGATCAGGAGAGAATATTTTCTTCAGGAATGCATTGCATTTAATGATCTGAAGATTCTTCATTCAAATATGTATAAGCCTTCTAAAAGTGTATTTGCCAATATAGTGTTATTAGCTTTTTATTTTCTTAAGTGTAAACTCTTTACAAGCTGCTACAAAGACAAATCTGATCTGTGTGGAACTGTTTGATGTGAGCTCAGTACCGTTGCTGGGTACTTTTGAGGAGGGAGAGAAAGTCATACTACCCACTTTGAACATGCATGAACTTCATCTATTCAATGTCTAGTGCCTGCCTGATAAGCATGGGTTTAGTTTCTCAGTACACTTATGAAGTGGGAATTTCTGACAAGTTTATGTTAAGAAAAGCTGAAGAACTAGGAGGATGTGACTTAATGTTCCTGGAAATCTCTATTTGTCAGCCCTCAAAAGCAGGATGTCCAGACCTTGAGAGAAAGCTGACTGAGCTTCTGCAAGTCTTACTGAAGGGACTTTGCAGGACTTCAGTAAAATATTTCTTGCCTTCTGGTCAGTTTTGCAGGATGTTCCTATTTGCATTACGTTTTCATATGACCATCCTATATTAATATTGCTTAGAAGGAGTACATGTATGCAAGAGAGCTCTTCAGAGCTGTTGGAAGATATACCTAAAGGAATACCAGGGTAAAATGGATTGAGGAACACTGCTGCTGACAAAGCTGCTTCAACGTGTGACCCTACAGAAGTAAGAAATCAGCTGAATATCTTAAACTTCAAAGAAGGAATCTTGATTTGGGACAGGAGTTGAGCAGAAGACTGCAAAGTAACAGCTGACCTAGAAGTGAAGTATATTGTACAAGTATGTAGTCTCTACTCTAAATGTATACCTTTACTCATAAGTTATTTCATTAGTCCTGAAATACAAGGATGTGAGTGGTGTCCTTGTAGTACAATTGCTATTTTATTTTTTTCTGCTGCTAGTAATATATGTTCTTATATCTATGCCTGAAGAAGAGGGCCTTGGACTGCTTGTGGTCTCCTGGGTCTGAGATCATAGCATTCTTCCTGGAAAGAACCTAGAAGGAGCTCTGGCCTTTCCTTTGCCCATGTAGAACCTCAGCTTCCTCTCAGACTTTGCCTGCAGTTGAAAGGGAATAACTTTGTCAGTCAGTTTCTAGATAAAACCCCAAGACCCTTCACAGCTCTCATCTGCTGCTCAGGTGGACCTGCTGCCTGGTCTATCAGTGTGTTCATGAGAGAATTTACGGTGTTTTATGCACCATTTAGCTCCTGACTAGCTGTGCTCAGAGCTTCACTCTATCTCCCAAAGACGCTGTCAGACAGCCAGATATAATACAAAGCCAGAAGAATACTGATAGCTTGTCAAAACCCGGGAAAGATGGACTCTGAACTGCCAGAGGGAGAGCTCCTGGCTGTTGAGATGTATCTTGCTTAGGGGAAGTTTGTCACAAGTTGCTTCTGCTTTTCCTGGAAAATGCTCAGGTTGAACTTGCACTGGGTTGTTGCTTTGGGATGTCACTGGCTGTTGATACCTGCTCTGCTACTGCCCTGCAGCAACCATGGTTAATTCATCTCTTGAAGATGGGAATAAAAACTCACTGGAGCCCAGGAACGCAGTGGACCTGCATGATCAGCCCCTCTGTGTTGGCTTTGGGAGTCTGTTTTTTGTTTGCTGAGATGGTAGCTGATCTTTGACAGATATCTAAAGGAAATGGAAGTATGATTTAGGAGGCAGGATGTGGCTAGCAATAATAAAGGGCTTTTATTTGTCTCAGTGTTTTTAAATGATTTTAATCTTCTCTCAAAAATAGGTGTATAAAAATGGAGAAATTGGCCTGCTTTAAATAGGAACAAGGTCCTTTTTATCTGTGCTCTTCCCTACTACCCTTCAGCTCCTGGTGCATTGCTCACTTCTGTCAAACTGAAATCTGGAGCAAAAAAATTCCCAAGTAAAGTTTGTGATCATGTTTCATTAAGTGCCCTTTGCTAATCAGAAGTAACTGCGAAGTTAGAAGGGTTTCACTGATAGCCAGTTAAATGATTCTGCAGTCAGTTGCCATTCTGCAGGATCATTCTCATAAGGATAATAAAAGCTCATTAAAAATGGAAATACCAGATTTTTTTGCAAAATTTGTTTTTTTATTTTTAAAGTATCCTAATCACAGAGCAGAAAACCTCCCTCTTACACAGAGGGAAGATAATTTATACCAAACATTTGATGTTCAATAATCAGATCATTGATATTTGATGATGGGATTACATGCCATGGTATGTTTAAGTTAGAGCAAAAAAAAAAACTCGTCATGAATTTCCTTTTCTTCTTACAGTGAATGCTTTTGCCATAGAAATGAATTCCAGTATATCTGATTGCAGAAAGAAAGTAGGACTGTTCTGCTAGTAAGCCAAGTACATAATGTGTAGGAAGCTTTTGATCAGAATTTACTGAAATAAACCAAAGAACTACAAGGTTATGATTTTTGTATGCATTCTTGGCTTGAAATTTGTAGCTTTCAGAGATTTGTTTGTAACTTGCTGATTTTTAATTAAAATGACTTCTTTAGTCAATATCACATTAAAAAACAAAAGGGGTATGTTTTTTACTGCATGATAACCTAGTGTATGTTTTTAACTTTTAAAAGATAATTAGGAAAACCAAAAACCTTTACAACTCTCCTTTAAAACACCAAGCTAATAAGGTTCTCTTTGGGATGAACATTTCTGGGACAGCAGAATGCTGACATTGGCCTAAGGGAGTACTTAACATCAGAGCCCACTATGAAGATGCAGTATGCTTGACTTCGTTCACAAAGTGAAAATCACACCCACTTTATAAGTGAAGCTCATTAAATTTTTCCTTTTTTCATTAAGCATAAGCACTACATATTTTTATTAAAAGGAACTGCTTGCTTGGATGAAATGAAATTAACTGTTTTTTACTTTTATTAATTCTGTTCAGTGTTTTGCAAATCTCAGGCTGCAGGGGATTATTCACTATTTTAAACGTGAGCTATGGAAGTCAGCTGTGATTGATCTCAAAACTTCCTCTTGTTTCATGACCAACCAAAGACATTTTATTTCTTTTGCCAGCTGCTAGAATAGTAATTCCTGTAATCAAGATAAGGATACTGCCACTGTGTTTTTGTTAGGGAGAATATCAGAAGATTAGGAACTCTTAAAATTGAAAACCACTTCCTTTGAACTTCCCCAGGTATTGTTCCTGTGTTGGTTAGGCTGTTTTAAGATTTACTGGGTTGGGTGTAAGTTTTAAACCTAAGGAGTTTCTTCACATTATGATAAAGATCTTGGTATGTGTGCTTGGGGACCTGGAGACAGCTCTTGCTGAGCTGCTGTTCAGTTTGTGGGGTTGTGGGAAGGGGCTTGCGTGAGCTGCCAGAGAGCAACCCTGCTGAGAAATTCCTACTAATGGATTCTAGATTTGAACCTTTTTTTTATTTCCATCCCTCTTCAAGGATAACAGGCAGTTCATTCATAACCGTTTTATGTTGTCTAAAGGATGTAAGTCAGGAGAGAAACAGCAAAAAAGATTCTTGGACAATTTCTTCAGGAGCTCAAGTCCATCAGGAAGTGGACAAAGTTGGCAAAGGTTTTATGACATGCTTCACCAAAAGTACTCATCAGCAGTGTTTATGCTGGGAAGTGCCAATAACTATTCCTGATGCTGGGATTACATTGGCTAGATTAAATGAACCCTCAATCATCTGTTATCGCATAATGGTGTGAGGTGAGCATCAAGCACAGCAATTTATTTTTATAGCACAGCCACCAGTCTGCAGCTCCAGAAGCTCCTAGAATTGAATGTGATCCTACGTTATTTCAGAAACAAAGGGTACTGAAGTTGTAACAGCATAACAATGACTATGAAAGAGTAACTTTAGTGTCAGTTTTTCACTGTTTAAATCACATTATTCGATCGGATAAAGCATAAAGCACCAATATATTGCATCTATCAGCAAGATTTGAATATTTGTCTTACCGCAGAAAATTTATCTGTTTTCACTAATCTTGGTGATCTCTGGTAGTATTTCTGCAAGTTTGTTTGGAAAAGTGTTTTGTGAGGCATGATATAGCTTAACACTATCAAGCTTTCCTACAAGAATATTTCGCGTTGATGTGATTTTTACATCTTTATTGTGAATTTGTTACTGTTTTGGGCTGCTTGATAGCACTGTGCTCTTTTAGAGCCACTGCACCATGGAATTGAAGAGCAAATAAAAAAGTATTGCACTTCAGGCATCCTCATAAAACCACCCCAAACTTGTTCAGCCTGCTAACCAAACAAAATAAGGATTGTCTCAATTACTTCCTCTTAACACAGTAGATTTTCTTGTGGGCTTTGCCTATCTTATTACCCTCACACAGATATAGATTATCTAGATTTATTCCAAGCTGTATTGATTTGCAGAGCAGTGGCCCATCTGCATTTGAAGTGCCATCCCCTGAAAAACTGCTGCATCTGGTGGAATGGCATTGGGGAGTGCAGTAGTGAGAAATTTAAAGAGGAAGACAAGCACAGCCTTGTAAACTTTTTATACACAACTACAAAGCAGCTTCCAGTTTTGCTAATATTGTTAGACATTTCTGACCTCCTCTACAGTCACTAGCTATTCAGCTGAGGGAGCTGGGTGTATACAAAAGCACAGCTGAGGTCAGAGTGTAGGCTTATATTGATGCAACCTTACTGACTTAACTCGATATGATTGAGAGCAGCATGTGGCCTGCTAGGCAGTTCAGAAAGCAGGCCGGGCATATTCTCTTATTCTTTCAATGAATAACTGTAGACCTCTCCCTTCAGACCTTCAGAAGCTGGCTGGAGATTATAAACAGGTGAGAGGGAGAAAACTCTCTGTAGTCACAACTCAGGGATGCGAAACCAAGAGGGGGAGAGGACTCAGAATAGAAATACTTCGCATACCTGATCTTTGGATCACATTTGAAGGATCTGAAATGCAAACAGGGCAACTTGTGTTAGGACAGCAGATGATGCATTTGCCCTTACTGTATAGAGGCTGTGCTGGCCTGAAGCAGCTCCTGTGAAGGTTTTGTCTGAACACATCACATCACAATCTGCAATAGAGAAAGTTCAGATGCTTCATGAGCAACTTGTCCTTCCCTGTAGGAGGAAGAAGTTGGAATTTATGAGAGAAGGGCACTGTGTGCGGTGGGAGGCCCTCACATTGCCCATCATCGCACTGTAAAGTAAGCAACCCTACCACCTGAATGGAGACTTCTGCAATTGGTAGATACATGGTGCTTGGTTCTGGATCCTCCTCTGGATTATAAATCCCTAAAATCTGCTTACATGAATGAAAAAAACTATATATATTAAATAAAAAAAAAAAAAGTGCTAAGCTAGGTTTTATCAGCAATACCTGACTAGGGAAGAAGAAAAAATAGCATAGCCCAGCAGCCTGGTAGAGATTTCTGCTCCTGTGGCTGAGATAATGGAATGGCTTGTCAAATAATTCAGAATTACCACCTGAGTATTACGGTGGGGTGAAACTGATGTTAGGTAAGTGTAAAAAGCCAAGAATGTAGCAAGGCAGATATTTTACATTAAAGTGCTTTACAGGTACAGGACGGAATATACAAAAGCTGTGCTAGAGAATGTTTTTAGCACTCTGCTGCTCATACACCTGCTTGGGTTCTTAGTTTAAGCTTTCCAAGTTAAAGACACCACAGTGATTGTAAAAGACATGCTGTGTTTTGTACCATCATTTATGGTTGTGGATTTCCTTCCATCTCTAAACTGCAATTAAATGTTCCTATCATCCTGTAAATTAGCCTTTCTCTTTTAAACATCACATTTGCAACTCTATGTTCATATAATCCTGTAATTATGTAACTATTTTCATTTCAGCACTGATTCAGCAATGTACTTAAGCATATGAACGATCTCTTTGAACCCAATGGGACTTCTCACATGCTTAAAATTAGGCATAGTTTAATTACTTTGCTAAATCATCAGCGATACTGATACAGAGATGGAAACAAAGGAGGTGGTTTGCATCTACTTTAGAAGTGTCCAGTTCAATAATGGTGTTTAAACTCTACTTTAACTTTCCTATTTTAAATGTTTTCAGCTGAATCATAGTATTGGAGCCAGGTATGCAGATTGAATCATATCTTTTAAAACTACAGTTTCTCTAGAAGCAAAGCTTCTGAGGCAAAAATTCTGAATTATTTGACAAGCTTTTAAGAGGATCAAGATCTCTCCTGACATCTGTGCTCTCTTTATATCGGTTGCCTTTTCAGGCATGTCATTGCAACTGGTGGCACACCTGCACCAGGAAGGGCTTTTTGCACAAAAGGGGATCAGTGTGCTCTTCAGGGTTGAAACATGGTCTTACCCATTGCATGGGTAATTCTGAGATGGTGATAAACCATGATGCATGAAGAGGAAAAGGTGGGGGGAGGGGAGGAGGTGGGAAGACTGCAGCAATCTCAGTCTGTTATGCAACTTTTATACTATTGAAGAAAATACATGTACGTCTGCATCCTCATAAATTTCTACTGTCGTCATCTATCCTAAAATTGTATATTTGCTAGGATCTATAATGTTAATGGTTTAAACCAAAGCATTTCTGTGAGATCTCTAACTTTTACATTATATTGTATGAAGTAGGAAACTTGAGGCATGACCACTACATTGGAATTACAGCTCTTCTGTATTCAGAAGTAATGGGACAAGAAGTACTCTTGAAGAAATTGGGAACACTGAAGAAAAGAATTAAATGAAACATTGCAAATTGCCTTTTGTAGCAGAATATGAAAGTCTGCACCAAGTATCTCCAATTTTCACATTAGGAAACAGAGGCACAGACAAAGTTCTTCAGAGTTAAGTACAAATAAATGATTTCTATGAGGCTTAATGTTGTAATAATTGTAAAAAGCTCTTGTTGCTATCGCAATAACTTGCCCTAGCACAGAAGAGCTTTCAGAAAGCATGTATTTGGTATTTAGTGCTTATGTTACAAAAATATCAACATGCAATCAAAATTCGCTACAGCAGGGCAGGTGGGAACAAATTCTGCCCCAAAGTTAGAATTTAATCTTAACACAAAAAGCACTAAAATAAAAGATCAAAAATACACTTAAAGACTCTCTTAGAAGCAGAAAAAACATACAAAAGTTATTAAAGTTCTGTTTGTGGCTTAACGTCCACTAATGAAGATGGACTTAACCCAAAGCTATGAATAATGAAAGTCTGCCCACACAAAAGTTTTTGCAACATGGTGAAAGTCTGCAGGGAACCTGGATCTCAATTAATAAGTCAGCGCATGGTCCCATAAAATGAAGACAAAAAGAAATCAGAAGAAGGTTATTTGTACTGCTTGGTTAGGAGACCTATTTGGAGATGCCCACTGACTGAATAGGAAAGGAGCTCTTACAAGGAAAAGAGGGCTTAGAAAGAATTGGACATGTAGCAATCGATCTATTTGTTTCAGCGCTTAGGTTTAAAAAACAGATCAGTCTGTGAAGAAAAGTACTGATTATTGGTTTCCAGCTGAAGTTCCTTGTCATGCAGGCTTCAGCGATAGTGGCCCAGGGGTGTTAACACTGCAGCTAGCAAAATGACTAATGCACTGGGAGGCATTACTAGCATAATTTGCTATCTTGCACAGTCCAGCCCACAAGTTAACCAAAGGGTTTTTGCATGAAAACCTTACCTTCTGTCTGAACGTGTCTTCTTAGTTTTAAATGTTGATTTACAGATTTGCTTAGATGGAAAATAAATACCTTTCACTTAGTACTTAGTGAGATATTTTTTTTCTGAATTTCTCTAGCTTCAGCTATCAACCATGATATGAGTCAGTTAAATAGTTTTTTTTTATATCTCATTCCAAAAGAAAAGGTCACTGAGGTGCTATATATTACATAGAAAAGCTGCTTTACCTTTTGATTTTCCAACAGTAGTCACCTCTGACTCTAGAGCTAAGCTACAGTAGGACAGGGAAACCAATTAAATAGCATATCTATAAGAAAAGCATAGCAATGTTTAGCACACAGAGTATATTTCAGCTACCTAGAGGCTATTCTGTGCAACACAAAGTGGAGTAATTAAACTCCAGTTCCTACTTACCTATGCAGACTAGAAGTAAATGCTGTTTTGCATTAAAAACTGAGTTTTGCAGGTGGGAGGATAGAACATAGTTTGTTGGTATTAGTGTTGCTGTCATAAAGCACTGAGATTGCAGTGTCCCCACAATCTGGATGCTGCTACAGTGGATTTCTAGGCACTTGACCTCAGTGGAGTAGGGATACAGTCCGGCTTCTCACACGCTGCTGTAGGAAATGCTGGATACCACAGAGGGGATGCAAAAACTATACAGCTCCTCAGTCTGTATTCTGTCTAAACATGACCTTAAATAAAATAACAAGGACATATCAGAAATTCTGCTTTTCTTTAGGGCTTTGGGGTTTACTCACAGCTGCGTGTCTTCCTCCGGTTAGGATCCCAAATTTAATAGAAGTTCTCTCTGTTACCTTGCAAGAATAGACCAAAGATTTGTTTTTTTGTTGGTGGTGGTGGTGGTTTTTTGTTTGCTTGCTTGTTTTTTGTTTTGTTTTGTTTTTTTTTAAAGAACTGCTCAATAGGTGTTTTTGTGTGTTTTGTTGCAAGTTTTAACTGGTGAGTGCGGAAAGTTTTTGATAATGAACGTGTACTCTCCTCTTTTTCAGAGAGACAACTACTTTGGTTATACAGTTACCTATATCCCTTGCTTTCTTAGATCTTCCACAGTTCCATCAACAGGGATAGGGATTGTGGCTCCTTGCCCCTATGCTTCCTTTTTCGTGGAATCTCTCAGGTGAGGAGACGAGCTCTCAGGAGTCCTTTGCAGGACTAGTTCTGGGATCAGACCAAGCTGCTTGGGACTCTCTTAAGACAGATCCTGAAAATCACCATAGATTCCAGATGGAGCTTTCTTTCCCTTTTTTTTCCCTTGGATAACAGCCATTATCCTGTTGATCAGGCCTTTCTCTTTCTTGTGAAGCAAACAGGCTGAAGAGGCCCTTGCAGAACTGGATTATTGGTAGTTTGTGTGACAAAGGGTGGTAGCAGCATCCCATTTTTTACCAAGCCTGCAGATGCTACAGTCTTAGTACATCCAGGTCTGTTATTGGCTGTCAGGTGCCTTCTGAGAGTGTCTACTGGGGTAAGGGTATAAGATGCAAGTAAGGATGGATTTATAGTTGATTGAATGGCAGTACATAAAATAATATCTGTTGATATTTTGCTGGGTGGTTGTCTTTACAAACACAGGTACATGTCTTCTTTGTAACTTATTCTTCCTTTCTTTTCAGTGCTCTTCTCCTATTTCAGCTCCTTAATGTTCTCAAAACATCCTTCAAAATTGTACTCAAGATATATTATGGGCAAACATCTTTATAGAAATTAAAGGACAAAAGTTTCATTAATATTTATGAATAATGAATCACTGGGATGTTGCCCTTTGATAAATCATCTATAAACATTAATACAAGTGACCATTTAATGTAAACACAAGTATGATGTTCTAATTTATTTTCCGTTTCCCTCTGTTTGCTAATTCATTGATTTATTAAACTGCCTAACTAGAAAAAAAAAGTCTCTGCAAATAACAATTTCATTTATAACACACTTATAAATGTTTAATACTAATAGTTTAGGAATTGGAGGATGAAGTTCTGTTAGAAAGATGCTATTATCTGTGTGAGATGATTTTCCCAGTTTGCCCTTATCCTCCCATTGCTTGAGAGCAATAATTTTAGCATGATAATCTCTGACTTCCATGTGCAGGCCAGGGATGAAACAGCTCACAACAGCCTCCTACACACCATGTTTGCTACTTTTGACTAACCAGTATACTCTAGGAAGAAGAAAAATACTCAGGCCCCTAATGTGCACTGTTGCCCTGGCAGATGTGGCGAGACATAATTAATGTAAGGATGGCATGCATCAAAATTTGTTTGTTCTGCTGAATTGTATACCTTGCAAGGTACAGGAAATTTAAGCTCAATGCAGCTATTAGAATCCTGCTGGCATTGCTCTGATTCCTTACTGCTTATTATGAAATTATTCAGACTTGTGAAAAACATCATATAATGATGACTCAAACAATGACTTGTTATGCTAGATCTTCCCAACACTCACGAAGCTGTTTGTTTTTGCTTTAAAAAAGGGAAGTGAGTCCAAGTAGTTGTTCAGCTCCTGCACTTTACGGTTGCTTATTTTTTTTTATAATCTAAGTTTGCTGTTGTTGGTCACAGAATTATGGTGAAATTATAGTAAATATTTTGGTAGCCTTTGACAATAGGAGGGTGGTTTCTATTTGGGTAGCTTCATAGTGTGGCAAGACTGCAAGCGACAGCTTCTGTTTTGCTTTGCTTATGGAATACACGGGAGTGGAGAGCTGGGACCCAGTGATGGGGGGTTTATGGAGCGTACACAAGCAGATTCTACCATGATCAGCTCCCAAAATAAATCTGTTTTCCTATGCATTCAATAAAAAAGAAGGGATGAGCTTTTCCCACTCTGAGCCTCTTCATTCCACTCATTCTCAACTAAGGATAGTCTGCTTTTTCCTTTCATTAAAAATATGAGACCTGATTTTCCTCATCATTTGTGTTCAATGAGCCACTCCATTCCTGATGTGACTGATCTTAACGAAGTTATACCAGTAATATATCTGTTCCAAAGAGTTTCAGTAGACTGTTTTCTCCTTTTTCCTCCATCCACTTTTTTTTTTTTCCTTGCAGCTATTGAAGTGGTAGCATTCCTATTTTGTGTTATAAATACATGGGTATTTTTCTTCATGTGCTTCAGAAGATCTGTTTACAACACACTGATACACAGCCTGATTACTATGAGATCTTAATTATAAACCATTAGCAGTATATTATCTTCAATCTTCTGAATAAGAATATACTTTAGTTTCGCAATACTATTAAGAAAAACAGTGTTACTTTCTTTCATGTGTGTGTGAACAAAAGCATTCACTTGTTAGTAGTCAGTTATCGTCCCTGCTCTGTGGTCAGTATAGTTTGCCTCAAGGGATTTATATGACTTGGTTAAATCTTTTAACCATTAGAGCCCCAAACTGCCTTAGTATCATTTGTGAAAATACCTTCCACAGGTCCAAATAAGCCCTTGTATTTGATAGTCCCCTGGCTGAGATTCTCAGTGGAAGCTGATGAGGGCTTTTAGCAGGAACACCTGTGTGCTCAGAGGCACCAAATATTTGTGTCATGAATGCTACAAAAACAGTGGTATTTTTCCAGAGGCCGTCTGGTAAAGATTAAGAACTCATTTTAGTCTTTGTAAAACT
This sequence comes from Anas platyrhynchos, assembly GCF_047663525.1. Lineage (NCBI taxonomy): Eukaryota > Metazoa > Chordata > Aves > Anseriformes > Anatidae > Anas > Anas platyrhynchos. The sequence goes on along the minus strand of NC_092587.1, from coordinate 108,100,097 downwards.
TACAAATAGAATTAAAAAGGGACAATGGATGATTCTGAAAAAAGCTTGCAAGAAAAAGAAAAACAAACAGCCCTGAAATATTTCTTGTTCATACTTAGCTGTAGCCATTTGTTCAACACAGTGGAAAGCGATAAAGGGAAAAGTAATGTTCTTAGGCTGTTGTCACATAACAGGGAGGAGCCAAAAAGAGCAAATAAGTGAATTGCATACTGCCCACAAAAGAAAGAAATGACTCGGACATTTATATAAATACACTGGTATATGAAATGAAGAAAAATGTGCCAGTTGACTTTTGTTACGTACTGTTTCCTTCTTAATCCAAGAAAAGTTTTTTTCAAAAATTGTAAGCCAGCTACCAGCTGCAAAATTGACTTTTCTACTTAAGAAGCTGTTGTAACAAATGTGAGCTTTTTTTTTGCTTTTTTTTTTTTTCAATATTATGGGTACTGCTCAGGCATTCCATACAAGTAACTTTCTATTTACCATCAGCACTCCAGTGAGGTTCAAAACTGCTGCCTTGTAGCATAGCCACAGGGGCTCAGATTTTCAGACTACGTATGCGATGCATTTTCCTTGAAAAATAATGGAAGATTTCTGTCTTTTGTCTAGAGAGCCTCAGCCAGGACATTTGTTTCACAGGCGTACTCAGTAAAGCACTCTAGGCATGCAATAATCCAAGATGTCTTATAGACAAGGGATGATGTAAATGTTATTACACAGGTGTTTTGCTCACATTGACGGGCAGATACTAATCGCATTGCAATTAATGGGACAGTGATGTACACTTAAATACACACCTGAAGAGTGAAAAGCAGAGAGTGATGAAAGAGGGTTTTTATAACATCTGTGCTGTTTAATTAAATTATTAAGGGTGCTCTCAGCTCGAGCGCTCCGGGTGTACAGCACTGACTGTCCAGAGGGCTCCATGCACACCCCAGAGGAGCACCCTCTGGCTGCCACCCACACCCCAAAGCCTCCACCATGGCTGCCCCCAGAAAGGCTCCTGGCATTGTGCTGCTGCTCCTGGGTCCACATTTACTCCCTGACAGTCTTGCAGTCCAACAGTGAGGCCCCAACCTGGCTATACCCCAGCCCACCACAGGCCTCTTCTGCCCTCCCTCCTCAGACTCGGGTGCCCAGGGCCTTGCAGTAGTCTGAGGCTCTACCAGGAGCCTCTGCCACTTGGGGCACACCAGGATAAGGGCATTGGGTCCCATAGTCAGCCCCAAATCGTGCATGTCCTGTGCTGGTGGTGGCAGCTCGGGTAGGGGAGGACATGGGCTGCCATGGCTGCTGGCAGCAAGCTGGTGCTGAGCGCCAGGAGGAAATTCCTGTCTCATTCAGAGTCCCATACTGAAAACCTCATGGATCTCTGTGAAAGCAGATGGTTCGTATGAGAGGCTGTGTTTGGCCATGTGGGCGCTTACAGCCCCTGATAGGGGATCGCCGCTCCCCACATACACGTGGATTTGCACTGGCAGGAGCCTCAGCCCGTGTAGAGCACCCACAGGCCTTGGCTGGCAGTCTGTCTGTCTGTCTGTCTGTCACACAGCTGGCATGCTCTGGTGGTTTGTCAGTATTGGGAACTCAAACTGAAGCATATGCTGTCTGCTATCTCCTGATCCTGTGCTGATCTGTAGACATAAAGGGAGGGGAAAGAGAGGTAGAAATGGAAAACTGAAGAAGTAGATTTGCAGACCCGAGGGTAGTAGTAGTGTTGTTTTTGTGCTCCATGGCTCAAATCCCTGTTTGAATGTTCCAGCCCTCGGCTTCTGGGAAGTACGGAGTCAGGGACACCATCCCCAACAGTCCGGGGATTCAGACAGTGTCAAATGACATGTCATGATAAATAACACTAAAATTTTGGAAGATTTTCCATCCTGTAACATAAAGATCTAAATATCTTAAATTTTATCTGAATTGTATGTGCATATGCAACCTTTTTCTTCTTTCGCTACCCAACTGAAAGAAAATGGCTTTTGCACATCTCCATTGTAGACCAAATAAAAGGGAGAGATGTCACTAGAGAAGCTTTTGATCCTCAGACTTTTTATTACACATAATAATATATGATACTTTACAATACCAGTCATGGTGTGCCTCTTTATGCGAATGTTTATGAAGTGCCTGATGTACATCCAAAAGGATTAGCACAGAGGGATGCTATTCTTTGAGTATCACTTCATTAGGGCTTCTGTAAGCGTTATGACTCAGAGGAAAAGTTGTTGACAATGGCTGCCTACAGTAGCATCCTACTTTCTTTCTGCCTGTAAGCTGTCCAAAGGGAAAGAGGATTTAGTCTGTTTTTTGAAAAATAAACTAAAATTTTGGTCAGGTAAATTAGTAAGAATTGACTTAGATTGTGTGTAGTGGGCACCATGCAAACAGGACTAAATTTGCGCCTATTCTAGAAACATGAAGATTTGGAAAATATTTCAGTGATAGCCTTCTCTGCTCTGATGAAAATAGATGTGAATCTTAAGTTCTCAAACTGCTGTTATAAAAATTAAACAATAAAATTATGGTAAAAGTGAATAACTTCAGATTATTAGTAATGTTTTAAAAAAAAGGCAAAATTTAGTAGTAAAAATTCTGCCATCCCACTTAAACACAGCATAAAATGTTCATTTTCATTTATTTAATGGTTATGGTGCTTGCAGCTGCTACCTATTCATAGGCATTGTGCCTTACTCTAAATGCTCCTCTCCAACCCGAATCTGAAGCTCTGGAGAGCAGGCAGCAGCAGAACAAGAGTTCAGTCCATTGCTATATACACAAACATGCTATGACTGAACACGCTGAAAATGTTTCTTTGTGTGAAACATCAGGGGAGAAAAGGTTGCTTTTCACATGGATTTCTTTTCTCCTTTGGGATTTTTCTAACAGTTTGTTTTTAATTCAGATGGAAAAATCTATCTGCCCTTCATTCCGGTTGCTTCTAATTCCCCAATCACTTAACTCTAGGAAAGCTGCAGACAGAGGAAGGAAGTAGAGGGCAAGAAAGACACCGAGTTTACTGAATACAACAATTGTTTTTCTAACCCTGTGCATGTGTGTGGATGCTTGGTTTGGAAGGCACACCAGAGGGAAGACAAATCAATAAAAGCTGTTCTCACAGGTTTGAAATTAAACATTTATAAAGCACTGGTATAAGGGAGGTTTTGACTTTATCTGTTTTACATGTTTTCACTCACAAAAATTCAGTTTTGATGAGACCTTTTTCCAGTTTACAATAGAAGTTATTTTTTAGAATTTCTTTGTGGTTATTGACATGACTTTCAAAACTGACCAATGATTTTGATTGAGGAAAGATGTTTATGTAAATATTTTAAAGAACCGGCTTTTTATTGCCATCACAAGGCAGATAATTTGATGATTGGTCTTTCTGTGGTTCAGGAAAAATAATGTAGTTGAATAATGTAGTCAATATAGTCTTGGAATGCATTTCTTCTAACATCTGTCAGATGTCAACTAAAATGTTTTAATTCATGCAGTAATGTCTTTTTTATCATGTAAATTGTATTGAGTCTACTTTTGATTAACTTAATTAAATATGTTCATAAACTAGAAATCTGAGGAGCTTCAGACGACAAAATTATTTGATGAGCTGCCCTTTGAGTCAATCAGCATTATTCCATTGGAAAAAAAAAAATGTAAACAAGCAAGGATCAAATTAATACATAAAGCAAAAGGAATGGATGTTGCTGTAATTACGTTTAATACATCTGGACAAAAGGTGAGTTCCACATCTGCCTTCGGTCTCTACAATGGCTCAGCTCCACATAAAGGGAGAGGCATGATTATAGATTAGAGCTGCCATAGATTTAGGCAGCTCTGCCACATGTCAAAATAAATTTCCTAAAACAAAGCAAATTAAAAAGGCATGACATTGTAAGGGTGACACCAGCTCTCTGGGTGTGAGCTTCAAGCAGTGCAGGAGAGGAATTGTATCGCGTGCATATCTGGCCAACACATCCTCTGAAGTGAACATAAAGCTCCAGAGCTGAGCTTTGCCCTGGACACTAAGGCCCTGGACACTAAGGTGTTACACTGATGTGCAAGGTAGAGATGCCTGACCTGGTTCTGAGCAAGAAAGCTGCAGGAGGTGGATAGGGGAGTATTAGTACCCAAACCCCAGAGAGGCAGGGCACCATGTTCTCCATCTTGCCCTGCCTGTCATCTCCAGAGAGCAAGCGTGGTCTTTCTGAGCTTCATCTCTGTCAGTCATGGCACAGGGTATGTCAGCTAAGTGCTTGTAGCTCTTAGCTGGCCATCTGCATACTGAACGTTTCTAAACCAGCCAAACATGAGGGAGGAAACGCTGAAAAGCAAAGGAAGAATGTTGTGCTTCAGAGATGCTGCTTACTGAATATGCTAAGGAAGCATCCTAAATCAGACAAAAGGATGTGAAGCATAAAATGGTCTTAACATTGTACTGCCTCAAGGAATAGAGGTACTTTTTTTTTTTTTTTTTTCCTTTTTACTTGGTGTTCAGTATGCCCAATGGAATTTGGGAGCATTTAAGCTAACTGGTGTTTTGCCCTAAAAACAAAAATATAGTAATTATTGAAGTTGAAATATCACTTTTGAGGGGAAATCATTAAAGAATGAGCATCTGAAAAGAGGATATTTTAAGGCCACCTTGGCAAAGAAAACATGCTGTTCTTGGAGAAAGGAGGATGTTTTTTGTTTTCAGCAATAGGTACTTTAAATGTCTGATAGACTGGTAACAGTACAGGTACTTGGTGTGAGGAGTTCTTGAATGATCCATCTGTTGATTCGATTCAAAACAGCTGTAGCATTTTCTTTTTTTTTTTTTAATTCTGCTTATACCCATTGAAGATCATGTATCTTGACCTTGCTAAGTGGAGATATGTTTGCAAAGCAGCAATGCTTTAGATTTTATTTTGACAACAGAATTTATAAGTCATACCAGCATTAAGATGAAAAGCACCCTGCTCAGTCTTGTTGACCAAAAATTCTTTTTTTAAATTGCATTCCAAAGTAGAAGATGAATCCTTGAAGCATCTGGTTACACACAAGAAAACACCTTGTGACTCAGTTCCTTTGACTTTCAAATATGCACCCAGGTAAAAGGCGTGCCCAAATTTACTTTCATTGGTACTGCCGCTCTTGGTGTTCTGACTGCACGTACTGCATATGCATCCTTTTAAATGTATTTAAAATTCAGCCTCAGATTTGAATACATACAGATTGAAATTCACTTATGATACAGAAAATAGGTGTGCTAATGAATGTATTATGGTGCCTAAAGATGAATTGAGTAGATAAGTAAGGAAGAATATAGAAGATGAAGGGTTAAGTGATGATGTGAGCAGAAACTGAGCTCTATATTGTAGCTGTTATAAACTGAGAAACCAATATAGCTGCAAGGTGTTTTATGACTTGAAAAGCCATTCATTCTTTACATAGCATTACCATTAGTTACCTATGTAGGTTGTATTAAAATAAAGCCAGGAGTTAACTGAACCTTACATTTTATAGGTGCACGTTTAATTAAATTGTATGTTTTATCTGTAGTAATAAAATACGAAACTCATCTGAGTTAACACACAGCTTTACACTTTTAAGGTCTGAAACATCTCCAGCATCTCCATTTCAGGCTGTTTGGTATATGAGCCATAACATCCATTGGGGGAAAGTGCTAATCTCTGAACCTTTTCATTTGCAGCTAGAAAGCTATCCTGCTCATCATGCTGATGCTGTATTAAGCAAGTAAATAAAACTGCTTCCTGTTCTGGAATGAAGTGAACCTACAAACTCAAAAGAAAATTCCCCTGCTAATCATTGTAGAGCACTCAGCTTTGCATATTATTTAAATCTAAAAGCACCAACACAGGATAGTACTGTGAAAATATAGTCAAGTGATCCTGACAGACACACAAATATTTCCTGTTGATGTTGGACACTTTTACAAAGGCAACATTACATGAAAAAAATCTTATTTAACCATATGCATGTTTTTTGCAGTGTTTTGTTTCTAGACTTTGTTTTGAGTTAAAAGTCTTTCATATTTCCCCCTATTACAATAGACCACTTTTTTTTTTTTTTTTTTTTTTTTCAGGTATAACCCCAGAAAAGGCTTATTTGTAGGAATCAGTATGTCTTATTACCTCCTACCACATTTTTGTTTACAGAAGAACTCAGCTTGCTTGATGGGTACTTCTAGAGCATGATTTTGCAAACTGAATTTCCAAAACTTTAGGAGGGAAACGAATGACCTGATCTGTCACTGCTCTCTTATCATAGGGCAATCACTTGTCCCTTACTTCTGAAATTATAAAGTCTAGTTCCTATTTAAGTTGCTGTAGAGTCCCCCTTCAGGGGGTTGTCTAATGAGGTTGCCTCAATTTGGCAAAGCTCTGCATTCAGCTCCAGAAGTATTCTGGTGGTATCACAGTGTTTACAAGGAGCAGGCTGGGAAGTTGTGTGCACTACCACTATGTCTGTCCTTCGTCTTTGAGGAGCCTGGGCTGGACAGGCACCTGCCAGGCCCTGTCTGCCATTCCTCTGATCCCAGCTCAGACAAAACGCCTGCTCTGACCTCCAAGAAGGATTTAAACCCAGAATGTCCACTGATGGGCATAGTTATATTGTGTGGAGGCCACTGCTAGACCTTGTTTGTCCAGGCTTTGTGACAGAGAGCTGGGTTGCACCCTGAGTACTGAACGTCTTAGTTTTAATAATTCATTAGAGTTTGGCCTGTTTTCGCTTGCACATAGACAAGTCAGGACTTACAAAAGCATTCAGATCACTGCCAGTACGTCCTGGTAGATAACCCTACTTGACGCATCTGTTGAGCTCTGGCAGCAGAAACTGTACAAAACTTTTAAGGTAGAATAGATGTAGGTGAAAGTTATTTATATTTCACTTAGCCAAATGTGTGTGAATAAGGAGTGGTCTGGACAAAACAGACCAAGAAGTATTTCTTCTGAAATTGGATGTGAAACATCTTTATAGTACCTTAGTGTCTGTGAGAACTCAGGAAGATTTTCATGTCTGCTTCCGTTGTTGAGGTCCAAGATGATTTATAGGGACAGGTCAGCAGAAACCAAGTTATCTCATTTTCTCTACAGGCCTGCTGTATTTTGTATACCTTTGACTGAGCTGGGAGAGAAAGAAGGAAATAAGTTGTTTGTTTTTATTGTTATCTTACGATTAATTTTCCAACTATAATGGGTTAGCAGTGGCTTCACAGCAGCCATGTAGCTGCTAAGCTCCCCAGAAGCCAATGGAGCCAACAAAAACCTCTGCTGAAAGAAAGCACTGCCTGTACCCTGGAGATCATCCATGATTAAAACCAGTAATGATTTGTGTTCATCAGAGGGCAGAACACATCTATCACGCAGATAACCTTTCTCTTCTGCCTCTCTGGAAGAGTGCTTGTAGGTGTGAAAGAGATTGTTGAGGACTCTGTTTTGGAAAGCCTGGGCAAACATCTCTAGCTGAAGCATAACTCTTAGTCCCTCATATACAAGTTTTCATTGCCTAAACTCATTTACTGCGTAGATAGGCAAAAATGTGTAACTTTATAACTTCGATTGTAATACACATCAGTATCACATCATCAGTCTATGGCACTGATGATTATTTCACTTTGGGGATGTGGAAATATAATAAATATATTGATATTTCTTTCTAAGGCTATTAGCCTTGTGAATCTTTAGATATATTAAAACGTAACCTGACTCTTAAACAACTACCTTTTATGAAGCAAACACTACTTCACACAATCATTCCCAAGATAAACAGTATTACATTGGTAACAGGAAATCACAAGTCATTTATGTTAAGGTTTGGTCCTTGACTGTAAATTATCTTTCAGCAAAGATTGTATTCTTTCATCTATCAGTAATTGCATACTAGGTTTGAACTTGAGACTTTGGGTGTCTGTAATAGTAATGCATTCCATGCATTTTTGGTGGGCAAAGTTACATCTGGGATTACGTATGGCTTTCAATTTAGTTTACACTCAAGAAGAAGAGAGGAAGCAAGGATTATTTGAAGAAGGAATATTTTGTTATTGTGCCTGACCAATCTGCTTGCTCTCCATGATGAGATCATTGGCTCTGCAATGAAAGAGAGAGTAGTGGGAGTTGAATACTTGGACTTTAGCAAGGCCTTTGACACCGTTTCCTGCAGTGTTCTTTTTGCCAAATTGGTGAGATCTGGGTTGGGTAAGTAGACAATAAGTGACTGGACTGGTGGGCTCGAGGTGTGTTGATCAGCAGTACAAGGTCCAGCTGGCAGCTGATTACTAGTGGCATGCCTGAGGGGTAAATAGCAGGGCCAAGGCTGTTACTGGCTTTACTTACAACATAGACAATGGGATTGAGTGTGCTCAGCATGTCCCTTCCAGTATAAATTATTCAATGGTTATTTTCATCTGGGGATTCACAAAATAGGTAGGGTTGAATGTTGAATACAAACAGATGTAAGGCATGGTGAATGTGTAAGGAGCACTTATTTCTGAGCAGTGCTCAACAGCGTAAATGTGGATTCAACAGCATGTTGGTTTCGTGTGTACAGTAAGTATGAAGGAAGTGCTGTAGGACCAGGCTAGAAAATTCCATCCTGAGTTGGCATTAACCCAGGTGGCTGAGTTACTCCAGGGACTGCCTTTTATGTGTAAAAGGAATCAGTAAATAATAGTATTTTTCTTTGTATCTGAAATGGTAAGAGCAGACAAGGTGGATAGCCTTAGTGTTGCTTCAGACACTGCTCTCATGTGGTTCAGCACCTCCTTGTAGAACTCTGCTTGCTCTTTCACTGGCCAGCGCACATTTCTCTAGGACCGGTTCCCAAACCTCGATCTGCCATTCTTTCTCAGGACAAAAGTGGTACAAACAACACTTGCAGGTATTTGCATGAGGACAAAAATATTGCCCTGTGATAGACCAACAGTTTAGCATTTGTTCAGAGAAGAAAAACTGAATGCCCAGGGGACAGGTGTCAGCTGGTTTGTGGCTTTAACATTCTGAGGTTTGGATTTTTATTTTTTTGTGTGTCTTTGGCCCTCTGTACCAAAATAGCTGTATCTTAACTAGTAAGCAATATACAATTTGCAAACATACAAACAATAACAAAAAAAAACAAACCAAACAAACAAAAACCCACCGTGGCTAGTTATTTCTAGACACCAATTCCCACCTGCTGTTTTCTAAACTATAGATTTAAAACACTTCAAATAGACCCCATGACATTCATCTTCCTATTTTGCCATTTGTATCTTCTGTTTTCACTGTGCCTGACGTACGTGATATGAGTCATCCCTGTCGCTTTTATATTTCCTGACTACCAGCAGTTTGGGATGAGACAATTTTTCCTTTCAGCTGACATTTTCTTTGGGACTAAGGGGCAAGGAAGTATTTAAAAGTAAATTTAGTGTTTAAAAATGTTGACAAGCTAGCATGGGAACTTTTCAATGAAATCCAAAAAGGCACAAGTCTCATCAGTTTCCTGCTGGGATTCTTCTATCCTGACCTTAAAGAAAAGCCTCAAGGAGTAAGAGGGCATTTCATTTTCCATACAACCCATGTTTCTCTACCCCACCATTTTCTTTGTCTTTGCCCTTCCACTTTTTACTCCTGATGTTTCTACTTCTTTATTTCCTAGTCATTTCTTGATTCCACCTACTCTGCCTCCCTTATGTACCTTTCCCACATCTACACTCCATGCTCCATTTTAATTTTTCAGCTTCCTTGTGATTTCACTATTCTACCTGCTCCATTCTGTCTTTCTTGGGTAGTAGGTATCTAAACTGTATGCTAAGAAAAAACAAACTTCCCATCATATTGTCGAACCATATTGTCCTTGATGCTTACAGGGAAAAAGAAAATACGTGTTTTTTTCATTCACTTGGAGTTTTTTCCCCTATACATCTTCTTCTGTTGTTGTTGTTACTTTTTTAGATGGAAGTGTCTTACCAAGATAACCTACTATAATTATAGTAGATACAGATTCACAGCATCAAATCCTTGCCATCTTGTCCGGTTTTTGACACTCATTTTCAGCTGCGGTTGCAGCTGAGATGAGGTTGGAGCACAAGACCCACAGTGAAGAACAGACGCAATTCATCTTAAAATGATGCAAAGCTAACATATTTATAAATCCTTAGGACAGGCAGTAAAATACGTTTTATCACTCCATATTTAGTCATTGTGTTACATTTCCAAAGGCACAGTCCACAGAAAAGACAATTATCTCTTTCTGATGTCAGAGGAATGGCTCATTAAACACAGAAACTTAGCAGCAACATAAAGAAAATGACATCATAAGCAGATTTGGTTTGTCACAACCAAAGATCTCCAGGTTTTCTACAAGCTATTTAAGTCTTACAGTCTTATATAAGGTAGTCTTATTTCAGAGCAACACTTCTTCCTGTAAAATAGTACTACTGTTATTATTTCCACCCATTCCTATTTTTATATATATACATTTTTAAAAAGAGAAAGGTTGGGTTTTCTTCTTTTCCTTAAGCCATGATTAATACTAGGCTTTTTTTTTCTTTTTTTTTCTTTTTTTTTTTTGAGTCATTCCTTCTTGCAGAGGCAGAAAATCAATAATCACCTTCAAAAAGAATGCATGTCAGAACCTGACAGAGTAAAATATATCCCTACCACGTACATGCCTCAGATTGACTCCACAAGTCTACTACCATCCCTTGTAGCTTTGGAGCAAGAGAGAGAGAAAGAAAGATTGAAATCCAGAGATTCTCACTCTGAATATAGGACTTCCGATGTACTTTGGAGTTAGCCATTCATTATGTGTACCATTCTGGTACTGGAACAACCTATAAAATATTTACATTCTGTAGAAGCATGTATCATGTAATGACAAGAACGATGAAATATGCCCATTTTTAGCATGCCATAAAAGATCAGTCTTCACTTCAACACCCAAGCATGGCAAAGTTTTATGGTACAGATAGTGCTACTTCAAATAAGGAGTTGCCAAATAGATAAAGATCCAGCTATAGGAGCTCAGGGAGACTTTTAGTAAAACAGTTGTACTTTTAAAAGCTAAGGGAGGGCAGGGGAAATGATTAAATGCCCTCCCTGAGGGTATTTAACTACCTCTTCTCCAACAATCAAGCAGTCTTACTGAGTCCAGCAAAGCTCATTGTTTTGTTGTTCACGGATAGTTGTAAGCAGATGGATTTACTCAAGTGCTTGGAGTTGTGCACTTCTAAAAGCTTTCCTGAATCAAAACTTTGATATGACATTCTTTTGTTTGACTAGTTCATTTCCTATTTGGCACTCCTCCTCCTCACAAAAATGATTGGGTTTGCTCTCCAGTGTCTTGGCAAGCAGTCAGAAACATCTCCACAAATCTTTGGATGCCAATACAAATGCCAAAAGTGTCAAAAAAGTGCCAAAATAAAGGTACTCCATACCACTTTAAATGGCATTTTCACTTTTATTGACAAAACCTTGCTCTTTTCATCAACCATGCTTGTCCATTCTGATTTATTTTTATATACGTAGCTTTTAGAATCACAGCAAAATATGATTTACAGAGTTAGATCCAACTAACTGTAGGAGGAAATAACTGAAAAGCAGGAGCACCATTCAAAGCAAGGGTTTTAAAATATTCATTATTTTTGAGAAATATATATTATTTGGGGCTTGTTTTTGTTCTTTCTGTTCAATTCTTTTATTTAGCTCAATGCAGAACTTGCTTCAGTGTGAACTGTCTGTCTTAAAGAAAAGTCTAAATAGTTTAAAATATAATATCACAGTAGCAGTAGGAGATGATACCTCCAGTTTGTTATGCCTGCAAAAATATCTGGGCCGATAGGACTGCCAAGACTCATAAAACTCTTGCGTCACCATCAATTTATTGGCATGAATCTATCATATCTTTATATGATGTTTACTGTTTTGATACTAGCTCATGCCAACGTTAACTTCCTTTAATTTTAACTCTCTCCATGTGGTTGGATGTCTTTTGGTAGTGGAAATTTTTTTGGTTTGGGATGTTGGTATGTTTTTGTTTTGTTTTTTTGATGATACTGGTGTACAAGGTTGTCTTCAAATTTGCTGTTTTGAGAAAGGGAGGGTCTGATCAGGCTGATAAGCTCTTTTCTTTTTGAATATTAAGATTTATGCAGATTGGAGCCTAAAGAGATATGTTTTCTTCCTTGACATTGTCAATACTTCACACAGTCTTTTTATTTTTATTTTTTTTAAAAAAAAAAAGGCAGTGAATCTTATGCTAAGATGAGACCAAGCTCTTTATAGTACAAAATGTAATCAGCTGCCTTCCATTACTATATTGTATGATAGTATGACTTCATTCCTAACACAATTTACTTAAATTGAGCATTTTGGCAGATGTGTGCATGAGACTAGAGGAGCAGAACTTCTATTAAATCATATCCCAAAACAATAACAGATTGTGCTGTAGCTCTAGCTATGGAGAAGTTTCCAGCTCTGCTCATAACTTACTGCACATTATAGGAGACATTAGGAGAGTGCACACAGCAAATGACTGAAAAATATTCCATGATCTGGCCAGAAATTACATACATAGATAAACAATTTGATCTGTGATAAGAAGTTTGCATAACACTGCTACCTAGTCAACAAAAGTCAGTGAACATGTCCACTTGTAGTGATTCCAGTGAGGCAGATGAGAGGAAATTAACATATTTTTAGTGAATAATGCCTTCTTCCACTTTTTTAGACCCACCTACCGTCTTCCTCAGGATTAATGACAAACTCAAAACACAATTCTTCTCTCTGCAGGTAGTGAACTCTTTGAGCATGGTGGAGTTTTTTATGAGTTATTCATGTGCATGTATGTGTGAATGTGTTGCTGTTTGCTATATAGTAATGAAGGCAGGTCAAAGAAGTTCTCCTATCACTTGGATAAAGTCCTATGAGTGTCTGAGGAGTCTCCATTAACAAATTCAGAGCAGCCCCCATCAGCTCTGTCTCCTGCCTAAACACAGGGGTACTCTCACAGCAGAATGCTCCTGAGGATGCAGCAGGGCAGTCAGCTGCAGAATTCAAGTTAAAAGCCAAGGAGTGCTAGGGTAACGTTTTAGATAAGTTGGTTTGAGGGACAAGTGCTAGAGCTTGATAAAATATTCTGAGGAAAGTCAAAGGGACTAAAACCTGTATCAGTTTTCACATTTTGCACTTCTAATTTCTTTTGCATCTTCTCATTAGGTTTGTCTGGTCTAGATCTAACAGCTTTGGCTAGGATAGTTTCAGCTTGAACTGAGTCAACTTTAGACTGATCACAGGGCAAGATTATTCCAAGTGAAGCATTAGACATGAGGCTTTCTGTACTTCGGTCAATTACTGGCACTAACTTAAAAGCTGGTTCTATAGCATCTGAAAAAAAAAAAAGAAAAAGGCAAAAGTAATTCAGTTCTGTAGACCCTGATTCTGCTGTGAGATTCATGGAATTTTCAAAAACAAAACAAAACAAAAAGACAGTATGCTCAAAATGTGTGATCATCAAGCTCTGAGCACTGTAAGAAGATAAGCTTATCTTCAGTACTATTTCCACTTTTCTTGACTTTCTGATCTCTTTAAAAGACATATATATATATATTAAAAAAAAAAAAAAGTACCATTGGAGGTGCCACCTGTGTCACCAAATCAATAAAGGGCGTGTTTCAATTCTATTGATGTAAATCTGAATCATAAAATGTCTTATCAATATTAGAACAGGAATTTGTATTCCAAATGCAAACAGAGAACATGTGAATTTTCTAAGTAGGTTGAAGCATATGAATTTTCTAAGTAGTTGAGCTGCAACAAGTAACAAAATACCTGCAAAAGTAATTGGCAATAACAATTGCCATCCTAGTTAGGATAGAATAGGGACTTAGCTTGACCTCGCATGCATTAAACATTACAGAGTAGCTTTAGCTTCTTTATTCTACCACTGAGATTCAATGAAAAGTTAAGGACAGACTCTTTGTCTCTGGGCTTCTGTCTTATTTGTGAAAGATGAACTTCGACTTGCAATTCTCATTAGGGGGAAAAAAAAAGGCAAAAAAAAAAAGCCCCTACTTAAACATTAAGTTGTGACTCTGTGAAGTATAAAGGATGAAAAAAATAAATGGAAAAGCTGATGTTTCCTCTATTGCCTGTTATATTTTAAGCTCACAGATTGCAAATCAGAATACTGCAGCTGTACTTTTGATTTTTAGGTGTTACTGAGAAGATTTGCTGGGGCCACCGTTGTGTTGACTTGGAGTCTTTATTCTACATATAGCTTCGCCTAATCAGAATTTGAGAGCAAATGAGTGAAGTGTTGGTTGTAGGCCTGCAGCAACCCCTCCTATTCCTTAGTCAAGAGGTAGCTAAGGAATCATCTCCTCTAGATGCAGCTTCTTCCCGCTACCTCCTGAGAGCAGTGTGGAAGATGTAGTCCTTCCCTTCCCACACGGCTATTCAGAACCGAACCTTCAAGGCTGTAAGAGCTGAACTTGCAACGAGCGAGGCTGCTGCCCAAGTGCCTCTGGCCCACTTGGTTCTGTCGTCTACAGTGGCACACAAGGGCGTAAGAACCCCAGATGACCTTGCAACCAGTAAAACCTGCTCAAAGCACAACGAGGGTGGAAAGATCTAACCTGACCAAATCTCATAGGACCTAAAACACTGAATGTGGCATTACCACATCCTGCTAGCCCCTGTAATAGTCAGGCCACGAGCCAGCAAAGTGCTTGTATAGCTGTTTAACTTCAGGCACACCAGCAGCCTCACTGAAGTCAGTAGGGCTATTTGTATGTTAAATATTGACTATGGTAAATGTTCTGCTGGCTCAGAGCCAACAGACATCTGTCATGGCTATTCGTTTAAAGAAAGCAACAGCATCTAGCAGCAAAAGAAAAGGGCTGCTTTGGGGCTTTGGGGAAGGGGGAGGTAGAAATCTACCTGAATGTAGAAAAGGGTGGGTTTAACTACCTTGGCCGATGAAATAATTTTTTAGGGGGGTTAACTACCCAAGACTAACATAGAGGCAGTTCTCTTAGTGTCTTTATCTGCCCACTGAAAGCATGAAATGCCATTACTAAAGAGTGTCTATGTCAATGGTGTCTAATGACCTCAGAAATTGTGTGGCTGTGTCACCTGGGGCAATGGAGCTGTTCTCCATCCCTTTGTAGCATAAATGAGAGCACAAAGTGTTCAACTTTGTCTAGGTATTCTTGAGTTTTAGTTTTCTAGTGGAGTAACCTATATTTAACTTCATTTTTTTTTAAATTAAAAGCCTGATCTTTTCAGTTCCTATTTCTACTACCAGTCCCTATTCATTTAAATAAATATACAGATGGAATGCTATTTTCAGAAATGCTCGGCATTGGCTTATATTCTGTGGAAGTCAGCAGTAAAACTCCTACTGATTTTACTTGGGAGTGGAACTATGTCAATACTGAATGGTTTTGAAAAGCACAACTTAAGTATCATTTTGACTAAATGCTGCCCAGGTATTATAATCTGAAGATATTAAGTCAAAACATTTAATTAAATATGTCACAATATTTTCCGTCCATATTTTCTCCTTAACATGGGTGCCTTGTCTGCACAGGCAGAGACATACCACAGAATAAGTCAAATGCTTCCTACAGAGACTGCTGCCTAATTCAAGCTGCTGTTACAACATGTTTTGTGGCTTACAAAGTTTAGCTGAAACATGTATTTGAAATATACCAGCTATTTGCATCCTTGCTGCTACACACAACTCCTTTCCTTTTGCCTATTTTCTCCTTTTTTAACACTGACATCTGCAGAAATTTAGGTAATCTGTATTTGAGCTTGAGCACTATGCCATTAACACCTAGATAATGACAGTAGTTGATGCAGTTCCACAAGAACAGAAAAAATCATCCTTAATATGGTGATTCCCATTCAATATATATATATATATATATATGTAAAATATGTATTGTGGTAATTTCAGCACACTGATTTCTAATGCCTCTTTTCAGCTAGATTTAGAATGTTTTCTGAAGAATGAGGCTGTGGTTCCATGCCAATTTAAGGCTACATAGTTTGGGGTGACTGCAAAAACAAATTTTATAAAAACAAACAAACAAAACCAATAAAGTATATATTGCAACCAAATCATCTTCTGAGTGGACTCATTACAGAAGCACTGGTGCTGGAGTAAGACAGAAGATGGGAAAGCCTGGCTGAAGGCAGAGTCATGGATCGCTCTCACACAGGTTGGTTTAAATGACCATGGAATTGCACCAAAATATCTTCAGTATTCCTTGACATGCACTGGAGACTGTAAGACTGTCCCCTGAAAATCCTGTCCAATATCTGTTAGTTCATAGAAACTTTTTTGTTGATCGTGATGAAAAAGACTTGGATCAGCCCGTAAGCATGTCATAAGAACAATAAACATCTTGCTTTCTTAAAATTTTTATTAAGATTAAGTGATCAGTGATGGTTCAGTCAGTTTTGAATGTCACCAATGCTGTTACAACACTAATGTGCTGTTTCCACTAGCCCACGTGATTAACGGGGACCAGGGCTGTTTTCCTCATCTCGATATATAGCTATGCCAATAACTACCTTAACAGATAAACAGCTATAAAATGCACCATAGAGAGTGTATCATATTAAATATAAATTTATGTAAGTGCGTATTACATATTTAATATAATTGTGTATGTAAAGAATTTCTGGCTCCAGATATAATGTTTAAGTGCAAGGAGGAGGGGGAAGGAATAAATGCCTTCACAGTGTGATGGTGAGAGGTGTGTTACATTCGGTATAAAAAGCATAAGGAACCAAATGAAACAACTTAGAAATTGTATCCAGTGATTCTGGATTTATCTGCTTAATTTCCTGTTTTTTTAATTATTTTTATTTATTATTTGAGATTTTGGAAACTGAGCATCATTATTTATGCCTGCTTATTATTTTCAATATGTTTAGGTTTATAGCAATGGTATAGCACATATACTGTATACTTATTATGATATAAATATTTGCCCATTATGTTTTGAGATGCTGCTATTTTCTGTATAGCTTTTCATTAATTTTCTCTATGATAAGAATTTATCCTGTCTCTGAAAACTGACTTTGAGTGAGGTTTCCTGAATGTATTATATGCCAAATTCAGAGCAAATGACAGAGATATTTGACACTTCAGCTATGCTGTGTAACCCTCTGCCTCTTTTTAAAAAACGTGGTGAGTGGTTATGTTTACCTAAATTGAAAAATAATTGAGGATCCATTCAGGTCAATGAATGTGCAAGTAAAATAAGTCAGGTGGTATATTTGGAATAACCTGGGTGATTTCAGCAACATTTCTCACATTTTCAAAAGTCCCTTTAAAAGAAATAATGTCAACTTCACACAAATCACTGTTGAAAGCAGGACTAAGCAAGCTTTAACTGGATATTAGCTTTTACGATTTGATCTGATTCACTCTGTGATTATATAGTGCAGTGGCTCACAGTTGGCTGAATTGAGAGTCAGTTCCCAGGGCGGTCCTTCTTTTGTGTGCAAAGATAAGTTTTCATATGCAGGTGTCAGAGCCCGTTCTCTCTGCTGCACTGTGTTGATGTTTTGAAAAACTGGATGGTTCTTCAAATGTCTAACATGACACTGATCCTCTTTAACGCTGTGTATTTCCCTGCTATTATAAGGGCAGCCCTATCGCTTTCAGTGCTTCACTAGTAGCTCATTAAAAAAAAAAAGCAAGGAATAATGTCAGCATCTCTGTTGTGATGAATGTTTTGACATTCACACCTCTGCTGATGGGTGCCTGAATAAACAAGCTATGTGAGCCACACAGGTGCGGGGTGCCTGGGACCCTGCCCTAGCCCGAAGGCTCAAGGCTCCTGCTCCACCGAGCGCCAAGGTGGAAGGGAGGGCGCGTACAAGCCTCTGCAGTCAGCACGATCGGGTGGTGATGCTGGATCCGGGTGTTGGCAGCTGGTGAGAGGAGCCTTGCTTTATTCTGCCAGTACACAAAGTCTGGTTTTGTGGCTGTTTTCAGTGGAACCAATGTTGTCTGCTCCAGTGGATGCCATTCAAAAATCCTGCTGTGGGGGAAGGAAATTTCACCTACTCTCCTACTCTCAGCATGTTTTGGAGTCTCTGCTCTAAGACAGGGAATTATATGCTTTTTTTTTTTTTTTTTTTTTTTTTTTTTTTTTTTTTTTGGTAAAGAAATAAGGCAGATGTATGTCAAATCAACATGAACAAATATTTTAAAATCCTTTTGCTGAAAGAAACTTCAGGGTGATTACAAAACACAGAGGATCTAAGGATGGCATTATTCTTGTATACAGAACAGTCTGCAGCTCTTCATTGCAATTCCACCCCCCCACATCCTTCAACACAAAACCATCCATTACAAAGCTACTGCAGTCATTGATTTATGTGCTTGTGATCAAACTTCCCTGCTTCTGATACTGTGAGCATTTTATAAAAGATGCCTGCAATTCCTAGATGGACTCAACGTGTCTGTTCCTGTGCTGTTGTGCAGCTGCTTTATTATGCTCCTGGCTTCTCATCAGTGATTTCAGTCTTAGTACAAGGCTCTACAGAAATGAATCTCTTGGAAGAGCTCATTTATATTTTGATGATTACCTCATCTGCATAGCTGCACTGTGTACTATGCTCTGTGATAACTGTCCATGATACCAAAACCCCGGTAGCTATGCTACAGCTAATTTTCAAGGCATCGTGAGATGATATTGGTCCTTGCCCCAGAGCAGTATCAACTGTCTCACTGAGCAGTCTGATTTGTACTATCCCATGTGTGCCTGTTAGCCTAGACTTGTGATTTGGGGCACCAGGTAAAACATGAGAAGATGTCTCATGTTCTGTAGCCTCATGCACAGTTATGAAGAGGACACTGAGCCCACTGGTCTGGCACATGTGAATTACAGCTGTGTGGAGGGTTCATAACAGGACCCAGCAAAGGAAATCATAATTTAAGGCTTCCTCCTCTTCCACATTGTTATAAATGAAGTCTCAACTCAATCTGAATTTAGTAATATTTATAAAAGAAATATTTATAAAAGGTATAAAAAGCAAGTAAACAGCACTCGGTGTGCAGGGAGTCTACGCTCCACCGACACGCACACACGAACATCAAACATTCTAAATATACAGAACATTGCTTTACATAATAACCCAAGTATGCCTCTACATACGTACAATCAGGTAAAGGTAACAAACAATCCTTTAAGTTCCATGACTTAACAGTCTCCATTTTCCACTCCTTTTCTTGACTACAAACAAGTCTCCATTTTCCATTCCTTTTGAACAATATGTCTTGCTTTAATCACAGAATCACAGAATCACAGAATTTCTAGGTTGGAAGAGACCTCAAGATCATCGAGTCCAACCTCTAACCTAACACTAACAGTCCCCACTAAACCATATCCCTAAGCTCTACATCTAAACGTCTTTTGAAGACTTCCAGGGATGGTGACTCCACCACCTCCCTGGGCAGCCCGTTCCAGTGCCTCACAACCGTTTCAGTAAAGAAGTTCTTCCTAACATCTAACCTAAAACTCCCCTGGCATAACTTTAGCCCATTCCCCCTCGTCCTGTCACCAGGCACATGGGAGAACAGGCCAACCCCCACCTCGCTACAGCCTCCTTTAATGTAGTTATACAGAGCAATAAGGTCACCCCTGAGCCTCCTCTTCTCTAGGCTGAACAAGCCCAGCTCTTTCAGCCGCTCCTCATAGGACTTGCTCTCCAGGCCCCTCACCAGCTTCGTCGCCCTTCTTTGGACCCGCTCAAGCACCTCGATGTCCTTCTTGTAGCGAGGGGCCCAAAACTGAACACAGTATTCGAGGTGCGGCCTCACCAGAGCCGAGTACAGGGGGACGATCACCTCCCTAGCCCTGCCGGTCACACTGTTTCTGATACAAGCCAGGATGCCGTTGGCCTTCTTGGCCACCTGAGCACACTGCTGGCTCATATTCAGCCGACTGTCCACCATCACTCCCAGGTCCTTCTCTGCCTGGCAGCTCTCCAACCATTCCTCTCCCAGCCTGTAGTTCTGCTTGGGGTTATTGCGCCCCAGGTGCAGGACCCGGCACTTGGCCTTGTTGAACTTCATACAGTTGACCTCAGCCCATCGGTGCAGCCTATCCAGATCCTCCTGCAGAGCCTTCCTACCCTCGAGCAGATCGACACACGCACCTAGCTTGGTGTCATCTGCAAACTTACTGAGGGTGCACTCAATGCCGTCATCCAGATCATTGATGAAGATGTTAAAGAGGACCGGCCCCAGCACCGAGCCCTGGGGGACGCCACTAAGTTGTCAAGCAACTCGGCCTTCAGGCCTTATGTATCCTGTTCTTCTCGGATCGAAGAAAAGCATATCCACCTCCTTTTCAAGGCCAATAGGCCTGGGTCAAAAGGCACGTCCAGGTCAACAGGGGGAGTAACAGCAGAGGCTTTCGATGGCTGTAGCGGTGGGGGGGCCCATGGTGTAGCAGAAGGAGCAGTAAAGGAGCCCGCAGCTCCCTCACTATCTGGCAAACCACACATTTCTGACTGTGGTCCCACATGGCTCTTTAAGGCCTCAGAGCCTGCTCGCCAGGTGCCAAGCAATCCCACTGCAACCTTGCTGTTTTTAGTTGCAGAGTCCCACACCTTGACCCCACACCTTGACCTCAATTTGGTCCCGTGTTTCAGCATCATAAGCTGTTTGATCGTTAATGAGGAGAATAAGCTGTAAGGTTACCAGGACGGTCTTTGTTCCTAAGGACGTATGATTCCCCATAATGCGCAACTGCTTACCAGCGAGAGGCAGTTGTGTGCACAGGTCCGCTTCTCTCAGCTCGAGATTCTCTCCAGCTCCAGTGCGCCTGTTTCCAGTGACTTTCTGTACGAGCTTCTCTGAGCATTTTGCTGAGTCTGGCCAAACCTATCTTCATGAGGCAATCAAAGTGCCTGTTCCCGTCCTGGTCTCCATTCTGCCAGCCTGTTCCTCTTCACTCTTTTTTCCTGCTTCTTCATTGATGACATAACTTCATCGTGTTGCTTTTTTTTTTTTTTATCTTGAGGGCAGGCTCCTCTCTTATACCCTTCTCCCCACAGCAGTCTTTTTCAAAACAACTTTTCATTGGTCAAACAACTTTGCATATAACAACAACAGCAAACACCCAGAAACTTCCATGACTTAACCGCTGGAGAACAAGCAACCCGAGACTGCACGGAGTCTCCTGAATCACCCTTCTCTGTTCCCTCTAAGCTCTCTTAAATTGCTGATGGTCTCATCATTAAGAGTCTGATGTTACTATCAACCATGGGCCTTTCTGCCCCCCATTACCACACTCCCAAATCTCCCCCTTCTTTATTAATATCAGCCATTTTCTCTACACGAATTACCACTCCATATATAACACACATTCTTACATTTTATTCTATAGAATACATTTATTTCTAGATGATGACCATAAGAGACATTACCAATCTCTGTAACATAGAAATATAAGAAGCCAACAAGAAGTAGTACTTTTAATTCAATGTTTCCTTTATTTTCAGGTCTACTACTTGGCTTGAATTGCAGATCTTGAGGAAAGAGCTACCAAACACTGGTAACAGGAATGAGGGGAGATTTCTTTTTTCTTTCACATTTGTTTCCACTTTAATTACAACCTCCCACATCTAGGCACTGCACAGGCTATTCCATGACGTTCTTTCCCAGGCTCCTAATATGAATTTACAAATGCTAGGAGAGTTACAGATGCAGTCTTTACCCCCAGCCTGCCCCTCCTCTGGTTCAGAAGCAGCACCACAATGCTGCTGCAGTGTGGCGCTGGGAATGCAAAGGTACTGGTGGTATTGTGGAGGATGGTGGCAATTGTCAGAGTGGAAGCCCCAGCTGCCTACACAGAGAGCGCCTGGAGCTACAGCACAGCCACCGTGATTTACAGCTCCACTTTCTGTCTCTCCAGCTGGGCCCACGGTCTTTCAGGTAACGCTTTCAGTCTTACAAATGGCTGCACAGGGAGGGAAGAGACAAACCTGTGGCACTTACACATCCAGCTGCTGCTGAAATCCCTACACATATATCCCTACTATCCCTAGGGGCAGTTCAGGAAAGGGTAAATGGTGTGGTGGGGCTTCCTATAAGCAAGCTGAGGAATGGGAAGCTGGTCTGCATTAAGTGGGGTCTGCTACTGTTCTTAAATGTATTGTTTTTATTTTCACCTTTACAAACTAGCTGGGACTTTGAAAATCAAGTTGAGCATTGTATTGCTATACACAGGTGGTAGGACGGGGCTTTGAGCATTGCAACCTGTTGTGTTAGCAGTTTGCTGCTATATTAGGATCTAAGACACTATGATAAAAGAATCAGAATAACAATGTATGTCTTAATTCTGTACAAAAGTGTTCAGTTAACTAAACTCAGAACCTAAGATATATTTTGTGTATATGTAGCTACATACATACGCCATCTGCTAAATTCCATTTCCATTTTTTATTTTAATTCCAAGACAGTTTTGAAAGAAACTTTTTACAAATAGCTCCCTGTGCCCAGCCAAAGACCTCTTTTTTTGTGCCCAGCCAAAGACCTCTTTTTTTTTATCTTGAGCTCCATTTCAGATGTACATGGAAAGCTTGTATGGCCAGGAAAAAGCCAATACAAAAATACTAATATCTTTGTTTAATAACTTCACTGCATCCAAGTACAGGTGGTTGATTTATTGGCAGCACCCGTCTCTCGTGTACAAAGTTTGTAAAGGAAATACAGTGTCTATTGGTGTGTTCAATCACATAATATGGAAGAGGAAATAACAGGAGCCTAAAAGCTGAGAGGAGTGTTTGGGAACTTCTGGTGTTTGGGGAGGGTTGGACAGGTGGCAGATTTGGGCAAAGCTGCAGAAGAGCCAGGTCCTATGGAGGAGAACCTGACACGGACACATACAGAGATATGTGTCCATGGAGAGAGGGCAAAGCATGGGGGAGAAACAGGACAGGATTAAAAAAAAAAAAAAAAAAAAAAAGTAAATCTTGGAGAGAAAAAATGACTTAACTTCTGAATGCTGCTAAGAAAGCTTACTAGTGCAGTCAAAGACTGAGAGAAATTAAAGACATCCTGTTAGTTGACTCTATTTTTGTGAAATAATGATTTGGGACATTCCCACCACAAACTGCAGTGTTGTTTTTATCTGGGAAAATAAAACCATGGCAGAACAAGCTGACAAAAAGAGGCCAAGAGGACAGTAAGTATCTCATCTAGAAGCCTTTCTTACATGCAAAAAGCGCATCATAGAAATCAGTTGTAGGGGTGCGAATAGCCAAATGTCATTTGCATAGTTGCTCTGGAATTCCTGTGGAGTTAGATGCTCTCAAGGGCTTGCTTTAATCATTCAGAAATGCTTATTGTTCTCATGAACAATGCCAAACATGACTTGCCTGAAAATAAATATGCCTGTTGTATTGTAGGATGACTTTTTTGTTTATTGTGAGAATTGTGTTGGTATTGAGTTGTTTCCATATAGGATGGTGGGGAAAAACAACACCAGAGAGCCAGCACCTGCAATATTTTACTGGTAAATTGACCACACAAGGCATGAGGCCAAAAATATCTGGGAAGATTCAGTGTATACAGTAGGAAAAAAAAAAAAAAAAAAAAAAAAAAAGTTAAATCCAGATTCTGCTAGGAATATTTGCATTATGCAACATTATGTAATTGTGTAAACAAAATCAGGGAAACAGAATCAAATGAAGAAGCAGCCACTCCATCGGTTCTCTACTGACACCATAAGCGAGCAACAACAGCTCCTGTCAACAAAGGGAGAAGCCAAAACAACACCGTATTTGTTTGGTACAGAGCAATGTCCATATACGTTAGCATCCTAATCAGTGGAGCAATTACTGTTGTTCACATCTCCATTTCATTTCCTTGGCTGAGCACTCCTGGGATTTTGGACTGTGATCTCATTATTTGCTTGGCTCTGCCATTTGTATTGTGTACCTGCTCCAGCAGATATCATCAACTCCTAATACTTCTGTGCTATGCAGAACAATCATTTGCATTTGAGTAGGTCGCTATGGCTACTGGCTACCTAACTGTGTACTGCATCTGTACAAGCCAAAAACTGAAGGTGCTTTGCAGAATTCAGACAAGGATCAACTGTTCAGGCTTTGAAACCATATCCGCACCTATTGTTACTGCTAACAGCACGTATTTGTGTAGGCTTGATTAGGTACAATCTCTCTTCCTATTTTGGATTAATATTTAGAGGCTCTCTTTCTCAGGGCTGCCACCTGACTCCAAAGGGAAGATTGTCTCTAGAGGACACTTGTGTGACAGTGAGCGGATTAATTATACCTGCAGCAGTTCAAGGTGCAGCATAAAACCTAAAGGTTTTCCATTAAAATTAATTCCATGCTGTTAGAAAATACAACTTCCAGCTGGGGTTGTCTGAAACAAATCAGTAATTTGTGCTGTAGTAGTTTCCAGAGTGCAAAAGAGCTCCTTAACTGGGACCAGCACGGGAGGTGCCAGTTCAGTAGGATTCAGCTCCTTAACTTCCAAGGTTTGCCCAGAAATACTTCATGCTTTGTTCTGTTCCCTAGATGAATCACAAAGGTAGGGAAACAGCATTATCCACAGTAAAGAAAATGTGGAGACTGAAATGAAGCGACTCCAGAATGAGACAGTGAGTCAGCATCAAAGTCTGGACCAAAACTGAAGTCTGCCAACTTGGAGCCCTCTCCTCAGAGCTGAGAACAAATGAAGAAATCATCTCAGTGAAAGCACTGGCTGCAGCGTTATCCTAAAGGAATCTGACTGAGGAATCATCCTAAGATGAATAAAATACAGCTGAGACTGACGGCAGTAATTTTGTCTATGTTCATGAGGTAAATCTCCATGATGAGAAATTCAGTGAACATTGGCAAATTGCATGTATTCTATAAAACTTGCACATACTGGGAGACGTCTGGCAGTGTGTCCATGCCACAGGCTGGCTGCTCTCTCCTCAAGACTTATGTATGAGTCCTCCCATCAAAACTCTCTGCTACAAGATCCATGGGAGCATCAAGCGGAAGTTTATTGCTTAAAATTAATCAAAGAATGTTCTAAGTCTTGTAGTACAATTTTTGCTTCCCTCAGCAAACATGTTCACTTAACTATTGTTTTGGGAGGGGAGTTGGAGAATTTTGAAATTTCCCTATTTCCCCCATCCCAAAAGAACGGCCTGGTTTTGGTAACAAAGTGTATGTCCAACCCAGCAATGTGCTGCTCTGGTAAGTGTGGTACCAAAACAGAGGTGGAATCAAATATCCATTTACTTATTTGCCATTGTTAATTCATTAAGTTATGAAGCAGACTGTGGTGTTTTACTGTCTATTTACAGAATAATATCAGCATTTGTGGATAAGATCCACTTGATCCATGGGTGTTCAATAAGGAATTGTAAAGATGAACAATGTTTCCATTTACATCATATATTAAAAATAAATAGTTGTAAAATAATATTAGACACCATTTGCACAGAAAGATACAGAGGCAGAGCACAAAAGTGGCCAAAAAATGAAACTTGATATGCAAGCTTTGTCATCGCTTTGAGTGTTATCACACTAAGAGTGAATAACTCTGCTCAGCAGTTAAAGGGAAATCACATCTGGATGTAGTTTGCAATTATTTGCTCAAAACTTTTTATAAAATTCCAGTGTAACCCCTCTGATGCAGCCTGTGGTGCTTTCTTCTTTAGGGAGATGATATTCATTGTTTGTCCTGTTGTGAGGCAGTAGTGGTCTTCATAGTGCTCCATTTATGATGATTTCTGAGGTCTGGTAAGGCCAAATCTCAGTGCTAAGAAGACAAGTAGAGAAAGCAAGAGAAAAAGTGTATTAGTGTACTGTGTCTGGCTGGGATGGAGTTAACTTTCCCTGCAGCAGCCCATGTAGTGCTGTGCTCTGCTCCCGTAGGTACGACAGCCTTGGTATCACCCCAATGTTTTGTCTACTGTTGAGCAGAGATGTCACAGCATCCAGACTCTCTCCAAACCTCCCCAGAGCCAGTAGGTTGGGGGTGGGCAAGAGGTGGGGAGGGGACATTTTAGCTGACTAAAGCCACCCAAGGGATATTGCACAGTATGTGGTGTCACACTGAAATAAAAGGTGGGAAATGGGAAGGAGAGGGGGACTCCCATTATGAAGATGCCTGTCCTTCCAAACACCTGCTGTGTGTATTTGGGCCCTGCTTCCAGGCCGTGGTCGCACATCACTTGTTGATGGGAAGAATATTTTTTTCTCCCTGTGCTTCCACACAGCCTTTGCTTGTTTTTTCCTTCTTCATTTTCATTTTAATTAAATTATCCTTATCTCAACCAGTGAGCCTTTTTTTTCTTTCTAGCATACTTTCTTCTGCCCCTCTTCTTCTGTGGAGGGGGAGTGAGAGCACAGTTGTGGTGGAGCTTAGCAGCCCAACAAGGTAAAACCACCACAACTGGACCTTCTATACATATCCTGACAGAGGACATCCATGAGGAAGGAAGAGGGCTTGGCTGATCCAGTAAACCAGCAGTTGAAATACTGTTCGTTTTCAGCACTGGGAAGAAGTGTTTGCAAAGAACTACCAAGCCAACTTATAATAAAAGGGTTACACAAATCTATTTTGGTCTTCTATCCATCTGGAAGCTTTTTTTTTTTTTTTTTTTTTTTTTTTTTCAGAACTTGCAATCCTTCTGATTGCCTCCATTGTTTCTGGGAAGAATTGTTTTTGAACGACCTCCATCAGCTTTAGGAGGATGTTGCTTATTTGCAGCCATTGCACTGCCTTTCCAATGGCTGAGTTTAGAAGCCAACTGGTTTGCGACATGTGCATAGCAAATCCTCCCGTAACCCCTCAAAGCCATGTGATCGTTATCCTAACAAGCAGATAACAGTATTAAATTATTACAGCTAAGCCTGCCATTGTTGCTGTTTGACAAATTTTAATTTACAAGTTGTGTTGTGTCACGGGTGTATTTTCTAAAAGCACCTACTAATTACACTTTTTGGATATACTTCTCATCTGTATGTTGGGGGAAGGGAGGGGCCTTATCTGTTATCTGCCTGTCAGAGATCTCTCAAATTCACCAAGTGTGACTCAAGCAATTCCCCAAAGCCTTAGTACACTGTCAGTTCATTCATTTGCATTAGAAGATTCATATTTGCATGAGAATGGTCTTCTAAATGAAGAGCCTGACTATGGGGGTGAAAGGCTGTGGTGTTAAGGTGTCTTCCTGTACATTGCAGCCTGCCTGACCCCACAGTCCAGTTCTGTCTCACCCCATAAACATCCCTTTACATCTGGATGAAGCCTGGACTGAGCCTCAGTGAATTTCAGTTTTGACTTGAAAAGAACATGGGCACGAGAACAGCGCTGAGGACAATGCAGGCCAGGCTTCTGCCACCAAGCTGCATGCTGGGGAGATGCGGTGGGTCTGTGGGTTGTGGTCGTGGGGGCCTTGGTGAGAGCAGAGAGGCTGCCATGGTGTCAGCAGTTCAGATGGGACGGGTCAGGTTGTATCAAACTGAATTTTGATTGGGATAGCAGCCTACAACTCCACTAACACCCATTGTTAGCTCTCCTTACGGGTTTACTGTAGCAATTATTACCATACAATTGAGAAAATGAGAAAGTAAGTTTGCTTTGGCCTCTTGATTATAAGCCATCTGAAAAGACCCTAAATTTTCATTTTTTCCCTGTTCAGCCATCATAGACCCCAGTTCTGTCAGTTCTCCTGCATGCATTTTTTTTTCTCAATTTTACTCCCAGATTTCACATTCATCTTGCAATTAGCAGTGAGCAAAGCAATGCTGCAGTGGTCACTGCTGCCTCCCCAGGCGGATCAGCAGATTTAGGCCTGAAGCACGTGCTCTGGTGTTTTGGGTATGGGCTCTGTTTGGTGTTTATTTGCCACCTCAGTGTGGGTAATGACTAAGACCTCAGCGGGTATACAGCTAGGAGAAAAGGCAGAATTTGGAAGCTGTTAAATACCCTTCAAAGCTGTGGGGAGCTGGGGGTCGGACTCTTTTCAGAGATAGCTGGTGACAGGACTAGAGGGAATGGCCTCAAGCTGCGCCAGGGGAGGTTGAGGTTGGAAATGAGGAGACATTTCTCCTCAGAGGGAGCAGCCAGGCACTGGGACGGGTTGCCCAGGGAGGTGGTGGAGTCACCGTCCCTGGGGGTGTTCAAGGAGAGGCTGGACGTGGTGCTTGGGGACATGGGTGAGTGGGTGACGTTAGTGGTAGGGCATGGCTGGCCCAGATGGCCTTGGAGGGCTTTCCCAACCCCAATGCCTCTGTGACTTCAGCCTTTCTCCACACCCGTCTTTAGGTGGGCGCTGAGGCCTGAGCGCACTCCCCGCGGCGACGCGGCGGAGCCCGCGGCCCCGCACCCGCGGCCATGCCCCGAGCTCCGGGTGCCGCGGGGCCGGCCCTGCGCCGCCCGGCAGCCGCCGCTAGGGGTCTCCGCGGGGCGGGGCGGGCCGTGCCGGGCCGGGCCGGGCCGTGCCGAGCCGCGCCGCCCGCTCGGGGGCGGTCCGGGCCATCAGCTGACCGGCCCCGCCGCGGCGCTCGGCTGGTGCCGCCGCAGCTCAGTCGCTCTCCCCGGCAGCGGCGCCGCGGATTTACAGCCGGAGCCCAGCGCGCCCCGCCGGCCGGCCGCCCTGCCTCCTTCCCCCCCTGCCGGCCGCCGCGATGCTGCCCCACGCCGCCCTCCTGCTGCTGGCCGCCGCCGCCGCCGCCCGGGCCGTAGAGGTAAGCGGGGCGGGGGGCGGCCGAGCGGGGGCTGCCGAGCGGGGGCTGCCCTCCCTCCCCGCCGCCCGCCTGCGCCTCCCCGGGGCTTTGTCTGCCCGGAGCCGCCCCTGCGGCGGGGCGGGCGGGCGGGGGTCGCCGGCGCTTGCGGGGCGGGGGGCGAGGCGGTGGGGGCTCCATCCCCCGAACAATGGGGACGGGGATGGGGATGGGGACGGGGCCGCCGCTAACTTCGGCCGCCCGCCGGGGTCTCCGCGGGGACGGGCGGCGGCGGTGCCGCCCCCGGCGGGCGGGGGAGGACCGGGTGCGCCCCCCCCCGTCCCTTCCCCCGAGGGTTTCCTCGGCAAACTTTGCGGGGCCGCGCTGCGGGCGGTGCCTTCCCCCAGCCCTCCTCCCCCGGCACGGCAGGGGCTGCGGGGGAGGGCAGGGCAGGGCAGGGCAGCGCAGAGCAGCGCACACCCCCGCAGGTGTGCGGGTTGGTGGTGGTGGTGGTGGGGAGCTGCCCGCCGGGCTGGCCCCGGCACGGGGATGGGTTTGGGGAAGGGGCTGGGGTTGGGGTGCGTGGGGAGGGGTCGCCGCGCCCCCCGCCTGCTCCCCCCGGCCCCCGCGGGGCGGGTCTCCCTGCGGCGGGGCGGGCGGGGGCTGGGGCTGCGCGGCGGCGAGAAGATGGCGCCGCTGCAGTGCAGCACCGAGGCGCCGGCAGGCGAGCGGCGGCCGGGGAGCGCCGCCGGACCCCGGCCCTGCCCGGAGCCCCCTCGGCTCCCCGGGGGCGGCTCCGCTGCCTCCCCTTCCCCTCCGCCCCCTTCCCCCGGTTCCTCCGCTCAGCCCCCCGGTGCGGCGGGCAGGGCTCCCCCCCCCCCCGCTACCCTCCTCCTCCCTGAGGTGGAGGTGTTGGGGTCCCAGCCTGACAGGAGGGTGCCGGAGGAGCTCCTTTTATCCAAAAACCGGAGGCTGAAGCTGGGTGTTCACCCCCCGGCAGGGAGGCTTGTCCGGGGGGGACCTCGTGGGGACACGGCTTTGTCCCCCAAAAAGCCCCTCTCTTGCCCCGGGGCGTCACCCTGCCGGCGCTGGGAGCGAGGGGGTGTGAGGGGGCTGGGGCTTCACGGCTTCCAGATATCAAACTCGCCTGGGGTTTATCGGCTTGATAAAGCGACTGTGCGCTGCCTGCGTGTAGTAGAAGGAAATTTCTGGTTTGGGTGCTTAGCTGAAGCACAAATAAAGTGAAATAAAATAAAAAGCTTTACCATTTTTCTTCAGATAGAAATGCCCATCCCTCCGTGGTCAGATGCGTCTCTCTAGCCCTGGCCTTACACATACATAGGTGGATGAAAGTGCATGTACTGTAAAAGTGCTCGCAAGAAAACGGGCACGGATGTTGCATCAACACCATTCCACGCAGAGCCTGCCTTCAGAGACGTGTACGACCCCAGCCTTGCGGTGGTGCTTGCTTGAGCGGCATCCGGAGTTTCCAGAGGCGTCCTTTGCCTTGAAACAGTTGTTTAAATGAGCCCTGGTGTTCGCGCAGGAGCTTTCCATCTTGTTCTGGCATTTCATGCGAACGTTCGAGGCTTTGCGTCTTTCCCTTTTTTTAACGGGTGGCAGTGGGGTAGGTTTTCACATCTGGTCTTCTTGTGACTGGGCATTCCTTAGCCTTGATACTCCGAAGACCGACGTTTCGAACGACTGACTGCTTTTATAACACTAAAATATGTCATAATAGGAATTGCATGCGTGCATTTACTGCACTTGAATTGTCTTTGTGTACTAAAGTGTGAAATTTTGATGTTTGAATTAGATTCCCGTGAGATCTCATCTCTGAAATGAAACATTTTCCCTGCCATTTTAACAGAAGCTTTAGAAAGCAGCAAAAGATATATACGTGTTTTCAGACAGAGTGGTATAAGGAAGAGGGGAGGCAGGAACAAAATTAAAAACCTTGCTGTATTACACATGAAGAATTCCTTTCTAAAATTACAGGCAGACTAATATTTATGCATCTATAAAGGAAATGTTCCTCAGTGACGCTACAGCAATGTCATAGTTGCTTAGTATGTTGCTTCTTCCACTCAAGTGAATCATACATACGGAGGTTAGGAGATCCATTGGCCAAGAATTTGTGATATTGTCATCCTCTTGAGTAGTTATTTTTCCACTTAATCTCTTCCCCTGGAAATATAACAGACAGTCACTGTCTTTATGAATTTGAGTGAACAACCGTGGTTTATAAATGAACATTTCCTTTAGTTAGCACATTGAGGTTGCCCAGATCTGTCGTGCCTGTTCTGCTTGCAGCTGTAGGTATGTGTTCATGAGCAAGGCTCTTAGACCAGCAGACTGAAACCGAGTTATTAAGATATTGATATCATACAAGGAGGTCCTCAGAAAGTCAGTCCACAAGAATTACATTGCCTGACAGCTCTTCTAAAAACTGAGTAATGTTTGCAGGCCTTTCTTTTTTTCTGTCTTTTTAAATGAAGACCCAAAATATTTGTTTCTTCATTATTTCGTTTTTAAGCAGAGGTTCAGAAATTACTTTTGCAACATGGGAAATTGAAGGAAGCTTTTCTTTCGCCTTCGTGACAGAATTTCAGTTCTTCCTTTTGTTTCTATTCCCGAAGTCCTCTGGCCAAGATTTTCTGTTTGTTGAAGGATCCCTTTTGAACTTGCTATTTAAAATTCTGCTGTGTCGCAATAGGAGGCTGCGTGAATGGGAGAGGCAGGGCAAGCATTATGGCTTCTGGTGCATTGGCAGTCAAATGGACAAATTAGAGGAGGAAAAAAGGAGCTTCTCCCTCACTCCCCCGTTTGCCTTTTGTTTATGATTAATGAGCAGCAGACAATTGCGAGGCTTGCGTTCTCTTCAGATGTGTTTTCTGGGGAAAGAAGTGATAGCTATGGTACTTTTCATAGAGCACGTATGAAAAATATGAGGGAGGTGACAAGATCTTGGTATTTTTTTTATCCAAACACCTTCCAAACAAGCTGTTTGCGTGACAGATGCAAGTGATCTTTCTTAATCTGTTTTAATTAAGAGGTATTCTCAGTTATATGACAAATTTACGAGAAGTAGAGGTCAACTTCACGGCGGCTTTTCATGACTTTCTCTTGGCACGTGTTTAAAACGGTAAAGGATAAACAGCTTGTAAGTTGTGTGAAGAAAAGGTATGATGATTTTGTTAATTGGCAGTCCTTTTAATGCGGAAAGCTTGGCACAGTAGCTTCAGAGCACAGTTATTTCACCTAACTGCTTGGTGAAATGGCAGCTGTTTGTTGGGACGCCATCATTTTTCGGTGGCTCTGTAAAATAATTAACGCAAGCTTGTTGTGTAAGGAGAAAGGAACAAGAAATTAGGGCCACAGAGACCCTCAGGTCAAAGCAGGGCCTGCTGTGGAGGTTCAGCCAAGGCTGCCCAGGGCTTTCTCCAGGCTGCTTTTGGAGCTCCAAGGACAGAGCCTGGTCCACGGTTTGGTTGGTTCACCAGTTCTGGGTGGAGATGCGTCTCCAAGCTGTTGGTTGTTTATTTTGAAGGTGGTATCGCTAGACTTAGTTTATGGACTTGATCCTTGAATGAGTGTAATTTTGACATCTGTCACACCTTCCACATTCCTACATATATTTGCATATCTCGTGTAGGACATTAAAATCACCATGTGCACAGGTATGTGTACATACGTCACGCTTATCGGCTGTACTGAAGCAGTAGTTGCTTACAGATATTGTATATCCAGACAAAGAAGAGAGAGAGTTCTAGGCTGCCCCCGATAAAAGGAAATAAAAAGGGTTTATCTATGGTAATGCATTTGCTGAAGTTGTTAGGTGATCTATCCTGTGTGGTTTTAACACATAAGTCTAGAGCTGGGTGTTATTGGATTTAAATTCGGGGGATTTTGAAAAAAATCCTGTGGTGTAAGAAGATTAAAAGTAAAGCAAATTGAAAAAAATAATGAACGACTTTCTGTAGGCTCAGTTAACTGTTAGAGCATGCTCCTGTGCTGAGAGTTTACAAAAATCGCTGCCAGGCTGAGCATTGCCAAGAGCAGTGTTGGTAACAGGCGTGAACCTGGAGTAGTTCTGAGACACAGGGCCCTCGAGAAGTCAAAGTTTTGTTCAGGTTTATTATTATTATTATTATTATTTAAACAGAAGGTGGTCTGTCTGAAGAGCCCTTGTTCTCAAAACTTGGTCTGGAACCTGACTTTCCCTCAGAAATACCTACAGCTGATGTGTTGAAATGACATTTTCTAATCCTTTTGAACCACAGGAGAGTACGAACCAGTAATGCCCAGTGCATAACTTTGGTTTTCAGGTCTGAGTAAGTCAGTTGTCTGCCTTCAATTGTCATGTGATACCAGTTCTGGAATTTAAGTATATGCCTTTGTTTTTATTCATTTTGAGTAAAAAAGAAAACCTCTGGAAAACTGATTCTTAAATGTTGTGATCTGAAGATGCACCCAGTTCCCAAAAGTACCCACTTCTCCTTCTGAGGCGTATAAAAGAGGAAGAAGCTAAATGGGACTAGTGTTCAAGACGATCGAATCAGACAGCAGCCAGTCAGTATGCATGCACATAAAGCAGGGTTTAGCTCCCGGTGTAACAACGCTGCGAGCGCTGTGGCTTCTTCAGCTGAGAAGCAGGGCTTCTGGCCCCTGTGTTTTCACGCTGGTCTTTCCAGCAAGTTCAGGAGAACTTGGTCTGCTCTTGAGGGCTTCCTATTAGCGGGTAAGTGTGGGTTGTGCTGATTTAAGAGGCTTTCCAAGCGAAGCCAACGCTCTGGTCAACTGCTGGTCTTTCGTCGAGTGTGGGGCAGCCAAGCAGTGAACAGAGGGGCGCGTGAGCCGGCGCACTCCGTGGTTTTGTAATCTTTTCAGGTCTTTTCAGGCTGCAGCCCAACACCGCCGTCCGGCTGGCAGCAGACCTTGTTCGGGAGCCAGCTGCTTAAAGCCACTCTTTGTGCTTCCACCAGTGGTTTCTGCCCACTGAACTCAGCACTCGCTGACTGCTCTCTCCGATGGTTTTATGGTGCTGTGCTGCAGCAAACAAGCTGTGCATCTGTGTGTTTTTCTTTTTTTTTTTTTTCTTTTTTTTTTTTTGGTAGTTCTCTTCTGGCAAATGCTTCAGACACACCTGTGTCAGGAAATGGTCTCAAGCAGTCAAACTGGCCCAGCTCAAAGAACAGGCAGCTTCTCTGGGGAAAGAGTGCCAACTGCTGAAACCATGCTTGCTGAAGTTGAGGGAGAGGCTTTTAATTAAGGTGTTGGTCCCTTTGCCTACCTCCCCTCACCTGTGGCAGGACATGAGCAGTCTTTGCACACCTGACCCCTCTTTGGTTCCTGGTTGTTAGAAGTTGCCTTCAAGTCTCAGTGAAAGACAAAACACTCCAAGGAGCTGTGTTCAGGGATGGATGACTCCATTCAGCTCCTACTGACCCATTTTACACTAATCTAGATAGGAATTCCCTGTTCGCCCTGCTCTGGTTTGTCCTTCCCTAGAGTAGAGCTTATCTATTCAACCACAGCAGATAGCATGTGACAGGAATGGGGCAAAACTGGTTGTACCTGTTACTGAAAGCATTTTAAGATTGCTGCCTTTCAGAGCAGGCTATCAGCTTGATCCAGTTCAGCAGTGTCTGTTTTTTATGTAATTTCTGTTAAGAATCGCAATCTGTAAAACACAGGGCACGTCTACTAGGAGTTGAAGATGAGTGAGCAAAACCCTATATTGCATTTTGGAAACTCTATTAACTTTGGATTTTGATTCAATTTTTGAAACTACAAAACAAGAGTTTACACATACACAACTCCAATTTTTATTTGGTGCTAACAAATTTGAAATGCCTCATTAATTTACTTTTTTTTTCTTACAGTGAAGATGAGAATTGCCTCCTCATCCATCTCCAAAATTTAGAAATAGCATCCTTTTGACGCAGATGAAGAAAATGGAGATGGGAGGGCAGGATTTTGGAGTTGTTTCCAATCTCCTTGTCGTGCTATCGCATCATCTTTGTGCCTGCAGCAAGCATTCTCTAACCTCGTCAGCACATCTTGGAGTAGAGATGGCACATGCGGAAGCTTTGACTGTGTAAAATCAATTTTTTTCTCTAAATTTTGGGCCCTGCAAAGGACTTTTTTATTTCACCACCCATTTTCTCAGACACTATAATATGATTTTGAGACAAACAGCTAGCTTGAGTTGCTTTTCTTATGATTAGTTATGTAAATTTATTTGTAACTGGAGCTTGGCTGTGGATCTGGGATACGGAATGCTGAGCTCATCCAGCAGGCCTGTTGCACTCTGCTTTGTCATTATCCGAAAGGTAGCTTGAAAAACTTTGCTTCCCATGTTGTGTCTTAATATATGGGCTGAAGGCTTTTTGATGTGCTTTTTGATAAAGCTTTCATTTTGTTCATGTTTTCAGCTCCCCATAAACTTGAGTCATGGCTTCTAGTTTTTCTTTTTTTCTTTTTCTACACGGAAAAGGCTCATTTTTATTTAACTGCGAAGGAAAATTACTTAGTATTACTTAGGGGAACATAAACTGAATAAGAGAAGAAAACAGTTAAATGCTAAAAAAAAAAAGTAGTGGCTTTAAAATGACATTCAGTATTTTGGTAATTTTCCTTTATGTTCATATAAGCTTTGTGAATTTAATTGTAGTAATCGTTGATAGGTTATAGTTTGGATGATGAGTAGTTACAGTATAGGAGTTAGTGATTATTATTTATTTATTTTTTTTGCATGTGCATAGCATTAGTAAGCATCTAGACTTCCAAATATGGGGCAAGCTGTGGGGTTGTTTTAAAGCTTATTTGATATTCTTTGGTATACTTTGTCTGTCCTCATCCTGGTTATCTTAACTATGAAATTGAATAAAATTGCTGCTAATGACACATCTTTCAGCATCGCAATTCTGTCGCTGTTTCCTTTCACTGGTTCTGGCTTCAGTTCCATTAAATTTTGGAAGAATAATACTGACCTGAAGTTGCTTAACAAAACTATAAGACTGAGGATGTTGGAGCTCCCAGTTGTTCTTTCAGTGTTTTTAGCTTCTTGAATTTAACTGTGAGCAATTTGCAGATGAGGACTTCTCTAATCCAGGTGTCCAGAAGAAAGATCATGAGTATGTCAGCTTTACATTATAAAAAGAAAAAACAAACACAAAAACACTCAGAATTCACTGTTTGAATTTTATGCAAGAGCTTAACAATGAGACTTGGAAAAACTGAAATATCAGAGAGCAAATAACAGATCCAGGACAAATATGCATGTGAGTTTGAGATGGTTTGGAGGCAGCAACCAGAGCTGAGGGGCTGCGTTAAGCCCTTTTGCTAATTTGAGGGGTTTCCTTTTGGGCAGGAGATCTAAGACTGAAGGTTTTTTGGAAGAAAAACCTGGGAATGGCTGAGCTTTGAGAGAAGGTGTCATCTCCAATAAACAGCAGGGTGAAGTTGAGGCATTTTACTTGGAAATCAGTCAAAACTCTTTCTAGAAATGTATTTAAACGTGACTTCAGGTTTGTCAGACAGCTCTAGATCAGAGTTTGCGTTGTGATTATACGTGTAACTACCAAGCTCCTGCTGGAGTTTAACACCACTTCTGTGGGGAAATGCAATGGTTTGGATTTAATGCAGCGGCGGCTCGGCTGCAGGGTGAACTTTTACGGGTTTAGCATGGATTTGAAGAGTCCTTATGGGAGCATCAGTGTGTGGTTTTGGGGCTGCTGAGCCCGTCCCAGAAGAGATCCCATCCCGTCTTCTCCAAGGGAGGATCAGTGAGGAGAGGGCTGTGGCAGGAGCTGGCAGCTCCGAGGGACGGAGGCAGCCTCGTTTACTTACTTCATTAAAGCCCAGCGCTGGAGGTAAAACCCAATGAGAAAGACGATCTGTAATTTATCAGGAGGAAGATTGAATGGGGCCTTAATTGCCTCCACAAAGAGGAAATACCAGGCAAGGAAAGGCGCAGTGGCTCGCACTGTCTGGAAGGCATTCAAATAGGAAACCACGGACATGTTTTTAACAGTGTAGGCTTGTGGCAAACTGAGAAGGGAAATGCACTTTTTTTGCCTCCAGACACGAAGACTGTGTGACTGGTTTTCCAAAGGGGTAAATTCAGGGTGTTGGGCTGCATGGTGGCGAGCAGCAGATGAGAGGAGATGCTCTCCGTGTGGTGGGGCTTACATTGTGTACCCACCTGCAGATCCCCAAGGACTGCAGCAGTGTCCTGTTGTAGTTTGTTTTGGCTTGTGGACACCAGCATTGACTGCAAACACAGCATAACTTACTCGCTTATTGATTTTCGGAGATGAGTTTTGGTGTTTTTGGGGTACATATAAGTAAGCCTTAAACTTGATTTATTTTTTTAAGCCTGTAGAGCCAGCATTTTCTGAGAGTAACTGGGTTTGGATTTCAGAGACATTTGTGCTAATATTTACAGATCTACTTGAGTTGGAAGTGTCTGCTCTCCGTGTTAAATTATGATTTAAAAAAAAAAAAAGTGATATGTTAAGCTTTCTTACTTCTTTGACCAGCTTAGTTTCTGGTTTGTGCCTTTTCTTCCTGTTATCGGTCTGCTGAAACAGGAGATGCTGGAGGTGGGGCCAGATACTGGAAAGCTGGGTTGCTTTGGCACGTTTGCCACATTTGTTGATAGTGCACAACAAGTTTGGGGTTGGATCTGCTCGCAGTTGTCTTTTCCCCGTGCATTCGGGTCAGCTTCATGGTTCCCCTGAACACAAGGTTTAAAGAAAGAAGGAAACAACAACCTGTAGGTTATTTGCCATTGTGGATGGCCTGCATGGCTAGGAGTCCTTGTATGGAGTTCTTGTCTGTTAAATGCCTGAGCCTACAAAAGAAAAAACCTTGGGAGGATGATCACCAAATAATGTATCTTCTGAGTAATGCATCCTGAGTGTTGCAGTGAAAGCTGGGGCTGGTCTAAAAGGTTACATGTGCTTTTAGGGAATGCTGTGTTTAATCTGGGGTGCACGCTTTGTGATTGTCCATCAAATACTGATTTTTAATAAATTATTTGGGAATGATTTGGCAAAGAAAAACACTTAAAATTTAAGGAATGTGGCACATGGGGAGTCTCCAACTTAAATTCAAGTATTGTACCCTTGCTCAAAGACTGATTCATGTGAATTCTTGCCCTGTACAAAAGCACAGGTGAGGAGACCTGCCTGGCTTCCCTCCCTGGCAGAGCTCTGCGGGGCTGTGGCTGGTGTTGGCTGCTAGAGCCACCCCTCAGGGCTCCAAGGGGCTTGGGGTGCCTTCCAGACCCATGAAAACCCCTGCTCTTATTCACTGCATAGGCAATGAACTCTTCTAATTCTCACTGAGGTGTCCTCTCTGCCAGGTCCTTTTGGTGTTCAGCTGCTTTTGTCTTGCTCCAACAGTGAGGATTCCTGTTTCAGTAGAAACAACGCAGTATATAAGGTTGACCTCAAACAAAACAAAACAAAAAAAATCCCTGCTCTGTTCTTGCTCCAGCTATCTTACTTTGTGTCACTGGCATCCTAATGGAAAGACTGTTTTTAATCATGCTAGCAGCCAAAAAGCTGCTCTGCCTGAAGGGGATCTGCAAGGGAAGACAAATGGGCAGAGCCGTTTGCTGCTCTGTGCTGCACCTTGGGAAGACCAGACCGAGCTGTTTCCCTGAGCTGATGGGAAGAAGTATTACATGTTTTTGGTAAACTGGTGAATCTGTAGCAAGAATCAAGAGAATGAGTAGGGAGAAATTTAATCTTGGGGGCGTTAGCACTTCCTAATGAAAACGCCTGTAGATCTCTGGTTAACACATACCTTGAAGATTTTCAGTCTTTGAGCATTTTGCTTGAATTTGGAGTATATGCGGTAGGATACCAAGTCTAAGAAGACTAAACCAGAAGGCTAAACTAACAAGGCTAAACCAGATGGTACAGAAATCCAGAAGTTGTGTTTTTTTTGGAGTCAAAGTGAATAGAAAAGAAAGGGGCGATATTTTTAGCCACCTGTTCCCATGACTTCAGTCACATCGTAAAAAAGCACATAAAATTTCCTTGGGGAAGTGTCTTTGCGTCTTCAGTCCTATACAGCTGGGTCACTTATGGCACCTGAATTGGTATAAGAAGATGTGAAGTATCAAGAATAATAAAAGAAATGTAGAAGTGAAGTGGGTGAGCATCTACAGGGTTAACTTGAATATCAGCAAATTTCATGTACTGTGCTAGCGGTTTGTTTATCTGCTTAAAAACTTTCCTCCCTCTGTCTTTTCACTCAGACCTGGAACAATAATTTAGTTTCTTACAAAAAAAACAGCAACAAAATACTTTTTTTTTCTTAGTTTATAAAAAGCTTTTTTTTTTTTTTTTTGTCATGTAACCCTCAGTAGCTTCCTGTCTGAAATAATTTAAAAAATGCTCTTGAAGCTTTCTAGACTGAGTCTGCCATCTTTGCTGGATCATACTTTACAGTTTTCAGAAGTGTTTCCAGTGCCCAAAATAATAAATGTGGTTTGCTGCCTTGTTTTCAGTCTTATCCAGGTTTACATACAAGTACCTGGTGCTAGCTGTGTACAATGCTTGGATTTGGTTTAAGCGTGCAAGCCTGATACCCCTTTAAGTAGTAATAGAGGGCAATTGGCATGCAAAGTGACAGTGAAAAAATGCGTTTCATGAGTTTTGATATAGCTTTTAGATATATGTATAAAATGGCATTGTTTTCAGAAGTAGCACTCTTACGAATTTCTGTTTGCAGAACAGAATAAATAATGCATTTATACAGCTTGCATTGTTTTGATTAGGTGTTCAAAAATGCTTATAATTGCTGGATCATTGGCACTTGCAACAGGCAGCGGGGATTTTTTGAGGAATTGCTCGCTTACAGCACACAACAGAAGTGTTGGAAAACTGAGTATTTTTTAGTTGTAGCTAAAAATTAAATATTAATGGAGGAGAGTTTGTCATTTGAAACGAGTGCTTCATCTCAGTGAGGCTTTACTGTCCCCTCAATCTTCAGTAAATTTTTAATATCGTACTTGGTTTCCATGTGAATGCAAGGAGTGTTATGACTTTGAGGAAATAGGCTAGTTTTTTTTTTTTTTTTTTTTTTTTTTTTTTTTTTTTTTACAAGTGTAGGTATAGATATTGTGATCATTATACACACAGCTTGGTTTTTTGATTATAAAATGTGTACCCCCATGGGTTGTGAGGTGCTGTTCAGGAGCTGAAGTTATCTGCAGAACAAATTCTGAGTTGGAGCACGGGTTTGGTTCCTGAAAGCGTTTGGAGTATGTCGCCCGGTTGTACTTGAAGGTGCACATTCAAGAAATGCTTGGTTAATGCTGGGTGAGCTAATGCACCCGTGCCTCCGTGGTTTTCATTCTCTCTCAAGTTGTTAATGATGGGAGGGTAGGGGGAAGATGCCTTAAAAATATAGGCTTTGATTGCACTAATTATCAGTGGGAAGGGTGATTGATGCTCCTGTGCTGGCTTTGATGCCTTACTAACTCGGGTTTGATCTGCTTGGTGTGCCCTCTGTCCAGGTGCTGCTACGTGTGCCACTCCTGCTTGGCCTCTGCCTCCCTTTGACCCTTGTCCCTCAAGGAGCAGGAGGTGACGTTTCTGCTGCCTTGGTTCAAAGTTTGGTTTCTGGTGGCATGCGGGTGTTCTTGCCCTGGATTGTTGTTTTCCCTTCTCCACGTGCAGACACGTGCACTTCACGCAGATCGTTTTCCTGAGGTGTCAGAAGGAAATAATTTTCTTCTCTCTTTTGAAGTGGCAGTGACCAAGTGTCTGCTGGTTGCCTTTTGGCGAAGTGATGCCCAGCCACAGACATGCTCTGACAGCATTACCGTTCTACTGTTACCCACATCTTTCTGTCAGCTTTGCCCATATCTTTAGCAGGGAAGTTGTTCCTGATATTTGTGAACAATTATTGTTATGTCTTTGGGGGAGATTTTTTTTGATTGGATTCCAGTTAAGCTACAGAGCAGTGGTGGTTGATTTGCCAGCAGGTCTGATGGGTCTGTGGACTATTCTAATAACTTTGGAGAAGTAAACTAGTCAAAAAAAGACCAACTTCCATAAGCCAGGCTTTTCTGGACTAGAACATGTATTTCCCTTATGTATTTTTAGAAGCTCTGAGAGTTGGAAGCAGTTGTGCTGAGCATGACAGATACTACCACTGGTTGGTAAACCCCATGGAAAAGGTGGGTTAAGCCTTGAAGAGGATGATCACCGTGGACACAGGATGGAATAGGTTCAGGTGGTGGCACGGAGCGTGTTGGGGTAATGCTTTGGTTTAGGAGACTCTGGTGGTGCTGGTGTTCCCTTCTGGCTGCAGCTGGTGGTTTTATGCTATGTCTGTATTGGCATTAAAGAGTCATATGGACAGGGCTTGTTAGGATCTTGCTCAAGTGGAAAATAAGTTTGGGGTTATCTTTAACATCCCGTCCCGCCACCCCCAATTAGTAAGTAGTGCATTGCGTCTTCACCCGCAAAGTTGTTGCTTAAATTCATACTGCTAATGTCCTGAAGTTTACTTCTAGACTGACAAAATCTGCTCAAAGGTGGAGCATAGCAGCTCAGTCAATACCAAGACGCGACTTTTTTTGCCCTGACAGTTCACTGTCTGCACAAACAACTTAATGTCAACTCCATGGCGCTGCGCGAAATCACAGGAAGAGTGGCTGTGCGTGTGCAGGGCTGAATGCTTCAGTTCTCACCGGGAAACCCAAGGAATGAAAACATCTCCAGAAAATGAGAATGTTGCACAATTGGAAAATAACTAAAACCCACCCCGACGCTTATTTTTGTGGGGGACTGTAAAGGTTTCCAAGAGTGTATCTGTATTTTCATGCTGTGCACTGGAAGTTGTGATGCTGATAAATGACTTTACTCTCTGCTACTATGCTATTATCTCCTGTTCACCGAGCAACTGAATTATTTTTTAAGCTTTTACCTTCTCCTTCCTAAGGACAACATAGTTAGCTTTAGTAGTACAGCTCAGATGTTATGAGTTGAGGTGGTTCTTGATCATCTTTTATTAAAATCATCTATTTGTAATTAAATGAATTTATGGGCAGATACTCAGGCTGCTTGTAGAGGAGTTGATGGTAATGCTCTATCATAATGTATTTTCTAGAATTTTTAGCAGATTAATTTAAAATTAATGTAAATGCAGCTTACCTATTCTTGAGTTGTTAAGGTAAACCTGTCAGTATATCATCTGTCAGTGGTTTCTGGCAGTCTTTTTTTTTTTTTTTTTAACATTTGCTTCATTATTAATTAAATTAAGAATGAATATAGCCATTGTAGTCTAATTTCAAAACCTGTTTTTATTGAGAGGTTTATTTATGTCTCTCTCTACTGAATTTTTTTTTTTTTTGTAGCATTGCATAAAAATTTTACAGTCCAAGGTCTTGAGATGAGATGTGGACAGAGCCACAGTGTCCTTCAGCAGCTGCTGTTGGTATTTCCCAAAGTGATGCTTGGAAGTGCAAAAGTAATCAAGATACATGATGCATAAAAGCCCTGGTCAGTTATCATGTACGTGATGGTCCCAGCTTGATGTTTCAGGGGTAGAAACACTTTATTTTTTTAAAGTCGCCTAGAGAGTTTCACATTTTAGTCCAATGTCAGGTACTTGAAACAGTCAAGTTAAATGTGTACCCATTACAGACCTGGTCTTGCAGGTGGAATAAATGTCCAAGTACACCCGAAGAATATTCTGCATTGACTATGCGTGCCATATCTTGAAGCCGAATCTGCTCACAGACACTGTGAATGCGAGCAGCATGCACACACCCCTAGCTCCTGTACCAGCGATTTCCGACGTGCCACTGTTCCCGCTGGAAGCGCTCCGTCCTACCTGCAGCTGCGCTTAACTCGGGCTGACAGTGATGCTGCTGTGCAGGGCTCTGCTCCGTGTCAAGGCCTTGGGGAGGAGAAAAGGTCGGAGCTGAAGGCATACGGAGAGGAGCGCTTGGATGTGGCAGCTGGCATCTGAGTGATGTGAGCAGCAGTTGTTTCCTGCAGGAAGACAGTGATGTTTGCAGAAATATAATGCGTGTTGATGGATGCGTTGTTATTCCTGCAGGAGCAGTATTTTTACCTGTGGCTTTCAGGAATTTGCTGGAGTTGCAGTTAGTGCCATGTGGTAGGTTGGCAGCAGGGGGGAGATGCGCTGAGGGGGCTGACAAGAAGCAAATGTCAAGTTGCTGTTCTTGAACAAGGACCAGATGAGAAGTCAAATCGTCTGCCCATCTTGGAGGGAGATGTCTCTCTCAACTCTTTGATGCTGAAAGATGGGCAACTTATTTTGGTCAAAACTTGACTCCCTAGAGGAGGAGGATTTTTGGTCTCTGGAGATCAACAGGAGCAGAAATTTTGCAGACCAAGTTCACTTAGCTGCTATGGTAAGAATAGCATGAAGTAAGTGTTAAGGCTCAGTATTGATAGGCACTGATGCTTTATTACAGGGATGAAGAAACAGGCAAAAGCTCTGTGCAGCAGTCGTGATCAGTTCTATATAACAGCTTGTGCCACTGTCCATCATCCCCATTTCAATTTGAGTACCTAGTGAAATCTAGACTGATGTATTTGTGATTAAGGCTACAAAAAAATCGTATCTAAAATTTGATGACACAGAAGAAACGCTTTACTTGATAGCCGGACTCCTAAAT
Organism: Anas platyrhynchos; assembly: GCF_047663525.1. Classification (NCBI taxonomy): domain Eukaryota; kingdom Metazoa; phylum Chordata; class Aves; order Anseriformes; family Anatidae; genus Anas; species Anas platyrhynchos. The sequence continues at coordinate 108,056,708 of NC_092587.1, read as the reverse complement.
ATATTGGAATCTCATCACTCCGACATGAAAACACTTCCTATTTATATTGCCTTTTAAGTTTTGATGCATCATCCGAAAATGTTTGTGTGTATTTTCGGCTCTTGTGATTTATTGAGGGCTCTGTGGTGAGGTGAAGTGAGGCAGACAGCATCAGTCATGACCTCCAGTGCCCATGGGCCTGGTAGCCGAGGTGTTTCCAGCCCATCCAGCGAGCACGTGCTCCTTCACAGCTCTCTGCTGCTTGTGGAGAGGGGAGCATCACCTCCAAGCCAGCTGAGGTAGCACTGATCACAGGCAGCTAGCTCTGGGTGTATGAACTCAATAAGAGGGCCAGCTCTGGAAGCGAGGAGGGATGCTGTCAGCCTGGGAGCCGTCCTTCTCTGCACGTGTGCGAAGTCCTTCAGAAACGGGAGGAAGCTGCTCCCCGCACAATGTAAAGGGAGCTCTGGTGCTCATGGGATTTTGTGCAGTGCTCGAACTCGAGAGCTGGTGGGTCCTGTGGGATGCAGTCATTCAGCAAGAAAAACTCCAGGCGGTTGAAGTCTTGAAAGGCTTTAGCTAGTCAGCGTTTGCACTGCAGGCATTACAAGTAGGTTTCATTCTTCTGCCGCAGCTGAAGTTAAAAGTGAGCATAAACTAGAAATACTGTGACCTGTTTGGGGTTTTCCATCTACTGGGTGTTCAAAATGATTATTTTGAGAGAGGGATGGTATTTTATACAGGTGTCTGGCACTTAAGGATTGTCCTTCTCAGAAGAACATTTAATGTTACTGCTGTATCCTTACACTGCTTTCTGTAGATTTGGGTGTTGAGATAAAAATGAAGTGTTGGAGTCATGTTTACAGTCAAGAGTAATAATAAAAAGAACAGCCAAAATCCGTCTATTTTTTTCAGTCACTGACTTCGCTTTTAGCACCGTAGCCATAAAAAACAACATAGTTGTTCCAGTTGTCATTTTAGTGTGGTAATTGATGTTACATCTGGACAAGAGCAGGTTTGCAGATAACACCAAGCTGGGTGGTTTAGTTGATACAAGTGAATCACAGAATCAGGAGGGTTGGAAAAGACCTCCAAGATCATCTGGTCCAGCTATCCCCCTGACACTGATATCACCCACTAAACCATGTCCCCAAGCACCACATCCAACCTCTCCTTGAACACCCCCAAGGATGGTGACACCACCACCTTCCTGGGCAACCTGTCCCAGTGCCTGGCTGCTCTTCCTGAGAAGAAATGTCTCCTCATTTCCAACCTGAACCTCTCCTGGCGCAACTTGAGGCCATTCCCTCTAGTCCTATCGCTAGTAACCTCTGAGAAGAGGCTGACCCCCAGCTCCCCACAGCTTCCTTTCAGGTACCTGTAGAGAGCAATGAGGTCTCCCCTGAGCCTTCCCTTCTCCAGACAAAACACCCCCAGTTCCCTCAGCCGCTTCTCACAGGGCTTGTGCTCCAGGCCCTTCACCAGCTTTGTAGCCCTTCCCTGGACACACTCCAGGGCCTTGATGTCCTCCTTATGGTGAGGGGCCTGAAGCTGAACCCAGCACTCGAGGTGCGGCCTCACCAGAGCAGAGCTCAGGGGGATGATCGCCTCCTGCTCCTGCTGGCCACACTGCTGCTGATTGAATCCAGGATGCTGTTGGCCTTCTTGGTCACCGGGGCACACTGCTGGCTTGTGTTCAGGCAAGCATTGACTGGTCAGGTTTTCTTTTTTTTTTTTTTTTCCATTTTCCTTCTTCCTTTCGTGCTCATCCAGTGGGTGTTAATTAGGCCACGCTGCGTGTGCTGACAGGCCGGCTTCGTGCAGCCTCACGATGTGCCACAGTGCTGCTGCTGCTCTGCTTGGCCTGCGGACAGTGTGGGTGCTCGCGGATGGCTCTGGGTCGATGCAGCCTCTGCGTGAGCCCATCAGGTGTTGCTCTGTGCCATCGCGCTGCCTTCACCTCCTGGGGCTTGCTGCAGGCGTGTCTACCTGCTTAACCAGGGGCAAGCTTATTGTCTGCATTTTGCAGCTGGCTGCTGGTGAACTGAGTGGGAAATGAGAAGATGCAGTAATATTTCTGTTAAAAAAAAACAGCAAACAGCCAACCCTGTGTGATGCCAGTGCAGCTTGTGCTCTCCTTAGGGTGCTGGTGGCAATCATTGCTCTTTACAACAGGAGCTTGACAGACGAGGCCTGTGGATTTGGTCTTGACTTAGGTCAGCGCCAGTGCCCTGTTCTGGTTTGTGAGCAGCTGCTGTTTGTGAGCAAATCATCCACTTCTTACTCCTTGACTTGTGGCTGTGGCAAGGTGGCTGGAGGGCTGAGCTTTCTGTCAGACATAGTGGTGCACGAGGGGAGATCTTTGCCATATGGCTGTGTACCATACAGCGCCGTTGGTTGCACAGGAATGCAAAACACAATCTCTCTTTTTCTTCCTTTCTGTCATCTTCTCTCCTCCCCTCCTTCCCCCAGCCAAGCTGAGAGAGAGGTGTCTTAGACAACGTATGGATTTCTATAAGGAGTAATACTGCCTCCGACTCGTCAAGTCTTGTTAGAAATAACTAACTTTCTTAGATCAGCTAAGGGGGGTAGGGAGGGAAACTGTGGATCCAAAAGCATATGAATATTTCAAATAAAATTAACAGTTTTTTTTTTGTGTTCGTAATGTGTTTTTTTTTTTTTTTTTTTTTTAACTTTTAAAGATAGGATTTAATTGATAGCAATTTCAAACTAGATTTGGTTTTGTAGCCTCAATGAGTTTGCAAAAAACCGAGATGCTCAGTTTGGGAAGGAAATTATTTTGGTTAATTGCATTAAGGTCAGATTTGACAGATGAGCTAATAGAAAAAAACGTCAACATTGATGAAAATGTGATGTTTTCCAATCTCGTGATTGTTGAGATTGATTTGAAGGAAGGAAAAAAAAAAAAAAAAACACACAAAGAAATTGGAAAACAAATGAAATTGGACAGTGGAGTCCAATTGTAGTTACTGAAACTGGCTCTTGACGGTCCACTTCGTTCTAGTTCTTGCACTTGCTTTTGCGTTCCCTAAAGCCTGGTAAACATTTAGTTTGTTGACTTTGTGGTTGCTGTGCCTGGGAATGCTGGTTCACAACAAGTGGTTTCCAAAACTGAATGCAGGTTTCCAAAACTGAATGCAGACCACATAGTAGTAAATGTTTTCTATAATCTCCAGCCTTACTCTTCCATCTTTTAAGAGACCACAGAACTTTCTGGATAAAGCTTGAAAGCAAAAAGAGGGTGGAAAAAAAAGTGGAAATACTTTACAGGGAAGGAGAGCATGCTGGCTTGTAGTTCCCAGTGCTTGCAAACATTGGTCGCTGCAGGAGGAAACGGCCAAGTTGCGACGTGCTCCCAGACCGGGGATGCCTGTCGGGTGGTTAGCGCTGCGGTGCTGTCTGCGCTTCGGTAACCTTACATTACTTAACAGGTTATTCGTGGCTGCTCACGTCCCACCCCTCTGAAGTCCCTTCGGAGTCTTTTCCCCCTCTTCCTTATCATGTTTGCTTTATGAGGAGAGCCTGAATCAATTTCTTCTGAATGGACCTATTGTTGTAGATGGTATTTTGGTTACAGTTGGTTCCTTTTTACTAATGGCAAGAAAAGAAACAGCCTGTTATAGTAGAATGGCTCCATTTTGGGTCCATTATAAACAATCCTTTGTGAAGAGAGTAGGGACTTCTTATGTTTCCTTTACCCGTGTGCCTTTGTTATATGATATCGTAGCAGACGAACCGTACCTACAGGCTCAGAATTACAGCGTCAGCCACGTAACGGTGACCCGATCTAAGAGGAAACACTTGGGTTTTATTTGTATCGTGCTGGAGAGTTGGCAGTCCTGAAAGACTGAACGGGAGCTAGGGTGATCAATGTTTCACAGTTGTATACTTCTTCAGAAGAATAAAGAAGGAGGGAACAAGCCCTTGAGGGGGCTTGTACGGTGTTCTGAAAAAGCCGTTTGCTAAACAATTGACTTGGGGTGTTTGCGTTTATGGTAGTTTGCTGTTAAGTATCAAACGCACTTCATGTCAAATTTTAGCAATAACAAATTGTGTTGTAACTTCTACTTTTTTCTGAGACACCTTACAAGTGGTTTAATGTACAGGTAGTACGTTAAAAATAGTTTCATATCCCCAAATCTAGATTTATGGAAATAGTTGTGTCAAATTTTTAGGTTAAGCTTTTTGTCTTTAGCGGTGTGTTTTGAGTGAAATGATGCCAACATTGTGCAGCTCATAGCAGGTCAGGGGCAGTGAGTTGAAGTGGAGCCCACAGCTTGTTTGGCCCAAGAAGAATGGCCATGAGCACAGAGGTTACTTACTTGTCTCACTGGCGTTTGCTCTGTGCTTTGAGTGTCCACTTTCCCAGGTTCCTGGTGGTGGCCCGGGAAGCATGACCGTAGGTACTGTACGCGAGGTGCAGCTGGTGCTCTGGTGCTCAAGAGGAAACAATAAGGAAATTACAGGCATCCTCTAACAGCATCACGTTGGTAATATGTACTCGGTTTGTACTGAGAGGTCTCCTGTGTGTATCAGAGTACTCCTGGCAATCTTCCGTGAAACCTGATTGCAGGGCAGCGGTCCCGAATGGCTGCTTGTGTGAAAGGAGAAGTGCACAGGGGAGCAGTCGTAGTGTAACGTGTTCGGGCAGGGCAGTATTTTGGTGAACGCGGTGCTGTTGTTCCTTATTGAAGTTTTGGCTTCAGAACCAGGAATTGGAGCAGCGAGTGCCGAAGACATTTGACAATTGGAAGCAGGAGCTTGCCATCTCTTGGTCTCCGCAGGAGTGTTTCTAGGTCTGTCCACCTTAAAGCTCTGACCCGCATTGTCAGCGTACTTTGGTAATGCATGTGTGACCTAAACAGTTGTAGGTCTTTAATTCAGTCTGGCAGTGTTGTCCACACAACCTTCTGAACCACTGAAAAGTCATCTTTTAATGAAGCTTCTTCCATTTCCCTTGATGTGGAGGTACTCTGCCAGTAACCTGAACGGTCTTCACCCTGGGAAAGAAAATTAGTGTGTTTTTTTTTTCCCCCACCTCCCGAGAGCTGCCTCCAAGAGCATCTTGAGGTTGCTGTTGCTTTAGCTTGTTACTTTGCGCAATTTGATCAAGCAATTTTTAGTGTTTCAAATGTTGCCATGTGTATAACCACACGCACACATTGTATGATCGTTGAAATGGATTTATAGCGTCTGTTTATTCAGACTAATCGCTCCTGACAGACTTTAATATAAAGATAGTTTTGAATCAAGAGTGGGTAGATGTGTGTTTGGACAGCTTGTATCTTAGCAATAAGAAAGTTGGCTGAGCTGGAGACAGAAATGTAATATGTGTGAAGAAATGAGGTTTTCAAGTCCTCTAAAAACAGGCTGAAAAGATCTTGTGACGTGGCCACCCCAAAACCTTGCAAACATCAGTAAAATGGCATAAAATCCCCTTCTTGTTTGAAAAAGCGAAGAACTGATGGCTTGACATTTAAAACAAACATGTGTTTAACTTATTCATCTATATAACGTTGGAGGAAATGTATGTTGTAGGCTCCAGACTTTTCAGGTGAATGTATTCTGAAGATTTGCCAAGCTGATTGAAGGCAGTAATGTGAAATCCAATTCAGTATGAATGCGGAAGGACTTACCTGTGAAAACAATAACTCAGACTGTTTTTCTCATTAGAAAAGGAGAAATTGGCTTAGACAAACTTAAATTTTCACAGTAGTTTGCATTTGGAAATCAGTAAGGTAAACAGATATTTTGTCAAGGCAAAGTAAGTGATGGTGAGCAGCAGAAAAAATCCCCACGTGTTAATTTACCACTACTTAATGCTTTTTGGAGCCTGGCATTAGCTCATTGTTGTCCTTCTGAATCTCACTGAATGCCATTTTGCTGTGATTTGAGACAGCCATGTTCACTTTTCAGGAACTTTTACTACATTAATGTGAGTTAAAACACTTGAGTGAGCTCTTTTACGCGATGACTTACATTGCTTTCTGTGCTTTTCACATCTGAAAATAACAGGATATTTTATGTAGAAGTACGTTATATATGTATATATGCAATTTAAGGGGAGTAAGTAAGGTTTTGTAGGTGCACCCAACAGGCAGTCAGACTGCCATCAGGAAGTCAGTCTGTTTAGAGGTAAGTACCTGAAACCAAATCACTCTTAAATTCTGTGCTAAATGCTATGTGGTCCTTGGTAAGCCCATCTAGAGCAAAGGAAGAATATCAAGTGATTGTTTTTAGGACTTTTGTGAACTATTAGAAGTCCTGGACTGTTACCATACTGCCTGTTACCCTTACATTGTTAGATTGGATTTGTTACTTATTTTCAGCTGGTATGTAACAAAATAAAAATATTATCTGAAACTATGTATGGGCTGTAATAGGCTTGGTTACCTTGAAACAACTTCAGCACTCAGTTAAGTTTTAAAAATGCAAGTGAAAGATAATGCTGGCGTGGATAAGAGAATAGATACTGTTTGCTATTATGTTAACAGAGGGAAGAGACACATAATGTGCACTGGCTGACCCGTGCAGCAAGGAAGAAAGGTAAGGGGACTTGTATCAGCAGATGGAAATATGTGCTGCTGGTTGGAGTGAGCAAGTTGAAGGACTCTTAAAAATTATTCACTTTTCCAAATAATGTGGTTGCCAATCTGAAGCTATACCATCAGTGAAGGCTCATTAATCTGCTTAGCTTGGTTAAGCCTCACTTGAGCATAAGTAGGAGAGCGGCAGTGTCCTCTTGGGAGTGTTGCCAGGGCTTGTGGAGCCAGACTCTGTGCTGCTTCTGTGCTGTTTGAAGCTGAACCCTCCTGACATCTCTGCAGACTCCATGAAGCCTTGCCTGCTTTCCCGACCTCATGGGAGAGAAGTGGAAGAGCTGTGGGAAAGCTGCTTGTCTTCTGCTGCTGCAGGGAGGTGGTTAACACCTGGAAGCAGAAGGATCCTGAGCTCCAGTGCAAGCCTCTGACCTTTTCAGCTGGTTTGGCTTGGAAGCATCGAGTAATTCTTGGTGACTTTATTTTAAGAAGGCAGTGCTTGAGATAGTCTGAGGCTGACATTAAATTAGAGACTTGCCTACTTGGACATTTCGTCTCCGTGACATGCTTTCAGGTTATCTTTTTACTTTTTCCTTGCCCTCCCTTTGGCATTTTCAAGGAAATCTGCCTGAAGTATTGCAGCTGGTATTCTGTGCTGCTGCTTTCAGCAGTTGAGCAGAGCTGGAAATGGGAAGGAAAATATGAAGGGAATCTTTGAAGGTGGAAAATGGGAAGACAGCTACAGGCTGCAGTAGAATATCTTACCCTGTACATGGAATAAGAGCAGGGTTTTAAGGTAATACTTGGTGTCAGCCAGAAAAGACTCCAGTATTGTGATATATTATTAGTGGTACAGTTTCTGTCAACCTCAGCATAACCAGTGAAGTGAAACCCTGTTGTATAAGACAAGAAGTCAGGATGAAAGGTTTCTTGTCCCCAGTTTGAGCATGCGAAAACAAATGTGTGCGGCATTCAGAGATTGTGTTCTTCAGAAGGGGAGAAAAATCCAAAGAAGAGGCTGTGTTGCAGCTTGGGGCAACGGGTTTGTCGATGTAGGTCATAAGCAATTTTTAACATCAACAAATAAATCTGTGAGGAGAATTGGAGGAGAATAATCTGTTATATGTTGCTGCTCTGTAGCATTCAGATCATGGGTAGCTTGTGCTCTGCATCTACTACTCTGGTGAAATCCCCGATGAGAGGTCAGTATCCCTGCTTAGAGTCCTTAGGCATTACATCAAGTGAAATAAAATAAATGTTCTTTCTGCTTTCGCTGCATGCTGTGACCTAGCTAGTCTTGAATAAGAGCTGACAGCCATCATGCTTGTTTCTCTATTAGTGAGCAGAAATAAGGTTTCCTGTACTCCCCTTATGAGGCATCATTAGTGCTCAGTTTGTATTACAGAGCTCCAGGCGCAGGAACCAAGCACAGATTTTTCTTCCCCTCCGTGGCCGCGGAGTGCACGACATCTTTCACGGGGTCGCTGCTGGTTCTTACTGCATCGCAGCAAGGCGACGGTGAGCGTGAGGTGGGAAAGCATCGCGTTGCTTCTTCAGTTACGGCCAGCGGTTATCAGCATGCTACAGCTCATGCGTTTCAAAAAGCAAGGCGTTGGATTAATCTTCCAGATTACTCAATTAGAAGATAAATAAAAATACCCACAAATAAGCCACTGTTTGAAGGATTTGTGTCCAAAGTAACAGTAATATAATGGAGGTATTGACAAATGAGATTCATCTTGTAGTGTGTGGTTCCAAAGTGATTAAGCTGGAGAATTTTTTCCCTCTTAGGAGAGGACTAATGCTTTGGGTTTTTTTTCTACTTAATGATCTGTGGTGATTTTAGTCTACTTATTGGTAAAGGAACAGCACTTCATCTTTATTAAGTCTTCCCATTCGGATCAGTTCTTTCATATCTGATAAGAGTAGTTAGCAATGAATAATCTCATTCATTTATCTGTATCTTTTGAGGATCTGAAAGTGCCTTCTGAAAGTTCATCTTACCCTATCTTTCATAAGTCTTAAATTCAATTATTGTGAATTTGAAATGGTCTTTAAGGAGGCTTCTTTTGAATAGAATACTTTTCATGAGCCTTCAAATCAATTGCAAGTGAGTGTCTCTTCTGTTCTCACTTGTCAGGATTGAGCATGGATGCTGTCAGTGATTGGGCCTAGCAGAGCTCCTGGAGTCCTTAGTCTCCTTTTAAAAACATACAGCAAATCCTGAATTTTGCAATCTAGTTCACCTCTCAGCCAGTTATTTTCTCTATCCTTCTCTGAATTTGAGACCTTAGGGCAAGCTTCTGTTAACTAACTGCATGTTTTCTTATGGAAAAGCAAGAGCTGTCTGGCACAACTTTTCTCATTAAAAAAAAAAAAAAAAAAGCTTTTTCTCAAAAGTTTTGCATTAACTAACCTTGCAGGAGTTGTCTACTGGTCTGTTATATATTAGAAAGTGATAAGTGTACTGGAAGAAAGCCCTTAGATTGCAGGATTTAGTTTTGTTTGTCTCCCTCCATGCCCCAAATCTAAGCGACAGTCATGGTACTCAACAGTACTTGATAAGATCAGAAATCCAGAATCCACAGTGATCATGTGCAATGTGGAAAGGGAAGATTGAAAATCAGCAGCGTCCTGTGCTGTGTTTTTAGTGTTAAGATAACAAAGACCAAAATAAAGAAACCAGTAAGAAATTTTGTAAAGACAAGCTGTGGAAGAATTGAAACGAACCCCATGTCTTTAATACACACACGCTTTTAGTCGCAAAAGTGTTTTGGAAGATCATAGCTAAGGTTTTAGAACATAGGTCAGAATTTATTCTTTTGTCCCATATTGCTTCCTGTGTATTCATAGTTTTTTGTTTTTTTTTTTTTTTGTTCTAGAATTGCATCACGGCTTTTGGAACACCATGGGGTTATCATAATCAGCTTTCTCTTTTGTTGTTATTTGAAGTTTATTTGATTCAGGGCTGATAGAAATCCATTTTTGAGTGAGTTCGCTTAGTTTTTCAAGCTGAAGAGTTGTGGTCTGTAGAACACATAGCTTGCACAATAGCTCCCTCAGTTTGTTATTTCCAATAAGATTAAGACTCCTGGTTTATGAGATTTGTCCTCGTAAGTCTCTCATGATTGTGCAGAGGGTACATATAAACCTGTAGAGTAGTCTGCGCTGAAGGGAGAATTTGTGATGTGACCCATTCGCTAGCCTACTGAACAAAGCTGTGTTGTTGTTTCCGCGAGGACTTCCCTTATATCTTTATCTCCTTGTTCTTATCCCCTTCACTTCCTTTTGCTCGCCAGTCCTTGGAAGGAAGAGATGCTTGGTTTAGAGTATGAGCAAAATGCCATGAAATCCATGTCTACGGCACATGCAGTATAGTAGCGTTTCGTGAGTAAAAGAATACGAAGTGGAAACTGTGGAAGGATGCCTGAAATGTGCCCTGCTGGTAGAGTGATAGATATTTTGATTTTATTAGCCCCTCTCTCGCTCACCAAAACTGTACAATCTTTTGTATGCCTTCGTTAAGCAATTCTGAAGGTCTGTTTCTTTATTACTTAGATCTTTCATTAATATTTTACGTATGCAATAATGATGGAGTTGTTTTTGTTGTGCTAGATGAAATTAAATAAGCAGTCTCTGTCTACTAGAGCCAGAAAGCAGAGCACAAGAGAAATGGCTTCATCTCCTGAGCCCCTGAGAGTCGGCCGTAGCCTCGGAGGTTGGAAGCCAGGCTTTTGCTTTGAAGAGCAACATAATTATTATGAAAGATACCATAATAGTTATAATTGCTATTATGAAAACCTGTACTAAACATGCAGTAGCTGCTCACAAAGAGCAGCTGGGTGCAGAAAAATGTAGGAGAAAAGCTTGTGTCTAGTGGGACAGTAGGGTTTGGGATTTTTTGAGTTACATACCCTTTACTATGGAGCAGGATCTCTTTCAGCACAGGGTGCCTAGTAATGCTGTACTAATGCCTTTCTTGTCACGGTATTGATGTTACGTTGAGGTAGAATTTCACTTTTATGGGGGAAGGATTGAAGGGCTGGACAGTAAGTCAACTCAAAATCAATCAAAATCTGCCCCGACATTTGACTTTGTCACGTGGCAGCCAGCATTAGGCTTCCATACATGCCTTGAAAGTAATCCAGGTAATTCACTATGTTATTGAATCCCAGTGTTGACAGATTAGTTCCTTCTGGCTTGCTGGTGTTGCTGTTTTTGTGAGCTAAATATAGATTTGTCTAATTAGAGACATGTTGGCATCCCCGGTAGCATAACATCTCAGGAAGTATCCTGTGGAAGTGCTCTTCCTTGTAGCAGTCAATGAGTCCCCACCTTGCCAAACATGAGTGGTTAAAGTTGGTGGATGCCAGAAATGTCTTTATTCGTCTTCACATTGTGGAATGAAGTTAGGAAATCAATAATAATTGCAGTAAGCCAACCAGTCGGACAGCTCGCAGAGAAGAATGGGAGGTGCAGGCTGGCTGGCTGGGCAGAGAACTGTCCTGCACCAGACGAAGATGAGGGGGATGTTTGGCATATGCATGGGGTGCTGTAATGCTGCAAAATAGCTGAAACACTATCTGTTTAAACTAGGAAGTTACATCAGGCTTCTCGCATGGCGGCGTTCAGATATTTGTGGTTCACCCCAAATGGCAGGAGAGGAAGGTACCGCTCCGGGTAATTTGTAGAAGAGCATAAGCCACGCGGTCCATGGAGCAGCTACGTTAGCAGTGTTGACTGTGCCCCTGTGTTGAGGGTAGATGATAAACTGTAATTAGTTTTTATTATTGTTTTACATGCCAACCCCAGAGCTTCGTTTGAAATTTGGTTGTTGCAGAGTGTGGGTCCTGTCTCTGAAGCAAAACGCCAATTCTGCTGGCCGCAGGGAGTTCCTGCTGGGGTGCGTGAGGCTTTATTCATTCAGACTGCAACAGGAGAAAAATCTGCCAAGCAGATGGGCTGCTGCTTCTCTTCCTTCCTGGAGGAGCTTGCAAAGTGAACTATATATTTCTTCCACTGCAGTTATCTGTAGGCTTAGAGGGGTAAGTTGGTTAGTTTGGTGTTGTCTTCCTACATGAGGGAAACTGCGTAAGCCTAGAGTGTCTCCCGGAACTGTAAAACCTGGTATCTCTTTTTCAAGGAAGTTTGTTTCAAGAAAATTCACATGCTTTGTATACTTTAGTGCACTTTAACAAATACATGTATATTGCCCAAAATATAGGATCTTAGCTCTGTGTAGTGTGTCAGCTGTATGGAGTCATACTTGGAAGGGCAACTACTGGAGTATTTGGGTTTCCCTGCCCTTCTTTTCCCTTTTATTCAGTTCTGAGAGTTGTTGAGTACTGATAAATTGTATGGATTTGAGGTAAGGTGTAAACATCCTTCAGACAGATCAGCATCCTCTTACAAACTGTTGCAGCCCAGTTTCAGCAGGAAAAGTTGAAAAAATATGTTAAGAGTTGAAAAAGAGAAAAGGAGTGAAGATGATGTACAAAAGAATTCTTCTAGCTTGAGATGTTTACTGAAAGTACTGGCAATGTGATAAATGAGATGTGAAACTGCTTTTAAGTCAACAGCTACTTCAAATGAATTCCTGAAAACTGAAGACTGCCATTCTATTAAAAATAAGTCAATAAGTTACAGAGCGCTGACATTTGAGCTACATGGTTCATTTGAGAAACTGACATTGCACAAATGCTAACTTGTTTATCAAATTTGTCAAACGAGAATTGTTCCTCAAACAATTTTTGACCTGACAGACACAATTTAAATTTGTTTTGTGGCATGGAGTCTGGTTCTGCATATAGTTTTTCTTTTCACGTCCTTCCCATGTACACGTGCACTGAAATAGGTTTTAAGATGTATTTCACACCGACTTAGGGTACTCTTTTGCAAGAAGAACGTACTTCAGTATAAATGAAAACTAGATCTTATTTTAGGGCTTTTTCAATGCTTTCTCTCACCTTGTAGTTTAAACTTTATAGAAGTGAGTTTTATGGGTATGCCAAGAACCCAAAAGCTATCACTGAGCTTGGGATACTTCTGCAGTCAGTTGTGGTACTGCGATATACACTCTTCGTCTGTCTCCTGCGTCATGTGTTTATTTCAGATAAAATAAGCGGCGGCTGCTCGGAGCATGGAAGTAAAAGATATAACACTGGAAGTAGGCGGTTTCCAATAAACGTATTTTAGCCCAAAACTTGAATTCAGTTCTGAAAAATACAGTCTCCTGTTTGTTTTACAGCGATGACAGGCTTTCTGGTGATCGGTTCAAAAGCAGCCTGTCACAGCATTTCTGCACAAGTAGTATACCAAAAGAAATAATAACACTTGTTACATTTATTGGTATCATTAAACGCTTCTTTCCTCAAACTTGTGCACCTGCTGGATTGCATCTCTGTGTTTATCAGGAGACGGAGGATATTTAATTATTTTCTTTGTTTCTTGTTTACCCTTGTTTCTTGCTTGGGTCACTCAGCTCTTCAGGGAGGAATTGGTCTGTGAAAAAGCCTTGCAGTCTCAGTGCTTAGCCCTTGCAGGGCTGTGGGTTGGTTGTGATACTTATTCTGGTTTCAGGCTCGGCAGGTGCCTGGACCTGTGTCCAGATGGCATCCTGCTGGTGCTTGGAAAGGGACCTGAGGGAAGTTTTAAACCTAAGACACGTGGAATAAAAACATTACAAGCCTCAGGAACCTGTGGAGGGTAAGGGTGAGGAGATCAGTCGGCTGCCAGCAGACTGCTTTGTGGAAATATCCTCTGCAGCCTAGAGAAGGGACTTGCTTCTCACATCTTTGTGGAGCGGGCACTTCTTGAACAGCTGTGGAGGCATGGGCAGGGTGCTGCTGTGATGCCTGGTTTGGCTGTTGGAAAAGTGGGACAGAAGAGAAGCACACGGGTGTTTGCACTCAGCTTAAACAGGGCATGGTTAGGGCAAATACACAGCTCTGATTTGCTGGGAGCTCCTCAGAAAAGTCTGTTTCTCAACCAGATTTCAGGTGTGGTTCAGTTTGACTCCGTGCTTGAGTCTCAATGACTTTTGGTAGAAGAGCTGTGGGTCTGTGCTTGTTTTCCTGCCTCTGAAAGGTGGCCCTTCTCCGTCCTGATTGCCAAAAACATTTGTCTTGTTCATAACAAGCAGTTTTACTGAGCAATCAGTAAAATCTTTTTTGACCTAGTTCTCTAGGCTGTTGACAACAATAATTGCTGCTACTGTTTCTATATTAACATTATACAATAAAATTGTTTCTAAATTATTCATGCTGATTTTGACAATCTCTTTCACTTGTGACACCGCTCCTCTCAAAGGAGAAGCTGGGAGATGGAAAATTTTCCCTTGCTTTTGGCAAACAGCCATCTTAAGTCCTGGGGAGACAATAGTTTGGTATTTCCTCGTCTTCTAATTTGGGTGCTTTATTTTATTTATTTATTTTTTTTGACCCCGTACCCCTTCCTTTCTTGTGGATGTTATTTACTTATCTAGATAAGCAGGTTTTAAAATATAAATAGCTTTTCCACATAGATGCATAATAATACTCGGAGGAGAGCTACTATCTTTATGGCTTAAATAGTAGGTCTGGCAGTCCAGATTCTGTGAACTTGTGAAAATCCGATAGTTAACCAGGGGGAACGGAGCCCCAGATTTCTGCCTGGTGACAAGAGCCTGTATTAGCATGGCTGGGTGCTTCTGGGGCCCAGCAGTGATCTTTGCTTGTGGGGTGCAGAGCGCTGAATGAGGAAGCAAACTGCTCTGCGTGCAAGTTGGTGTTGCTTTAGCTGGTGAGAAGTCTCGTGTTTCAGCCTGAACGTCTTGCCAGTGTTTGGAGGAAGTGCAGGCATGGTCAGGAAGGGTGACACGTTACTTGGGTGGCCTTGTTCTTCAGAGCATTTTGATTTTTATCTTCAGCAGAAGCTCTTCAACCTCGGAACTGCATCGGTTGCCTTCTCGGGTGAAGGGCTGGAGGAACATGTGTGGAGTGAAAAGCAGGGAGGCATTATTCTAATCAGCTCCTACAATAAGGGGGATATTTGTTCTTGAATAAGCTGTAGATATGGAGGCTGTTACCGAGTGTCCTCACTGTGAAAATAATTGCAAACGAAACAATTTAGTACAAATTAAGCATGCTTTGAAGGCTTACGATAGTGGCTTCAGGTTAGCGTTGGCAGAGTAAAACTGCCTGAATCAGAGGAGCCCTCTTAGGACTTCTGAGGAATGCTTTTTGATGTTTCAGTGTTTAATAAATAGCATGTACAAGGTCTGATGCTCATTTTCATACTCTATTGTAGCCCTTAATTACAAATTAATAGCAGAGCTATCTGGATTGAAGCTGTGTAACTAGGCTATGGATGGAAACCTTCTTAAGGCAAAACCTTGCAGTGTTTTTTTTTTTTTTTTTTTTTTTTGATTATGGCCTTAATTGTGAACAAAGCCAAAGCTGCTTGTTGAAATAGGGATTATGAAGAACTTGAAGAACTGTTAGCAATTAGTTTCTTACTAATTACTTTTGCAATTCCAGAAAGCGATGACAGTGAATGGATGGGGAGAGGGTTATACTTTCTCTTAAATAACGGTACCTAATTGAAAAAGGCTTTTTCTCTGAAGGGGTAAGGAGATAAAGAAAAAAAATCCTAACACCCCTTCTTCTTTTAAGGTAAAGGTTTTTTTTTTGTTGTTTGTTTGTTTGTTTGTTTGTTTTGTGTTTTTTTGTTTGTTTGTTGTTTTTTTGTTGTTTTTGTTTTTGTTTTTGTGTTTCACTTTTCTAACTGGATGAACTTCTTCTGGTCCTGTAATCCGTTACAAAAGCCTTTTTTGAGTGTCTTGGGAATCATGTAAATTGCACTCAGCATGCTCAATACCCTGAAGAATCTACACCTCTGCTCTGATACATTTGTCAAATTACCACATCGGGAAGAGGGGAAAGCAAAGGGATACCTCTACCACGTCTTCAAAAAAGGAAGGGAGGAAGTAGCTTCCCTGTCTCATATCTTTCCTTATCTCACGTCTTTCAGTGCTTGCGTGATGCCTGTTTTTTGTATTTTATTTAAAGACAACATTTTTGGCATCATCTACACATCTGGAATGACGCCTTTCCCTCTCAAAACAGCTGAAAAATGCCATGAAACACCCATTTTTAGAGACAGGCTTTAATAATTAAACTGCTTAACTCAGGCAGCTTTGCCAGAACGCACCTTGTTTTGTCCTAATTTGATTAGGACTGCAAATATTCATTATTTGACACAAGATAATTGGAAAACAGATGGATTATATCCTTCTTCTTTCATTATCCAAAGCATCAGACTTAGAATTAGCAGTTATATACTCGATGAGTTTTCTCTTACGGAATCATTTCCTGATCCCAGGCTTTAGTATTTATCATTTGTGTGTGTGTGTGGTTTTTTTTTTTGTTTTTTTTTTTAAATGTTCTCCTCTGAAGAGTGGGTTCATGTTGTGCTTTCTCTTGAGAGCAGGCAGAGTACCTTTCAAGTATAAGCTTCCAGTGTTTTAAATTTCTTTGCTGTCAAATATTTTCAGCACTTCAGCATTTAGCTGCTCTGAAGGAAACCCTGCAGGGCGGCAGGCGGGAAGATGCATGCCATTCTGGAAGAGCATGAAGTTGACATTTTGCAAATTTTGGTAGCTTCCATTTTAGAAATTTGTCTCTGGTGGAGATGTCTTATTGATAAATGTGATGAGTACTGTTTTACTTGGTCTTCGAAAACTGTGGATGTACTGTGAAAAAACGACCATGGCTCTTAACTGGAGACAGCGTGTTAGTTGGTCTAACTTATTTAGGGATTTGCTGAGAGGCAGCAAAAAAGCACATGCTACTTCTTCGAGGTCATATGCAAAGCAGACAAAATAATATGTGATTACAGTTTCATAAATATGCTCATAGTTTTCACTTTTGCAGAATACTAATAAAGCAAATAGTTATCGTTAATGTAATTTGTGTTGCATGAATTATTCTTTGGGAGACTAATCTGCCCTTGAGCTTTAGGATTAGTCAAGGAGAGATTTCCACTATAGACGTTATTGTAAACAGCTGGACCATAGCTTTATGTTGTTCAGCATTACTGTATAGAAGCTGCTTATCTGTGTAGATCAATGCTCCAGATTATTTGATTGTATTGTAATGCAGATAATTTTTCTTGGCAGGCAGTGAATGTAAGTGAATTAAGCCATTGGCTATGAAGATAACTTGACTGATGCATAAAATTCTCCGCCAATTTGTGTCTTTTAGCTGGATGTACCTTTGACATGACCAGTGATTCGTGAATTCCTGTGTTTTAAATGTTGTGACAGCCTGTATGGCACTAATCACTGTCACTACATCTAGTTTTTTCCTCTCCTTTCAATTTCCTGGCCTTTTCTTAAGTTGGTTTTGATTTTTGTGTGTAATAGTTTTAGAAGAAGTGCTACTTCCCCCCCCCCCCCAGGTATGGTGGTTTCTCAGTCCTCTTTGTGACAAAACTGGTGCTGGATGTGTCTGTTAACACACAACCCGAGGAACCATTAGCAATTTTATTAGCAACTTGTGTAGACCAGAGACTCTCTTGAAAGTAGTTGTTATCTCATTTTTTATTTTTAGCTTTGCTGTGATAGTGAGGCATCGTCACAAGCCAGTTCCTGGGCAGGGGGGAAAGCAGAATTATTTTTTCCTCAAAGTGCTATATGTCTGAGGTCTTCAGGACAAACTTGATGGGAAGGGAGATGGTGTGAAGAGAGGGTTGTTTCTTTCTCTTGGTGTAATATGGAATATATAAATGACTTAGTCTCTTATCTGGAGGTCTTGGGGCAGACCAGCCAGAAGTTTCTAGCACACCTTTCATTCGTGGAAAGCTTTTCTAGGACAGTCCGAACAGAAAACATAGTTGGGGTGTTGGGTGAGGCTTACTCTTCAAATGTCAACATTGCCTAGCTGGTGTAGCAAGTTAATCAGCTGGAAAAGTTAAGCAGTGTTTGGTGTTCAGAGCTGTTAACTTTTTGGGGAGACACAAATCTGCAGCAGAGCCTGCTGTTAGAACTGAAATCAAAAATTCTGTGCAAACCCACAAGACGTGTAGGTGAACTTATTAGAAGTGAACACTTCTGAATGTTTGCAAGGTACGGAGTAGTTTTGTTAGAATACCTCTTACTGGTTGTTGTGCTTTTCACTATTGATGGATGCCATGCTGAGCATTTTAGCAGAAATGCAGTGCAAGGTTGGAAACTGGCACGCAGGCCTTACCAGATCAAGGTTACTTTTCAAAGTGAAGCTTTAAAACAAAAGAAATAAAAGCTGTGCAGGTGGCAGAGCCCCCTTGGGAGAGAGGAGGTACAGGCAGTGAGCATCAGAGACCCCCACCACTGCCAGTCCAACCCACAGGCACCTGAGAGGCTTCATGGCTCTTTTTCTCACGTCTTACCTGTCACACTCATAAAATTAAATGGCAATAAAGCCTTCACTGTTTTTGTTACTGTTCTTATGTAGGAATGTGCCCTGGATTAAAATAGGTCCCATAAATTAGGGCTACGAGGACCGATCCCTTCCAGATGCCTCTTTTAGCAGGTCTCTTGGGAATGCTCCGTGGTGGGCACTGGCAGGAGGGGCAGCCTGATGCATCTTGCTGACAGGTTCCCATTTGCTGTTTCGCTCTGGTAACACAGAAGAAGGCTGCATGTTGTATAGGCTTGCCGTGTAGGGCCGCATAGAGGAAAGGGAAGGAACCAGGAACTGTGGCATCAGAAACGTTCTTCTGAAGTATCTGTTACTTAGCATAAGTGCTTATTTTGGACCAAGTGCATAATGGATTTTTAGCTTCACAGATTTCAGCTTTTTGCATGTGGGTTTTATTACAGTCAGAAAGAAGAATTGCAAAGGGAAACAACACATCAAAGAGTGCAATGCAGTGTAGAGCTTGGTGCAATAGCCACGTTTTTTTTTTAATGCTGGGATCACTGTCAGTCACTGTTGATGGCAAGCTAGCTCTTTGGGAAAAAAAAAAAAAAAGGAGTAACAATGCTGAAACACGCCTGCAAAATGGGGTGAACAGAAATCTTGTGTGCTCTTCAGGAGTATCTTGTTCAGGTGTCAGCAAAAGGCCCATCAGAAGCTCTAAATCTAGGTTTCATACGGCCAGGTCAGATGTGCTAATGCAGTCAGCCTTTACCTTCTCATAAAGAAATGTTGTTAGGATTGACTACTGTGTTTGGGCCATCACCTCTGCATAAACGCCTCCATCAGCATCAGCCGTTTCTGTGGATTTTACAGCAAGTAATTTCTTGAAAAGCAAGAAGCTGCCAGTTTTCAATGTGAAAAAAATAGTGCCATAGCAGATCAACTCATTTTCTTCAGAAATGAAATATCGGATGGAAGAAATCTTGAATTAGGAGTATATATTATAGAAAGAAAACGGAGATGGCACAAAAGGCTGTCTCAAGGGCAGTTTTTCTGTTAAAACTTATGCGGTAGAACTGCGAGTTTCATAGATACGATGCTGAAAATGCAGTATATGAAATTGTTGGATATTACTAAAGTGAGAGGCTTTTAGTTTAAACACTGTGGCAGCAAGCTCTTACCTTCAGATATTCAACAATTTAACGTCTTTTTTTTTTTTCCTTCCTGATGTAAAATCGTTAAATAGGTGATGTTTCCACTCTAGCTGTTTGTTTGAAAGCTCGTATCATCAAGCCGGAGATATGACAGACAATTCATTAACCTACTATCCTTGCTTAAGGGCATTCTAAAGGAGTTCAGCTTTGGAAGCAAAGATTTGCATTATTCATGATCATGATCTAAATGCTTTCGTTCTGTTTACAGCGCCTGTTAATTGCTCTTGTATTCCTTTATGATTAGAAACATTTAGCTGTCTTAATCAATAAGATGAAGTGCTATGCTGAGCAGTTAATTAGTATGGCCCTGTCAGCTCAAAATACAGAAAGCTAAATGTGCTCATGACTTGCTTTAGTAATTTGATTAAGCTAGAAGTCTTGTCCTTTCTGAAGGGAATGAGTTTTTAAGTAGACAGTCATAGGTTGTCATGTTAGAGTTAAATTGATAGCACTCCAAGTAAACTGCCACCTTTTTTTCCCCAGCTTTAGCTGTCTTCGTAGCTAACAGGAAGGAAAAAAAAGAATCAGAAACCTCTCCATTTTAAACCCACAGGGCATGTCTCACATGCCACATATGGAACAACTCATGTCGATTTTATTTGAAATTTTGGTAAAGTTATGTTGCATCGAGAAGAGAAGCTGAGATAGTGATGGGAAGTCACTGCCAGTAGATGTGTTCCTGCTTTCCTTAGGCTACATTACAGTATTAAAGAAAACAGGAAAATAAATGTTCTCTCCTTTTCAAACAAACAAAAATCATAGAACCTGAAATATTTGTTTTAATTATGGCATTTTAATGTGCAGTGTTAATCTAATATGTTAGGGTAGTTAGATGTTGACTCCTAATGTTTCTTGGTGCAGTGTTTTTGCATTTTAGGCGTATAAAAATTCATGAATTTTGGGGGAAGGGGGATGTTTAAATGAAGAGTGGAGAAATTAAGATACTGGATTTGCATACCTCTTATAAGAAAGTCTTCAGTTTTTCATGAATTTTTCAAATGTTTTAAATTTTTCCCTTGAGAAACATTCTAGCTAGAAAATTAAAAGTTAAAAATAGATATTTAAACATAATTGCGTACTCCACCATGCCTCTAATGTGACAGGCTCACTTTTGAGACATGAGGGACCATGAATCCCTGTTGACTTCTCTCATGATGAACGGAACCTCAGGAGGAGATTCATCTTTGCAGATGCTAAAATTGAAGGGGATCGTGAGTTGTGCGGTATGTCTTGTTCCCATTCTTGGTTGGGGGCAGATTGTTTGACTAGTGTTGGATGTGTGTTTTCCTACGTTGTAGTCTTCTGGACAGACATTTTGCTCCCTTTACAGTTATGGTAGACCTGTTGATCCGTTCATTTCAGCTACTGATCTATCTACTTTTAATTTTTAATCTTTTTAAATTTTGGTAGGGATTAAGATGAATTACACATAGGTAGGGTACGCCTTGGGGAAAAAGGAATGGTTTATGGCTTCTTGAAAACAAGATGTTTGGAATCATTTCGTGTTTTCATAGGCTCCCTAATCTGGATTTTGGTGTGATTTCTGTTACCAGTGGAAGTGCCGATTAAGTAGTGGAACAGAATCTTTAAAACGTTTAATTTCATTTGAGTGCTGTTACACGGTTATGAAGTGTTTTGGGAAAGGGTTAATGTAAATCTGGCTCCACAGACGCTACTTCTGGTTCTCCCATGCATTGTGCAGGCTCAGTGTCTAAACCAACGTGGAGGTCTGTGGGTTGAGCTAGCTTCCTTCTAGGTGCAGGCAGGAGGCTGACAGACATTATAGAATTGTGTTCAGCTCAGAAATTGTCAAGGGCGGCTTCGGTTCTCCAGCAGCAGGTGGGCCTTGCGAGCAGGGCGGCTCCTGGTGGTGCTAGGCCGGGCAGGGAAGAGCACTCGGCCTAGTGTTTCCTGTCCCCAGTGCCAGTATGCCCAGGATATTTTGAAAGTTAAATTTCTGTAATCAGCAATATTTCTTGTTCTGTGTTTAGCCCAAGTCAATGAGATAATTTCGGGAGTTTGTTTACTCCTTTAAAACTTTGTGTGATGTTATTGCACGTCTGAATTTCTGTGGCGACCTTCTTTGCTCGTTAAGTATTTCTCAAACTTGAGTCTTTACAGCCATGGGTGGGTAAGCCTAGAGTTTGATTCGGGCTTGCTTGTGCTGTTACTGCTCTGGAAGGACTGAAATGTCAGATATGAGAGTAAAACTTATTTTTTCTTCTCATTCTAGGTGCCTGCTGATGGAAATGCTGGATTGTTGGCAGAGCCTCAAATCGCCATGTTCTGTGGCAAACTCAATATGCACATGAATGTTCAGAATGGAAAATGGGAATCTGACCCCTCTGGGACCAAGACCTGCATCAGCACTAAAGAAGGAATTCTGCAGTATTGCCAGGAAGTAAGTCCCTTGTTCGGGAAATAGTGTTCCTCATTCTGAAGTACCTACATGCAGGTGCTTGCTGGAGGACTGAATCCATAGGGATCTTAACTTTTCTATTTTCTCTTCTGCTCCATTGCCCTTTTAACCTTCTTAAAGAGGCTCTCCCCAGAGGCTATTATTAAAACAGCTTCAAAAATTGTCTGCAGGGGGATCGTTGAGAGTATTGTTGGGCAATTTCATCCCTCTGTCGTATGCCCAAGGGGGATAATTTTATATAGTATATGTACAGCGAACTTCTGATTTATAAAGTATTTTGAATAAAGCTGAGATGACAGAAAAAACAATAGTGTTTTAAATAAACTGGGCTGATCTTGGAAGTCAGCTGCAACATGTCCATTGTGATCGTACCATGATACTGAAATACTGTGGGTCAGTCCAGAGTTACTGGTCACTGCTGCACACTGAACCATTCAGAGTTTCTTAATAGAAAAAGCTTGCCCTACAGATGAAGTCACAATGAACAATTTCATATCTGAGAGCAGAAACTTATTACCCACTCACTCATGTCCCAAGAACAGATTGTGTATCTAATTTTGTTTTGTCTCCATGCTGTGATAGCGTGATAACCTCGTACCAGTGTGTGACAATTTGAAAAGAAAATGTGGATTTCATGCCATGAAACAAAAGGGCATGGCTTGAGTTGCTTTGTTGCTTTAGCCCTTATGTTTTTTATACCATCTCTGCTTTTTTTTTTTTTTTTTTTTAAAGCAGGGGCTATTGCTTATTGCCATAGCAGTAGCTGTCTTGCTTCCTAAATGTCAAACCAATTCCTGTGAAAATGCCTCTTTAAGAAGGAAGATAATTTGCACTTCAGATCTTTTCTCCCTTAGCATCTTCATTCCTGCCCTTTCACCCATTGATTGTTCCTTATGTTTCTTACAATGTATTGTTCAGTTGTTGAGTTTGGGCTTTATGGTCATGAATACTAATTTTAAGAAAGAACCCATAAAGGATATTAAAATGGTTACTTCACCATTAGCTTTGTCTCTTAATAAAAAGTATTGCTTTTTGAAATTCATAATATTTTTATGTAATACTAAGAAAAATACCAAATGTAACATGCTGGCAGGGTTTAAAAGGTTTCTTCTTGTTTTCCATTGTCTGCTTTGAGTTATCTAAATAAAGTTGATTTACATATAATGAAATTATTGAGGGTGGGGGAAGGAATAAGAAGATGGAAGTAGAAAGTCTTTCTGAAGTTACAGAAAAAAATACATGAATTTATAGGAAATAAGAATAGAAAGTTTGGTCAGTTTTAAGGCATGAATAATTCAGGAGGTTGGCAATTGAGTTACAGAAGCAGTAAGAAAGGATTCCAAAACAAGGACTGGGAACTGTAATATTCAGCTGAATGTCAGGTGGTTTTGAAATTTTGGGTGACATAGAAAAATGCTTCCATTAAAAAAAAAAATGAAATAAAAACTAAAAAAGAAAGCAAAAGGAGTTGGAAGGTAGTAACTGTATACTGACTGATAACAAAGGGGATAATAAGGAAAGCTGTGACTGCACATAAGGAAAAAACTGTTCGCAGGAAGAGTGGCCAAGAGCTGGTACAGGTACCCAGGCGGGATGTGGAGTCTCCATCCTTGGAGACTGGGAGAATTGAACGGGCCAAGAGCCCAAGGAGCTTGATCTGGCTTTGATGTTAGACCTGCTCGAAGCAGGGGAAGGCTTAGGGTGCTTATTATGTTAATGTTAGGTGCTTATGCATTAGTATTGGGTGCTTATATATTAATTATTAGGGTGATCTTGTTGCAATTGTAGGGCGTCTCTGTAGCTACAGTGAAAAGCGCAGCATAGGGGGTTCAGTGCTTTCACAGGGCAAGCTGTTGGCCAGTCTGCTCCCTAAAAATGGGGCAGGCATCTTACTGTTTTCAGTTGATCTGTGTTATTACTGGGACGTAAGATATCAAAAGGCTAAGGAGGTAGTAGGCACGGTAGAGAGCAGCCAGGGAGATGGGGGTTTTGTCTGCGTGCCCAGGACTTCAGTGGGTCATCTGGCTCAGCTGCCGGAGCTGGCAGCTGCCTCCTCTGCTTTCACTCCCAGGTCCTCAGAGATCCAGGAGAAATACATGGATAAGGCTGGGCAGAAGGTAATTCTCAGTGACCCTCAGCAGTGATTAAGCAGTGTGCTCTCATTAACTTCAACAGCGAGCAATTCTGCCATGGAGCTTTGTAACGTGGGGATCTGGCTGGAAACTGTTTCCTTGCTGTGCTCGCCAGTAAGCTTTCTGTTTGTTCATGGGAAAGTGCTGATACCTGGGCTGTCCTGCCTGATCCCTTGGCTGTCTTCTCCACCTGAGTGGCCCTGTCCAGCTGGCTGTAGGAAGGGGCAGGCTGCTGTGGGACGTCAGAGCACTTGGCAGTGCCACGGCTCTCCAAGCAGCTGCTTGCGGGTGGGGAGGAATCACGCAAGTCCCTGCTTTTCTAATGCTGGTAACAAATGCACAAATTAATAACAAATATTATGAAGGTCAGATCTGCTGATGAGATAAAATTAAAAGTCAAGTCAAAATTGATTCAGTCCTGCAGAGTGGGCAAAAGCTCCTGGCTTTGTACAGCTCTGTCCCATAGTCTGCCGTGCTTCCCCTCATCCCTCTGGCCATTTCTGTAGCAAGGTGGGCTTTTGGTATGGTCAGGAAAGGGCATTACTGCCTGCTTTTGTCTAACTTTCCCATGACTTGACAAGGAGAATGGAAAAATCAGATACAAGCACCTTCTACCAAATAAAAGAATTTGGAGAGTAGTGCTAGTACACGGAAGTCAGGCTGGCTTCTCAGCTGTGGAGAACCCTTTGTTGCTTGATGCTCCAAAAATGCTTTGTATCCTGGGGGTAATGAACGAGGTGGTTTTCCTCTTGCCTTTTGCTGTTTACATTGGCTGTGGAGATAGCACCTGCTGTTGGGCCCAGGGAGTGGAGCAAATTTGCATTTTCCTGTTAGCAGGAAGCAAGAGACATCAAGATTGAGATGTGGTACCTTTTGCATCAGGATAATATGTGGATAAAATCTTCTTTCTTCTTAGTTTTGCCAAATGCAACCTTTTCCTTCCTTCCTTTTTTCTTCTCCATGCAGCCACCTTCTCCAGAAGGCCAACTGCTGCTTCTTGAGGTGTGTTTTTTCTCAGTACAGGCAGCGTCTGAGTTTATCTGTTCTGCTAATGAAGCAGACAGGTAATCTGCCTGAATCTGTTCGTCACACTGCCTGACACCATGGCAGCTTCCTTCATTCCTCAGTCCTGCTGGAGCAGCAGCTACTGGCACTGCTCTGCTGGGGTGCTGTTCCCCCTTCCCCCTGCCCCCCAGTTCTGAGCTGAGCATTGAAATGACAGGGAGCTGGGGACGAGATTTCCCCCTGCATCTCCAATGAGAAATCTCTTCTGTCCATCTTGCTGTTCTACTTGGTTTTTGTTGCAGGTACCCTGTGTAGCTTTGTGCCAGTCATTTCATTATTACTGGTGTTCTAATACAAGAGATGATGCTCTCTCCTGTAGTAGATCCTGTAGAGGTAACCTATGCACCCAGGTCCTCCTACACTACGGAAAGACCAGAAAGGACGTACCTAGAGGAGGTAGCTGGGCAGAAACCTAGTGAACAAGTACAGCAGAGTTCTTGCTGTATGAGCTCCTTGGCTCTAAAATAATACTAAGTTAGTAATTTCAGGAAACTCCTGTTCACTCAGTGTTAATCCAAAATGGTACTCCAGGTAGTCTCTGGCTTTGTTTTTTTCCATAAATAAATAAACAAATCTCCCCTCTCAGCAAAAATTACAAAAGTGGATGCATTCCCCGGTCTCCTTATAAATGATTTTTAAAAGAGCTTTTCTTCACAACGCAAGGCTGGAACATGTTTGGAGGCTTAGATTTCTCATCTAGAGAAGGTGTAACAGGTAGCCTTGCATGCTTCCCTTGAGATTGTCCGCTGGCAGCGTAGGAGGATTTTTGAAGCCTCGATGCAGGAAGTAACAGCAGAGGAGCATTGCAGGGGCAGAAAGGGAGGAACAAGTAATAGGCAGAACCACCTACGTGTCTTAAAGACGTATGTCACTTGTTGCTTCTCTTCTGCTTTTGAGTGGGAGCTCAGTGCAGCACAGGAACTGTCTGGATTTGTATTTGGGCAACACATCCCACAGTTTGAATATGACAAAGCTCAGAAACTAAAACTTATTTGAAAGGAAATGGAAGATCCTTGAGTGCAAGCTTCAAATTTCCTTGAGTTCAGTTAAACTCTGCTCCTGAACTAACAAGAAGTAGTTCTGGAAGCTCAGGGCACACTGATCTTTTCTGGTTTCAGATCTATACAATCTTACATGTTTTTAAGGTAGGGCAAACTAAATAAAATGTACTCGTTTATTAAGGAGTTAGCTGGTTGCCTCTCTCTTTTTTTAAATATAGCAAAATCAAATGTTTCTGGATAGAACTAGGCACTGTCTAGAGAAGTAGACTTTAACTTACGGTATCTTTTAATATCACACTAAATAGCATGCAGTAGCATCCTATTTGTACCCATTATTATTGCAATTTGTACCCTTACTGAAAAGTAAAATGACATAGGCCTGAATTGCATACAGCTGTCAAGTGCAAGTGCTGCAGGCAGTAGAACAATGTTTATTCAGGGTGCATTAATGTAAATGGAGTGGTTACACCTGTGTACGTGCCAAAATCATTAACTTGTTGTGAGTATACTAGCTGACATTTCAAATCAAGCCATCGGTCAATCTAGTCAGGTTGCTGACACTGCAGTACCAGCTGTTTCAGAGGGATGTTGGAAAAACCCTGCCATCTGCAATTACTGGATAACTAGCCCCCTGGGGAAAGTTTCTTCCCAACAGCCACTGATTGCAGGTTAGCTGATGCCCTGAAATGTGGGGACCGCTGCTCCTGGATTTTGCTTTTTGTTTTGTGGAGCAATCTTGGTGTCTGTACCCAGAGATGTTCAAGTGGAAGGTGGCAGCAGCTCCGATGTGGCACGCTATTGCTGAAGGAAGGTGCATTTTGGAGCAGGCTGTGCTCACACGGAAGGCCAGGCAGCTGCTTATTTTACTAACCAGTTTGCACAAAGCCAAGCTGGAACCTGCCTCTTGGCAAAGTACATGTTTTCATAGCCGCATGAATGTGAGGAGTAGGAAGTTAATTTAGGTGTGTTCGGTTCCCCATTTAAATGGAGTGAGTGTTCAGATGGAAAATGTTGGTGTGTGTGGTATTATATTTGCAATTTTAAACAGCTACTGTGTGTTGAATTTTATATCTAGCAATTAGGATACATTATATAAGTTGCTTGAAGGGCTGACATTATTTTGCTTGTCTGTGCTGAACTTGGTGTCCAAAATGAGTTGTAAAATCAACACTCACAGCTGGCAGAAAATTCATGTTGCCTAATATGTGTCTCCCCCCCACACACTTAGTTTAATTTGGAGGTGCTTATTTCCACTTAAAGCGTGCATGGAATTGAACAGAATGGAAAGGGAACAGTTCTGAAAATTGTACTTTCAAAAGCAAACCCCAAACACAGTACAAGTCGTTTGGCTTTGGATAGTGTTTGCGCTGTTGAAGGGATGGAGTATAAACCTGGGAGCTTGGAGATCTAGGCGTGCCTCATAGGCAGCTACTGGCTTGCTGCCAGATCCTTGGCTAGGTGCTTAGAGCAGCTTTCAGAGGCAGAGCGTCAGGGTTGGCTTCGGTCAGCGTTACCCCTGCAGCTGACTCCGTTTGTCTGTGAGGTTGTGACGTACCCACTTCCATCTTAAACATCACTGAGATCCATCAGTGTCTTGCAGTGGATGTACATTCCTTACAGAAGTCCTCCCCAGAAATAAAAAAACAATGGATTACAAGTGCACATTGCTATGCTGCGGCCATTTCTTGGTGCTAGGTGGAGGAGCAGAAAACAGTAGGGTAACTTCAGGTAACAGATAAGTCATTACAGCTGTTGACAAAACAGTGTTGGCATATGTAATCTCTAATTATAATGCTCCCAGAAAGGTGTTGGTGTTATTTGCTCAAATCTCTGTTTATGCCACGTGCTTAGGTAAGTAGCTGCTGAAACCCAAAGCAACTTCCTAACCAGCTCCAGCACAACTTGGGATGTGATGGTAAGAAGGCATTGATTCGCCCTACAACCTCCTGCCTTGAGGTAGTCCTCACGTCCCTTCATCCATGGTTTGGCCAGAGTCCACCATCACATCCGACTTGCTGCCCCACCTTCATTTTGTTTGTTTGACCCCACACCACTGGGGGATCAGAGAATCCTTCTGGTCTTGTTGCCCTGGGCACCCCATGTCCCAAAATCAGGCAGGCAACACTGGTGGCAGCAGCTCCCCCCGTGAGAGCTGCAGCTTTGTTAAAGGGGTTGTAGGGCTGCCAGGAATGCTGATGATTTTTAATAAATAAATTTAAAATTAGGCTTTTCTTCTGGGAAGAGAATTTGTAATGCAGTGAAAATGGCCTTGCTCCTTTGATAACGGTTTCTCTCCATGTTATCTTGCTATTTGCACCCTAATATGAATTGTTGCTTTTATCTAGGCTGCATAATGTGCTCTTTCTAGTTTCTCAAACCAAATAGCCACTGCATTGAAGACAAAACTGAATTTTAAACCTGCACTCCTCTGAATTCAGTTTAAAAAGCCATACATTTTGCTCTGAGAAAATGATCCATTTAATGAAAAATCATGGGGAATATACAGATTTTTGGCAGCACAGACCGTCCTTAAAACAAATGACATTTTCAAGGCACACGTGTGTTGGTATATTGTAAGATGTGCACAGTCATGCTTAAAAGATTGGGTGAACAGTATCTTGGCACTTGCATTGATTATTGAGGTCTTTTTTTTTTTTTTTTTAAACTTAGCTTTTGGTCCACAGGAAAAATGGAGTTAATTTACTTTTTCTGCTAGTGCTTACACATCACTTGCTTCGGTGAAAACTTAACATCATGGAAATGCAGGTTCTGCTAGAGATGATCTTTACCCTACAGCTAAGCCTTAGCATGTTCACAGTGTAACTTTCTTGAGAAAGTCGGAGCTTTTAGCCCAGATGCTGTAGTCTACCATTTAAATATATTCCAGATCAAGTGACTAATGAAACTTGGTGCATATGTGTTGCAAGATGCTGCCTTCTTTTATTTTGTTAATAACGAAGAGCTCCCTGTTCCTTTTTTCCCCATGCAGACTTCTTTGTATGTCCTGAAGATAAATTAGATTAAAAACATCAGAATCTCAGTATGTTCTATTTCTTTTATGATAATTTTTTTTCAAATCCTTTTGAAGAAACATGTTTCTCTTGGGGAGGGAAAGCTGGTTCTGCTGTAAGGCTGAGGGAGGAAAGGAACGAAGATGGAAGAGGATCGCCTATGTAAATATATATTTAGGTAAATCTGTACTGCAGTGTTTAATGAAGCAGCTATGCTGTATTTTCCCCTAGATTAGTTTTGAATTTCACAGATGTGATAGATGAGATGAATGGCACTGCTTAATGGCCAGGGTCCGTCAGCATAGTGTTTGTGTTGGGAGTGAGCTGAGATGGCTGTCCTCAGCGCCACACAGGTACAGTGCCCACATGTGTCCACAAAGGGAGTCCTGCTGCCTTTTTCAGCTTAGCCTTCACCTAGCAGACAGCCACTCAGCATGTGGTCAGATGTCGGAAGGCATTTATTAAATTGAAGATGTAAAAGACAAGAAGAAAATGTAAAATATTGTTTTCAGTGTGCCGTGCTTGTGGTTCGCTCTGTGAGGTTATGAAGGGACACACTTAGGCAAGTCTCTTGCCACACCTGGGGAGGGGAACGAAGCTTGTTTAGACCAACTCTTGGCCCAAGAACCTCAATAAACTTCCCAGAGGGCTGCATGGCACTGGGTATCATCTGCTGCCCATGTTCTGATGGGAACAACACAGTTGATCTGTACTGCTGCATTTCACCATTGGTTTATTCTTCCTTACATAGGGAGATATTTTACTACGTTGTCTACTCTTTTCTTTCTACTCTTTTCTTTAAAGATTCATCTCCCCTACGTCCTACCCTATGTGACTCTAAGATGGGCTTGTAGCAGCTGTTCCTTCAAATAGATGATGTTAAAGGTCTGAGAGACAGAGTGGGAAAATTGTCTTAAGTGAAGAAAATATATTACTGTTATATTTCAGCCCTTTTGAGGAAATGTCCATACCTCTTTTCTTTTCCTCCACCTTTTCAGACCACGGTTGTGTGGACGCTTCAGCCTGGTACAGATCTAACCCACTTTCCTAAAGGTCATCCTGGGTCATCCTTAATTCCTGGCAATTTCCACTGTGATGCAGTTTTTATTCCTGGGGGGATGTTTTCAGAAGGAGGTCAGCTCCTTGATCCAGCTCCTGTGCTATTGCTGGCTCATGGAGAAGTGTTAGCAATAAATGGAGAAGAGATGGAGTGAGGCAGGAGCCATGCCTTGGCAACCTCAGGTCTGTGTCCAATTAAAGGCACTGAAATCAGGGAAATGGCTTCTGCGAGTCTGCCTCGTAGATGGATGGGTGCAAGTGTGAGTCCTTCTTGAGGTTGTTTGTGGGAGCTGTGTCTGGGTAGGGTGTTTTTTTGGCTGTTGTTTTTCTTTTGTTTGTTTGTTTTGGGTGTTGAAGGGCTTCAGTTCTTTCAGGTCTCTGTTTATGTCTACACGAATGCCTTAAGAGGCAGCCTTTATTTTTGGGGCCATCCTCTTCTCTTGTGGAGGTTCCTGCAGCTTTCCTGTGATGTATCTTAATATCTCATGATAGCTTTGTCCTGCAGTAGCAGTAGTGCTCCCTTTTGGGAGAGCTTCTTCCTTTTCCTTATTTTAAACTTTTTTTTTGGTTTTCTTTTTTTTCTGTGTTTTACCCTTTGTCCATATGTTTTGAAATATTTGGAAATTAGAAATATTAACTAGAGATCTGTTTACTTCTTTGCAGTAGTACATATAAAGTTCATGGGTAGCAGGCTGATCTGTTTAGATAGCTAGCACAGCGTAGGTTTCTGTTCAGAAGTCTGTATTTGCAAGTAAAAGGGAAGATGCTTTATACACATTCTCAGTTGTCAGTTCTGCAGCCAACCATAAAAAAGGGAAAGGTGATTTCTCTTGCTCTTTAGCTTTGAACCTGTCAGGAAGGTGGTGCTTGCTTGCATTCATAGGACAATACCCAAGGCTGGATAGGGAAATATTTTTGATTTCTGGGACACTGCATTTTTTTTCACTAAGCAGTTTATTACTTCCACTTCTAATCCATGCTCTGACATTATCATCCGGTTATTCTCTATCCAATTAAGATATTATGTAGTACAGAATGCCTGCTTTAATCTTCCAAATGCTGTATGCCTCTATTAATCAAAAATCCCACTGATAATCTGTGTTGATAGATGTGTGCTAGTTATAGAAAATAATACTCTCAATTCTAGATGGCTGTGGATTAATTATAATATACAGTCATGGAGAGAGGTTTCTGAATATCTGGCTAATTACTGACTTCATCATCCACCTTTTCCTTTTATATGTACACAGTGTGGTTTTAGATAGTTTGAGCAGGATTTCAGCTGTTAATTTTTACTTTTGACATGAGTAGGGTGAGAATTTCACTCAAGGGATGTTACAGCAAATTGGTAATGAAAAGGTTTGAAAGGGAAGGGCTTCCTCTTAGATCTTTCAGAGTTCTTCTCACCCCTGGCGTAATGTTGAGACTAAAACAAGAGTATTGGGTTTAAAGTCCCTAAGGCAATTCCAAATTGTTACGAGATCCTAGGATGAAACCTTGCTAAGGAAGGGGAATCATCGAATCACTGAGGTTGGAAAAGCCCTGCAAGATCACCTGGTCCAACCATCGGATTGTCCTTCTCTTTCGTATGAGTTTCTATCTTAGCCAGAAGAATGTTGTGTAGTGTTTAAAAGATACAGTACAGCATCTTGTGAAAACATCAGCTTTGTATTTTGTGGGTGCTGGTAGTTGTTATACGCAAATAAATAAAACACAGTTACTTGTTCAGTAATGACATAGCATGTTTAAAACTATTCTTCTATCTGGGTATGAATATTAAAAGGAATACCGTTAATCGGGATATAGGGAAATACAATCTCAGAGAAGCTTTTCTCTTGCCAGCTTAGTTTTTCTTTCTGTAAGTATTATTGTGGGTGAGAAAATCATTGATCCAATGGAAAATGAATTGTATACAAGATGTCCATTCGCAACTGCTTGAATAAACGGTAATGTTTTTAAGAATATAGAACAGTTTTATAATCTAGTGAAATGAAATTTATTTGCTTCCTTTTCTGTTGTATGTTGTCTTGAAGAACAGTGAAAATTAAGCATTTGTAAAGCACCTGATTTCCTTCATTCATAACTTATTCCACTTATTCTGTGAATGCAGCTCTGTCAAAGCTGCATGACCACAGTTTGGCCAATAAATGGCTTCTTGGCAAGTTAGACTTCTGAGTTGCACATGGAAAGCACCATTTTTTGATGCATTATCAAGACCCTTTATAGTATTTTTTGCTTTACCTTGTTTGAGCCAGTTACAGGCTTTGTAAAAACATTGTAAATCTGAGTTTGATTTTGATGAGTATTTCTTTAAACATCTGTGAACTGTTGCAGCTCACCTTGCTTGTCCAAGTTCCCACACAGCTTGGCAACTTTGTAGACTCCATCTAAGAGGAAAAAAACAGAGCCTTGCAAGAAGCAGGAATTACATCTATTTTTCTATCCAGAGATGTAAGAGAAGTTGGATCTTATAAAAGCTAAACTTTAAATCCTGTATGAACTGATATGTGTGTGCTTCTTAGTGTTTTAGAGGAGTTTCTCATTGAAACTCTCCCTTGGAGCTGTTGCTGAGAACACATCAGTGGGTGTGCCAATCTGTAATTACTTGCTCAAAACTGAAAGATTGTCTTTTAAGGTTTTAGTGGCAGTACAGATCAGAGCTGCTAAGCTGAGCAGCAGTGTGATGTTTTACCACCACTGTTTCATTCCTCTGTCTCAGACGTTTCATGCAAGAGCACCACTCTGGTTTGCAGTTTGGAGCAGAGCAGAGGACCCAAAATTCTCTTGTATGCAGCCAAATTCAAAGTTCCCAAACATCCCCACTTTCACATACTTCCAATTATGGCATCTTCAGCTCTTGTAGCTTAAGATCTGTGTGGAAAGAACAAACAGTCTCTCCCATGAGACAGTCAGATTGCACGAGCTAATTTTAGAGTTTCTTACAAAACTAACAGTTAGGAGTGCTGCTGTAGAGCAGTTGAGCCTAAGTGGTACGTGCTGCTGCAGGAAGAGTCGGTTTTGTTCCCCTCCTCCTCCTCCTCATGTCTGCTCTGCCAGATTTCAGCATATGTCTCATTTTGTGATGAGGAAGTTTAGGGAACTGAACTCGCATGAAGCTAACCCCCGCAAACAAACACAATAAAAAAGGATCCTTCTCCCTCTCTGAACCAGCTCACAGAGGTTCAGGTGAGTTGGAGTGTTAACACGGGGAGAGCACAACTCTTCCTTCATCTAACAGCTGGTCACAGGTCTGGTTTTGCTACAGTCCTTGAACAGTCTTTGAAGAAGAAACTTCTAAGGTATTTCTGAATGCACTACAACTTTCTGCCTCTTGGTCCTGTGTGTTTTCAGAAGCATGTCCAGTCAGTCACTGACTTTCCCCAGCAAGGTTTCTCTGCAATGGACAACACAATTTAAATGGGGAGAACTTTGATTTTATCAGGTTTTGAAGACAGGTGTTAAGTCAAACCTATAACGAAGAGCAGGTCACATTCTAATCAGAGATGCAAATATGGCTCTGTAATTTAATTTAGGGCAGCAGCAGCAAGATAAGTGGAGAGGAATTAAATTCAAAATACCCAAATCTGTGCAGGAAAGGAGAGGAAAGAAAGCAGGTGAAGATAAAGAATTGTGAACAAGGCTGACATTTTTAGACAGGATGATGACAGCAGAGGAAGGACAAGGGGGAATTGACAAGTGCATGAAAGACAGATAAATTCAGTGTCATACAGTAACCTCACAGAGGTGATCTGACCTGAAATTTGGTGTTCTTAAGTCATCTACTAAACGCTTCTTCCTGCTGGCAGTATTTTTAGAAGAAGGCTGCGGACCTCTACCTCAAAGGCAGAGTCCTGCCTGCTTCTGGTTTCCCCACTGCTCTTGCTCAGGCAGGGTTGCAGAGCTCCATGGAGCTGCTGCTGCTGCTGCTGCTCACTGACCCAGAGCTGTGCACGCGTTCTGGCTGTGCTCCGGAGCATCAACCTCACCTGCTGCTCTCCAGGATGAAGGTTCTCTGTTGCAATCGTCTAGCAAACAAAAATCCTATCATAAGCTTAATGCAGCAGTGGATTTGGCATTTCCAAGTTAATGGGAAGTATTTATTTATCGCACAGTGTAGCCATGGTGAAGAATTGCTTGTAGGGTAAGCACTGGACTGTCTTACAAGGTGTTGGAGGGTCAACCTGACTTGCAGGGCTGCACTGATAGCTCAATACAAAGCTGCTCACACTGCACTAAAAGTTCGATAGAGTTATTTGAAGTCTTTGCAAATCCTTGCATTGACTTTGTTGCCTAGATTAGTATTTGGAGCAATAGCTTCACTTCAGTATAATGTCTCACTTTCATGAGTACTAAACAAATTAAAGCTTATCTCTAAAACAGTTATCCTGCTAAACAACAGAAACTATTAAGCCACAGCACGTAGTAATAAAGGAGATTGCATGATAACATAATCCTGAAGATAAGAGCAGTTAAAGCTTTGATCTACTTTTTTCACTTGAAAATTTCCAGAACAGCAGGTGTGGCTCTGCAAGGCAGGAAGTAATCTCTCCAAGGATAAGCAAAAGCAATACAAGGTGCAAAGTTTTATTTATTTATTTATTCTTCCTTTGACAGTTTGAAAAAGCCATTGCATCAAGAAGTACTTGCTTGGCATGGTCAAATGATTCATTTATTTATTTATTAACTGTAGTCCGACTCAATGAATGTAGTTACTGTTGGAAAAAGAGCTACAAAGATCCTTTTAAATTAAATGTATTATATGCTGCTCTTACTGCAAAGCAAGTAAATGAAGAAATATATGGTAAATTATTGTACTTCCTTTTAATATTAATTTCTTTGAGGATTTTGAAGAATTAGTAAATTGGAGGAGATCACAAGAACAGAAATGATTTGATTGTATTACTGCCACCTGAATGGGGATTACTGGCCTCATGATGACTCCAAAAGCACTGGTTCATGAAGTAATTAATATAAAAAAATAAGTTTTTCTGCTTGGTACTATTCAGAGTGCTAATCTGTCACATACCGTTGTATTAAACATTTCTGATGATGGTCAAGTTGAGTTTGATGCCAAAGACTGAGTTTGATAGTACTTGTAAAATTATACGTAAAGCCCCTTTCTTACTATTTTTTCCTTGAAGCCTTTGCTGGTTTTCCTACCCACAATGTCCTGTTCTTGAGACATTTCGAACGTGTCTAGTTGAATGCAGCCACAACCATCATGTTAATTAGTTGCCTCAATCAACAAGAAGAAAGGAGAGTAGATTTTCTTTGGAGATTGTGCCTCAGTGAGAATGGGGTGAAGCTTCAACAGAAATGAAATCCTGCTGTAGACTTTGGCTGTTTCTTCTTCAAGATCAAAGTGTGCTAAAAGCTTGAGGTGTGTGAAGTTCAGAAATCTCTGGAGAGGAGTTGGTGCTGATTGTGGTGAAAATGAGGGACATCTTTACAGACATGCACCCTTTCTCTCCCTGACACACGCATGTGATTGGAGGTTGTAGAAGTCAATTTTGTGTGGTATTTTGAGACTGCTGTACTGAGCTGGCATAGTTCAGATTTTTGCTAACAGAGTAATTCACCCAAGGTAGTAATCGGAGCTTGTCAAGTAGCTGTGTCGGGCTGACAGCAACCTGTTATGCAGTTACTCATTTTAAGTAGGCATCTTTTCTGTGTGTGTCTCACGTTGAAAGGCTGATTCATACAGTGAATGGACTGAGAATCTTTGATGATACTTGCCCTGGCTGAGGTGGGTCCTGCCTTTGAGAACTTGGAAATCCACATCTTAATGGTGCTAGAGAATAAGGTCTTATGTGTATTTTTGTCTAAGTTTTGTTGGATGTGATTTGCTTTCTTGTTATGCTGTGGCAGTTTTCTTCCCTAGGGATTAATATTGCTGTGGTCAATTGAATTTGGAGCAACGTGAAGTGCTTCTATAGTTTCTCCATTTGGCAGCCAACCTAATCGTTTTGATTTTTTGTTTTTTTTTAGAGGAGGGGGGAGGAGTATCTTTTTTTCTTTCTCCTGGATTTCTTGGAGTTGATGGACTCAGTCCTTCTGTTAGCAAAGTTGGTGTCAGGGTTCCCATTGACTTCAGTAGAACATGTGATATAAGGCCTCAAAAAATGCTTTGCCATCTGCGTGACAACAGACTGCAGGAGGAAGACTGCTGTCAAGAAAATGTTTAGCTGCTTTTTTGGTGGGGGGTGAAGGGCTAAGACACTTTGTTCTGTGATTTTACGTGCTCCCAAATTGCTTCTGTTAAATGTACATGTACAGATGCCTATAGACAGCCCAGTGACTGTGGGGAACTTGATGCACATCTAGACTCAGTGCTTGTGTGCTGAGCTGGAACAGCTTCTGTGGGGACTTTTCTCCATGTTGGATCCACGATGTCCATTGCTCTACAGCAATGTTCATTTCTGCATTTAGCTGTGAGAGAAGAAGTGGCTTGAAAGCTTGAGCCCCAACATCTCCTGTGCTGTATGAACGATATGGAGCCTGTGAGCAGCAAGACTTGCTTCAGCTGTGAAGCCTGTCCCAAGATTTCCCCAACTGCCTGTAGCATAGCTCATCCGTGCCATCATCCTGAGTGGGTGGTTGATAGTAGACACCCACAACAGCATCTGCTTTGCTATCTGTCCCCTTAATCCTCACACAGAGGCTCTCTACTGCATCATCCCTAACAGCAATGTCCATAAGGTCTGATCCCTCCCTTACCTACAGTGCAACGCCTGCCCTGCCTGTCCCTATTGAACAGCCGACAGCACTCCGGCTGTGGGAATCATCCCACCAAGCCTCACTAACACCAATGATATTGTAGCTCTGGGAGTGGGCCAAAGCTTACAGTTCATCCCGTTTGTTACTCACGCTGTGTGCTAACGTCGGTGCACAAGCATGTGGGATGTGCTCTTGAACACATAGTGCTCCCCAGAGCAGCAGAGATGCTCCCATTAGCCTTACCTCCCTCAGACAGGGCTGCACCAACCCTTGGCTGAACCTCAGTGTTCATAATGCCGTCCCCCTCCCTGATCAGTCCTAGTTTAAGGCCCTTTTGGTAAGTCTTGCAGGTTACAAGCCAGGAAATGTCTCTCACATCAAGGCAGGTGGGTCCCATCAGGCCCCCAAAGACCTTGAAGACTCTCCCAAGATTATCAAACCCAAAATTCTGGTGGAGGTACCAGTCTTGGAGCCAGGCACTGATGACCTGAGCTCACCTGTTTTGTTCCCTGTCTCTCTTGATTACTGGGAGGATTGAGGAAAACACTGGCTGTGCTCCTTAGTCCTTCTGTTGTCTACCCCAGGGCCCTGAAACGCCTTGTTACAGACCTCAGGCTACCTGTAGCCATGTTGTCAGTACCCACTGGGAAGAGGAGGAGTGGGCACTAGTCGGAGGGCTGTATTATGCTCGAAAGCTTCCTGGTATCTGCCCTGATCTGAGCCCTGGGGAGGCAGCAAACTTCGCTGTGGATGGGGCCTGGAGTGCAGATGGAGCCCCTGTTCCCTGAGGAGGGAGCCACCTCCGACTTCAGCTTCCACCATTTCTTCACAGCGCGGGTCCTGGAGCTGCGTGTGCTGTGAGGCCTTGGTTGGTCTGACCTTGGAGGCAGGACTTGCCTCCACTCCTCGGTGCCCCTCACACTGCTGCCTTTATCCTGATGCTGACCAGGCTTCACCCGGCATGCGGGGGCTGCTGCTGCCCCCTCTGCCAGTACAAGTTTTGCTATAAGTTTTACCGTAAAGTGG
Organism: Anas platyrhynchos; assembly: GCF_047663525.1. Taxonomy (NCBI): domain Eukaryota; kingdom Metazoa; phylum Chordata; class Aves; order Anseriformes; family Anatidae; genus Anas; species Anas platyrhynchos. Next base: position 108,019,147 of record NC_092587.1, on the reverse strand, counting down.
CTTGATTTGCAACTGTATGAATGCTGCATTTAAAGGAAAGTAGGGACTGTATTTTTACAGGAGGAGAAGCAATATCTGAAATCACTTTGTATTTGCTCTGTTTTTAACAGTATTTCAGGTATAGTCAAAGGTTGAAGCCCCTTTGAAAAGAGAAGGAAAAAACGTATTTTAACAAGTTCAGAAATGAAGTATGTGCAGTTGAGAGGCAAAATTATTTTTCTGTAAAAATTCCGTTGTAGTTTTATTTTTTTCCTCTTAGTTACCACTAACGTTTAATGTAAGGATGCCTTTGTTGAACTGCAGGGGTGCTAATCTTATGATTTTTCATCCAAAACAGGTAAAAGCAGAATCTGCACTCTTAACGTCTGAAGAAATAAAAGCTAGCTGGCTGTTTTTATTGTAGTCACAAAAGTGAACCTGGCACTGTCATCATTTAAAAAGCAGTTACAGGAGCATTTTGTGAATATTATGTTTCTTTGATACTTGAGGAGGTATGTGTTGAAGTAGCATAAACAGTGATGAGAGAGTTCTTTATTGTCTACCTTTTCTATAGAAATTATCTCCATTTTATTAAACATCTCTTAAAATTTGGAAAGAAGCAAGAACCTCCGAATAACTTACTATCTGGTTGTATGCCAAGTATCATAACCAAATACTATCAGCATACTGGTAATAAGACTTTTCTGCAACATTCTTGTGAAGTTTCTTGCTGTGTCCATGATACATCCTTTCTTGCTGCTTCAGAGACAGGAGTACACCAAAGTGTGCCGTTTTGAATTCCAGACTCGGGACTTTTCTTCACTGTCCTGTTTCTTGAGCAGATGAATGAATGTGGAGCTTGCTTTCAGAACTGTCTTCTCTCCAGTCTTTTTCTGTGCATAGTCACCTTTTTTGCAGCAGTGTCAGCATGAGTGGAACAAACTGTTCTGTAGCCTTGATGTTAAATGAGTACTTCTTTACTGTTGTATTTTCATGCTATGCTTTACTTGATGTGGGGGAACTGCCCCTTGGAGGTAATGGTAGTTCAGCTGAGAATAGCAGTTGTTGTGTCAGTTGTCATCTTCCTTCTGGTTTTAATTTCAAATCCATAATTTGTGAGTGAGGGCTGCAGGCTCTGCAAGATTCATTTGCTTATTTGAGCGTGGTATCAGAATTTTATTTCTGAGAGGGTATCTCAAATATGACACAACTTACCTCACTCTTGACTCTTACCTAGGTTTTGTACAACAAGAACTTTGCTGGTGAAGTGTGGCAGGTATACAAACAGTAACCTCCTTGGAAGTCTGTTGTAGAAAAAGAAATGGTGAGGCTTTACGTTATGGTAAAATACCATACTCAGGTGATGACCACCTCATTTCTTGCTTTGCTGTCAAACTGGCAGTTGGTCACCTTTGGAGTCCAGGGTGCAGCTTGATGGGGAGAGGCACTGGCTGACAGCCTTTCTTCTTGAAACAAAAGATGGCTCAGAGCTCCTTCTGTTAAATACCCACAGGATGTCATTCATGGGTTCAGGATACTGTTTTATTTCTTTAGTAACTACGGTAATCAGGAGGAAATTAGGATTAGCGGGTTTTCAGTCTGATTCAGCAACTGGAAATAAAGGAGCAAATTGGTTTACTCATAAATCCAAATTTTTACATGTTTCATGAACAAATCTACAAGGTTTGTTGCAAAGACATTTGCAGGTGGCAGCTGTTACATATTTCTACATACCCTTTTTCCCTTACCCTGTTCCCCAGGAGATTTGAAATGTCATGAAGCAGAATGAGAGAAATAGTAAGTGCAATTTTTGAATAAAAGTGAATATTGAATGATCTGGGAAGCCATAATACTTCGATAGTTAATGATGATACCTTAATATCCCATCAGACATTAGCTTTCAATAATGCCTTGTGAGCTTCATCAAAGGTATGAGCAATAGTTGCAGTTACACACGCATCAGAAATTACACCATGTTACATACAAGTTGCCTCCTTAGCGAATTGCCTTCTCCACATGACCTGCTGAGGCCTCCATTGCTTTCCCTACAGAGCTTTTCCCTGTACTACTTTTTTTTTTTTTTTTCCTTTCACAACAAAAACATGTGAAATGAATTTCTGCTGAAATCCGAGCAATGTTTATAACATTGTTTTTAGCATCCATTTTATTTTTCTTTAACAAAGTTCATCACTGTTTTGGGAAGGAACTTTGAAAATTTTCAAAATTCAGATTTTTTAGTATACTTGTTTTAGAAACTGAGCATTTCTTTGGATTATTGGTTTCCTTTTTTTTTTTTTTTTTTTTTTTTCTGTTTTCCCTAACTCAATAGAAATTGGTTAGTAGAAGTTCACAGAAAATAACAGTAATTAAAGGGGGAAAAAGGGAGGAAGAAGAAGGGGAAAAAGGAGGCACGTGATGTGGAAGTTTTCTAATCTCCTATGTGTAATTTCCAGACTCCTAAAGTGTTTCCAATAGTATGTATCTCAGTGGGGTTTTTTGTTTTGTTTTGTTTTGTTTTTAAATGGGGGATATGTAGATATTATAAAGCGAAATCCTAAATAAGTCCAAGCTGAATCAGCTTATTCTACTTTCAGACTGTGACAGGGCATACTGTGATACTGTGTACACATTTTTTGGAGCATTGTCATTTTATGGTGTACCCTATTTAAACTGACGCCTGTGAAATGCAAACAGTGAATGAACTTCTGTGTTGGTGGCTGCTGCAGATTGCAGTTCCCTTGAATAGGTAGGGCTTCGGAAACACACACCAACAGTTTTGATAAGATGAGCATTGATAGTAAACTTCATTTAATCTGAAATACAGTTAGTATTGGTAACAGAGGTAATAAATGCCTAATTTATCTTCAGTCATATTCTTTTCCATGCTGATGTTTTAAGAGAGCAGTTTACAAGCAAGAAACATTACTGAGTGTTTTCTGTTGATGTACTTACGATGTCTTCATTCCTCGTGTTTAACTTATCAATTTTTGAAGGTAAAGTGTATTTTAGCCTATCAGGTACCTTGATAGTTTCTAGGTTGCAAATTTCCCTACCTTTTTCTCTATTCATTTCACTGCAGAATTAAGCCAAGCTGAATGCATGGTTTTCTTGTGTTCTGAATGATGGAGTATAACCAGTATTTCAGAATGTGCCATTACATTACTACTTCATATTCTTCATAGTAGGCCCTGAAGTTGATTTCATAAAAAGGGAAATCGCATCCTTGTTTGTCTCTTGGGGCATGCAAACAACTGAATCTAGGCTCTTAGTTTAATAAATCACCCGTTGGCTAGTTCCACAGTAAACTCAAGAATGCATAAATTAATTAGATTATTAGAAATGAGTTCCCAGGTCTGCTACTTTGTGACAGTTCTTGCATGGCCCCAAGGACACTGATGACATAAAGTAGGTCGTTTTGTAAGCAATGAAACCCGTTGGAGTTCAATAGAGAACAATTATATTTTTTTCTCAAGTATATTTTCATAGCTGCTGCTTGGGTTTGTCATATCCTATAGCATACTCAACACACAGAATTAACAACCCAATCAACTATAGCCATGTATGTTCCCATCTGACAAAAAGATGTGCGGTTTCTTCGGATGAATCTTGTGAAACTAGTCCGGGTAGGTAATTTGGTGATACAAAATGGGTTGCAGCCTGGTAATATTGAAGATTATTTTTTTTTTTTTAATGCAGGAGAGAAGGAAACTGGCTTTCTACTGGTGGTGACTTCCACAGTGCTAATAAATTGCTTAACTGAGTGCTTTCAGAATACCACCCTGTCTTCGGGCAGAAGGTCTGGCTCCTTCCCTACTGTTCCTTTCTGAAACATATCACACATGAGATGAAATAGTGTTGTTCCATCTTCATGATGATAGTATAACAAAATAGAAGGGTTGGATTGACTTTTTGCCTCTTTTTATTTTTTCTTTTTTGAAAGAAAAGGCACTATGCATTGCCTTCTTCCCACTGACATGTGCTATGGGAGCGATGGCAGCCTGTAGGAGAATCCCAGAAACCAGACCCAGGCTCTCTAGCTGCTTGTACTGTCCCACCTTGCTTTACATGGTGATGCTGTGCTCCACGCAACCCTTGAAGAGGTAATGGGAAGGATGAAAGTTTGTCTTGTGCCTGAAGAAGGAGATTTTTTGGCTTTGGAACTACTGGCTGCCAGGTTTCCCCTCTTGGGGGCTTTGCTGTGACCCCTGTCATGGTCAAAAGCAGTCCTTATCCTTTGTACATGATGTGTGACCTGGAGATGAAAATACTCTGGTAAGTGAGGTATGCTACTGCCTCACTGCTCTGATACTTAACCTTACTCCTGCAGAGATTAAATTTCAAAACCAAAAAGGCTGAAAAACAAAACTATTGCTTCTAGTGATGCTGTAGAGTAACAGGCAGGTGTAGTCACCGTTTCTGTTTGTGCTTGAGCAGAGTAACACAGAACGGGCTTCAGGTGGCCTGGCAAAGCGGGCTCTGGCACCTCTGTCTGAATAAAGGTTTCTCCCTGCAGAGACATAGAGGTGTTTGTCGCATTTAAATGAGTAAGTGCTGAAGGTGGATGAGCAAACAGCTTACAAGAGGCCATGAGTCTAACCCTGTTTGCTCTGAGGTTTTGTAGTTTGACCAGCTGGATCTCCTCCATAATTATACAGGAGAGGCTTTGCAGACCTGGCGCGGTACACAGAATTTCTGGCAGGGCTAGGAGTTTTGGTTTGGTTTTCTTATTGCATGCAAACATATTTGTGTTGTAACATCAAGGACTTGAAAGGCGGTGAGGGGTTGACCAGGCAGGCTTGTTTCTGCTCCCATATGCTTCTGCTTTCCCTGTGCAGAGGAAGCGCTCAGAGGAAGACAGTGTGGGAGCATGCAATTAAGCCTCTGCTAAAGCATGCAGCCCTGTGTGTGAATTAAGGTTGAGCACACTACCTCAAGTCTGGCAGGTTTTTTGAATGCTTTAATTATAAGATAAGTAGCAGTCTTCTGTGAAAATTGAGTTAAAAACACATTGGGGATTTTTAGGAGAAGGGTTCATGTACCTATGAAGCTGCTTGCAGGCAAACCAACCCAAGTGGCCAGTGAACTAAAAACAGCTCATGGCTTTTTACCACTCTCAGTACCAAAAGAGCTTGGGATACTATACAAGATCTTATATAAACCCTGCTCACAGAGAAAAGCAGTGAAGGCGTGTTTTCATGACCAAGAGTGAATCAGCAGAAACATCATCCTCTTTCCCTTCTTTGCCCTCATCTCCTCTTCCAGCTTCTGGATAATGCCTGAAAGGTTTGTCACCTACCCTCTCCACCCCCAAAACACACACACACATCTACCCCGGTCAGTAATGACAGTCACTGGATTTGCATACTTGGAGGAAAAAATGAAGAGGTTTAAAAGATGCTTTGGAAACTGCACCAGTACAACTGGTTCTGTGTTTATTTGCTTTTCCTTTTCTCAACCTCATCAGGCAAACGAAGGGCTTCCTTGGGCCACAGAATAGCATGAAAAATTGGGATACTCAACAGCCATACAGTTTTGCTTCTTTGAGGAACTGTCTGTGTGGCTGAGAAAGCCGAGGCAGAGTGCAGTCAGGTATGAGGGAGCGGGGCTGAACCGGCAGAGACCTGGCAGAAAACGCGAGGCTTCATTCAGTGTTGACTTGCAGAAGTGTGCTGGGCTGGAGCAGTGAAGATCCTCGGCCAAGTGGCTGCTGGGGCCACAGGCCTATGTTATACAGTGTGTTTGCTGTGCAACCACGGCAGTACCACAGCGTGTGCAGTGCTACTGGCAGGGCAACCATTCCTGCTTTTACTCGGCAATGAGATTTCAAATTTCATAACCTTCCATGAGGATAGGCTCACTGGGACGAGATGTTTCTGCATAACACCGCTTTGAGGAAAAGCAAAAAAGACAAGGAGGTGGTGACTGTGAAATGAGCAAGCGTGGCAACGTACGGTTTATTTCCCATGAAACACAACAGCTGCTGCCTGCAGATTTTGGCCCTCGGGGGCTGCCCAGAGTAGTCAACTTGACCACACGGAGCAGGGCCTTGGTGTCAGCCTGCTGAAATCTTTCAAAACCTTGCTTGGCATCATCCCCTCCTGGCAGCTCAGGGCAGGGATTATGCCTGTGTCTGTGACAATTCAGTGTCCATGTGGGAGGACTGCAGAGCTGATGGATTCACTGTGCTTTGTGGTTACAGTGACCATCAATTCACCTGGAAAGTCTACAGGTCTAATCAAGAGGTAGGGCTAGAGCAGATGCACTGAAGGCATGGCTTAAAAATCATAACCTGGGCCACAATTACTGACCAAACAGGGAAAAAGTAGGATAGCTGGCTGAAATGCATAGGAGCATAAAGGTAGTAAGTCCTCGTAGTTACATCTGGTACCAACATGTTCAATAAATTAGCTTTTTTTCTTCCTTATTTTTTCAAGGAGTTCAAGAGAAGGTCTTTCCACAGCAGTTTGTGAGGCCCATGTTCTTTTTCTCATGGAGGTTTTTAGCTTTGACATTTTTTTCAACCTTCAAGTTACATAACTATGCAGCAGAAAATACAAAAAGTGAACAGCAAAACAGAAAAGCTGAGTCTTCAAAGCCTCTTGCTTCTGAAGGCCTGAGCCTGGGTTTAGGTATTAATTGATAGAAAGCCAAAATTACCCTATACCAAGACCCTCCATAGTAATGTAGAAAAGTAGTTGTAAAAAAAAAAACAAAAACACAAACAAACAGTAATAAACTAGAATATTTTGTCGTGAGTAGTAAATTGAATCTGCACAGCTGCCTGTCGTGCAGATACCCTGCTCTCAGTCTCACAACCTGTATTTCATTCCGGTTTGGCTGTGCTTGTGTAATCGCTGCTCATGTGATGCCACTGCTGTTGCTGTTGGTCTAGGACAGCTGGGAACCTGCGATGTTGATGCTTCAGAAGCTGTAGACTGGAAAGCTTGCAGAAATACTGGACGCACGGAAATAATTGTCATGTGCTTCCTCTGAGCGTGCCAAACTCTTGCAAATGAGCGTGGTGTGTCTGCTCATCACAAGTTGACTTCATCGTCCTGCTGTGTCAGGTGTTGTCACACAGAGTAAAAGGCAGATCTAGAAAGTAAATGTGTGCTGTAATTTAAGCCAAGGTACTGTGTGCAGGTACAGCAAACAACTGAAGGATTTGGGTAAAAAAAAAAAAAAAGGAAATGATAATAAAAAAATGTATCTACTTTTGACTGATGATTGGTGGCAAGTTGTGGCAGACTACTACACATTTCTGATTTGAAGGAGTCAAAATTCAAATTGATGTGGGATACACTTCAGAGAAAAATACTGAAATGTTTAATTAATGGCAAGTGATTACAATATGATAGTTCTGCACCTTAAACAATTATTTTTGCCTCTTGCCATGGTTCTCTGCAGTCTTAAGCTGTTGGTGAAGATGGATACCAGTTACTAATTAAACTTTACTTTAAATTTGTTAGTCTAACATACTGTTGTTTTTTTCTGTTCACATTAATGTGTAATACCCCCTTGTATTTTACAAAGAGTGTGTGTGCATGTGTTTATGTGCAAGTGTGTGCCCATATGTTTTCAGTTTAAGTGTTGTCATTGATGGAACATACTCATGATGGAGGATCATGAAGTAACTCAAGGCATTTGAGACTAAAACCGAATTCTGCTCTCTCCCCTGTGATGATTTTGCTTTTGAAATATGTAGGAAAAGATCCTTAAGCTCAAGCAGATCTCAGAATAAATCTGTAATGGTAATTCCAACTATACATGTTATGATAGCAATTCAAGATTTATATGTAGTGATTTCTACTGTTATTGTTATCTTAGTCGCATAATTAAAAAATAAATAAAAAAGAAATGGCTCCACTAAAATCCTAATCAGCTAACATTGTAAACCTTTCAATAATGTAATGGAATAATTTGATAAAAGAAACAATACTCTGAATGGTCACAATTACTTTAGAGATGAGGGAGGTAATGAATAATACCCAGAGATGAAATCCTCTGCTTTTGAATAGAAATGTCTTTTAGTGTCAGAGATGACTGTCTCGTATGATTATGCTCAAGTATTACTTCAAGGCTGCACCAAGCTAAATGGAGTTTGTTCACTTCTGCCAAGCAGATATGGCTGAATGAAACTGCTTCGTTACTAAAATCATCTCCTCCACCTCCCAATTTCTTCACGTTTTTCCTCTTCCCCATCTGTTTTAAGATACCAAATCTGTTGAATAACACGTATTCGATGAGGTTATTATAACACTGTCACAACTGTATCATCAATACCTTTGTGTGATCAAAACTCCTTTTATTAAAGGACACTCAAATTTTACTTCTAAATCCAAACATCATCAGACTTCAGAGTAGTGAACGTGGCCTCTCTGTGTCACCTTAAAGTCTGAAGAGGCTGAGTGCAGAAGCATTTGTTTGTTTTGCTTCTGAAGTTAATTTAAGGAAATTTACTGATGAAAATTGACATAAGTAATGATCTAACTGTAAATTTCCATTGCCACTTAAAATTTTTAGATTGTTGACCTCTTCCTTCCACCACTTTTAAAATGTGTTGAAGGAATGGCTGTGTAACAAGTTGTGATCAAGTTGGAAGCTTTCGATGTCCTGTAATTTTCTAAAGCTACCCACTCTGTCTGGAGGGAACAATGGCTCATTAGGGACACTATAAATAAATATGAATCCCATTTTTCTATGCCACTAAGTAGGTCCCACTTCAATTCAGAGCAAGTGTCTTACATAAGTCTAGTTAGGGGAACTTTCGTCAGTGCATGCCAATTACTGGCGTTAACCTATTGATAATGACACTCAAAGCCTGTTTTCTCATGTGAAGGGTGGACAGAGCTTTGTGTGAACCGTCAAAGGAAATTAGGAATTAGGTAACTGATGTAGGAGCAGAAGAAGAGGCTTCTTTGTATTTCTTCTTCCTTGAGTCATTTGGACAAACTGTTAACTCCTTAGAATTTGGTCTGCTGTACAAACCAATAGTTAAAATGATGGTTCGGGGACATAATGAAAATAAAAATAGTGCATTAATTCCTCCCCCAGCCAGCCTTGCTGTTTAAGATGGTGTAAGACTCTGCAGTGATAGTTCAGCCTTACTCATTAGCAATTCACCTCAGGAAAGCAGCTAAATGTGTCTTTGTTCTCAAGTGTCAGGATTCAGTTTCCAGTTGTTTTAAAGCTTTGTACACGTTCTGTGGATACACAAACTATTTGGAGTTTTTCCTTAATGTCGTTTTTTTTCACATTCTGGTCCAGCTGTTTTGACTTTTTTTTTTTTTCTGATTTAAGAGATTTACTTCCTCATACGTGATGAGGGACACAGGGACACTTAACCCTGAGAAACGTTCAAATGGCCCTCGTGAGAATGTGTCAGTGACACCGTGTGCTGTATCACGCACGTGGTTTGTGCCAGCATCCGATGTTACAGCCTGTGGGCTGTAATTAGTGCAGCGTCTGGGGAGGTACAAACTTGTGAGACTGTAGGGTGGTGATGATGATAAAGGTGGTGTCCGAAGAAAAGCAAATCTTTCAATTTTATCTTCCTCATTATCTCTTGAGCCGGCCGTGGTGCCTTGCGGTGTAATGTTTTCACAGCAGTTGAGGTGTGAAATTTCCCACCATGGTGCAATCCTAATCCGTTCTTGCAGTGCTGGAACAAGAGTCGAGCACGAGCGTGTGCAGACCTGTCTGGTGGAAGTGGGGAGGCAAAGGCGAAAGATAATGAGGTTGAAGAGGACAGGAGAGCTTTCATTTAATTTGCAACCTTGCTGTTTCTGTTCAGAATCCAGTATTTGAAGCACAGGGGGAGCAGTAAGTTCTTCTGGAGCTGCTTTCTAAAAGCGTATCGGGAATGTTTTATTTGTAATGCGGGTGGTGACCATCAGCCCTGGTCACCTGCTGCAGAGCAAACAAGAGAACCAAGCAAAGCCAAATCTTCTGAACTTAGGGAAACTTTTCTGTAAGTTTTCAGTTCTGCTCTGTGGGCTTCATCTGAAGTCTAGCATGCTGGGTTAGGATAGAAGACTGCACCTGACACCTGCATCGTAGTGAGCTGAGGGGGCTAAAGTGGAAAAAGCATTTCAGATAACTCCTGTGATGTGCCTACGTCTGATAAGTATATGATTAAATAGTGCTGTTTTGTAGTACAGGCAAGGCTGGCATTCAGTCTTCTCAGCATAAAGTACAGTTTTCAGGTACTGTACTTCTTTCTCTAACTGGTATTTTCTTCAGCATTGCTATTGTGCCTGGTCTTGTTTTGTGTGATAATCCTTTTTTCTCAGTGAGGGCTGCAAAGGTTGTTACGGTGATTTTCCAAGCATTGGTTTTGGACTTGCAAAAGTCACCCATCTTGACTCTTCAGTTGGGTTTATATTCTTTTTTATGCAGATGGTCCAAAAAAAATCTTCCAGTTAGCTGCTTTTCCTCGGGGTTGTTTGTATTTTCCTTCTCTGTTGGTAGGTATGAGTGGGCTGAGTTTTCAGTCTGCCCAAATCCTGAGATTTGACATACTCGGAAATTGGTCAAGACTGCTTGAGGAAAGGTGAAGGAAAGTTAGTCCCTTCTGAGTCTGATGTTAGGGCTGGCAGACGGCTGATGGGAAAAATCAAAAGTACGAGCCATAGGCTATGGTAGCTATAGGGTGGTATGGGGAGAGTTGGGAGCGTGGAGTGAAGCAGCTGGGGCTGAGCATCACACTGAGCACATTTTGCAGGTTTTGCTTTGGTTGTATGGAGTAACATCCATTAATGGCTGGGGAGGTGTTTGATGTGCTCCTGGAGCACATCCTCTGCTTTGGTTTTATCCATTAGGAATCTAGTTTGCCTGCTCTGAAAACCCTCCACAGCGTGAACCTCAGCATTGCTAGAGGTAATGTGCCTCTCATGAGCTGAAAAGCTCCTAGAAATGCTCTCTGTACAAGGTGACGGCGAGGTGGGTATGCACAAAAGGTCAGCAGCTAAGACTTGTCCAGAAAATTGGCAAAAGAGGCCAGAGGAGCTGTTACTGACAGTAAAATAATAATTAAAAAAGGTGTCTATGTTTAAAGGACTGAGGTAGATGAAAAAGGCAAGTATGTAGTTTGATCAAAGCTGTGGCTTCCCAATAAATTAGTCATCCTGTTTGCTGGTGGCATGGCTGCGGGTGTTGAAAGAGTATTACATTATAAAGAACAGACTGGATTTTGATCTCAGCCGTTTAGTAAAGTTGGAAAGGCATTTGTACTGGTGATACAAACCTAAATATGAATAACTGATTGAACAAAATATTACGCAGACTGCAGTGGGACAGAATATGATGTTGGTTAAAATGATTAAGAGAAACACAAAGGCATGCTGTTAATTCTAGATGTGTGGAGTTTAGGACCAATATGTGGAGTTTTGGAAGGACAGTGATATCCTGGATATGAAGGAGGGGGTATTTTAGTCAACCATGAAGCACCTGTTCAGGTGATCTTCAGCTTAAGCAAGTCTAAGCAGCCAAGTTGTATCTTGACAGCCATCTGTTACCACCATTGTATTGTGAGCTGGCAGCTGCATGTTTTTACTGACAAACAAATACACTGGCTTTTTAGGCAAGTGTCCATGCTTATACCACAAAGTCAATGGAAATATAACGTACAGCAGAAGAGGGAGAAGATAGGAAAGGGAGTATTGTGTTACGATTTCCATTTTACATATGGCGTGACCCAGAGTGATAACATTTGTGATAACATTTTTCTTCTTTATATTTTTAATGTTAGGTTTACCCAGAATTGCAAATTACCAATGTTGTCGAAGCCAACCAGCCAGTTACAATCCAAAACTGGTGCAAGAGAGGATGGAAGCAGTGTAATGGTCACCCACATATTGTGGTTCCCTACAGGTGTTTAGGTGAGTAGTTGTCTTTTTCCTGCTCTTTGAAGTTTCTATCTCTTTATGACAAAAAGTACAGAGTCTACATAAGTATCTTTTGTATCTCTATATTATTATTATCTTCTCTGAGGAGGGTTTTGTCCAATTGTCCAGTCCTTTGGAACTACCTTAAATAGAAAATGCTCTTGATATTCCTGATGCTATTTTCGTGAGTGACTGCAAAACAGACTTCTGATTACTCCCCAAATTTTTGCCACTGTCTGTCATATACTTTTCTTCCATATAAACATTCCTCTGTGCCCAGTTTACAGTCCTTTGCTTATAAGCTATCCACCTTTTCCCTAAATATGTACTGTTTTTTTTCATTATTATTTGCATATTAAGTCTTCGGACTGTTACTGTGAAAGCCAAAGGGCTTTATTTTTGTTGAAAGCAAGCAAAAAAATAGACAATAAAACACCATTTTTTCTTCAGATTCCTTTTTGTAGCAATAGCTATTCTCTCCTGCGTCCTTGGTACTTTGAATTGGTTCAGCAATTTAAAAGGGAGGTTCATTCCTTTGGATTCTTCTGTTTGTCTGTTTTTTATTTTGTTAACCTTTAATTCTTTGTTAGCATTCATAAAATTGAGAATCATATTAATTTGCTGTTTTCATTAATATTCTAATCACATCTTTATCTTGAAATTATTCCATGGTATATTTAAATACATTGCTTTACCAGTGTCATTTTTGAATCATTAATTGGCAGTCTGGCTTCGTGTTTACATGTTGGAGTTCAAGGTTGGACCTTGCTGTTCTGTTATGCCAGGGCAGATAAAATACTGTGTGGAAAGCATCTCAGGCCTGTTATTTGATGAAACTAATAATGAAAGAAATTCCAGAAGATATGCAACCTTTCTAGAATTTTTATTTATTTTTTATTTATCTGCCTAGAAATATGAGGAAAGCTTTATCATTCGGTAAGGTTTCTAGATCCTGCGTTTGATTGTATGGGTAGGAATTGCATATTTCAAGAGCTGTGGTATGTGTTTGTGATGCCACTGTAGATAAGAATGAGCATGAGTGTTCAGGAAGTACTCAAAGTCAAGACTTCTGGGGAGCACTTTTTTGAAGCCTTCGTGTACGTTATGTTGATCTCTCTTACACCAGGACTTTTTAACTGTTAAATAAAGTCATCTCTGCATTTGTTGCTGTGCTTTCCATCGTTGTCCATAATCAAGATAAAAAAAAAAAAACAGTTTGTAGAACAGGTAAACTTGTAGAGCAAGGTAAGCAACTTTATGGAAGCAGTGCAGGAGTGCAGTCTCACCCGGCTTCATCATAATATATTTGATAAATTCCATGTGAGTCCACTTGGCCTAGGTACAGATGTGGTGGGAGAAGAGCATACTAGTAGAGATGCTAAAACTAATTTTTATTATTTGTTGTATTGTGATTGTAACTAAAGCTCTGAGTTATGATCAGGGAAGTATTATGCTCAGGACTCTGCATTCTTATGTGGATTTGGTCAGTGCCCTGGAGAACTTACAACTTAATTTAAGATAAAAGACAATGTCATCACAAGAGCAAATGAATATAAATTGGCCATGAATAAATTTAATCTGGAAATTACAAGGAAGTTTCTGCAAGAGTAAGGAGCTCCAGCAGCCTCCTGGTAAAAGGGATAGGAGTAAGAAGCCTAGTAATTTAGAAGGAAGTTCGTAAATTTATGAACAGCATTATGAGCAGTTGCCTGCAGGTGTGAGGAACTGGGCTTGGACATTTAAGGTATTTTTCCTGAGCTGCTGTTTTGAATGAAAAATTATCAAGAGTTAAATGTCTGCTATCTTAGATAGTAAGTTAGACTTCCCTTGCTAGAGGCAAAAATTTTAAAGGAATTTAAGCAGCTCATTCCCATTAATGCTTTGCCCTTGACTCCAATTTTATATTAAAAAATGTATTTTTTTTTCATATTTCCTTGTAACTGAGCTTACACATTTGTCTGCCTGTGTTTATGGATGTTTGTCAGCCTTCTCCTTCATCCTAACTTTAAATAAATAAATAAAGCTAATAGAAACAAAATCCCAAGGAGATACTAATGTTCCTGAGTGGGGGGAGAGTGACCACGTAGTACTTCCATTGGAGGAAGAATTTCCATTGTCTGTTGTTCCTTCACCAAACAGCCCTCTAGTTGCTCTCAGTGGTCCTCCAGCAGTTAAATGAGGCTGTCTTTCATGCAAAGAAAATACATTAGTGAGGGAGTCTGACGGAGTGGGTCATTTTCCCAAGTGTGGCGGTACACCCCTGCCATGGGAAGTCAGGATTGCTTAGTTCCCAACATCTTGTTGGCTCATTGCCCTCCTGGTGGGAAAGCTGGCCATAAGATAAACAGGTTCCCTGAAAAGAGCAGAAGTCTTGAAGAGGGGGTAAAAGTTGTTTTGTTTTTTTTTTTCTTTTTCTTTTTAACAAAGACTGATCACTTACTTTTCCTGTTAATCAGTTACCTTATTATTTTACTACTTTGATTTTTCTATAATTTAATAGTTGTGGTCAAGTTACAAACAGTTTAAAGACTTGCTGCCTTGTAAATCAAGGGAGTAAGACTGGAGGAAGCAAGTTAGTTGAATTCAGGCTGTTAGTGCCTCATGGCTTTGATGACGGATTATCTTTTAACTTTACACAGTATCGTGTTTTTTGTTTTAATTCCGATAACTAATCTTGCAGCCTGCACAAACAGCTCAGTATTTTTTTTCTCTCTCTCCTGCTAATACCATTTCAATACTAGAAAAAATATATTTATTTTTAACGTTTGATCTTGCTTATCAGCTCTTTATGTGCTTCTTTACTACCCTTGATGTGGTTGGTAGTGGGCAACTTCAAAAGTAAGGCTCTGGCAGTACCCATTCTGCAGGAATCTTAACACAAGTAGACCCTTGATGTAGACTACCATTAACTAGTAAGAATTAAGATACCTTTAAAAAGTTTGCTAGTGGGCAGCTGATTGCAGAGTTCAGTGATGCTTCCCCTTCCCCCCAATTTAATGTTGAGCTTTACTGAAGCCCTGGAGGCTTTTTTAAAGCTCTTCGTAGCATTACAAATGTTACCTTGGAGTGAAAATCACTTTCAGAATCATGAGTGAATTGAGCATTTCTTCCATCTTGACATTTGTTTACTGCAGCGGTGAAAAATATTGAGTGACAGAAATATGTCTGCTTTCAGGCTGGAGCATCTTCATGGCCTGTTCGCATTCCAGTCTTCAGCCAAGGCCTTGGGAGACATGTAGAGAGCGTATCGCTTCAGCACTTGGCTGCTCCTTTAGCTTTTCTCTTTGAGACTCTTGCATGGTAGTTAGTGCAGCAATTTGTAGCAATATACTCTGGTAATATTGATCAGATATATTGGATTACACAGCTTCGTATTTCCTTTTCATGAGTAGATGCAGCTAAAGTATGTAGACGATAATTTAAATACGGCAAAATGAAAGCCTTGAGAGCATGTGCTTTTGCAATGAGTAATCAAACCAAAGAAGAAAATCATTACCAATTTTATTTATTTTTAAGATACGATATTATGCTGGTGTGCAAGGCTTGACAATATTCTTAAAACTACAAGTTTTGAGAAAATGTTATCATGGAATAAATCTGATTCTAAATCAGATAATCAGATAAATCTCTCTTGCATGCTTCCAGGGTCACAGGGGCTACTGTACAGTTTGTTTACCGAGGAGAGAAAACTTCTTGTGAAATGGAAATTGTTGAATAAATTCTAGTTACCTCTGTGAACACAGTGAAGGCATTTGCCTTAACAGTATCCTTATTTTTATCTTCATGTTTTTAGAAAATGACATCTTTCAGTGTGTGCTTATGGCTTGAAGCTCTGTTACCCGCCTCACAACAGAAATAGGAATCTATTTAGGTCTCTCTCTCCCTCTCTGCCATGAAGACAGCAGTCTGATGTGATGGTTCAAAAGATTGATTTTTAAATACAAAGATCAAGGGTTAAATCATGCTATCTGAGGGAGACGTGTGCTGCTTGGCATAATCACAAATGTGTTTCGGTGCTCAGGTGAAGATGGTGAGCAGTGAGATTTGTTGACTGAAAGGTAAAGATCTGCACTGCTTCTTGACATGGTCTCTGGGTGAGGGAGCATGCTGGCATCCCCACACCTGCAGCATGCAAAAAACAGGCTCTTGCTGCAGGGCCTGGGCTGCAGGGTTTCAGCAAGCAGTGCCAAGAAGCCCATGATTACTGCTTCACTTTGTAAACTGTTCTAGAGTAATATCCTGACTGCAAATCCAGCCTTGGTAAAGGTAGAGGGAGATGTGCCACAGGCTGCAGCAGGAAGGCAGGACTTCTTCCTGGGTCTTTTCTGCTCTGGGGTAGCATGGGCAATAAGCAGTTCTGGTTTGCTTTCTCTTCACATCTTCCATGAGGAAAAGCAGCTGGCAAATTTGTGTAACGTGGGCTGTGAAATGAGATAATCCACTCAATTTTCCAGGATTGCTGCAGGAGCAGGCATTCTTGTCCCAGCAGTGCCATTCTTTTAAAACCTTAGATAAATGTATAGCTACACTTTCCTGAATAGATGGCATTTCATTAACTGTTGGTGAAATATACCCTGGCCTAGCTGCTCGTTATACACCATAGCCTCTAAATTACATAGATGTTTGTGGACACCCAGCTGTGAGATGGGGTGAAGGGGAATTATCAGAGCTTTGATTAACTGTGCTGTGCAAAACGCTTGCTTGCATGCTCATGTGTGACTCTGTTTTGTTGTCTCTTTAATGTGTGCTGCTAAGCCCCATATTCAGGCAGTGCTTGAAGGATCCAGATGTATTGCAACACCATTATGTATGTAGCCTCTGTCAATCAGACTCTGATTGCTTCCGATCATTTCTCCATAAACAAATGGATTAGGTTATATGACAAGTATATTTTGCTGTTTAGTTATGTAGTGGAAAGCTGACTTCTCGATTGGGTTTTAACAAAAACATCTTTGAAAATACTTATTAACTTGTCACGCTTTATTACTCTAACAGCTTGTAAAGTTAACCGCTTGTTGGTGTCTGACAAAAAGGCGTACCCAAGCTTTGACACACATGCCTAGCCAGTTAAACCAAAGGAAACATGAGGGTTATGCCTGGAATAAATCATTTAAATAAATATGTAGTTGACAGCACAACGGTTTCTGGTTCATCTGGTAGTCTACTTGCGATGTTAACTATGGGGTTTGTACCCATGAGCATGCGAAACGCCTGTTTGCTGCTGCTACCTGGCAGTACTGGCCGTCGTTTTCCCTCAGCCACTACCTAGTGGGCCTATTTCCAGCTGCAGTGAAAGCTGCTCTTACAGGCTGTTTGGAGGAGCTCTCCACTGCCTTTTCAATGCAGCACCTAATCAGCAGAGTGACATTAATTGTCACAGTTTCCCTGTCACTGTTGGTTTAGCTGCCTGCCTCCAGCTTGCCTCCGTCTCTGCTCCGCCACAGGAGTGATGCAGGCAAGCCTCTTGCCCCACTCTTTTCCTAAAATATAAAACATGCTTATTTTCAGCCTGCATGACTGCATCACGTCTAGATTTCTGACAGTGCTAGCTGACAAGAGGGAGAGAAGACTCAGAGAAGACTGCCAGCTTGAATGCTCAGCGAGGAGACCTCAGGCAGAGAAACCTAGGGTGCAACGAAAGGCACAACTCTTCATTGCAGTGCTGCTGAGAGAAATCCTTTCATATCTGCTCTTTTCTCCCTACTAGACACTATTCCTGTCTGCCAGTGGTATTTCTGGTACAGTGCTAGTAGGTGGAGGAGAGCCCTGCTGCCACAGGCTGGGCACGTCTCCTGAGGGACAGCGAGGTGTGGGAGCACCCGGCCTTCCCCCGCTGCATCATGGCCTGGGCTCGGGCTGCCTCTTCCAGGTACCACCTCGCCAGGCCCCTGCTCAGACCCAAAACCGTGCTTGACTGGTGGGTTGACAGCTCCTCGGCACTGTGCTGGCGCTCTGAATCTCCTCCTATTCCCATGTCCTCACTGCTGAGCTAATTGCAGCAAAATCTGGGCCTCTTCATCGAGTGTGCTTCTGAATGCCCTTCTTTGCAACAGCGAAATTAAGAGCATGGCCTGACATGCTTTATCGAGTTGAAGTGGTTTTCCTTATATACCTGAACTCAGCCTGAATTTTATGGTCAGCTTCTGTTTTTAGGGAAGAAGGTGGCTGCTAAATATCAGCAGGCTTACTGATGGATTTCACAAACAATGAGGGGATTATCTTTTCATTGTAGTTCTTAGCGGCTGCATTGACTCTTGGTTTATGGCTGTGCCTCTGCAAGGACTGCATAAATCATTAATGTGGCTTTTGGCATCCTTCAGGGGACAAAATACCATCTGCTAGAGGAAGAGGTGGGGAGTGGGTAGAGAAATGCTGAATGAAAAGCACCCACCAGGCAAGTGAGAACTTCCTCAGTCACTCACAGGTCTGCCACCTCCTCGCTTGTGCCAAACATTTATTCAGCTTTTTGTTAGCCAAATTCAAGCTGAAGGCTCAGAAACCTTGAAGTAAAGATGTGGAGCACAATTAGTGTGCTGGTGGTGACCAGAATGTGCCTTCATGTGTAAAAGTAAATGTAAAATATCATAATTTTGTACAGTTAGCCCAGAAAGAATGAGTCTGAGCTTGTGTATTTCTGACCATTTTTAGGATGAACACAGGTTTTACTTGTTCAGTGACTGGAGTAAGATTGTAATGAGAAATGGATTTGTGGGATAAGACAAAACACAAAACCTTTTTGAGATCTTGAACAAAACACTTCTGCAAGTCTACTCCTGAAGCAGTAAAATAATGTACTTGGAAGTAAATATTGTAAATGAGTGTTATATTTGCTGCTTTAAAATGCAGAAGAGAAACCAGAGCAGGTGGTGTATACACCTGAAGAACAACTCACAGGAAGCTGTCACTGATAACATGGAAGTTTTGTTAATAGCCACCTCTTAAAGCATTACAAATTGTAGTAAATATTTGTTTAAAAAAAAAAAAAAAAAAGCCCAGGTTGTTTTGAAACGTGTAATAATGTGGCTAGACTAAGTTTTTTGTCTCTTGTAACTCTGTCTGAGATACCTGAATGTCAAGCATTCCTGCTTTATCTTCAGTGCTTTACATAAGGACAGTTCACCACAAAAGGTAGTGCTGAGGGAGTATTGGTAAGGTTAAAAAGTTAAGGGCTCAAAAATTGGGAAATCAGAAAGCTAAGGTAGCCCCTGTGACCTTATCTAGGCCCTCTCTGTGCCAACTGTGCTGGAGAGGCTGAGGTTGCACAGGTACCCAGCCAGTGCTGTGCTCCCAACGCTCTTTGTGATATTTTGTTCCTGCCTTTTGGCTCAGCAGGTCCCTCAGCCTTACACACTGCTTGCCATTCAAACCCTGCCTGAAGACAAAACCAATTTTCCCCTCAGAAGTTCCTCTCATCTTGCCTGAGAGCTTTGGAGTCAGTTTTAGTTTCATAAAGGTCATGAAGTAAGGACTGTCCATCCCTTTTTAGAGTTGAAAAGATGAAGAAGGGCTGGGGGAAACTTCAAAATTATGTTAGTGGTTGGCTCCAAATTATGAAACACTTGAAGCAACATGCACACAAGTCTTCATGAAGTATACACACACATGGTTCTTGATGGACGTGTGCGTTCACATACATGCAACCTGTGAACAACATATGGAGCCACTGCATAAGTTTCATACCATGTTCATCGTACACACCCGGCTTTTGGAACAGATGAAACGGGACCTTTTCATCTGAGGATCTTTGTGGTGCCACAGAGATGATTCATCCTTGTTTGGGTGTTTCCTCCAGCAAGCATCACTTAATTTTGCCATGGGAGAATTCTGCTAATTAAAGGTTGTTGTTTGCCTAACCCTTCAGGAAGGGAAGATAGGGAGAGGAGAAGGAAGGGAAGTGTACATCCCATCACGCGTCAATAAATTGATTTACATGTGGAGCGTCTTTCTACAATTTTCTGCCACCTAACTGAAAGCTATGATAAAATTTCATCGTAAATACATTCTGGTCTGATTGATCAGATTCATTAACTGCAAAGGAAGAGTCATGGGAATCACTGTATAATTCTAAAGGTTTTAAGGAAGATCCTGGAAATGCATTTCAGGAAGCCTGTTTTGGGGGGGAAGGTTTGAAGCACTAAGCACTTACGAATATTGGGTTTGCCACCGAGTATGATACTGAGGAAGAGGCACTTTATTTTTTATTTTTTTTAAGGAATAGATAGGCAAATGGATAGTGTGTCTACTTCAATTTTTCAAAATAAATGTAACAAGGTCCATTACCAGAAGCTATTAAAGAAATTAATCTACCATGGAATAGAAAACTCTTATGTGGCTAAATAAGGAAAAAAAAAGTAGGAATTAATGGTCCATGCTCAAGGTGGAGAAAGGTCACTAGTAGAAGAATCTCAGAGAGATCAGTTCTTCGGCCTGTGACATGCAAAATATTTGTGAATGATTTGGAAAAGAGGGTAAATCATGTGATGACCCATTTTCTGGAGTCACTAAGTTATTTAGGGTAGAATTAATAAAAACAAGCTGTGAAGAGTTTCAGGTGGGTCTCTGATATTAATTGACTAGAGATAAAATGGCAAGAGAAAATCAATGCAATAAAGGTTATGTACATGGGGGAATCGCAACATAAATTAATCTTATCTTAGTGGATATGGGGTTACTATGGGTAGCCCCTAACTACTCAGGAATGAGACCTTAGGCATTAGTAGCTCTGTGAAAGTGTTGGTTCATTACTGCCAAAAAAGCAGACTAGGAATTGTTAGGGAAGGAGCAGGGAGTAAGTCACGGAATCACAGAACGGTTTGGGTTGGAAGGGACCTTAAAGATTGTTTAATACCAACCCCCTGCCATGGGCAGGGAAGCCCCCCACTACACCAGGTTGCTCAAAGCCCCATCCAGCCTGGCCTTGAACACTTCCAGGGATGGGGCATCCACAACTTTCCTGGACAACCTGTCCATAAGCATTCTTGTGCTTACATGGGTTCCTTTCCACTGTCAGAGTGCATCATCAGAATTCATAGCTCAGTTGTTCCCTCTAACCTGCTGCTTTTCTGCCTCTCTGAGGGCTCCTATCCCTGTCTTGCTCATAAGAAGTCTCTCTCAATTTGTTTTCCAGCCTTGCTCCCTTCTGTGACTCACCAGGCCCTACTGTCTTGTCCATCACCATTCCACTCATGTCTCCTCACCTGAGGCACTGCTGTTTCTTCTCTTCTCCTTTTCTTTCTGAGTAATCTTCTTCCTAGCTTAGCATCAATCTCCTCTAAATGCTTCCTCTTCCTCTCAGCATCCGCTATCCATCTGGTCCTACTTCTGTCCTCTCCCCAGCTTTTCATCAGCTCTGCCACTTGTTCCCTATCATCTTATTTCACATCTCACTTGATGCTACCTGAGCCAGGAAAATAGAGAGATACCCTATGATGCTTCCTGAGAGCTCTGTGATTAGTCTGCTCTAGCACAAAGGCAAGGTAGCACTTAAGGAAAAAAAAAAAAATCTTTTGTCATAGCAAAAGCATGCTTTATGTTCTCAGTGGGAAGGTTTTTTCCCCCATCTGTCAGTACTTCATCCAATGTGAAGAAAGGTATAATTGCCTGAACTTAGCTTTTCCTTTGTATTTTTGCTTGCAACAAATTGTGATAAAAATGGCTTCATTTAAAGCAGTCTTGATTATGACTGTTACAGACAGGGTCTGAGGGGCTGTTTGATATTGCTTCATTTGTGCTGAAGAGAGATGCTGTATCTCTGTTTGTCATATAACCAAACAACTGCTGTAAGACTTGATGCTTCACTAAACTAAGACAACTTTATCTTGAATATTGAAAATGGTCATCAGTTTCCCCAATGACGATATCCAATTAATATTTTAATATTAGTTGTGGTTTTAAATCGATTGCTTCCCTTTTTCAGTGAAAAATGCAGATCTTTAATTCCATGTTCCATAGAATCATAGGAATGGTTTTGGTTGGAAGGGACCCCAAAGCTCATCCAGTTCCAACCCCCTGTCACAGGCGGGGACACCACCCACTGGATCAGGTTGCTCAGGGCCCCATATAACCTGGCCTTGAGCACCTCCAGGGGTTGGGGTATCCACAGCTTCTGTGGGCAACCTGTGCCAGTGCCTCACCACCCTCTGAGTGACAAATTTCCTCCTAACATCTAATCTAAATCTTCTCTCTTTTAGTTTAAAACCATTCCTCCTTGTCCTGTCATTTTCTGTTCGAGCAAAAAGTTCTTCTCCATCTTTTTTATAAGCCCCTGTTAAGTACTGAAAGCTGCAATGAGTTATCCCCAGAGCCTTCTCTTTTGTAGGCTGAACAGCCCCAGCTCTCTCAGCCTTTCTTCATAGGAGAGGTGCTCCAGCCCTCTGATATCTTTGTGGCCCTCCTCAGGACTTGCTCTAACAGTTCCACATCCTTCTTGTGCTGGGGACCCCAGACATGGACGCAGCACTCCAGGTGGGACCTCACAAGGGCAGAGCAGAGGGGGACAGTCACCTCCCTGGACCTGCTGGTCACTTCTCTGCTGATGCAGCCCAGGACGCAGTTGGCCTTCTGGGCTACAAGCACATGCTGCTGGCTCATGTCAACCTTCTCATCCACCAGAGCCCTCAAGTCCTTCTCCTCAGGGCTGCTCTCAACGAGTTCCTCTCCCAGTCTGTGCTCGTGTCTGGGATTGCTCTGACCTAGGTGCAGCACCTTGCATTTGGAGTTGTTGAACATCATTCGGTTCACTTGGGCCCAGTTCTCAAGCTTGTCCAGGTCCCCTTGGATGGCATCTCTTCCTTTTTTCGTATCAACTGCAACACTCGACTTGGTGTCATCTGCAAACTCAATGAGGGTGCACTTGATCGCATCGTGTATGTTGTTGATAAAGATACTAAACAGTATTGGTCCTAAGACAGACCCCTGAGGGACTCCACTCGTCACCAGCCTCTGCCTGGACATAGAGCCATTGACCACCGCTCTCTGGGTGCAGTTTCCTTACTGCTGCATTTAATTCTCCTTTAAGAAAATCCATGAAACTTAAATCCCTAAGGTCAGAATTCTTTTTCCTCCGCTGTTTCTATTGTGTACGTGACTTATAACGTCGGTTGAGCTGAAAATTTCTTTAGTCTGTATTTGAAGACCATTGTCTTGTAGGCAGGATGAAAGAACATTGTCATCTCATTTTTTAAGTGCTGGCATTGTTCCTCCTGTGCATGTAATCCTACCTTGCAACTCAATATAACTGTGAAAGGCAGAATAATAATGCTTCAGGTTTTGAAATCCAGAGGAGAAAAAGCCGTGGCAGTGAGCAGAACTTGTGCAGGAGCCCCTCGGTTTGGAGTGGTGCTACTGAAACTGTATTGCACAAGTCTTGTGGGACAGCTGCTTAGACATGAGCTGTAGTTTTTAAATGCCTGTTTAAATTTAAGTTCTAAAGCGATGTCTAGATTTGGTATTTCTTGGTCACAGTACTTGCAGCAAGACATCAGAATTACTTCTCTTGAAAAATGTTTGGTTTTTAGACAGCAAGTTATCAACTCTTTCACTGTGCTAACTAGCAACAACAATCTGTGAACTGTAACAAGAAGGTATATGTATTTGGTTTGGGTTGTCAGAGGACTGGTAGGAATTAGTCACCATATCTGCCTTGTTAATTAAGATGGGGAAAAAATGGTTTTAGTAACGTAAGTGTCTTTCTGTGAAAGATCTTTTGTTAATAATTTGTTGATAAATATACCTTTACATTCTCAAGTTTAGCGGATAGCGTGGCTTTTGGGGGAAAGTTTGTTTCCAAGAGCTCGTCTGTAACCTTGGAAAAGAATTTGCAGAATTACTCTAAGTGTAGGAAAGAACTTGGTTAATTTTCAGTGAAGAATTTGTCATTTAGGGCACATTGCCCTTCAGGCTAAAAGGACTGATAAAGATAGTACTTAGGATGTGACAGCGCAGCACCTCCTTACTTATCTGCCCTCAAAGGATAAATTGTCCACAGCTGGCAAAGGGGGAGGCATGGCAGCCTTATGGGGCTGTGCTCAGTGCTGGAAGTCACTCAGGCCTAGCTCGTGTTCATTTGACAGATCTCATCGCTTGCAGCCTCGGGATGAAGAAGAGGATCATTCGTGCTCACACCCGGCAGCATCCCCACAAAATGTGAGGCTGGGATTCGAGGGCTGCAGGGCAGCACCCGCGGAGCGGTGCTGGGATGACACCAGCCTTCGTCCCGCTGCACTGATGGCTGCGCTCGGGGTGTGTCCCTGGGGAAGGAGCTACAGCGCTTCACGGCTGTGCAAACATCCAAAATGTTGGCGAGATGAACATGCTGACGTTTGGAGGTCAAACATGCCTCAACACTTCAAGTCTCTTCACCACAATTGCAGGCATCTTTGTCATGCAAGCAGGAATTCCCCTGGGGTTCCTTACTCCTTCACACGAAAACTTGTACTTACAGACAGCGATTCAAAGCAAAAAATACTGTGTGACAGGAGACATTTTGTGTTCAACTGCTGCTTTTTATCTTCTCGTGGAAGACTTCTGCAATGGAAAATAGAAAAATTTGTTTCTCACAAAACTCCTCAGATTTGAACACAACTTTTATCCACAGCTCTGAAAACCAAGAGCTGAGCAGGGTGAAGCAAACAGCCCTCCATCCTGCCGCTCTTTCAAAAGAAATTGAATGGTAATATCTGTTTTTAAAGACCCATTTTGAGTCTTTTTGAGACTTTTCTGGTTACTGAGCCAGTCAGATAACCCAGGAGGTACATACCTCTTCACTCTTACACCGAGTTCACTGCAGCGATGGGTGAACAGGCTCTGGCCGTGCAATTGAAACCCACAGTAGGTCTCTGCTCCCTCTCCCGCAGACCTCAGGATGTTGTGCTGGGTTACAAAGTTCTCCTTTCTCACTCTCCTCCATGACAGGGAGGTTATAGGGAAGGGGAGGGAGAATGTAGTAGGAGCAGTGAGAGCTGAGAAGCTGCAGAGGCCACAGAGAAAGCAAGAGGCCAGGACGGGGGTGGAGGAGCCGGATGAGGCAGGGAGCCACCGATGGGACAGTTTTATTGATGTATTTATTTGTCATGAGAAGACTTTAATGGTTTTATTTGAGAGGGGCTGTACGCTGCTTTTCTGTTTGTGCGTTCCTTGGTTAATGATGAAGAAGCCTGACAGTGGAGGCAAAGTGGTGGAAGTCAAAGTCTGTCTCTGCAAAGTAGTTACAAATGACCGGCATGGTCCTGAACTTTCTGAACTCCATCTATTTACACACAGAACATACCAGCATCACACTTAATAGCACCAGCAGCCTGCTTGTTAACAAAATTAAAGCAAGTGTCTTTGATACTCCATTAGCTTGAAGAATTGCTGCTGATTTACTGATTACAGTATAGTCTTTCCTCATGAGTGGTTTCATCAGTATTAATGAACGTATGAGTACCCCTGTATTGTGCTTTCACTGTGGATTTAAACTTTATTTGGAAGTGTTGAACTTCCCTGCTGACCTCCAGGTTGGTAAATACTAGTAGGGTTTTTTAATGTGGTCAGAATCACGTGAAGATTTTTTGTGATGATCGCTAATGGAACTTAAAGAGGACTTTGTTCCTGTTGAATATGTGCACCTGAGGCTAATCCAAAATACTTCAATTTTAGTGGAACGTATGAATTAATTTCCAAAATAATGACAGTCGTAACTTTTCTTTCTAACTTGCTGATTTTTTTTCCTACCCAGGATTTGTTTTGTGTGCACACCTAAAATAAAAATATACATGCAGAATTGATAGCTAAGAGTTGTAGCTTAGTTCTGTACGCAACCTGTTGTACTTAACCTGGCCATTAAAAATGCTTCCTAATTATTCAGTTTGAAATGCTGAAAGACAACGAAAACCTGTGCTAGGGATAACGAAAGAAGATCATGATTATTAGAAATTATTTACTTTCTACATTAATAGCTTTGAAGTTTTACTCCCATTGGCTTTGTCGGTAAGTTCTTGATGTGTAAAATATTTAAATTACCCTATTTTTTTTATTAGATCATCAGAACTAGGTCAACAGAAAATTGAATCATAACAACTTGATATCAGAGTTAATTTTTGGTAACACAAATTAATTTTGGCTCTGTTGTAATACTAGCTTCTAGTTCTTTTTGCAGAAGGTACTCTGGTGAATACATAAGCAGTGTCTGCTTCTTAGGAAGCCTGATCCTGTGTGCTTTGAAGGAGATTGGTTTTTGTTTTAGTTTTTCCCATAGCTGTTCTTCGTTGAATTGGTCGTCTATATGACGTGTTTTTATTCTAGCTTAACCTAGGACACATTTTCTGAGTACCTATTCTTTTTTCAATCTATCCTTTTCCCCTCATGAGTGTTCTTAATCCGTTAAAAAGCTTATTGATTAATTAAGATCAGCTCCGTCTGACTTACAGCTATTTGGAACCAGTCCACTGAACAAAGATTCAAACCTACTGGGAAAAGGACTACCTTCTCATGACTTTTCATGATGTGTAACACAGTAGTGTCCTGCCCTATGACTGAAAAGCCTTTATGTTATCATACAGTACAAATGAGAAATGAGAAACGACATGCACATAAGGCTAACTTTGGAGCTGTTCCTTTTTACTTACTTTCTGAGATTTCTGAGATTTCTGAGATTGAGTCTGTACTAAATATGTTTGTGGTGTGTCCTGGGTGTTTTTTTTTTGTTTGGTTGGTTTGTTTGTTTTTTTTTTTGCATGCAATTTTATCTTTTGAAGAGCAATCTGCAGGAAGATTTTCTTCTTTCAGTAAAATCCTTTGTAAGTTCTGCAGTAGACTTCAAGTTCTGCTCCCTGTATGTCAAACATTTTTATTACATCTGTTTCATAACATGACCAAGCTTGTTTTTCTTCAGTCAGAGAAGAAATTTAGTCTTTTGGGTAGGGTTTCCATTTTATGATGTCTGCAATACCAACAGCCACCTATGATTGCTTTGCTAGAGCAGAGTTGGAGGAAGCATTCAGGGTCTGATGGATCTGATTTAGTCTTTCTACTGCTTGTCCTTCAGCCTTCTTCTTAAAGCTCGTCTCAGTTCAGCTGAGATGGGCTGTCAAACAGCTTGAAATGTGAGCCAAGCTAATTAAATAAATAATCCCCAAATTGCCTTTCACTCAGGGGTTTTAAAAAACCCAGGACCCTGATCTTGCTGATAACAAGGTCACGGATGTGATAATGCTGGCAGGAGAGCAGGCTGGGCGTGCAGCTGTGGAAGGAGAAAGCATGGAGCCACTCTTTTCTGAGAGAAACATTGACCTGGGTTATCCTAAGCCAATCTGAAACAACGTCTACATTAATCACAATTTTTTGAAGACGCAAGTTCCTGTCCTCATCAATGACCCATGAAGCATTTGGCTACCCCAGAGTATTCTTTGCTGGTTATCTTGGGTTTTGTATTCTTAAATATTGGGCTGACTTTGAAAATAGAAGATGTAACGTGTAAATCACTGTCATATTGTTGTTATAGAGCATCAAAGTGAAGCAATAAATCTTTCATGCTGCTTCTCCCGTTGTATAAATCATAAACACTGATACATTTTTTCTTGTCTGTTAGTGTGGGATATGAGATACTCAGGTTAAAGTCTGATTGAATCTTAATCTAATGATTTTCCTGTAGCCTACCTCTGCCTTTTTGGTACTTCATTTGCTCCCGCTTATTAGCTAACAATGATCCCCCAAGTTAATTTCGCATATTATAAAGGAGTAATACCGAAGTCTCATCTACCTCTCCTTTTTGTTAAGCTCTGTAAAATGGTAGGCAGCTGTAAAGTTTTATTTCAAATTTCAGTTATGTAACTGCCCTCGTAATTTACAAAATGTCTCCTGTGTCAAGGTGTTTCAAGAGGAACTTTTAAGTTCTAATAAAAATGCAATATGTAATTTTAAGTTAAACTCTAATGCTGCTTTTATTATGTATGAACAGTTGGCTGTGTGCAATTACTGTTATCTGGTCTGTTACAACAGAATCAATTTAGAGCATTTTTTTGCACATTATCAGAGGTAAAGCTCTTAAGAAAAATGTATTCTAAAATAGTATGCGCTCTGCTGAGGCCAGCTAATTCAGATAAGGGAGTTGGAGAAGAGGGAGAATGCCTTGCTGGGAGCCTCCACAGTGCTTTGAGGTGCCAACTCTTGTCCTTTGTCCCCTTCCAATCTTTCACAGCTTGCAGGGCGTTACGAGGTTGCTCATTGCCCAGAAATTCTGGTGGTGTCAACAGAAAAGAGTCTGAATGGTGTCTCTGCTGTGTTGTCGTGGTCTGTGTGCCTCACTAAGTGATGGGGACTACCTCTCAATCCCAGGCAGTCCTCTTGGAAGTTGGTTGTTGATAGACAGTATATTCTTGGGACACTGGTGCTTGTACCTTCTCTCTCTCTCTCTCTCTCTCTCTCTCTCTCTCTCTCTTTTTTTTTTAAGTAGAATTTCCCATTATTCTCTGAAGATTTGTTTATCGCATGATTGGAGTAGCTGGAGATGAAACAGTGCAAAATAGCACCTTTGGGGAAAAACCTGCTGAAGAGATCATTGACATTGCTTTAAGCAGTACTTCAAAAAATGAATTCTACCAAATGAGAGGCAAAGTGCTTGTTTTGCTGAATTGGGACTTCCGATCACCTTACCCTTTTCTCTGACATGGCAGGTTGAGGCTTCTGAACAAGAACAGCCATGCTGCAAGAAGTGCTCGAGCAGTCCCTGCTCCAGCACACCTCTCTGAGAGGGAGTCGCCTTGAACATCTACATGTGAGGCAGCTGTGGTCTGAAGCCTTGGTCAGACAATGGTGTCCAAGTGATATATTTGAGGGGGTTGTAACAGTGGCAGAGTCTGTATAATCCTTATCTCAATGGTAAATTCTCTTTATGTGAAATTTTTCTTGTTAACAATTTGAATTCCAAAGCCAGCAAGCAAGCCCTCACCCTCTGTCCTGTTTTGCCTGTCCTGTTTGAGTACCGTATGGATTTATGAACAAGGTATCTCCTCTGCTGGACTTAACCAGGAACATTGAAAGGTCGACTTCCTGAGCAGAGGCACTTGTGTGGGAATAGGAAACACCACCAGCATGTTGGTGGATGTTGTGATGCCACCTTCTTCTGTGTATATTTATTCTCCATTCTTATTTACCATCACAGCTAGAAAGCTATCTGGATGCTGCCTCGCTGCCAACATTGGAAGTGCACAGTAGTAGATGTTTTTATCTGTGTCTTTTGAAATTTTCATTGCTGATTCTGGTTTCTAACATACCCTTCAAAGCTGTCCCTCTCCTGGTGTCACATATAAATCCATCCAGATGGAATCTGGGTTCTTCTGAGCATTGCATAGGAGACAATTTGTCCAGCTTAACCTTCCTTCTGTGTGGGAACTTCTAAGATGTGTTTCAGCTCATTTTGGTGGCTTTTATTCTGTCAAACATGTATATAAAGATCCCTATGTGTTGATTTGATTTCCTTAATGTCATTCTTGTGTTGTCATACATACTTGAGACAGATGCTTTGCCCTTAAACTTTTTGCAATGATGGTTTAGCTAGGCACTTTTGACTAGAAGCAGAAATCTGTGAAGGATTTAATTCTAAACAATAAGCTTTTATTGACCTTTTCAGTTACATTACAAAATGTTCCATCCCAGTGGTTAGTCTTGATTTATTCAATCTAATTTGGCCATCCTTGCTGTAGGTCTACAATATGATATATTTACTGTTCTTGTTCAGTTTACCGTCTTCTTTATGGTTGTTCATCTTACTCTAAAATCCATTTACTCTTTTTTTTTTTTTAAATCTATTGATGTGATACAAGGTATTTGAATAAAAAATCCATGTTCTAATACTGTGGATTAGACTTGGACGTTAGGCAGTGTTTCTGAACGTAAAGCCTGTGCAAATAGCAAATGTTGTTTTAGCATGTTGCCCGCAGTATTTCCTGTAACCTACTGTTTATATTAGTCCTTGAGGTCAGGGTTCAGGTCGCAATAGAACATGATCTCGCGTGTTAATCCTGCGTTTGTTGCTATCCACAATGACTCATACATACAAGGAAGAGAAATTAAATAAAACAGGTTGGAATTGACCACTTGGTAAAATACGACCATCTTCTACCAGCTCTCGATTACCAGTGTTGTGATCACTGGGGTTAGTTTTGTAAATGAGAACTGGAGAGAAACATTTTTGTCATGAAGCAGAGTTTTTTGGAAGAAGTAATCTTTACATTAAATATTTACATGGCGTTGCACATTCACAGAAATTGTTGACTTTTCCCCAATGCTAAAAGTATGCTACACTGACTTCTCAGTTATCCTGTGCTCTCATGGGAGGATTAGTGATGATACAGAGCTTTTGCCTTTTAGTTAATAAAAGCAACTCATCCCATGGTAGTAGCAGCCATTACTTTCACATCCTGCCCTTGAAGTGGTGTGCTCAGAACTGGATCTCGGCGAGCAGAATCCTGTATCCCTGTATCCTGTCCCTGTCAGTATATGAATGTTACAAGCCAGTAACTGCATTTGCGTTGCTTTTTTTTTTTTTTTTTTTTTTTTACAACTACTTTTCTAACATCTGGAGCTGATCCAAAGGTTTGTATACCTGGTAAGATAGGGGATTTTTCTAAAGTAACGTATTGTCTTCCTTGTTAGCCAAGGTAATGAGCTAATAAAGTGGCGCAATAAGCCTCTCCCAGGAACATGTGACTGAAGTATGTGATGTTGACAGTGTGACTGTCGTGTTTTGTCTGTCCATAAAGTTGGCTAAGCCATCGTTTACCCTTCTGTGGGATAGATAAAAATGTACAAACCTTATCCATATCCCTGAAGTCTTTTCCGCCTCCCCATACAAAACAAATGGACAGGACTGTTCGGCACTCAGACAGGAAAGGACCTTTGGAGTCCAACCTGCTGCTCAAGGCAGGGCTGATACCGAATTTTATCAGGCTACTCAGGGCTTTGTCTAGCCTGGTCTTGAAAACCTCCGAGGACAGTGTTGTACAACAATAGCTCTTGGCTGCTTGTGCTGTTTTGGCTGGGATAGAGGTTTTTTTTTTTCTTCATAGTATCTTGTACGGTGCTTTGTGACAGGTTTTTCCCTCTGCTTAATTATCCCTGTGACTTCTGTGTCCTTATATCCACTAAGAAGGTCTCCTGTCTCAAACTACAGCTGCTGACTCTTCCTGCAGTGCCCCGCTGCAAAGCAGCTCCCACTGGTGTCTTGGCGATGTCCCCGCTGGTGCGAGCAGGCAGGCGGTAGCTGCCCTGAAACCATTTCTGCTCTGGGCTGAGCAAGCTCTGCTCCCTCAGTCTCTCCTCACAGGCCAGTTCTCCAGCCCCCCTCAGCCGTCTCAGTGACCCTCTGCTGAACTCATTCCAGCTCATCGCTGTCTTTCTCGTACGCCCAAAGCTGGACCCAGTATTCTGGACGCAGTCTAATCAGTGGCAAAGTAGAAGGGGTTAATCGCTTCCCTCAGTCTACTGTACGTGCTTTCCTTCATACAGCCCGGGACACCATTGGCCGTCTTTGCTCTCAGGACATACTGCGAGCTTGCTGTTGCCCATCTGAGCCTTTTCTGCAGAGCTGTTCTCCAGTTGGCCCCTCTCCAGCCTGTATCATTGCCAGGGCTTTTTTCTTCCCAGGGGCAGGGCCAGGCACTTGTCTGTTGAATTTTATGAGGTCTTTGTCAGTTCATTCCTCCAGCCTGTCTAGGTCCCTCTGAGTGGCAGCTCTGCCTGCAAGCGTGTTGACTACCCTCCCCGCCCCCCATATCATTGACAGAGACATTAAACAAAAGAGGTGCCAAGATAGATCTCTGTGGTATTCTCCATGTTATTTCCTTTCAGGTGAAGTACAATCATGAACCACTCGCTGTCCACTGAGCTTGGCTACAGTCAGTTCTTCACCCAGTTAGCAGTCCATCCTCCCAAACCCTAACATCTCAACTTGGATACAGAGGTGTTGCGAGAGGGAAATGGTATTGAAATCTGTGCTAAAAATAGAGCAGACAGTATCTACTGCCTTTTTTTCTTACTTACCAATCATGCCATTTCATCCTGGAAGGTGAGTCAGGTTGATCAAGCATGACTGATCTTTGTTAAGTCTGTTTTGGCTATTGCAAATCGTCATCATCATCTCCCTGTGCTCAGAAATGACATTCAGAGGTACATTCAGAGGTACATCCAGAGCTCCATGAGTTTCTACGAGACTGAAGTGAAATGGACTGGCCTGTAATCCTCTGGATCGTGACCCGTGATCCATGAAATCTCTGTCAGTCATTCATCGTTCAAATTTTGCTTTGAATCCTGTATCAGAATCTGGTTTATGAATCAGTCAACCAACTTGAAGTTTCTGACCATTAAGACTTTCTTTGGAGAACCGATATATGAGCTGTAGAGAAGTTTCAGGGAGGTTTTCTATGTTGTGTTTCCATAATACTCAAAACCATTTAGAACTGTCCTTGCATGAAATAACAACGTTTATCAGTTGCCCATTGCTTATAATTAGTGTTTTATAAATACAGTATAAAAAAATTCAGATCTCTACTGAATACAGAACTATAATGCTGCATTTAGCCTAACCTGTTTACTTATCTTTAGTTTCCTTGAATTACCGTACTTGGGTTGGCTCTGGCTCTGCTCCTTGTCCCAAGCTGTCACATCCCAGTCACCCTGTGGATGGATTGCCAGACCACACTGCTGCCCTTACTGCAAGATGAGTGCAGGCTTGGCTATGAATATAGCAAAAACACATTTTGGCAGGTAGTTGCTATTCTGCTTACCTGTAAACTTTGCAAAGCCTGAAAGTGGTTTCTTGTTTTCCCAGGTCATTGGTAACACGGTGAAGTCTTTCATCCACAGGCAATGACAATTTGAATGGAAGTTTGGTCTCAGCAAATAAAATATTCAGGGCTCAGTGGTGTTATGGGAAGTGATTGCTTAGGCTGTTAATAATCATCAAGGTATTTCTGCTAAGTTGGTCTTCAACTGCTGCTTAATGCAGTTATTTATTCACTCATCAGAACCTCTGCACAAGATGCTGTTGCAGAAACAATTACAGTCTGACTTGATTTTATAGCGGTTTCTGTTCTTCTCCAGAAGAGAGCGAGAGCAACAACCGAATTAAATTGCTGCTGAAGTAAAAAGAATCTGAATTTTACAATGAAACATGCAGTACAAAGGTGGTTGGGAAGGAAAACAAAAAAATGAAATCTTGCTTCAGCAAATGTTTCCTTCTTTGGAGTCTGGTTTCTCACTGGAATACTAGCATTTGAAATAGCTTCTGGTGACCAAGCCGTAAAGCTGTATAGTAACACTTCAATTCTTTCCACCTATCTATATGCTTACAGTCATTACCCCTTACAGACATCAGTAACTGGTGTGGCCTTCTCTAGCTTTGCTCCGAATACCGGCTTTACCCAAATTACTAAGAATTGCCCACAAGAAACATTTAAACATACGATAAAGGCAAGCACGGTGGGATTACTGGTCCCCAGTAGTGCGGAATTGTTTCCAAGCATCCTGTCTCTGTGCCATCTTACCATTTGACTGCTGTCTTCAGCCAATCACTGGTATGAATAAGTAATGCATTAGTAAATTAATTAATCTAATTACCTCTTACAGTATGCTGTTTCCGATTCAGAGCCCATTTTTCAAGTAGCTCTTATGTAATGAAGTGTGGTAAGTGTCACTTCAACCAGAAGGGAGACACAAAATTTTAAACTGCTTGGAGATCTGCACTCACAGATCTTGCTGCAAAACATGTCTGCTGCCTGCTGCGAGAGAGGGAGCGGGGCTGGTAACAAGCGCCGTTCAGCTTGTCATGCGTCTCGGCAGCAGCAGAGTGTGGTGTTAATGGCTAGGCTGTTAAAATTCATGTATTCAGCAGCATTTATAAAGTATAATCTGTTTTGAAATTCAGCCATACTATTGCTTGGAGAAACCTGAAGGCAGCTGGGGGAAAAATGAGGTTCAGGAAGATGTGATTTTTTCAGATTTGGAATGTATTCACTCTTGAGAAATATCACAAAGTTTTATTTGATACTCGCATGTGAGAAAGATCATTAACATAGGTCCTGCGGTATCAATCATTTTCATTTATTGAATCAGCGTATGCAATTTTTAAAATCATTTCACAAAAGTTTTTTATTTTTTTTAAAGCTGCTAGCTTTTGTTCTTTTCTTGGATATTTTCAAAAACCAACTTCACTGTAATGCTGCTGAATACAACGAAGAGCGAGTGTTGCCTCGAATAAGCCTGGGAGTGGTTCACAGGGCTTTCCTACATCATGTGGGTATTTAACGTAGGGGTTGAAAGCAGGCACAACTGAACAGGGGCAATTTCTCCTTGTGTTGCCTGACCGGTAATGGCTGCCTGTTGACAAATGTCCGTGCAGATGGGAAAATGCTGCAGTGCAAGAGAGAGCTCTGGAGAGGTCCAGCACGCACACAGAGGCTAAAATCCTACTGTAAACTAGAAAATGTTTAGGAAGGCCATGTGCCAACCCTGACGTAGCATCAGAATCACAGAATCATTAAGGCTGGAAAAGACCTTCAAGATCATCTGGTCTAGCCATCACTCTGCCACCACCGTCACCCACTAACCCATGTCCCTAAGTACCACGTCCAGCCTTACCTTGAACACCCCCAAGGATGGTGACACCACCGCCTCCCTGGGGAACCCATCCCAGTGCCTGACTGCTCCTTCTGAGGAGAAATGTCTCCTCATTGCCAACCTGAACCTCCCCTGGCACAACTTGAGGCCATTCCCTCTAGTCCTATCACTAGTAACCTGTGAGAAGAGGCCAACCCCCAGCTCCTCACAGGTAGTTCCTTCCAGGTAGTTGTAGAGAGCAATGAGGTCTCCCCTGAGCCTGCTCTTCTGCAGACTGAACAACCTGTGTCACAAGGAGATCACCCCTCCTCAGCTGCCCTCATCTTCCTTCTCTGCATCGCTGTGTCCAAGCTCCTCACCCTGGCATGGCCGCGCCGGCTCTTGTCTGGATGGGACGTGTGGTCCCCTTGGTAGTAGAGAACCAGCTGAAGGGAGACATGGCCGGTGGTGTCTTGAGGCACTCTGCTGGCTTCTGCCACCTGCCCTGGGAACCAGTGGCCCTTGACAAGGGCCTGGGAGCTACCTGTACTTGTTTGCCACAAGCAGCTTCTCACTCTGTAGGGGTTTTTGGTGTTTGGTCGGAGATTGACCCATGCCGTGCTCTCTTACTGGATGTCCCATCGAGTGGTGATGTGAGCAGAACATAGGGGAGGGAGATCATCAGTGCTGAGGGAGGTGCATAATTATGGGAGGATTTATTCACGTGACTACAGGGAATAAAGGGGACCTCAGAACAGCTAGAAGATCACAAGGCAGGAGGCAATTAAAATTTTCAGACCTACTGAAAACAGAAAAAGAAAATCAACCTAAAGCCTGAAAATGAAGTTCTTTAAAAATAATTATCTCCACCTCAGGCTTTTTTTTTTAGTATCTCTGATTTTTTTTTTTCGATTACCAGTGTTTCAAGACTGGACAGTTGATTCTCCTGTAGAAATTGGTTAGGCTGTGCATTATCCCTTTTCTGTCCTGAATGAAGTGGTCCTTGCATTGATAGGCGGTCCTTTACCAAGAACATGTGCAGCACCCACGTGCTTGCAGAGGCCAGCGTAGCCTTCCTGTTTTCTCCTGAGCCTTCTTGGGTTAGGGAATCCAGATAAATGTTGTTTCCTCAACCCCAGGTGAAAGAGTGTAGGAAATGTGCCCCTTGAAGAAGAAAAGCTTTGTTTCAACCAGTTCCTCAAAGACTTGAGGTTTTCTGTAGAGGTTTATTTCATGTTTTACCAGGTTGACTCAGTGGCTACTGTCTGAGGACCAGGAAGTGCTTCATGAGGGCTTCCATTAGCCAGGCACTGGGAAAAGAAGATGTGGAGAGCAAAAGGCCTTCATGTAAATGGATTTAAACACTGGGTAATGGAGAATTGCTCTGTATACAGCATTGTCACAAAAAGTAGGATAGGAGCAGGGAATTTTACTTTGTTAAGAGATGTGAGGGTCACCAAATCCTTGGAGTCTTTCCTGCTATACCATTCCGGCAGTAGGCGGTGTGTACCTTCGGCATACAAGGTGCAGTTCAGTCCCTTTCCTTTTCCACTTCTTGCAACCCAATCCGCCACACATTGTATTTCAACACTACCCGCTTGACTAGGGATATGTGTGCTTTAGTGTGGAAAAAAAGAAGTCAGCTGTTTCAAAGCAGAAGAAATATTTGCAAATAAAATGCTTCAGATTGCTATGGTCTTGTTTTCCACAGCAACTTTTGGGGGCACAGAAGGTGAAGATGCTCTTCTCTTATGCCCCTTGCACTTCCCTTCAGGGCTGAGGCGGTCAGTGCTTTGAGGAATAACGTTACTGTCTTTCTTCCACCGAAGCTTGCTGTAAAAAGCTGTTCAGGGACAGGGACAGGAAGCTTCTCAGAAAAAATGGCAGAAGGCCCGTGATGGCAGGCATGTAACTGCATCTTCCAGACAGCGCTGTGTAAGTGGCCTGAGCGCACGTACTGTCTTGGTCTGAAAGCGCTGTTATCTTATCACGGCTACCACCGTGCAATTTGCTCTCCCAATTTTTCTACTAACTTGGTTGCGGTCCAGGCTGCTTCAAAAACTGCCACTTTCACAAGGGCCTACGTGTGAAATCTTTATAAAATCTTATTAAATCTTCACAGAATGGTCTCATTACTCCTTTCACGCTTCAGATATATTCCTTATAATTTTCCAGTGCTGTATTTTTTTTCCTTTTTTCCCTTCTGGTTTTTTTTTTTTTTTTTTTTTTTCCCTTTTGTGAATTCTGCTGACCTATGTGTGTAGATCTGGGGATTTCCAGTAAATTCTTCACTGATTGTGTCTTCCTGTCAGAAGAGTCCATTAGTCCCTTCTGTCCTGCCATGTGCGGAATCGAGAAGACTCCTAGCTGGCCTTGGTTCCCAGCACCTTGCAGCTTTTCATTGCCTTCTGTTTCTGTATCTCCGTGGAAGATCTGTTTTGGCTAGACGTACCGTTGTCAGTTTCGGATGAGACTTGGAATCCCTTAAAAAATAAAGAAAGAAAGGCAGCAGCCACCCACAGGTGTCATCTTTCACTTCATCATCTTTTTTACACTGTAAACAGCTGGGCTTCAATCTACCAGGCGTTCACCAGCCCTCCAGAGCAATCGGCCATGTCTTATTATAGGTTTGTCAAGCAGGACTACTGTGATAATGGAGAGAAAAGTAAAAAAGCGGGTCTGATTGCCTGTTAAGAAGGCAACAGGGAAAGCAAATTCTATCAGGACCGCAGAGAACAGAGGGGAGAGGAGCAGAGGGGAGGGAAATATGAAGCAATTAAGGGTGCTGTGGGAGGATGTGAAAAGATTTTTGCTTGCACAGCATCACATAGGAGCTTTGTGACTGAGGCAGGATGGAGACGAGCTATCCAGATTGACGTATCCAGAGTTTTTGTTATTCCTGCAGTTCCCTAAGTATTTTTAGGAAATTCAGTAGTGTTATTGAACTGTGGGGGAGAGGGGCATCACTGCAACAAACACTCTCGCATTTGTGGCAGAAGCTTTGAGATGTGATCAGTGCACTGAGGATCTGGAACGAACAACTCAGTCCTGAAATTTCTCAACCTCCTGAGCATGACTTTGCAGCCAATTTTTGGGGACTGTTCCTCAGTATGGGAGAGGCTGTGTCTTCATCTGTGGTGCAGACCAAGAAAATTTGCTCATTGAGTGGTTGGTCCCCAGAAATCGAAGGGAGAACCCTTCAGATATTTGGGGTGACCTTTTTG
Source organism: Anas platyrhynchos (assembly GCF_047663525.1). Classification (NCBI taxonomy): domain Eukaryota; kingdom Metazoa; phylum Chordata; class Aves; order Anseriformes; family Anatidae; genus Anas; species Anas platyrhynchos. Next base: position 107,981,487 of record NC_092587.1, on the reverse strand, counting down.
GGGTGGCCTTTTTGGTGTGACCTTTGCTGCTGGTCAAGCTGTTAACAGCTTCTGATGGGTTTTGTTTGTTTGTAACTTTGTGGGCCCTTCAGGGATTAGGAGGAGGAATCCCAGCATGTGATACTACCCGTGATGCTGGGGTAATGGGCACTGGCACAGTTCTGCCACATTGCATTAACGAGCAAGAGAGGGACAGAAAAGGCGTCTCACGGGGCTTCCAGAATTACTTTTGCACGAAGGTGGGGGAGAGCAGAAGAAAGAATAGAGAAGTAAATGGAGTTAATGCTTCAATGAACCATTGAGGTGCTGCAGATTTTGAAAGAATGTTTATACACTTTGTCTGTAAAGATGCCAGAGCATGTCATGACTTGTATTTGAATCTTCTTGCATGTAAACAAATGTATCTATTATTGGCATAATGCATTAAAATATGTATGCTGCTTGCATTCTGGCCAGTAAGTAAGCCAATTTCATCAAAAAATGCATTCAGGCAAAAAAAGTAGCTAAGTGAGCAGAAATTCCATTTATGCCTATGATCAAAGAGTTGCCGAGGAAGAAGATTAGAGAATAACCCTTTTTATGTATGGAACCTTACGAAAATGAAGGCATAATAAACACTGCGAATGACTTCCAGGTACAGCTCTTGTTATGTGGTTCATTATTTCATCTGGACAAATGCACTTTAATGGATGGTACCTGAAATATTTCAGCCCTTTGACTCCAGAATTTTAAGTAAGGTATTTGGACTTTACAAAAGTCGTGGAAGAGCACGTGGTGCATCAGGGCTAGGACCCCTTGTTTGGTTGCTGGTGTGAGAATTGAGATGTCGGTGCCTTCATTACAGCGGGTCTTCCACTGCCTCAATCTCGTGTCTCCAGCATGGTCATAAATTGTGTGCCATCACAGTGCTCTGAAAATCACAACAATGAACTTTTCACAAATTGTTTTGAGAGCATCGAAACGCTAAGGTTCGACAACGACAACTACCAGGAAGTTTCTCCTCTAATAAAAGAGCTTTGTTCATCAGAAATCCTTACCTTTTGTACCCCAGTAAGTAGACAAACGTTGCAAGTAGCAGAGGTGGTGTGCTTGAGTTGCTGGCATAGGGAGTATTTGTTGCTGTGTATGCACAGTTGCAGGCCAGCTCCTTCACAGCCTGTCCTTTGCTGGCGGCTGTCCTGTGTTTTCAGCCCTGGTTGATGCTGCTCTAAATGGTTTACAAGTTACTGGGGAAGGAAATGGAGTAGGGTAGTATTTAATGCCACACTGGCTACGGGTATTAATGTTGGTAGTAAAAGCATAGGTTGAATTATCTTTCATATACCTACACCTGGGTTTTTACATATTTCCTAAACACTGCTTCTCTTTCACTTCCATTTTAAATTAAATTTGAAATTGGAGAAATCTCTGAAGCCCTGGTTTACTATGGGCTGTTAAAATCATTTAAGGCAGCTTGAAGGTCTTTAACAGTCTGGCTGAATGCAGCTTGTGCCAGAGTGAGAGGAAAGCTGCACCATGGACCAAGGCTGGCATCATCCCCAGGGATGGGGTACAGCATCACCCCCTGGATCAGACCAACCTCTCCCTCTTCATCTGTGGGTGCTGGCTCTGAAATCTTGAAGACCACTGGGACCTGTTCAGTACATTTCTAAATAATTGTACTTAATCATTTAGCTGAAAAACAAGATGGATTTTTGAAGTAAATCATCCTGTGAGTAACACTTCACATTTGGCGCTTTCCTTTGTTTCCCTTAATAGGGGCACCTGAAGTGACACAGCTGCTTAAATAAATGTACCCAGGGTAGGCACAAGAGGCAGCAAAGCTGAGCTGCTGCACCTATAAGAGCCCTTGGGGTTGGGTTGGGCAGGGGTGTCTCTGCTGCTTGCTGCCGGTGTCCTGGCATGTGACTGCTTGGTATAATCCGTGTGAAAGCATAGCAAGAGGACACATTTCTCCCCAAGTTCTCCAGTGTGTAGGCTCAGGCAATTACAAGTTAATTCACTTCAGCACAGCTTTGTTCTCATTGGTGACACTACAAATGAAGCCATGATTCCTGGAGCATCATCATTTGCGGTGCATTCTCATGCAAAATTTAGCACAAGCTTTGTTTGAAAGTACTCCTCTGAACATAATTTGAACATACTTATTTTTCGGTTGAGATGCCAACCATCTGCTAACAGGTGTTTGGTTTCATCGTAAGGTTTGGTTTCATTACCTTGCTCATCTTATCTTTGCTCCCTTTGTGCAGTGTTGGATGGATCCTCACATCCCATCTGTTTCATGCGGTGGAAGGAAAATTTGCTGATCAGGGCCATGTCTCACACAGAACACAGTATTTTTATTTTGAGTTATTATGACTATATTTTGAGATATATATTTATTATAACATATCTGCCATTAAAGCATAGGGCAATCATGTTCTTACGAGCTTGCTCACTTGCTGAGACTTTCTTTGTAAAGAAGATTTAAAAGGCTGTGATCAGATGCCTTCACTATAATCCTAATTCTTTTGTTAGAGTTTGAATCTTAATGTTCTCAGTCTTTGCAGCGTTGAAAAGTGTATTTCTGAACCATAACTTCAGGTCTTGCAGCACAAAATCTGTTGTTGTTCCAGGTTTTCAGAGAATAGAGCACGCCTGGCTGAATGGGAATTATTTGGTAGTAAAATGCGGCATTGTAAACTGTGGCTGCGACCTGTGGTCTGTGGCAAAGCTGTCTTTGAAAGACGTGAGCTGCCCCCACCCTGGGATGGATACGCCAGGATGTGGCAGTGTGAAGAAGTCTGCTGCAAAAGTAATGGAGAAATGCGTATCGGGAAAGGGATTAATGAAGTGAGAGTTGTGAAATGAAATTAAGCTGTGATTTACTACACTGGCAGGATTTGTCTTACAGGGACTTTTAGCTCCTAAGTGAATACCGTGACTTACACATAGCTGGTAAGAGGCATAGGTTTGAGTTGGGAGCAAGCAGCTTAGTCTCAAAAGAGCCCTTGACTGAATGAACTGTAGGTACAAGGTTTTTTGTGGGCTCTTTTTACTCGTTTGTTTTCAATGTGGTAACTTGATCTCATCCCAGAACTCCCCATCAGGGCTGTTTGCTTCAGGGGGGTCAGGGACTCGGAAGGCAAAGCCCCCTGGTTCTCTTCAGAGCTTCCCTGCGAGAACAGGTAAGCACCTACTGCCGAACAAGTGCTTCTTGTGCTTGCCTCTTGGATTACTTTGAGGGAGCTCCATGATTTATGAACTCATCAGAAGACAAATTGTGCCATCATGTTTCATTATTACAGTTACCTCAGCAGACCACAGGTGTAGGGCTGGAATCAAAATACAGGAGACCTTGAAAAAGACAGAGGGATAAAAAACACAAAAACACGGGTAGATAAATGCAAGCCCAACCACAGCAGTGTGCCAGCAGTGGTGGTAATACCACTCCTTTGTGGTAGGGATTGAAATGTAAGCTTTGCCAACTGTTCTGCCCTTGTCTCAGCTGTGGCTTGCCCCCTGGCAGCTGACCATGGGGCTGGTGGGGATGAGGGGACAGAGGGGCTGGAGGGGCGCACAGCACTGCTGCTGCCTGGGGAAACACTCACCCCATGGCGGCCCTGCAGGCAGCAGGGTACCGAGGACAGCCCGCTGTGACCCCAGAATGTGATGGTGGAAATGAAAACCAGTGTGGGGCCGGGGTGCTCCATCAGTCAACAAAACATGAAGGCCCTGAAGCAGCTTGGTCGTGCCTTGTGCTGCTGTTACCCCTTCCTACTGGTGTTCTCTTGCAAGAGGAAGAGACAAGCATTTGTCTTAAGGTTTTTTGGAGTCTGCTTTTGTGCTTGATGTAGTTATGGGTGGTGATTTCACTTGGTTTTGAAGCAGCAGCAGGGCACGGAGGTATTACATTTTTCCCCGTATTTTTAGAGCTCATTGACATTGGCCCCCTCTCTTAAGAGGCACAGGATTGCTCGCTCTTCATGTGTTTATTTCCCCTGAGTAGTCTGTGGGTGACTTGTTCAAAAAAGTAAAACAGTCCCCAAAGGCTTATGATTCAGCAGCACTGCAAGTTAAATGTGTACTGGAGTAATACAGGTAGAAAAGAAGCTTGTCCACAAGCCAAATGCATTTAAAGTGCTATTTCTGGTGGACCTGTGTTTCTCTTAGACCAGCCCAGGCAAAATAAATGTTTCAGTTGCCAACTGAACTTCATTCAGTTCATCAAGCTGCCACTTGAGCAGGGATTTGTTAAAACAAGCAAAAAACAAACAAACAAACAAAAAAAAACAAAAACAAAAAACAACAACAAACCCACCCACCTAGAACAAAAATGCAAAGCCTTGTGTTTAAACTTCAGTTTATTACTGAAAAATATTATAAAAGGGATGAAAAAAGTTGCCAAGGTGTAATCTTTGTGTGTAAAAATAATGGGCAGAAATTAATTTTATTTGCAATGAAGAAACAATTAACTGAGGGCAACAGGAATCACATGTGAAGTTGCAAGTGACTGGTAATTCCCCAGCTACTCAAACTAAGTCTAAATAATTTATTATACTTCTGTATAATGGAGTCTTCTGTTTAAACAACTGCCCTTCTCCCCAGCTGCTTCTGAAAAGGGGGGCTTGTTCCAGGGAGTTGTTTATCTCTGTGAGACCCAGCAATTGGTTGCAAAATGGAGCCTCACTTGAAGTGAGAAGTTGGGTTACCATGAGGATGTGGTTACCTTGTTTTCAAGGGATCTATTTTGTAAAGCAGATGCACGTTATGCATATAGAAGTCAAATCTAATTCCATACTTTGAGTTATGTCAATATGTCTGATGTTGCTTTAGTTTATTAATCTATGTTAAATAAATCACACTTTTTAAAATTACATGTTGCCATACAGCGTTTCTTAGTGACACCACCCAGAACTTCTGATGTATAGCTTTCCACCCTAAGTTTTTTTGAGGTGTGCAACTGAGTGATACATCAGCGTTTGTTCCTTTTGCTGAAATGGTGTAAGCTAATTCTGCCGAGAATGTAAGTGTCTGCCCAAAGAAACTGGATGCCCCATCCCTGGAGGTGCTCAAGGCCAGGCTGGATGGGGCTTTGGGCAACCTGGTCTGGTGGGAGGTGTCCCTGCCCATGGCAGCGGGTTGGAACGGGATGGGCTTTAAGGTCTCTTCCAACACAAACCATTCTGTGACTCTGATTATTTTTGAGCAGTGAGCTATATACAATTAATTGGCTTCTAGTTTTGCAACAACAATATTCTGACAACGCTATAGGGTGTTAAACTGAATGGATTATGAGAAGCATAGCTTATAAAATCTAGTCCATTTTGCTGGAGTAAAATGAACTTCATGATATTTGCCAATTTTACAGGATTTTTATCATTTTGTAGAAATGTTAAGACTGCTCTGAATGTTCTGCATGCTTGAACAGCCGGCACTGTGCAAGTGCAGTTCTCCATGAAGGGTTATGTCCTATGAGAGCAAAGCAGACGTACTCTGTGAGAAAAACACCCATGTGCTCGCATAGTGCTCAGGCACTTGGCTAAATGGAAGCACTAGCCCTTTCCTGTGAACTGGGTCATTTTGGGGGTGTGGCAGGATAGTCCCCCACTTGATGACTACAGCTAAAACTAAGGTGTAAATTTATTCAAATTGCAGTGCAGGATTTAGGTTGGATACCACTGGCAGCAGAGATTTTTTTTAGCAAAAGCTGCAAATTTTGTATTTCAGATTATCAGAAAGTATTTTAACTCGTTATTTTTACAAGCTGATTCTAGACTCCTCTAGAAAGCATTTCTGTTAATAATTGGCAAGCCACAGAGTACGTTCCGCAACGGTAAAGGTAATAAAACCTTTTTTTCCTAGTAAATTAACCAACTGGCTTTTAAAGACCTGAGATCAAAAGCACTGAAGTAGAACAGGGAACTTTGTGTGAAATATTCGTGGGGGTGATTAGCAAAGCTCTATACATATATTTGCTGAACTGTGCTTTCCCCCAGTGCGCGGGGCGTTGATTATTTTTAAAACAGGCTTTGTAATTGTAAGCCTCGAGGGCTGTTTCATCAGCTCCCCGAGATGACCCTCTACCGAACAGAAAACTTGCGCTCAATCTCCTTCTGATTCATTAACTCATTATTGTCTGCGGGCAGCCACTGGGCCATCTTGGTTTGGGCATTTAAAACCTACGGTAGTTTTTTGGAGCTTGCAGCCAATTGTGCTTCGGGGAGCTGGTAATTTATGCCAGCTGAGTCATGCGCTTTCACAGTGCAGGGGCTGCTCCACATATCAACTTCTTGAAAGCATTCCCTAATTTTTCCTTTCAAAATATTTTTCAGGGGGGTTGGGTTCTTTAATTGCAATGCCAGACTTGTATAGGATTAGTTATGTTAGTCTAATAAACCGTGTTGTTTATTAGCTGGGTTTCTTTTTAACCATAAGTGCTGAAGCTGTGAGCATTATGTACTTCAATAGCATGTCCTGCTGCTGAAGGTACCACAGTTTCTTTGGTTGGTTCTGTACATGGAAAGGGCCTTTTTTCCCACTTCAGTCTGATCGGATAGGCAGGCAATCAATGAGCCATCATGTTCCCTGGCTTCTGAGCTCCACTGGCCTTCTTAGTTAATCTGAATTCATCTGGCTGATGAAATGAGGTTGCAATAAAGTGAGAAGCTGCATCAACAAAAATAACTGAGTGGACAGTTAGTGCTGTAGTTCAGTAGGAATGCTCTAGAATCATTTAAAGCAATGTGTTAATGTCAGATTTATTTTATACTGGAAAAGCTGTTAGTATTTCAAAGCACTTCAGACCCCCTCCAGAAGCTGGATCCCACCATCTCCTGCCTTCACGCTGCACCACATGTGTCTTCAGTGGGTCTATCACATTTCACAGAGGGCACGTAGAAATTGCTGTATTATGCTAGACTAATGTTTTCGTATTCGTAATCTAATACATCTCTGGCATCAAAGGCAGGAGCTACTTTCAAATCAAAAGTTTGAGCATTATGGAAATGGAAGCACCATTCAGAAACTGCACTGCTCTGGAAGCAAAATAATTACCTTTTTTTTCATTCTTTTTTTTTTTTTCTTCTTTCAGTGGGCGAGTTTGTGAGTGATGCGCTTCTGGTACCAGATAAGTGCAAGTTCCTTCACCAGGAAAGGATGGATGTGTGTGAAACTCACCTGCACTGGCATACTGTTGCTAAAGAGGTATGTTAATCTGCCTTTAGATTTCCTACCTTCTTTTAGAACTGTATCACTATTCCAGGAGCCAGCAGTGTGCCCTTGTGGTCAAGAGGGCCAAGAGTATGCTAGGGTGCATTCAGAAGAGGGTTGTCAGCAGGTCGATGGAGGTGATCCTGCCCCTCTACTCAGCCCTGGTGAGGCCATACCTGGAGCATTGTGTCCAGTTCTGGGCTCCCCAGTACAAGAGGGACGCAGAACTATGGGGGCAAGTCCAGCGGAGAGCTACAAAGACATTTAGGGGACTGGAACATCTCATTATGAGGAAAAGGTGGAAGAGCTGGGCCTGTTTAGCCTAGAGAAGATTTGAAGGCTGAGAGGGGATCTTATTAATGTATATAAAATAGCTTGAGGAAGGGCATTAAGACAACAGGGACAGACTCTTTTTGGTGTTGCCCAGAGACTGGACGAGAGGCAATGGGCACAACCTGAAACACAGGAAGTTCCAGCTGAATATGAGGAAAATCTTTATTGTGAGGGTGACAGAGCACTGAAACAGGTTTCCCAGAGAGGATGTGGAGTACCCTTCTCTGGTGATATTCATAACCTGCCTGGTTATGAACCATCCTGTTGCCCTCTTAAAAATAGTGTTTAAGGCACCAGCTTTCATGTGTCTAAATTCTAATTTTAAGTGTTGATCTATCTCACAATGTGCTGTTTAATAGCATTAACACCTCAGGAAGACAAATAATTGTTCCGCCTTCGGGTCTTCTGTTTTTGAGGCAGGTCCTCTGAAGATTTTGAGCAAGAGCATATAGAGTCACCAAGTATGTGGGAGGAGGGGAGTCCTTCCATAAAGGCGAGGACTAAAGGGCAGGGGAAGGAAGAGCTGCTTTCTTGCCATGGTCATGCAGACACAGACAGGGAGCTACGTAGAGTGCAGGTAGTGAATGCACAGGTGACCACGCTAAGTCATGTTTCAAAATTCAGAAATCATTCTGTTCAACAAGTTCAACTGCCTAAAGCTGTATGTGGCCCGTTACATTTTCTTGAGGACTGTGACATTTTTTTCCAGCTTCCTCCATCACTAAAATTTATATATATATATATATATATATATATATATTTTTTTTTTTTTTAATTTCTGTAGTCCTGTAGTGAGAAGAGTATGAATCTGCATGACTATGGCATGCTGCTGCCCTGTGGGATTGACAAGTTTCGCGGCGTGGAGTTCGTTTGCTGCCCGTTAGCAGAGGAAAGTGACAATCTTGACTCAGCTGATGCTGAAGATGATGATTCAGATGTCTGGTGGGGAGGCGCAGATGCAGACTATGCAGATGGAAGGTAAGAGTGGCTTTTTCCCCTTCAACTTGTTATTATCATCTTACTAGAGATGCCAAAAATTTGTCTAAAAGATCTCAGTGTTGAAGTCCTGCTTGTAAGTGAAATTCCAGCTAGAATGTTTAAAAAACACGTGTTCCCTCCCTCCCTCATTTCTTTCTCCCTCCCCCCCATACATAAAACTTTATTGCTAATACAGTTTTTGCACTTTCTTCATCTTCATCTTTTTTTTTTTTTTCAGTGAGAAGTATTGCTGCATTTATAACAAAAGTGGTTAATTACATAATTTCTTGACTTCTAAATGACAAATACTTTTCTCTAAGTCGCTTTTTGTGGAGTCTGGGGGCACTGCAGCAGATACTCATTTGACAAATGTTGGAGGTTTTGAAATGCTTTCATTTATTCTAGGTGTTAGCTGTGTGTCTTCACTACCATAAGAATATTTTTCTGCTATTACTAAGTGTGACACAAAAGAAAATCTGTTTTGATGTCTACCCTTTGACAATAAGACTAATTAGTATGCTACAGCTAGATGGAGTGTAGAGGTTTCCTTTGCAAGACAGCCCTAGACAGGAAAAGGACTTGGCTATAGCGCACTCATCTTTAGCCCTTAGCAACTCCTGCACACACAGGCTAATTTTGAGCCAAATGTGGGTTGTGACTGTTGTGATTGAGCGGTCCAGTCCTGTCAAGACCTTTTCATATCACTCAGTTGAGTGCCTTAGGCACCAGTTGTAAGAGCAATGAACAATTTTATGTCCTTGAAACTGAATTTAAACCACTATTTCAAGATGGTTTTCTTCATAAAATCAAGGTCTGCGTTGAAATTTTATTTGTGCTCCATAGACTTTGATCATTTCATACTGTGCTAGAAAGAAAAGGAACCACTTCTTAGGTGATGATATTGTGTCTTTTGCAAATAGTGATACAAAATCCAAAATTTGAGACAGATTACAAGCATTTTCAAGGAGAAGCATGGAAATACACTGGGACCAAATGAAGTGAATAATGCAGAAAGTTAATAGGTCTAAATTTTGTGAGTTTGGACATTCTTAATAACTCAGGTGAAAACAAGTTCAGGAACAGGGTAGAGGTGAAGGACAGTAGTTGTAGTTAGGTGTAAAGAGAAGACATTAAGACAACGAAAAGTTAGGAATAGCTCCATGATGGGTATCTAAATCTTCCCTGATGAGGCATTTGTTTTATGGCAGGGAAGAGTTCTTCGTGAAAAACAGAATGAGTTAAATCTATTAAAATTATTATTTCTGGTTTTGTCTCATAAAGGAGTAAATTGTCTGGGCTGTTGGATTAAGAAACCTACATAAGGCAACATTGTGTCTTCTGTCTTGACATGTTTAGGGGTTTTTCTGACTTATATTTCCAACAGTTGTCAAAATGTTGCAATTTATAACCTTTTTGTTGGGATTTGTAAACCAACCTTTGTACTGTTGCCCTGTCAGCTCCCTGTGTTTTGTTTAACCTTTGATTGGAAAATACTCTCTTAGGGTCAGAAATGAGTGCAGACTTCATACCCCCTTGCTTTTTCCCTCATATATATATGACAGATACAGAAATGTATAAAACAGATTTTATATGAGATCTCTTATCTAGTACCTGATTTATTTATCTATATAACATATACAGTTATAGTATATATATATAATTTTTCTTATATCTGCTCAAAGATTCCTAAAATATTTTAAATAGAAGAGCACACAAGGGTGTATATAAAAGTTTTGGTTAAAAGACCATTTATTTCTGTTTTTTCATGTGTATCACTGAATATTTACTTTACTATTCTAGTCTGTTTTGTTCCTCTTGAAGCAGTTTGATCTGTGAAGAGAGTAGTTAAAGAATAATTTCAGTATTTTGTATACTCCATGAATAGGAACTGGAATTGCATTTGAATCAATTTCCAAAATTCCAAGTAAATACTGCCTTTTTTCCCCCTTGTTTTCTTCCCCTCCCATAGACATGCATGCAAAAAGAAAATGACAGGATCCTTTTACTGGGCACTTGTACTTCAACTGCAGATGAAGAGCCAAGCAATTTGTAGTTCCCTTACACTGACTCACTCATATTTCTTGCTGCCTCTTCAGGTTCCCAACTGCATTCATTCTGTGTGTATTGGAGCCAGAAATCCTCTTGAAATTTAGTCATTAAAAAATAAATAAATCTCATGCAGCAGTAGGTGGTAGTTTTTGTTTTTTTTTGTATATTTTTGTATACTTATATATATATATATAGCCATACACATATAAACATATGTTTGTGTGTGTGTCTATATATGTATGCCTTAGTCCTAAGCTGATTGTGAGGGAGAAAGGAAGTGAAAAGTAGGGGGTTATTTTCCAGTGCTAAATTCCCAGTATTTTATGCTATTAAAGCAACTCCGTTTGAAGTGTTCCCTGAAGTTTGTATTTTTAATCTTAAATGGGTGATCTTACATTAACAATATTTGTTTCAATCCAAAGCCTTCCACACTGGCCTGGGTTTGTGGCTGGCGTGCCACAGCATTTCTGAAGCAGCTCTTACTGGGCTGATTTGTTTTTCCATTTCTACCCAAAAGTCGGGATTTCAGGCTAGAACTCAGTTTCCAGTAGTACATGAGTACTTCAGTAGTAGCTCTTTCTTCCAGTTTACTTTTCTGTTGTTGTTCCCTTAAGGTCTACCTGTGTGGTTGGGTTCTGTCGTACAAGTAGGGCCTTGTGGATGCTTTTGCCATGGGTATCTTGGTGTCTTCAGTGTTGGGAGTCAGCAGGTGGTCCATCAGAGCATGGCCCACTCCTCCCACTGGGGCAGAAACCATCCTGTTGCTATCACACAGGCTGCAGGACTGCATATTTCTTGCTCCTCAGTCTGTGACCTGTGCCATCAGGGTGTGTGGAGGCATTTTGTGCTGCCGCGTTGTCACAGGTGGACGTTCATCCCACCCCGCCTTTGACCACCAGTGGAAAGGACACGGCTTGCCTCGTGACATTGCTTGTTGGAAGTGCTTGGGAAAAAGATGGAGGGTGTGCTGCTCTGAAGGATGTGGCCCACCCCCCTTGAGTTTGCGAGGCCAAAAGGCAGGATCCACCCGTGCTTTTGAAATGATGTCACATCGTGCTTGTCCTGAAATAGCGTGCAACTCTGACTAAGAGGTCACAAGCGTTTTCAGTGGTGGCGTTCCTTGCTGTTATCCACACCTTTAATTAAAACTTACCTTGAAGACTGCCTGAGGGACAGCCAGATGCAGGTGCTGACTTTCAGTAAAGCTGCAGAGATCTCCATTTATAGCTACAATTCAGTCAAATGACCTAAAAGCTCTGGCAGCCCTTGAGACTCAGCGCAGCCTCATGGCCTCCTGCCCGTACCTGGACACTTGTTAGGAGCTTTGGCATCCTTGATGTCCAAGGCCAGACATCTTCAGGAGTGGGGGTTGAGCTAAAAACTTCCATATTTTCTGGCTACATCTGTCTCAAACATGCCCCTTCTCATCACCGTATATGAGACCTCCCAGGCTTTCCTTTCCACCTGGAGAAGAGGTTGGTGTCATTTATCTCTCTGTTACATCAGGGTAACTGAGAGGCAGTGTGGCTCACTGTTGAGGGGGTGTGTAGAAAGCTTTTCCTCAGGATATTAGTCCCATGCTCAGAAGCACAAGATAGTTCCTTAGCTTCAGTTAGACCTTGTTTTTCTAGACTGTCTGAATTTATTTTCAAGATCCAAAATACAGGATTTAATTTTCTCATTGTTTTTCCCTTGGCAGGTTGGGCCAAATTAACTTTGTCTGTTCAGCGTATTTAATGTATGTTCAGCCTGATTTAATGATTTGGAGAGTGTTCTAAATGTCATGTTGTGGGGATTAGTGTGTATTATAAGGGCTTGGTTTACAATTCCTCATAAACTTCTGCCAGGCAGAGTTTTATGGTTTGTTCATACCTGCCCTTAGGATAGTTAATAGAGTAGATTTTTTAAACTAAAATAAATAATCCGAAGGGGTTGAGTCCACTTCATGCTGAAAGTCAGACATCTGCGAAGTAAGACCCAAATAAAAATTTGTGCTATATAACATGGTGGTCACGTTGTACTCTGGTTTTGTGAGGCTGTAACAGACTGACCTTAAGGGTGAGTGGTCATGTCCTGGATGCTGCAAAAGTAGTTGTTAAAACACTACATCTTTTTTTTTCTTTTTTTCTTTTTTTTTTTTTTTTAATTTCTTAAAGAACATGTGCGTTTTTTTTTTTCTGTCAGTGGTAGGCATCTGGAAAAACTGACTTTTCTTAATTGCCTCCTTCAACCATAATCCAAGAAATCCTGAAAGGCTTTTAAAACCAGCCTTTTTTTTCCTAATGGTGAAAGCAGAATAGTATGTGTGGCTGTTACACTGAATTGTTTCCAGGTGAGACCCTATGCTTTAATTGTCAGTTTGTTAGAGCATTTGGGGAAGAGGAGTCACAGGGGTTGACAAAATTGCTTTGCTGAATAATTTTACAAAGATTCTCATATGACACAGAGGAACTGTACCTTTAATTTCTTTCACTTTCTAGCTCTTTTTATGTCTTTATGACACAAGTTGTACAAAGATGTCAATACATGTTTTACCTACTGTCTTCCCTTCATAAATGCCTGCAAGTTAACCTGAGCATCAAATGAGCTACAATGGAAATTCTCTGGAGTGTTGTCATCAAATCAGACTGTCACAAGGTGCATTTAAATTGGCCACGGTCATAAAGTGCCCTGACCTGCTGCAGTAACACACTAAGTCCTCATGGTATGTTATGCTACTGACTTGACATAAATTAGGCAGGCCAGACAAGCAATTTGGATGTCTGCCTGCGGAAATATTTATGAAAAATTCCCGAGTCTAAACAGTGACACATAGCAAGCAAATTTAATAGGTAAAAGGTGATGAGTATACAAGAGTCAGTATAGTAATTTTAAAAGTCAATTTTATGGGCTTTTGCCATTGCTGTAATTGGAAAATTGTCTTCCCTTTTGTAAGTGTAACTCTGACTAGCTCCTGCTTAACTCCCTTTGTCTGGGTCTCTGCATCACAGAGCAGTGGGAGATTTCATGCAAGCAAGAGCCATGAAGCAGCCAATGTTTTAGTTGTGATACAGAGCTGCAGATGGTGTGGCTGCTCTTTACTGTTCTCTGCACTTGGGCTGTTCATCTACAAGGACTGTCCAAAACATGAAATCCTCGTGTCCCTTTTCTCCCCTTTGCATCTCCCTTTGTCCCCCTCACCCTTCTGTTTCTCCTGCTCATCTCTTCACATACACAGATCCATCCATCCCTCCAGAAAATGCTTTCAGAAATAGAGCAGGAAAGACAAGCCTTTCGAGGGATTATTTGATAGGGACGTATTTCTGCCCCCTGCATATTAGTTGATGAGGGAGATCTTAGTTACTTTTTATTAATCTTCCTTATCTACAAATCCTGCCAGTACTTCACTCTTTGGCATTTGAACTAAAGCTGGAAGAAACAAACACAGCTCCAACATGGAGAAAAGCTCGTTTGGCAAAACTGGAAGGTGCAGGTGGTGGTGTCCACACACGTTGCTTCCTCCCATTTCAGAGAGAGGTTTCTGTGTCGCTTCCCTAGAGAGCCTTGTTGGATGGGCCTTGGGCAGCGTCTTGTGCTGGCAGCCAGCAGCCAGGTGTCCTTCCCCATAATGTTTCCACAGCAAGGCCAGCTCCTATGTGCGATAGCACCCGTGTAGCAACGATGGCACAGGAGCTGGAGCACCAGCATCCTCATGAGATTGGGGAGTGCTGCAGGCCTGAGGAGAAGGCAGGCCCGGCCTGCTGGCTGGTGGTGGAGAACCGCTGGCAGAGAAATATGAGTACTTGGAGACTGACATTCCTTGAGGTCCTTACTGCTTCTTAAATCCCTGATTTCTACCAGTTCGCTTATACACATGCTAGCATCTTGTGGCATTTTGGGTCTTGTCTGTTCTTTCCTCCTCCTCTCCCATCGCTTTTACTGTTAACATTGTCCTGCAACATCTAATCAAAAATCAGTAGCTTAACTGGGGCCAGCTCTGAGCTCAGAAGATTTGTCTTAAAAATGTAGAAATAGGATAACTGGCATCCTGAAGCTTTTGCTATTGTAAAGCTGAAAAAAGTGGTATTGATCAAGAAAAAGGAAGGTACCGAAGCTAAATTCTTCATTTGAAACACAGTCACTGGAGGAAAAAGAAAATTAACATTCATTTTGTCTCGGTTGAGTATTCATCTATTTTCAAGCCATCTTATTAATCACATTAAAACAAACAACAATGAATTCTCTTTGATGTAAGCTTTTTCATTAAATTGGAAAGTCAATTTCTGAAATGTCAGTGAGAAATCCTCCAGTGGAAATCTCCTAAATGATTATTTAAAAAAAATCACCACCACCTCCACTCCCCAGATGCTAGTAAAACTAAACCAGACTGAAGCTAACAAAGGGTCTGGACTGCAGGTTCTGACTTAAAAGCAGGAAATGACTTGCTTTTGGATTGATAAAAAAAGATTTCCTTCTTTCCATCTGTGCTGACTGAGCTGCAGGCGGTTTGTACCCCTGCAAAGTTAAAGAAACTGAACCTCATGGCAGCAGTGGCGTGCTATTGCAGTGGTGCAGGATCTGTTTCATGGCGAGCTCAGTCATCTGTGAGACAGGAGCAGGGATGCAGCCAGAGGCAGTGGCCTCCTCAGCTGTCCTAATAGAAATTGTTCCTAATTGTAAGTCAGTGCTCTAACATGAATATAAGGAATTAAAAACATGCTTATTTTTAATTGCCTTTGGCCCCAAGTTTGCCTTCAGTGTAGATTAACATCAGTGGTTGAAATAGAATCATAGAATCATAGGTGAACTTTGTGCTACAGCGATTGTCAATCACTAAATTTAGAGAAACTAAATTCATTTGGGGGAGTAAGTATTAAGAATAAGCATTCTAATGATAAAACTTAATTGCTTTTCTTTATGAATTTCAGGTATCATCAAATTACTGGCATAATATTACTGCTTATGATGAATATCTCTTGAAGTATTTTGTCCTATGAGCATATTCTATACACTTTTAATGTATTTGGTGTCTCATGTTCTTACATTAATTGTTTCTAACACTCATGTAGGCAATTTCTTAGTATTTGGGTAATTCATGATGTCTTATTAATAGCAATATTTTTCCCCCTTTTTCATGTAAAGGTTATTAAAATGAAATTCAGAAAGCATAGACACACAAGAGTGTTAATGACTCTAGAAAGACTGGTAATTTTTGGATTTCTTCTTAGGACAAGTAATGTTCAAATGGAATTGATGAAACAGCACATTGCTTTGAGAGGTAATTACAGCGATGCTGAGTTGGCAAATCTAATCACCATTTGAGTATAAAGCATTAACTGAAGTGATGGATGAGGCTATGGGTGCAGAGAATTAATTTAATTGAGGAAGTGATGAGTAAGATATAGCCAGGCTTTCGTGACCCCTTAAGAAAGCAGTTTGCTAGCTCTGCAAACCACCTATATGACTTATGTGAATGTTGAGCCTTTTTCAGGAGCTTAATGGCATCAGACTTGTCTGTTCAATACATAGTAGATTTCCAAAGAACGGTTACAGTTTTCTGACCTCAAAAACCAGAGTAATCAGCAACAGCATTTTCCTTAAGTAATAAGCAAAAGCTTTATAAGCAAAAATGTTGTCACCTGTAATGACTGAAATGTTGGAGAGAGAGAGGTCCTCTCTCTATATATATATTTATGTAGCAATCAATTCAATAAATCCTTCTGATACCTCTACTAGATATTTTGAGATGTTCTTGTGAAATAATGATATATACCGTCCCATTTCAAGCACTGTGCCCTTTATGCTTTATGAAAAAAGTTGGAAGTGAGAACTTTGCAGCTGGGTTTTTCAACATGTATTATCACACCAGCATGACTGCATGCCAGTGAATTCGTAGCTGTGTATCCCTCCATAAAGTTAGCCAGCGGTTCCTGCTTTGTTTTACATTTCAGTGATGTAGGTTGGCTTTGTGGTCTGTACTAGAAACAAGAAAGCAGTGATAGGGTGTTTTGTGGAAATGTAGGAATTCCTCCTCTTGTGAGGCTATGCTATTACAAGCATAGTGTAGTAAAGCATTTTCTGTATTAACTGTTTTTTTCTTTGCCTTCTAACAAACACTACATCTGAATGCATGGATGAAACACCAAGTATATATATATATTTTTTTTTTTCTGAGAGAAGAGGTTTTTAATCTTGAATTCAGGTGTTTTAGCTCTGATGGCATGATAGATAATGCCATTTTTCACGTGGGATCTCTATTTTGATCACTGCCGAAGAAAAATTGTGACTTGAGTGAAGAAGAAAAGGTTAAAACAGTAACTTCTGCCATGGAAGTCTTCCATTAGGCTTGGCATCTTGTGGCTGCTATGAAAAGCTTGGTATGAATGCTGCCCTCTGCTTTTTTCTGGCTGCGTGAGTGGAGATGATGTGCTCTGCAGGCTTTCTGGCCACTTGGAGAAGCTGCTAGTGGCTGCTGTGTTTAGGAAGCATAGATGGCACATTCTCTGTAAAGTGTTATGCAATGTCTTAAGTTAAACATCCAGAGTTATTACATGCTTCTGGTACTTTTTGTTTGCTTTCCCAATTGTAAAACAAAGACGTTCTTGTAGTTTGACCCTGTAGTTACCAAGTGAGGGTACCAAGGTGGTGAGTTCCACAGAGGCAAGTACTTTATTTGGTACAGAGTTCACACTGTGTACCTTAAATAAGCTATAGGGGAACAGGTTGGACAAAGAGATGTTGAATATAGTGCCTTCTGAGTATGGCAGAGGTGGGGTGGAAACAAACATAATAGATAGTTTTTCTGCTGATTCTCAAGCTGGCTCAAACAGGACTGCACAGACAACCTACACTCTGCTGTCTCCCATCACATTCAGTCCTAATGTTCTTCTAGTAGCAGGATTTTGAATTTAATATTTATTAAATGTCAGAAGGCTTTGTGAACCTAGTGGATTTTGTGCATTTGTAGATACATTTACTTTTCTAGTTCTGAGTTTCTGTTTAGTATAAATAAAGAAAATGGGAAAGAATATGGGTTAAATACATTACTCTGACCTTCTTTAAAAAAACAAAATACTTCTTGCTGAATCTACCATTTTCCAGAGGAAAATGTGAGAACAGTAATACTTGCAAAGGCATTGTTTCAGAGATTAAGCTAGGTTCGTTTTGGAAAAGTATTCTTGTGTATCAGTCAGCAGGTACCTTCTACCAATGCAGTTGTTCAAATGTTACATGCTACCTCTTATCTTTTTAAGCAAGTCAGCTGTGGAAAAAAAAAAATATATATAATGGTAAAAATTATACCTTCATGTTTGTTTGTGGGGGGAAAAGATAAATGTGTCTCTCTGAGGGAATAGGGCAAGGAATTTGTATTTGCCTTTCTTTGTGTGTTCTATTCAAAAATTAAATTAAAAGATCTTTAGTGCAACTTTTCATGGTTTCTACCAAAGTTAATGAAACCCAGCATATTTTTGCTATTGTTATTATACATAAAGGTTTAAAAAAAAAGCAGTAATATTAGAAAGAGGAGAGAAATGGTTAGAAGCACATAATTCAGTTGTTTGATAAGGTCTAAGAACTCAAAAGCAGTCTATGTGACACTTCATGAAATAGCTAATTTCTTTTTTTTTTTCTATTAGGGAATGTGAAAATATATATAATTGCAACCCCTGAAGTAAGGGAAAGCAAAAAGGAAAAGAATTGAAAGTGACAAAATTAATGCCTGAAAAATGCTAGACAATGTGATTTGCTCATCCTGACTTACTGTGCAATGGAAGGTGCCCCTGTTCTTAACATTTTAACTGTACCTTAAGTCAGGTTTGGATGTGTCAAATATCACATTGTTTCTTCTCGCTTTAAGATACCTGATTTACTAGCATAGTTTAATCCATCCCTAATGAAAATAACCAAGGTGGTTTTTAAGCGGTTTGTCCTTTTGTGGTCACTTACCAGGCGACCAGAAACATTATTGCTGAGGTACCTTGTGGGTCAGACTTTCAATTCTGTAAATCACTGTAATTTTCCGGAATTCAGTGCCAATAAGCCATTTAAAAGATCTGTTACATAGACTGGGGTCTGGCATAACGCTTGTCTTTCCTGGCACCATGCCTGATCTCACAACTGCAGCACAGTTTAATTCTTGTCTTGCTGTTTCCCCCACCCTGCCCCAATACTGACAGGGATATTGGCATTTGTTGTGTAACTCCCTACTCTTGGACTTTCAAGGTGAATGCTGAAATCTTCATTTCACACTTGGTTTTAACTTCCCCTCTTCCACCCCACACAAAATCACCATGATAGTGCTTGTTTAACTTTACTCCCTCAATGTTTGGTTTCACACAGCTAGTACCTGTTTCTTGAAGTAAGCTAGCGTACGAAAGTCAAATTAATTATTCAAAGGTACAGTGATGTGAATGCTCATATGCCCAAGTGCCCCATTGGCTTTGTTTTAACCTTTAGGTGGTTCCTGTGTTGTCTCATGTGTTTCATAAGCAGCACCATTCAGAGGAATGCGATGAGTGGGTTCAAACCTGCCTCATGAGAAATCTCATCCTCCAGTCAAAACAAGTTTTGGATAAACGTTAGGTAGAGCAGGTTGAGAACAAATTTAGTTCCTTGCCCATTAGCTTTCTGATTTGCTTTTAGTCAAAAACCCGGTAATTAGGCTGGGTCAGGTCCACCCATCTTCCTGTTTGGATTCCAAGCATATGCTGCACTCTTGTAGTTGGCCTTGTGTTTCTCTTCTGCGTTTTCTTCTATAAGCAGTAGTCCAAATGTGGGTAGAGGTTCGCAGCTGGATCTGCCATTCCCACTCCCACATTTAAAGAACTTTGTACTTGGAGGTTTCCTGTATACTGGGTTGAGTATCTGTGCTTATCACTAATCTTGTGGTGGAAACCACAAGAGTGATTTAGGCCCAAAGTTAGGGCCTAAACCACTCTTGTGCTTAGGCCCAGGCTGAGTACTTGACAAGCTGGTCCCATCACAGGTTTCCTGCAGTTCATTTGAAGGGAGCTGCAGAGGTTACAGAGGCTATAGAGAAGCACAAGATCCTGGAAAGTGGGACGATGGCACCTGCAGAGCTGTAAAGGTTATGGTTGCATCAGTTGCCCTCAGCTCGGCCCGTTGGGCTGGAAGGGCACAGGCTGCAGGTTACGTGCAGCAGCCGCTTCTCCTGTATTAATTCCCTCAGCTGTCTAGAGCCAACATCTATGGCCTCGTTCTCTGTAGGCAGACTGCAGCTTGATACTACTCTTGATTTGGTTCTTCTCCTGGAATTAGCTTTTCCCCAGCTATTTGCTCAGTCTTGGTGGCTGGTAAAAAACACAGTCCAGAGGGAGTCTATTTGCAAAAGTGTTGTGAACACTAATCTTTCTGGATTTCAAAACACCCGTCTTTCACACCTTTTCATTCTTTTTACACCCAGTGATGGAGTGTGTTTTTGTTCAAGTTGTTATTTGTCAAAATTGTGCTTTAAGTACATCCAAACGGATGAGAGTTTACTGCAGACAAAGGTGAGGCACTTCGCCCAAACCAATTATTAGTCCTCATTTATGTTATCCTTAATTGAAAGCTTTGCCAAATTTTTGTCTGAAGGTAATAGTTACAGACAGAATTGTCCTCTTAAAATGTAGCTTATGCCGCAGTCCCAGGAGTCCTGACGCATAGTTAGACAGAAAATTAATTGCTCTTTTTATTTGTATTCTTCCTTTGTCCCTATTGTAGGTTTTTCGAATACTAAAATGAAATTTTAATCTACTAGCTTTTCTCTTTTCTTGAACAGCAAGGAGTATCAATACACTTTTCCTTTGCTTTCCTTTACTTGTCCTGTAGTTTTGTCTTCAAGAAATAACAGGACCATGCACGATTTTGTGTGAAGTGAATAAACAATACATTGGTGTCAGTTCTTGCTAACGTGATGGATTAAGAAAATAAAGTTGTTAAATATACATTAATAAAACTGTGGTGTAAACATTGTTTGTAACTATATGCCTGGGTGCATCCTGGCAGGGGCTATACAGTGGTATGTGCTTTAAAAACAGAAATATGCCTTTTGGAGTCATTGATAAGTTTTTATCTAAATCAGTGTTTGAAATGGAACTGATAACTTCTTAGGGATGCCTGCAACTCCACTGTACCTGCAGCATCAGAAATAGTGCTGAAGCCTCCATACTTCAAATACTGCATTTCATCACGCCTAGTAGATGATTTCTACTAATGACCCACTGTACTGCTTGGATGCTTGGGGGAAGCGTTATTTTCATGATAAGGGATTGGATTTTAATATCCCATCCGTGCGGAGATTGAAGCAGAAGGTTCAAAAGCATGGTGACTCCACCATAGTCCACCACTAAAGGAAAGCGCTAGCTCTGCTTGCAAGAAGTCTGCTGACAGGAAAATGAGATACGCTAATGTTGTATGTGGGGATTGCAAATATTTTCCTGGCTTCATTCAAGCCTAAGAATTTACCTCTCCATTGTTTACTGCTGAACTGTTAAATTCAGATGATGATAATATGGCTTTGCAAATCTGTGAAATTGTCACTGTATCAAATAATTTTTTTGAACAGCCTTTGAAAAATCCTGTCACTGGCACCACTAAGCTAAGGCGAAATGTCAACAATATCTTGTAAACGAGACACTGCAGTCTGTGGTGCTAATAAAACCCAGGCTGGGATGGTATCGAGGGAATATATGAAAAAGCTGTCAAGATGTTGTGATTCCAGAAGAAACAAGATTGACTCATACTTGTTAACCATAAAGGGTAAAATGTAATAATAATAACAGGAAGTTAGCATGTCTGCTACATATATTAAATAAAACTCTCAAGACTTGTGAGAAAAATCTTAGCATCCACATTCATCTTGTAGTAGACTTTCGTCTGAAAATGGTGGATTTAAACTGAACGCTGAGGTGAGCAGTGTGCACAAGTTAGACACGGTGTCTGGGAAAACAGCACTGTGGTGCTGCTGCTGGAGACAAGTGAAATGGTACCGAAGCATTTATCATGACGTGGAGAAAGAGAGCTTTATGCACTGCGCAGCAGGGAGGTTCTTGTCCCAGTTTGTAAAGTTGATGCTTCAGTCCAAAAGTTGAAGTATAACTTCACTACTCTGTTGTTTCTGTCATGTGCATATTCTTTGTAGAAGACCCTGGATAGTAACAGAGATCACGTCCAAAGAAACAAAACCAAGGATAATTTTTCATGTTATTACAAGAATTAGTACTTCTGTGGTATTAAAAATGTCAATTCCACCTCCTATCTTTGTGGCAGAAGTACATCAAGATTTCATGTTTTTTATACTAAACCTGTCTTCAAGAATAAGGCTCAAATTTCCCTTCCTAGCAAATTCGGGGGCAACTACTGCAGTTCCCCCTCTTTCCCAGTGGCCCCTGGCCCTTGAGTAGTGTTCTTAAGCTACAGTATGGTATTACTGCTTTTCTCACGTGTCCTAACTGCTGCGGGCTCTGAGAAGACGTGGACATCTGCTTGCATTGCTGTACATGGTTACTGCGATTGAATCTTAGGAGCAAGTGACTTAGTGAGCTAGCATTGATTTCTAATGTAAAGCTATTGCTGTTTTTACTGTTAGAGCTTACTGTGATATGTCCCTCACTGTTGTGTATTCATACAGTTTGGCTTCTGATACTGTGCTGCATAGCTGGGCATGATAAAATCATCAGACTACTGCAAGTCCAGTTATTTTCTGGTATTCAGCTTCGTTGAAGGAAAATCTTATTAAGAATGTGTAAAAGCACTTCTCTCCTTCCCCTTTTCTTTGAACAACAGTGCTAATAAGGAAGGATACTAACTCATCTTTGTAGATAAAATAGCTGAGAAAATAATTACTTTTCAAGAGAGACAGGAGTGCTCCCTTAGAACCTCAACATAGCAACACGTTTCTGCACAATGAGAGTTTTAAAAACCTGTTTAATAGGGAAATGAACTTGCTAAGCCTGTTTTCAGGCATCTTATTTCTTTAAATATTTAGCAAGGCTCACTCTTCCATTTAGGTATCAAAATTTAGGGTAAAACCATTTTTACTCTGTTTTCATTATGTCCTTTTTTCGTAACTTGCAAAAATTAAATCCTGTGAAATGCTACTCTTGTGATTTGAATCTTGCAATTTATTTTGCTAGCAGAGATGCAATTTTTCTAGGAATGATCAAATTAGAAAAAATATTCTAGCGCAATTTTGTGCAAGATTTTTAATTTTTTTTCAGGAAGCTGATCCTGTCAACTGTTGTAGTCTTCCATTATTTCTGCCTTTTTTTTACTGTCTCAGATGTCTAGCTCTCCAGCAAGGAGCAACTCATAAAAGGGGATGGAGGTGTGAGCCACACTAAGGCATTTACTTCTGATAAATTAGTGGAGAGGAAACCAGGGTCCACTGTAATGGTGGGTAGGGCCAACCAGCACGTACAGAAATTCTCTTTTCATCCTGCTCCTGTCACCATCGCACAACACTTAGAGCAGAAAGCTTCGCCTTGATGCTGACAATTTCCCAGCAGAATGCTGGGGACTGGCATAACTGAGTTAATTGCTTTTGTGTAGCTAAAAACAGATGGATATTGGGTGCATGCATACAAATTATTTTTGAAGTGGCTTTCCATGTGACTGATTGACTTTCCTTTGTTTCATTAATTTGCCTTTTTTTTTGTCCTTTTTTTTTTAGCTTTATGAGCTTGCCAATATCTGAGTGTGATCATTTATGTGAAAGGAAGAGGAAAAATAATTGCACTTTTTTAAAGCATGCTGTGTTTGTTTCTGTATTTTTAGCTCAGGTGAGGGAGAGAAAGACAGAGAGAACAGTTTTCTTTAATGTTGAACAGCATATCCTATCTGATGCTCTTGATCAAAAACTGGATGTTTTATACTCAGCACTCCTGGTTTGAATGTCTGTGTGTAGCTAAGACTAGAAGTTCATTAACCTGGAGATCAGAAACAGATACTAGAATTTAGAAATCCAGCCCTCTCTGGCCATTGAAAGGTGACAGTGTATGTATAGCAATTATTTCATGCTGGTAAAAAGGCAAAATACTTAATAATGAAAATCGAAGAAATCTGTTGTTCAGAAAGGAGTTACTAAGAACTAAGCAGAAGATTTTGGAGATGATGAAATTAGAATGCTAGAGGAAAGCCATACTGTGAAGGTGCTGAAATTTCTTATCCAGTTCTTCGAAAACAAGAAACTAAAAAGAACCTGGTGGTTTTGCCACTTTTGCCGTCTTTCCCATGTAAATTGGGAACAGCTCATCCCTTTTTCAGGCTCTTCTGTAAGTTGGCTCTTACTACACACATTTTTGTAACCTGCCTACGATTCACCAAATGAAAAGTTTCATTATTACTTTTAAGTCACTGCTGTGTTTTGGGTGGCCAGATATCTTTGGGGGTGAGGAACAGAGAATGCACACTTGTTTGCAGAGTCTTAACTTTTTCCTAGAAGCAAGTCTTGTGGCATGCAAGATTTCTATCACTATTTCCCAGCTTCTTCCTCACAACCTATTAAAAATATCTTACTGTCCTCTTCTTTGCTCTGAGTTTACTTTCAAAGTTGTACTAGAGAACATATTGTAAAGTGAAATGTTGCAGGCTTAGTCTTCAAATCGAGGTGAAGGAGGCAAGTTGTTAACTTCAAATAAAAGGCTGTTCAAGCATATGCGATGCCATGAAAAAAAGATGCAAAACCTCATGTGTATGATGGTGACAAAAAGTCGCTGCATGTTTGAATATTTAAAAGCAATTTACTCATTAGTAGTGAATTTCAAGTAGAAGATCAGCCTAACAAACCTGAGACCTTACTACAGCTGGCGCTGTGTTAGGAAGCCTTTCAAAAGTCACAGTAGCAGTCAGTAAGTGTATGGGTTTTGGCCTGTTGCCTGTATATCATTCAGCATTAAGAATGATCCCAGCAAATGATTGACACGTTAGGCCACCAAACATGTTTGACAGCCGACTGCAGTATTCCTTCATATTGTCCAAGACTGATTGAGGTCCTTGGGCTTTTAGGTATCTACGTGAATTATCATTTAAAGCAGCTGTGATATACGGCAAGATTTAGCTGAGTGGTTTGAGTTTTCTTCATGAGCCCAGGGGTGAATGCCTTTCCCTGCTGCACGCGGCAGCTTGGTGTAGTACCGTCGGTGTTCACAGAGGCCTTGCAGGCCACAGAGGCCCCAGCAGCGTTGGCACCGCAGCACAGCTGAGCCGAGCTTGTCATGCTGAGTCTGTCATGTCTGTTGTCTGCTTTGAGGTGCCCAAAGAAGATAAAACTGCAAAGAGAAGAGCTAGCAGCAGTCAGCTGAAGCATGAGTGTATATGAACTGTCCTCTCCCTCCCCCCAAAAAAGTTTACAGGTTTCAGATGTTGTCTTTTGAGTGAACCTTGTGGAAGCAGACAGCTCTGTGCACAGTTCCTTTAGAAGTGGCTTTTCTATTCACAGAGTACTATTTTGACAACAGGATGAAAAAAATCAGTCACTGTAGAGAATTACAGGTCAGCTGGATGCTTGATTTGACACTGAGTTGTCCTCTGTGAGTGTCAAGCAGGGTAGTCCACAGCAAGCCTTTGGGTAAGCTGACTTCTGAGTGAGAAAATCCAGAGGAACTCTCTCGCTTTCATGTGCATGTGAGCTGAGTGCATTTTGAGCTAATTTGAGCTTCTTTCAAAATACAAATTGATTTGTTGATGGCAGCGTGAAGCAAGTGTATTTGGAGTGTTATTCAGCTGTCAAAATACAGCATTGCTGACAGGGTTTCTTTTTTCCGTCCCTGTGTACAAGGAGGAGTTCCAGTCTGGCGTCTTGCTAGGTTTCTCACAGCATTGCTAATGTTAGCTTTTCTTTTTTTTCAAGCATTTCTGATTTCAGTGGGACATTCCAGCATCACTGATTCTCACTGATTCTTTTTTTTTTTTTTTTTTTTTTTTTTTTTTTTTTACTTAAGGGTGGGGTGAGGGAGAAACAGGTACCTTCCTGTCCTTACAGTGTTTCCAAACAAAATGTTCTCACCACCTTGAAGTCATTTTGTTGCTGACACATCATTATCATTTTCTTCATTTAGTGATGATAAGGTAGTAGAAGAACAGCCAGAGGAAGATGAAGAGTTAACTGTTGTGGAAGACGAAGATGCTGATGATGACGATGACGATGGTGATGGTGATGAAATTGAAGAGACAGAGGAAGAGTATGAGGAAGCAACTGAAAGAACTACCAGCATTGCAACCACTACCACCACAACTACAGAGTCTGTGGAAGAGGTTGTCAGAGGTAAATTTGTGGGCACTTAGCTTGGGGCTGGGAAACTAATCCTGCTGCTTTGTGTAGTTGCCCTTTATGACAAAAAAATGTTCCAAACAGCAAAATACCCTAAGTTGCTGCATCTTTATATTTTGTCCTTTGTAATTTGCAAGTTGAATTCCCTCCTCTTTCCTTTTCCCAGTATAAGTATTATTTGCAGGTATCTGGTCATTGCATATGATGTGGATAGAAACTGAAGAGGTGTCCTGTTGTTTTTGTGTTTTTTTTTTTTTCCGATTTATTTTTGTTTTTAATTCAAGTAACACTAAATAATATTTGACTGCCATGTATAGTAAATAACACAGAAAAATCATGTGTGGAATATCATGTGCATTTGTTATGGGAGAAGAGAGTGTCAGCTCAAAGCAGGAGGTAGCACCCTAGTCCATGCACAACAGAGCAGTAGTATTTTTAAATATGATTTCTATGAGTTCTCACGTGCATGTGACAGAAGGGTGCCAAGGAAATGCCTTGGAAAAGGGCGAGTCTATTCATTTAGCTTTACTACTCAGTCTGTGTGTAGATAAGCTCCCTCATCAAAAGTATTAATGCTTTGGTAAAATGGTTTGCAAATGTTCCCTTCTAAGGTTGGAGAAGCAATCCTATGCATTTCTGTCTTATATAACTCTGTCTGTTGAGTGTTTTGCTCAATTACTGGAGAGCCAGTTCAGTGAGGAGGGGTTGGGAGGAGATTATGTTTAAATCTTTAAACCAATTAAATATATTTCCATATGTGAGCTTTCACCACCTGGGGATAAAACGCTCTGTTCTGAATGGAAAATGAATATTGAGGGGGAAAAAAAAAGAACACTTCACTTTAATGGGATTTTGGATGAGTGGAAATGAGGACAAATTAGGTAGAGCTCTTTTCTTTACTGAGGTTGACATTTCAAAGAGGTTAAGATGTTTAGCCTTCAGGAAAATAGTATATAATAATATGAATGTGAAATAGAAAAAATAGGAAGCAAACTATTGAAGCAACCTTTTAAAAATCCCTTAGAAATATGCACACTTGCTGACAATGAAAAGCTGTTGTCCTGTTTCTCCCAAGTAAAAAATTTCCCACCCTGGGTGACCGAGTGAAGTATGTCTTGCTGCAGATGGGGTGAGGGCAGCCTGCTACTGATAGAAATTCCCAGCACGGCTCTGCCCCAGCCCCTCGGGCTTTCTGACCTCCAGCCTTCCTGGGGCACGGAGGGTGCTGAGGCTTTCTCTGAGTGCCTGTAAGTGACGTCCGAATGAGCAGCACCATGCAGAATGCTCATTTATTTGCAAATGTGGGAATGCCCATGTTATAAATGGCTCAGTCTTCATAGCCTTGGCCCCTGCTCCTGTGTTCCTTGCCATGCTTGGGAGAAAGCTTCCCTCAGGGCTCCATGTCCTCCTGGTGCTGCCAGCAGGTCCGGGATCTTCTGTGGTGAGCATCTGCTGTGAACTTGCAAACAGGAAAGTTTGTTGCTGCTGGTGCAAATGAAGAAGCCAGAGGTGCCTTGTAGGCACTGTGTGTGTGTGTTAGGCCGTGCTGTGGAGACATCTGGGAAGCCTCTTCAAGTGGGATTAAGCATTGGAGCTTTGTTCTTGTGGATATGAGCTCTGTTGAGGCCTCCAGGCTACTTTTCCTAAGTGTTAGTCAATGCCATTCATAAAACGTATCCTAAGATGCTTTTCATAGATGCTTTACAGCTGGTTTTAAGTGTACTTTATGGAGCTGTGGCTAATACCATGTCATAGCATTAAAGAGCACAGGAGGTGGGTGTGTCCACTTTTAGAGAAGTTGGTTTTCAATGTGAAATCAGCAAAGAACTGTTCTGAAACCATAAATTAAGTCTAATTGTGGGCTGGTGCTGAGCCTTTTCTCCCCCAAATCAATGGAATGACTGCCATCAGCCATCAATAATTGAAAAGCGTAAGTGCAATGTTATACTTTAAAGACACTTGAACTATTGTAGAATCAATTTGTCAGGCAATTTTATTTCTATGCATACTTTAATGAGTCACGATCAAAACAGCAATAGTGGATCTACTTCCAGACTTAATTCCAGTGAGAAGGAAGTTACTGCCTTGCCTAGAGAATGAGAGGTCATTGATGGGAGGGTAGTCTTTTCATTCAATTTCTGTAGTGAGCATATTTTTATGAGCTATAATGTTTATTCAGAAGTGCAAATAAACTTTTCCTAGCACAGGACTTGCCAATATTCTCATTCCCGTCTGCTGAGGGGACTCGCTCTAGTCTCAGTTCATACGGAGTGCAGCGTCAGACCCAGTTTGAACTTTCAGATCTGCTCTTGCCAGAGTTCAGATGTTAAATCTAGCAGATGGTGGGTCTGAGGTTACAGGGATCGACAGCGTGAATTAATGTCAGATCTGCATTTTTCACCCTTGGTGAGATGTTAGCACGGAATTTGCAATGAAGAGAGTGTGGCTTACTTACGGAGCCCTGCAAGAAACCTGAGGCTCTTGATTTCTGCTTCTGTATGGAGCAGGGGAGGTAACTTTCTGGTGGCCAGGTGCAAGCAGCAGAGCAGCTTGCTGCCACCCCAGCTGCACGGCAGGTTTTTGCAGAGCTGTTTGTGATCCATCCAGGCTCCAGGTCATCCTTGCAGTGCGTGACTGAAGCAAGCAGCGCGACGCGTGCAGTTGTTTGCGATTTCTGCTCTCCTGCAGCACAGCAGGCGATAAGAAAAATCAGTCTCTCTTGGCTTATGACAAAGAATAAGCAATTTGAACTTAATGCTTTCCGTCAGCATGGCAGTCAGTCAGGTCTCATTTAAAGGAAAGCAGCAGGGTCAAACACAGCAGCCTGGCAAAAACACTTGGCAGCATCTTCACATACCTACTGGCAGATGGGGAAGATTCAGCGTAAGCATGACCTGCCCCGTCTAGCACATAATGCTGCCCTTCAGCGATCGGTTTTGCTTTATCTAATTCAACTGGATTTCTTTAAACAGCTAGGAAGGAATTCAGCAGTGCTGTTGCTCCTAGCTTTATTGATCCAGCATACTTTTTTTTTTCTTTTTTTTTTCCCTTTTTTTTCTGTGGACTTATATGTCTGAAAGACTTCAAATACATTCAGTGACAGCTATCACCTATTCTACGGTAAGGGAGGTTAACCCTGATTACTAGACCCATCAACTGTAATTTTGGGGATAATTCTAGAATATTAGTAGCATATACTAGATTAATAGTGATCTTTTCGCCTTCGATGGCTTTGTTCCACTTTCTTCTTTGAAAGGTTATTATCTTTCTGTTAAAGTAATATTTCCTTGTTCTCCATTTCCTTCAAGGCTGTGCAGTATGCTTTGTTTGTAAAGTGATAATGTGTGGTTGTATTATTTCATATTAAGAAAGCATTGGCACGTTGCTATACAAGTAGTGCATGTTATGCTAACTCTTCTGTTGTTTTTTTTTTATTTATTTTTTTATAAGATCTTCATTAAGAATGATAATCTACAGTAACACATGAGCAAGAGCTGATAAAATTAACCTAATGGATTTGCATTAAAATAACTGATAGCTTTTAATTAGACATTATGATTTAAAGCACAGCTTTTCCACTGTAACATAGTACTTCATGATATGTTGCAATTAAAGATAAATCTTTTTTAAGGGTTTAGTAATCTTCTTGATGAAAAAGCAATATATTATTAATATTTTGGGTCAAGAGCAAATGTACTAACTACTAAACACAGTGATAGTGTTGTTTTACTTAAGGTTGGAGGGGAGAGAGTGGTTTCATTTGAATTACTTCCTGACAGAAGAAATCCTCCAGGAATCTGCTTCCCTAGATAAAATGTCACTTTGCTATATTGAAGCAGTTATTAATTGAATATTTTACTTTGCTGTGTAAAAAGTCTGGAATGTTTTTGAGCTAATCCTCGTATTCACATGTCTTGCCATGTTGGCATAATTATGATGTTAGGTGGCAATTACAACTTCCGTAAAATAGACATAAATTCATGAAATTTTATTGACTTACACTTAAAAATCAAGCTGGGGTATTTGTTTGGGTTCTGGCCATCAGTGGTAACTATTTGGCACCTTGGTTTAAAACATCGTTGTGTTTTGCACAAATAGATAGAAAATACATTGTCACGTATTTGTTCCGCATGAAAATTGTAAGGCTTTGTATTCTAGCCATGTGTACATTTTTTTTTCTCAAGTACCAAATATTCCCCTCCAGTAGATTAAGAATAAACATTAGAGAGAAAAATCCAATGTTAATTGTTTAGGATGGAAATAACGCTTTTAAGAAAGGCTGTTTTTCAGTTTTACACTCGGAACTCATCATTTTGCTTTTTCTTTTAACTTTATCTATAGAAAGTATTTTAGCAGTTGTGTAGCTAATGCACCAACTTCACTCCTAGAGCTTGTGCCAGCTTCCCAGCTGTCTCTTCCTAATTCCAAAAACCTCCTATGAAATTAGCTTTTGTCTTCAAATACTCAAACTAAAATTTGGCTGCCTTTTCTAACTATATATTCAGAATGAGGAGGCTTTGTTTCAGTGAGATTATCTTTAAATATTTTCTGTGATTAATTCAATGAATGAAACATTATCGTTCCATTTTGGAACAAGAACAGTGTAAGAAAAACAGTGTGCATTTACTCTTTAACTTGTCTCATTTTTCTCAGCTAGTTAAAAAATGGAGACTAGAATAGATGCGAGTGTATTAATATCTTCAAACTATAGTTCTCTGTTCCTGAAGACATGGAAGCCAAAATTACTCCACTTACAATATTATGTACTAGCACATAGTAAAGTGGAGCATATACCTCATGATATATATTTGAGAGGTTTATTCCTTTGTCCTCTTTTGCATTAATTGATTACTTTGTTCTTTGGTGAAATACAAATGGTAAAATAAAAAATTCTGGTCCTATTTACTCAAGCAGCTAAGTGCATTATATGTGAGTAATGCAGACATTATACAAGCAGACATTACACATGTATACATGTGAGTAATTACATGTTCATGTATGAGACACAGTTTGAACTGATACCAACATGGACAACACAAACACATACACCAGTGCTACTGAGCTGGTTCACATGTGTAAAATACACAAGAGTGTTTTATTTGCATATACTTGAAAATACCAATGTCCAGCTCAAGGGCTGATGGTACAGAAAAAGTCATAAATACATTGTATTTTCCAATACCACAGCTAAATTAAAGAATGAGTAATACTTGTAAGCCAACGTGATGGATCTTTCTGATGCAGCATCCAGGGTGAAGAGGTTTTTCAGAGGTGTAAAATAAATATAAAACCCAGCTTCCAAGACAGGTCCGAGATGATTCTTTAACTCCTGCTGTTTGTACTTTTTATTTTTTTCTTAAAACATTTCAAATTTAATTTCTGGTTTGAGGTTCAGAGCAGCCTGTGCCAGCATTTAAATGAGCTTAGTTTTCACGATCACTTAAGTATCATGTACAAACTCAAATCCTGAAGAAAATAATGAATAACCGTAATGTTTACAGTAATAGAAGTATGTAAATGTAGCTTTATTTTTTTCCCATTAGAAGTTTAAATTCTATTTCAGATTCCTCTATTGAAAATGTTGTTGTTCACAGAGCAAGTCTTAGTCCCATGTGAAAAAAATAAAAAACACAAGCGTAGAGTTGAGATTTTGAAATAAAGCAATTATTTCATTTTGATTTAAAATCAGTTTTCTTCAAGGAACAAGCAGAACCAATTTATATGGTAATGAAAAATTTTGAGATGACATTCAGAACCATATTTTATATTTTCCTTTGTAAAAATTGATCATCAGAAGTACCTAGAATGTTTGCACATAAATTTTAATTAGCTTTGCTAACAGCGTTTTGGTAAGTGAGCGTTATGGAAGTTCGTCATGTGGAGCCACTGTAAATCAATGTCCCCATACATGGAAACTATGCTTATCCATTTCTAAGGAAAAGTAACAGTCAGCGTCCACGTTGATTGTTTGCAGTATATCACCTTAATGTATTAATTTAAAAGCAAATCAAAAAGCTTTGCTACAGAACTGTTCTCCAGGGAGTGATCTACCTGCTTTGTTAGAAATATCTCTTTTTGCATCAGGAAACTAGAATAAGTATATAAGAAGCTTCAGATAAGAAAACCTGAATTATTCTCCCGTGATTATCTCAAAAGAAAGTATAAAATGTAAGGTTTTGGAGAGGGAAGGAACTGGCAACTGTAATCTTTGGTTTAGGGCGCAGAGAAAATGAGGAGTTTTACTGTTGGAGAAGGATGGTGTGAAAATTGTAAGCGTCTGAAAACAGAGTTACAGTTTAGACCACTTTATAAACCTGAATTGTCACAAAGGCACGTCCTTTTTAATCTGTTTAGTTTTGCAGATCCAAAGGCAAAAAATGCATTTTTGGAGGGGAATGGTTAGCCAGTTCCTTAAACAAAGCAAAGCTCACAGTAATGCTGTACTGGACAAAAATTATTTGTGATAACAAGTAAAATTGAATTACACAGTGGCAAAAAGTAACTCATCTTTTAATCAGTTTTCAGCAACAGGATTACTATGTGAAGCAAAGACAGCTTTTAATTTTTTGATGAATCATGTAGCCATGTATGCTGCCTGCTGCTAATATCTGTGAAAGTACCATAGCTCATCCATCATAGGCTTTAATTGCTACACTCAGTACTAGTGGAAGGGAAGCAGGATATGGATGGCAGTAATTTTTTCTTAGCCCTAGAAAAGCTGCGGAAGTTCCCATCTCTGCTTCATTGCTCCATCCTCTCAGTTACAGCAGTAGAGCTGAAGATTAAATTGTGGCTTTTTTAAATGAGCACAAGTGATGGGGATATGGAGAGGCATGGGAAGAGCAACTGGCCCAGCAATGGGAGCAACCAGGGCTGTTTTTCAAGCACTGAAGATGGTTTTAAAATGTGCCTTCACCCCTGAAGCAGGGCTGAAGGAACGCTGCTCTGAACCCCCCATGGAGGTAAGGTGGTGGTGGACAGTAGTGGCACTGCTGGAAAAGGGATGACAGCAGCAAGAAGTTTCCTACCCTGAACGAGCAACACGCTTCCCTCAATGAGGGCAGTGATGGAACAGTTTCCTTCTCCTGTTCGTCTTCATGTAGGTCATAAACTGTTTGCACAGTAGGCCATTTCTCTCTGTGGTGAAATAATTGCCATTTAGGACTCACTGAAAGCAATCTGGTCGGCTGTGGAGGCTCCACTGCTTCAGTCTTGCTGTTTTTAGTGCTCTACGCAGTGGTTTCCAGAATGCGTGTCCAAGTGCATCTTCATGTGTATGAATGACTGTAGTTTCCAGAGAGCTAATTCCGTGTTATCACTGGCATCAGTTATTTGATGGACAGTTACCTTCACTTTTGCACGTTATTTGCATATACACAAAGTCTCAGCTCCTATTTCTGTGAGAGAACCTGTAGGAAATTTCAGAGCAAATACGTGAATCATCCCGATAACACGTAACAGTACAAAATGAAATGCAGCAGACTTTATAGCAACACTAGTATTTCGAGGGAAACCTAGAAGGTGCTTATGCTGTGGTTAGAGGTCAGGCCGTAGTCAACATGAATTAAGTCATTTTTAAAGAAAGACAGAGATGTTGAGACCTTTGTTTTCTGAAATGACATTTCCTGCCAGCCAGAATTCTCTTGATTATACCTGTCTCTTTAATGTCATGAGTCACTATTCATTTTTAATTGACATCTGGCAGCTCTTCCAAGTCTCTGCAAAGTTAGCTTTGTGTGAGGGTTTGGCTGCATAATTGGATGGCAGGTCTAGATGTTATTTGAAAATAAATCTGAGCAACCACTTGTGTACTAAATGTGGTATATAATTAATCTTACGGTAGCATGCAATTAATTGTAATTAATGGTCTGCACAATTAAATCTGGTTTGCTTTTTTCTCAAAAATTGCTTGATACAGAACTGTAAGATTTGTAGTATGTCTTTGTTAACTGCAAAAAAATAAATACATTGGTCTGCTTCTCTTGGAGCAAATGTAGATGCTCCCTAAAATTGATTCTTAAGATTAGCATATTCATGTACCATATCTATAAATAAATACGTGTGTAAAATTATACCTATGTTACATATTTAAGTGCAGACAGGCATCAACTACTGATGACAAATGAATCTCAAATCTATGCAGTAAGCAGCGGTGCTCCCAGGGAGAGCGCAGAGCTGATCACTTGTCAGGACAGTCTGCCAGGAGGGATTCTGCGTAGCCAGCATCTTAGAGGTGACGAGTGCACACGGCATTTCCAGTGCTATTTCTCCCCACCATTCAACCCTTGGCGAACTGCCTTTCACAAAATTCACATTCATGCAGAGGATTTAGACGCCTCTAGTGAGCGTGCCAGCTTGTCTGCTGGTGTAGTGTGGGGAATGAAAGCAAAAGAGGGGCATATTGATGTTTGATACTATGTGGTTTTGAAATGATGTATATGCATGTTGGAAGATAGAACTTTTTTTTCCCCTTTTTTTTTCTGTTTGGAACATTATTGGTAAAGGGCTGTATGTTTACTTGTGTAATTGGCTGGATTCCAAATTGTGGGCAGAATTTCCTTTATCTTCTGTAATTTGCATGCTTTGTTTTTGTTTTTTCCCTCAGGTTTTTGCGTGTTGCAGGTTATAGGCAAAGACTGTGGCAGCTCACAATAAAAACAAATGCAAGCTGTTTTAATTTTTTTTCCCCTCAGTACATTCACTGGGGATGAGATTTCTTCCCATGGATGGAGTAAAGCTGTGGCACTAATTTTATATATGTGAGCCCTTGAACTATGAATCACAACCCCTGTACCGAGCCGGGTACAAGAGGGAGTTTCGTTGTCAGTGCTTGTATATAATAATTAGGTGCCTGAAGAGAATTTGTTCTCCTGTATAGCTCGTACATGTTTTGTTTGTTTGTTTTCTTTTACATAAGCTAGGAAACTCAGTCTGGGGGGGTTGCATAGCTACAGGCCAACAGGAAAGAAGCTGGCACCTCATCCCTTCAGATGTTTACCTTCAGGCCTGCGGCTTAGCGGCAAGAGTCTGAACCGCTTCAAAATGTGCCTGCACCATCTCTGGGGTGGTTTTCAGGGGGAAGCATTGAAGTGGACAGTAATTTGGGTTTCCTCTTGAGGTGTTCCTCAGCACACTGGGTAGGTGGAAACCCAGACAAGGCCGTTTTCATGCTAAATGTGGTTCCTCCGGGTCTCCTCTGACTAGAGGTGTGCTCTGAACAAGCCGAGACGGGTCCCTGCCGCGCGATGATCTCCCGCTGGTACTTTGACGTGGCCGAAGGAAAGTGCGCGCCCTTCTTTTATGGCGGCTGCGGCGGCAACAGGAACAACTTTGACTCGGAGGAGTACTGCATGGCGGTCTGCGGCAGCGTCCGTAAGTGCACCGCCAGCCTCTCGCCGCCTCTCTCTGACCGGCCCCGGCGCTTGGCAGCGGGCCTGGGCTCACACTAACCCTGCTCCTGCCGCCTGCGGTCTGTCCAGCACCTCGCTCACCTCTAGGTCCTCGATAGCCTCTTGCTAACCCAGCATGGTAGTGGGCACCTTCTCTGCCCTCTAGACAATCTCGTAGATGGCTGGCAGAAGCCTAACATTTCTGTAGACCAGGCCTTTGTGCTCACTTTATCTTCTGTCAAAGCTCACTAACACCTTGTGAGTCCCTGTTTCTGCATGTGCAATGTTTCTACAGGAAAAAAAAATGAATTTTAGGGAAGTCTCAGGTAAGTTTAAAAATAGCGCTTAGTTTGTACATTGTATTTTAATGTATTTCTTTTTCATCAAAGCAGTATAAGCTCATCAGAATATCAGACGATTTATTTCCAGCCTTGAAAGACATGATTCTTTTTTTTTTTTTTTAATTTTGGTCGAATACATGTGTGTTTTTGCAAGGAAAAGGGTGAGTTACCATTTGATATTTAGGTTTCCTGACAGCCATGATGTGCACAAATGTAAATAATGTCCCACTTGCTTTGTTTAACACACCACATTTTTTAATGATTACTTTCCATAAAGAAAGTGTGTTTGCACTGTGGTTTTGGTTTGAGAAAGTTGGTTTTGCCCATAGCAGAATACTGCAGCTGGTCCATCAGGCACTGGATTCAGCAGCTGCATTTTGTTTTGGAGAGCACTCATGAAGGCAGGATTGCTACTCCAGCCCTCCAGACATGTTTCATCTTCGCTTCTGGTAGAGCTACTCAAAGCTCCATGGAGGGATGAGGAGGAAGACTAGATGAATGGGCAGGAGTGATGAGCTTCTGCAACACCAGATGTAGCAAGG
This sequence comes from Anas platyrhynchos, assembly GCF_047663525.1. NCBI lineage: Eukaryota > Metazoa > Chordata > Aves > Anseriformes > Anatidae > Anas > Anas platyrhynchos. The sequence continues at coordinate 107,945,414 of NC_092587.1, read as the reverse complement.
AGAGAAGAAATATGCTACATATGTAGCTCCTAGAAGAAATATGCTGCATGTTGGAATTAGATCTATAATGTATTTGCTAAAAGAACTACATTTTGAACTGCTAAGTTCCTGTCCTAAGCAAGGCATTTTTAGAGCTGAATAACATGGTTTGTCTTTCTGATTGTGAACTCTGTAACAGGCAAGAAAAAGTAGGACTTTGTAACAAAAGTGAATTTAGGGCAGAAGTGGAAAGAAGAAAATCTTAATGAAGGAATGTTTCTGTAATTAAATAGCAGGTATGTGATACTAATGGGCAGTTGATCTGTACACATGGAAAAAGGAAAGAAAAGTCAGCTGAAGATAACTGGTCGAGCAGATTAGGGGCATGAAAAAATTCTGCAGTGAGAGAGGTGTTGAACAATAACTCTAGAAAAGCCACTTGACCTCTGGTACATTTAGTTTTAGGTAGCTGAGATGGGGCTGTATTTATTCTTTATTCTTATGACCAGCAGAATTTGTAAAGGACAGGTACTTTTCATCTGTAGGTGAGTATCTTGCTTAATAGGATCAAAGGTAAGTTTCATGCTTAAATGGTGATTGGATCAAAGACAATACGATAGCCATCAAAACTAATAATGGAAAATAACTGATAAACTGAAACTTCTGTTACTTTACATGTGGAAGTATTCTCAGTCAGCAAGTGAACTGGGAGTGAACTAGATTTACGTTAACATTTCGCTCTGGAAAATTCATGAGTCTTGGCTTGGTCCCTAAGAGGCAAGTGAAAGGCACCAACCTCTTATACTATATCTTGCTCCTGCGACAGTACTTGTTCCTTTGCCCAGTGGACAAGTTGCCTTGCCAACAAGGTAGGACTGAAAAAAATACTATTAGTCTTTTGTGCTGTGCCTTTTATGGTAAATAGAAGAACTTCTGAAAGCTGCATACACTTGTGTTCTGGTTGGCAAAAGTATGTATTTTCATATACTCAATAGGAGTTAAGAATTATTGCTACCTTTGTCAGCATTACTAAAAATTTATGAACACTTCTGTGGAGGCTGGGCAATAGCATAAATAAGAACTTTAAGTAGATCCTGACTCCTTCAAGATTGCGATTTTGTTAAAACTTTCAGTTTTTACAGATTTGTTTTGGCTCCTGCCCTTCAAGCTGAGCCATATGGATGCTTTTCTTTGTCCAAATCCTGTAGTGGGGCTCTGTGCTGACTCAGAGGTCTCCTAATATAGCGCATCTTGCATACGGAGCTGCAGTTGCTCACCCAGCACTTCAAATCATAGTTTCACTTCTGGCATTCATAGCGCTGTGAAGTTATTATATACAGGGAAAGGTGTTGCTGACTAAAGAACAGTCACATCACGAAACAGACTTCATGAGAGTTATTCTCCCATAGTTTAACCTGAAATGATGACTGTAATTTGTTGCACTGATAATGCAGTGACGTTGCCTCTCGTATACAAGTTGTAGGAAAAATTACAGTAAACTGCAGAGTCTGCTCTAGGATGAAAGTGAGACTGCTCAAATGCAAGTCCTAAGAACCTTGTAATCTTTTTACAGAAATCATTCTGCTACAAGGGATGACCTTGTCCATGATCTTAAAAAGAATATTATGGATTGAATCAAACTTGGAAATTAGATTGTCTTCCTTTTTCAAACTTGTTTCTTGGCAGCAGAAGTTGTACAGTCTGTGCCTGTGCTGTTTGAGAGGATAAATGATCTTCTCTTCTAAGACTGGCAATTCTTCCACAGCATGTGACATCGGAAATGAAAAAAGAAACAACTTCTAAATTAGTCTTATGGCATATCCATTAGGATACTCACAGAATCACAGAATTGTCTAGAGTGGAAGAGACCTCAAATCATCGAGTCCTCTGACCTAATACTAACAAGTTTTCCACTAAACCATATCACTAAGTTCAACATCTAAATGTCTTTTAAAGACCTCCAGGGATGGTGACTCCACCACTTCCCTGAGCAGCCCATTCCAATGCCTCACAACCCTCTCAGTAAAGAAGTTCTTCCTAAGATCCAACCTAAAACACCCCTGGCACAACTTTAGCCCATTCCCCCTCATCCTGTCACCAGGCACGTGGGAGAATAGAACAACCCCCACCTCGCTAGAGCTTCCTTTAAGGTACTTATGATAAGGTCGCCCCTCCAGGCTGAACAAACCCAGCTCCCTCAGCCGCTCCTCATCGGACTTGTTCTCCAGATACCTCACCAGCTTCATCGCCCTTCCCTGGACTCTTTTGAGCACCTCCATGTCCTTCTTGTGGCGAGGGGGCCAAAACTGAACACAGTACTCGAGGTGTGGCCTCACCAGAGCCAAGTACAGGGGGACAATCACCTCCCTAGCCCTGCTGGTCACACTGCTTCTTATGCGAGCCAGGATGCTGTTGGCCTTCTTGGCCACCTGAGCACAGTGCTGGCTCATATTCAGCTGACTATCAACCATCACTCCCAGGTCCTTCTCTGCCTGGCAGCTTTCCAACCACTCATCTGCCAGCCTGTAGCTCTGCTTGGGGTTATTGCGCCCCAGGTGCAGGACCTGGCACTTGGCCTTGTTGAACTTCATACAGTTGACCTCAGCCCATCGGTCCAGCCTATCCAGATCCTCCTGCAGAGCCTTCCTACCCTCGAGCAGATTGACACACGCACCTAACTTGGTGTCATCTGCGAACTTACTGAGGGTGCACTCGATGCCCTCATCCAGATCATCAATAAAGATATTAAAGAGAGCTGGCCCCAGTACCAAGCCCTGAGGAACACCACTAGTGACCAGCCTCCAACTGGGTTTGACTCCATTCACCACAACTCTTTGGGCCCGGCTATCCAGCCAGTTTCTAACCCAATAAAGCGTGCGCCAGTCCAAGCCACGAGCAGACAGTTTCTTGAGGAGAATGCTGTGGGAAATGGTGTCAAAAGCCTTGCTGAAGTCAAGGTAGACCACATCCACAGCCTTTCCCTCGTCCACCAAGCACGTCACTTTGTCATAGAAGGAGATCAGGTTCATCAATCAGGACCTGCCTTTCATAAACCCATGCTGACTGGGCCTGATCACCTGCTTGCCTTGTAATTGCCGCGTGATGACTCTCAAGATAATCTGCTCCATGAGTTTCCCTGGCACTGAGGTCAAACTGACAGGCCTGTAGTTCCCTGGGTCTGCCATCCAGCCCTTCTTGTAGATGGGCGTCATGTTTGCTAGCCACCAGTCAACTGGGACCTCCCCCAATAGCCAGGACTGTTCATAAATGATGGTAAGCGGCTTGGCCAGCTCCTCTGCCAGTTCTCTCAGTATCCTCGGGTGGATCCCATCTGGCCCCATCGACTTGCATATATCCAAGTTCCATAGCAGGTTGCCAACCATTTCTTCATGGATAGTGAGGGTCACATTCTGCTCCCCATCCCCTTCCACCAGTTCAGGGTACTGAGTATTCAGAGAACAACCGGTTTTGCCGCTAAAGACTGAGGCAAAGAAGGCATTGAGCACCTCCTCCTTTTCCTCATCTTTCATAACTAAGTTCCCCCCCGCATCCAGTAAAGGATGGAGATTCTCCTTAGTCCTCCGTTTTGCGTTGATGTATCTGTAAAAACATTTTTTGTTGTCTTTGACGGCAGTAGCCAGATCAAGCTCCAGATGAGCTGTGGCCTTTCTAATTTTGTCCCTGCACTGCCTCGCGACATCCTTATAGTCCTCCCGAGTGGCCGGTCCTCTTTTCCAAAGATTGCAAACCCTCTTTTTCCTGCTATGCTCGAGCCACAATTCTCCGTTCAACCAGGCCGCTCTTCTTCCCCACCGGCTCGTCTTTGGGCACGTGGGGACAGACTGCTCCTGTGCCATTAAGATTTCCTTCCTGAAGAGCGCCCAGCCTTCCTGGACTCCTCTGCCCTTCAGAACCATCTCCCAAGGGACTCTACCAACCAGTGCCCTGAACAGTGCAGAGTCTATAACACACCCCCACCAGGATGCTTGCCTTTTTGGCCTTCCCGCTGATCCTAACCCATAGGGACTCAACCTTATCATTCCCAGCCTCAAGTTCCGTGACATCAAAACTCTCTCTGATATAGAGAGCCACACCACCACCCCTTCCATGCTGCCTGTCCCTTCTGAAGAGCCTATAGCCAGACATTGCAGCACTCCAGTCATGAGAGTGGTCCCACCACATTTCCGTGATGGCAACCAAGTTGTAGCCTGCCTGCCACACGATGGCTTCCAGCTCCTCCTGTTTGTTGCCCATGCTGCGTGCATTGGTGTAGATGCACTTCAGTTGGGCCATTGCCTTCTCTCCCAGCCTTGCCATTGTTCCCCCAGCACAGCTCTAACAAGCCTTGTTTCAACCCCGTCCCCCTGCTCACCTAGTTTAAAGCCCTCTCAATGAGCCCCGCCAGCTCCTAGCCCAGGATCTGTTTTCCCCTTAGAGATAGGGACCCATCTGCAGTCATCAGGCCGGGTGCCGAGTAAAGCGCCCCATGGTCAAAAAAACCACAAAATTTCTGCGTTGGCACCAGCCCCTGAGCCATGTGTTTATCAGGTGGGCTTTCCGTATCCTCTCTGTACCCCTCCCTGCCACCGTAGGGATGGACGAAAACACCACCTGTACTCCCGCTCCATCCACTAACCGTCCCAGCCCCCTAAAGTCCCGTTTGATGGACTACTCCACAAATCTATCTCGTGCTCACACTCTCTGGTATCCCTCAACCTCTCGACCTCCTCCTTGAGTTCTGCCACCAGGCGGACCAGGTCGTCCACCTGCTCGCACCTCACGCACGCAGTCTCTCTGCCCCCCGCAGGTGGTAGCAACAGGCTCAGGCACTCCCTGCACCCGGAGACCTGAACTGCCGCAGTTTTGAGCCGGCAGTCGGTCTGGGTGTGTACAGACTTCCAGGAGAGCGCTGTGCCTGGTGTACACCATTGCAGCCTAGCTAGGGCAGGCTGCCATTAGCGGAGGTGTTGGTATGGGCGAGGGGAACGCTCTGCCCTGCCCGCGCCAACTGCCGCGCCTCTCCCTCCTGAGGCGCCACGCGCTGTGTGCCCGTCCTGGTCGCCGCGCTCCCTAGGGGCAGCTGTTGACGGCCAGGGAGGGGGCACTGGTGGCTCCGCTACGCCTCGTTCCTGCCTCGTTCACCTCCCTCACGAGGGCTGCCCGGTCCTGGTGGCTCCCTCGAGTTGGCTCAGTGCTAGAAAAATAAGCCCTGCCTGTCTGATCCCCCACTCCACTGCAGAACGTGTCTGCCCTGGAGCCTATTGCCTTGGCACCCGAGGCGATCAGCTTGTCATTCATATGAGCCCAGAATATTCCCCTTTTCTCTGTCATGGAAATGCATTTTTTCTTAGGTTCAAATCAATAAAACGATACCACATTAGCATTTGTTTTCTTTTCATTTGTGTCTTGGTTCACTTTGGGAATCCTATTTTTGGTCTGTGTTCTTCATTTTCTTCAGTAGTTTCTCAAGCAGCTTCTGAGTCTAGAGCATATGCTTTCCAAGCTACCTTAGCTATCTTCTTGTTGATGTATTTTCATTTGATCTATGCACCTCTTACTTCCGTTCTTAAAATACTTTGGTTTCATCTGCTGTCTCAGTATCACCCTGCTGTTTCTCATAATCCTTCATCATTTTGCTGAATAGAAATAGCAATTAACATTATTAGAAGTCCTGAATATGATACAGTTCAGCACTTAAGTTAGATTTTGTCTTTGAAACCAGTCCAATGTTGCTGAAAATGATGGATTGAGTTAACTGGTTGTATCAAGTCTTGGACCTCCAATCCCATTGAAGAAAAGGTAAAAGCAGTTCAGAAGACTTTCAGTATCTAGGCCACTCCTCTTCTTTCCTGGCCTTTTTTCTTCTCTTTGTCACCCTTAATTTAATATTTTTATTTGGTCTTTATGCCCCTCCGTCCCCCAGCTATTTGCATTCATGATTATTTATTTGCCCTGACCTTTACCTCTTTTCTCTCCATTGTTGCTCTGCAATGTTCTGTAAAAATCCAGTGAGCTTCTCTTAGGCAGGATACAAGATGGAACCTAAAAACTTGCCTTCCCTTGGTCAAGGTATAGTTTTGCAGGATAGATGAGTTAGAGTGTACAGAGAAATAGGTATAGTGTATAGGAAATAGCAGGCAATGATTGTGTTTCTCTTGATAGTAGCCAAAGGATGAAAGGGTAGAATATAAGTTTATATTTCTTGTAATGTGCTGAAATTGGAGTGAACCAAAACCCGAGAAGTTTCCATTGTCAAGAATACCAATATACTATGAATACTGAAAATACAGATACTGAATACTAATATCCTGAACACAGTCTATAGGAAAAAAAAATAAATAAATCATGTTTTATTCTGCTTCCTTGCTGAAGTCTGATAGCCTTGATCTGAAAAGGTGGTTCTGTCAGGTTGTACAAAGCCTTAGACTCTCTTTGCTATCAATGAATTTGACTGATGCTCTGAGGTCTGACAAAAATAACTTGTCTGTTGGGTAGGAGCTACTGCTGTCAAATTTTCCCATTCATCATGCAGCAACACTGGAATTGATGTATAATTGCCCTAGAAGTAGAAGGCTTTAAACATCTTGTTACCAGTTCGTTTAGCCTGCCAGACCACATGCTCTCTCTCTATTGATTTTTAATAAGGATGTTCAATACTGTCTACAGTTTCTATTCAATTTAAGGAGTCAAGCTTCTTCTGTGTGACTGGCCATAATGACTTCTTTGAATTCATTAGCATCTATCAGATGGTTAATTGAGATTTAATGACCACAAAACGGGTATGTATTGACAAGAATAAGCAGATGATAAAGTGCCATTACTGAAGGAATTAATTGTCTTATTGTCATAATAAAAAGTAATCTACTGTAAGATTTTTTTTTCGCTTGTCCTCTTGATTGTTGTTAGTTAAACAACCTTAAAGCTACAGAAAATGTAAATCTTTTAGAAACTATTTTGATATGATATTAATGTTCCAGTCTTAACTTGGATGTGCATGGAGCTTCAGAGCTCTTAAATGTGCTTAGTTTAACAGCTGTTGTGTACAACACTGCTCTCTTCCAGATCCTGTAGCAGTGATATGGTAAATTAAGAATGCGATGGAACTCTTGCTGCAATATTTGCATTTTTTCTGCATCTAAAACTGAAGGAAACTGTACTCAGGTGGCACAGTCAGTTTTTGAGAAGTTCGACATATCATTGAAATGACCTTTGATAAAACAGGGTGTGTTTTATTATTGCACTGAATTCCCACGTCTAACAACAGAGGGAGTTGATAGGATCCAGTGTTAGTAACCTCTTCCACCTTCCCTGTGAAAGGTAATAGTAAGTTCAAATGTTAACCAGTACTCTTATTTTTGTTATCTTACAGCATGATCACAGATTTTGGGGAGTGAATTTAGGTAAAACAGGATTTCTATTCTAGACTAAATGCTGGAAGCTTACAACCTTGCTAAATCTTTTGGTGGTTGGTAAGTGGCGAATACTTTATTTCAATTTCAAGTGGAAAGTATGAAGAGAAACTAAAAGCTACAATTTAATAATATACATAAAATGTCACACTAGATATAAAAATAATTATGTACAAGATTAAGACCAATATGAAGGATCCATTCTTACTGCTACTCATATAGGCTAACGTCACCTTGACTTCTGACTAGTACCAGTCTGTCCCTGGTAATTAATGAGACCAACCTTAATGTTTTTACAGTTCATGCTGTTAAGTGAGGGAAGAATACATGACCTCTAGCACTTTGCATCATGCAGTTTAATTTCTCTTCTTAGGTAGTGTGTATAACAGTTTGCACCCTTCAACAGCAGAGACATATAAGTTGATATTCCAATCATTTCCTGTTGTCGGTAATTTCCTTTATCCATTTGCTACTTGTTCGGGATCTTGACATCTCTCTAATTAACAGGAAATAAAAAGCTTTGGCAGCTAAACTTGCATGCCAACTTCCAGAGCATGTCATAAGTGATAAGGCATTAGAGTGCTGCAGGGCATTCAAGTAAGCAGAGTGGTAAAATATACCCAATTGTTAGGAAGGATGTTTTAATCCTCTGTCTTATTTACTGGGTGATTGCTCGTTTTATCCTGTACAACTTCAGAGATCACTCAACCTTTGAGGTCAGGTATGGGGCTTAAGACAGAAAGCAGGCCACATGTAAAGCACGTTCATCTGAACTAGATGATACTGCCCTTTCGCTGTTCTTGAGGTTTACGGGGAAGCTGGCAGGCCTAGGCCTATAAAAGCAGTAAAGCTTGCAACTTGCTTCATGCCAGGAATGTGTCTTTCCGACAATGCACTTAGTGCTGGAAAATATTCATCACAGCAACTAGCTGCAATACTAATTTGTCACAGCACTACTGGAGATATAACTTAAAATACAGAAGTGTAGAGCTAACATTTCAAATTCTAAAAATCCATACCTCTTAAGTAGTGCTGTTGCAAGAGAGCGTTTCACGAGTGTGAAGTTTGTTATTTGAATGACTAAAAAAAAAAAAAAAACAAAACAAAAAGAAATGATTGCAATTACAGTATGCCAGTCACACTATGACAACCTGTTGCTTTATCATAAAGTCTCTTTGTATTCAATTGTCTTACTGCTTCCCAAATTAGCAGTAAAGGGGGCATTACTTCTCAAGACTTCGCATAAATGTGTCCCTTTCCCACCATCTCCAGCATGAATTGCCTGTATCTGCTGTGTTTTATTTTCTCTGGCATGAAAACTACTGAATCGTGCACTTGATGAAGATGAGGCCAATTTCAAATAGTGTAGATGAAATCTTAAGAAAAACATATTTTTTGCAGTTTATTGTGAGTGCCCGACATTTGTCATTTAGTGCCTAGGAGCTATAAATGGATGAATTCCAATATCTATTTAAATTGTAAATTCTGACTACCACCTTCAGGGAATGGAAATGATTAATTCCTGTTACCAGTTTCTTCATCTATACAAATTCATAATTATATTTCAGCCTTGAACCATCTGTGGAGCCAGTGTTGGTCTGTGCCTTTTTAAAAGAGCAATTGGATAGTTTAGGGTTCAAAAGAAAAATATTGTAAATGTGTCTAAACAGGTTTTTTTTGTTTGTTTGTGTGTTCTTTTGTACTCCATGTACAAAACTTGCTATCTCTTGGTTACAACCACGGCAGAAGGCATGTTCAGGAGAATACTTCTTTGTTGTGTTTATTCACAGCATTCTGATTTGATGTAACATGAATAATTGCGTGCTTTTTTGCCTGATAAGTGCTCAGATTTATGGTGACAAATCAGAAGAGAGTGACCTTGAAGCAGTGTGTTGCAAAGATGTTTGAGAGGCTGTCAAGAGACTGTTTGCTCTGGGGACCTTCTCCCAGGCACAAGAGGCAGCAAAAGGGGACGGGTCCTCATTTCAAAATTCAGCCACTGCCTAATGGGATTTGACTAGCTGTTGGAAGCTGGAGTTCTTGGCTCTCAGGGAGTGAGAATCAGACTTCACTGTTGAGTGAGGGTAATCACGGGCAATATGAAGGGGAGAAAGAAAGAATAGACCTGAAGATACATAGAAAGTTGACACAAGGTCATTATTTTGCACAAGATGGAAGAAAAGAAATGAATCAAAGAACACAAAGCAGGGAAGTGATCTGAGCAATTAATGGCTGAGATGAGCGTTGAATAGATATGAGCAACACAAAATTGCATTTGTCAGCGCTGGTGAAAAGGAAGTTGCAGTCACGGAGATGCAATGAAAGGATGAATGCCAAGCTATATCTGTACATGGATAGGGAATGTGTCTCGAAGTTCTTATGCAGAAGGACTCTAATATGAGAAACTTTAAACCTAGTTTAAATTCCCTAGTGGCAAGTATCAACCATAGTTAAAATAATAGATAAGACACAATATGACTATGATATTTTTTTCTCTCCGAGAAGTCTCCATGAAGGACTTCATTAAACAATCTTTCAAGCTGCCTGTTGTTTGGATACCATGGTTATTTAAATAAAATTGTAACACATCAATGAAATATACAAGCAGTCTTTGCAAAGTAAAGTTCAAAAGGGAGTATAACTTTTAAACATGATGTGATTTTTCCACCCTGAGACAGTTAATTGCATTTTCAGGCCAAGTTTGTTACATTGACTTGTATTTGTTCTTTGAGTAGTAATGCAAGTTATGAATTATTACAGAAATGACACTCAGTCTTTGATGACAAAGTAGCTTAGCCTTGATGGGCAGTAAGGACAATGAGAAGACCCAACTATTAAGAAAGGAAGGAGCATCCCTCTGGAACATTGGGTGGGATTGGCTTCTCTTTCATGTGTTAACTCTCTTCATGTCACATCTGCCTGGAATCTCTTTCAATTTAATTAGTAGACATTTTTAAACAACATGCATTCTAATCTACTTTAGGAACATTCATCTAATTTAACAAACTTTTGGAAAATGCATCTTGAAAAGGAAGCAGAAGTAAACTTTGAGACCTGCTGGTCCTTTATAATGTTTGAAATGTGATCCCTGGGCATACAACTATTACTATTACAGAGCGCTTTTTTAATTCAGTACCAAGATGCATATATTTTTTTTCTGACAGTACAATACATTTCTTTTTCTCTAGTCTGTTAGCTTGTTTTATGTCTTCTGATTTCCCACTATTGTAGTCAAAACTCTTTAGATTTTATAAAGAATGTTTTACATCCAAAGACTTCTGGGGTATCTTAAAGATAATCCTCAAAACACAACAAGAAAGCAATGTACGAGATAAATAAAACCTAACGGAGTAGTTGTGATCAGGCTGAGTGATGAATATGTAGTTGAAAAGGATGGGCCTTAACGTCAATGAAAATCTTAATGGGAGTTTGTATTATGGAACATCTCTGCTGAAAATAAAAAAGTGGGCAGCTGGAGTTGGGTGACCCGAAGGACGGGAATTACATGCCATGAACATAATCAGCACAGTTCACTCTGCAATTAGCTTCCAAGCAGGGAGACGTGCTGAGGAGTCGCAAGGCGAAAGATCTGGCTCTCAGAACTTAACCTCAAAGTATCGAGCAATTATGAAGATTGGTGATGGAGGATATTGAAAAGGTTTGTGTAAGCATCCAGAAGCTCTTACCCAAGCTTCAGAATGCTCCCTCTCAGACCTTGGGTTATGGTCACGTCTCTTACAATTCATGATAAGTAGGTTGTTGAGGCGCCTGGTAGCATTATAGATGTGATTGCAGAAATTTCTGGAGTTAAGAGGCTGTCTCATAGCTTAAAAGTGAAAAGCTAAATTTTAGATTTGGGACTTGCCAGAAAGTGCCTGAAATGGAAAAAGTGGAGACAAAAACATGGGAAGAGGTTTTTGGAAGAAAGAGTTATCTTAGAGGCCGGTGATAGCCAAGTGCCACTGCTGCAGGTTCTGCCTCCCACCACTCAACGCAATGAGGTGATGCAAACACTTGAAGCACAGCACTGCTGTTTATTTCTCTCCCAAAAATCATGATAAGAAACAAGCATCAACAACAACCTGCCATTCATAGGTAAAATAGTAAAGCTGGGGACATGTCTGGTTTTCATTCTCACATTTCATTCCTCTCTGCGTTGTAGGAGGAACTCTGCCCTTGCCTTTTTTTCTTGCTTTAATTTTAGACAGGATTCAGGAAGTCATCTTGGTGAAATAATGTATGAAGTAATTAAAAGTGGGAAAGTGTAACTGTACCTGCTGGTCCTCCAGCTTAAAGTGCTAAGAAGGCCAATAATTGTCCATATTTATAATTCAGTAGGTTATAATTTATGTATAGTATAGAAATACACTTATTGGTCCATGCCCCAGTATTGATCTCGGTACCAAAAAGCATACTAGTTTGACGTGTGCTTTTCTCCAAGTAATTAAATTGTATTAACCAAGCATAACTTCACAAAGCTCATCCTGATCCATCCTTTACCCTACATATACAATAATGATAATCTGCTCATATCTTATGTAAACCTTTCCCAGCCTTCATTTGTCCTGTATCATTCAGTAATTTGTCCATTCTGTAATAAAAAGGTAATCAGCATTTTCCTTCGCTGTTGTGTAGTCTGTTTGTGGGTGTTGCTACCCTGCTGTAAGAGGAGTAGCTTATTCACAAAGGCATTGGTACGCTGTCTTGTACAACTGTTCCTTTCACAACAGAAACCCTTCCTGCTAAAGATACTCCGTAAGCACTTGTCAGAAGTACTATAATTAGTTGTGATCTTAGTCAACAACTGAAAGCTTTGATCTTAATCCTTCATTAGTGAGGCAGCTACGTACGCGGAATGCAGAAGCAGTGAATGTGCACGCGCTGGATCCCACAGTGTAGTCAGGTAATGCTCTCCTTACAAATGGCTTCCTGTCTTGCATGCAGCAGCCACTGTCACTCAGGAAGGGGGCATCTGCCAACCCTGTCACTTTAGATGAGCCTGGTGAGCGATCGGTTTTTCTTTCACCGGAGATGCTGATGTGGATTATTTATTTTTATACATCATGGTAAAACCCAGAATCTGGGGGAAAATGTAGTTGCCTTTTTTTTTTTTTCCTGGTCTTTCTTCTGATATTAGTAATTGTTAATGAACAAATAGTGTAGAGCCTAATTTGGCTTTGTTTTTGAACCTGTGTCTCCAGGAATGTTAGTACTTGTAAGTGTAACAAAAAAAAAATATATGTTTGGGAATTGGCAGGTAAAATGAGTGCAAGTATGAAGGAAATGTTATCTGATAGCCATTTCTTCCACAGCTGTCAACACGTGCTTTTTGATCAGTCTTCTTGCAGCACTAGAACTAGTTACATTATAAAACAGACAATGCATAGAAAATGAAACCTCCTTCAAAGAGCCCATGTGGTCAAAAACTGACATCAAGCTGCAGATTTTTAAGGAATCCTTACACGTAACTGATGTCTGACCAAATGTTCCCAATTTACTATGAGAAAACATGCAACACATCCATAGAAATAAAACTCCCAAATGTACTGGAAAGGAAATGGTAGGTTTTATGCCAACAGCCATAAAGACATTTTAAAATGTTTCTCCTTTATTGCAGAAGAAGGGAGGCCCAGTATTTCTGTAAGTCTCTTTTGGGGCGGTGGGCTGCCAGTTATTGTTACGCTGGAATCGCAAGGCTTTTAAACACACTGTAGGTAATTACACTTTTAAAAAAACAGATGGGGAACTTCTCACATAATCATTCGTAGGCTTTATAAATACAGGGCGCAAAATCTTGCAGGGCTTTGTGTTTTTAAGAGCTGAATGTTTTATGTCAGAGAAATACTTGTGATTTCAAATTACGTAGATGGCTAACTTGCTCATAAGAGAACTGCTCCAGAATATAAACAGAAGACGAAACTGTGTATGATCATTTCATCTTACCTTTTAGTATTTTCCTAAACAATGATGCTGAACTTCCTTTTAATGAAAATTGTATCTTTTTTGTTTTTTAAGCATTTAAACGTTATCTCTGCAGTTTGAGATGTGGTCAGTATTAGTAGGTTGGTCTCTGCAGGCATCACCTACATGTGTGACAGATCCATACAAACACTCCAGCAGTGGTACACGGGCACAAGGCACTACATGGTGCTTGGTGCCCGGCTCTGGACGTGCCAGAGTGCACAATGGAGAACCACATCCATCCTTTGGCCAGCGATGTCCCTCTTGTGTTTTACAGGTCAGGAGTGATTGCTTTCTCCTCCTAGCCACTATCGCTCGTCGTTAGCATTAGCATCCTCAGTGTTAGCTCAAGGGAGCCCGTTGCAGGTGGATGTCAGTGTATCTCCCGCATCCCTTCCAGCATTCCTGGATGCAGTCTGGCTCTCCCAGGCATCCAGCTCTGCTGCACTTAACATGCAGTCAGTCTTTGTTTGATTTGGTTGTGCTCTCTGGGCTCCCACTAGGAAATTCGTAATTCTTATTTTCCAGTGTTGATGCAGTTCCAAGAAGCCATTTGTGAGCCTTGCTTTCCCAAAGTGCCTGCTCTTGCTCTGAAGCAGAGCAGCTTCCCCGGAGAGCCACAGTTGTTTGCTAGGCCGGTGGTGCTCCAGGCACACGCTTGCTGATCCTATAACCAGCTTTGGGAGGGGGCTGCATTGTAAGGCATCCTTGGCACCCGGTGCTGAAGTCAGGCTTTCCCATTCTCAGCACCCAGCGTGGTTGCCTGGTCAGAAGCAGGCAGTAAGTGTCCCAGTGGGAAGCCAGTGTATTATCAGGAAATCTGGGCTGGAGAGGCCACGTGTGCGAGACAGCAGCTTTTGGTAACCAGACCTTAAATGTACATTTGGCTTAGCGGATCTCATTGCAAATTCTGGTGACCTTTCCTCCCCCCATTCAATAAATTAAAGGTTAAATTTGCATAATTCATTGGACAGTTATTTTGATCGTCACTTCTTTCCACTCACATTTGTACAGATGTAAGTTCGGGGCTGGGGGAGTTATAAAAGACAAGGAAAGATGGAGAATGAGCTGGAACTCACCCCAAAACCTGCTGTGTCCTGCAGAGGCAGCCAGAGGACAGCTTAGGCTGTAGGGGATTTTCTTTGCATGGCCCTAAGAAACTCTGGAGCTTGCTGCCACACCACATTTTAAATGTTAAATTTCACCCAGGTTTGGGGAGAAAGAAAGAGAGTCATGGAAAGCAAATCCAGCAAGGTTAGTTAAACATTGCAAAAGGGTATTTACATTCGTCTCTGGTGTTCCTTAGCTTCCAGTGGGCAAACAAGGAGAGTGCTGCCTTAAACTTGCCTGGCTCATCCCTAGGAATGTTTGGTTAACCTGCGTTGGGAAACGGGGCCCTGGAATCTGGTCTGGAGCTCTTACATTTCTCCCTGTTTGAAGCAGGATTTTACATTCGTTTTGTAAATGGAATTAAAATGTGTAACGCTTAACTGCAGCTTCAGAAAAAATAAAGAGCAATTTGGTGCTTGAGAGCTTGAAAAGGAAAGATATTTTTAAATAATTTTGAGCATTATAGAAATGTTTTCACTCAGTCCAAGCTTTGAATGTCTTGGGTTTGGAATTTGCTTACATGGTCAGAGCCATTCAGCTGGCAGCGCTGCACCCCAGCAGAAACCTTACACTTGTGCAGGACGTTAGTGGCCCTGTAAGTTTTTGCTGTCTGAAAGTTTTCGTAATAAAATCCATTTGGACATTCTGTGCTAGTATGAACAGTAGGCTCCTAGGTCTGCCCTTTCTGAACAGTTCATCCGATAGCTACAGAAGGTTACGATTTGCACACACATGGACAGTGTGTACAGATAGATGAGGGAATGTGGCAGAGGATGAGAGGTGGGGAGCCCATACCTCCTCACCCCTTCTTTTGACACTTGAAGCTGTGTAACAGTAATATTGCAGTCACATATCATTGAGTTATTAACACTGAGAATTTAAAGCAAAAGAGAATTTTTATGCTTTTATAACACATTAAAAAAACTGTCTGAAGCTGTAGGAGTAGCCTTAGAGTTGTATTCTATTTTCACAACTTTGGTGGCTTGTCAGGAGCTTCATTTGCTCCTGTTTGTTGCAATGCTTCAGTAATATAAAGGTTGACAAAATGCAAATCTCGCAACTAAATATTTATGAAACATCTAAAAGCGGTGGAAGGAGTGGCAATTTGCACTGCCTATGATTTCTCCATAGGATTTTTTGGGTTGCTTGTAGATATTTTGGGACTAGCAAGGCCTATCCTATGTTCCAGTGAGTAACATATAAAATCCATCGTGCAATTTCCATCAGCAGCAGCCTAAGCCCATCTGTGCCTTTTACACACCACATATCTCAAATGTAGCCAAGGCTTTCTGTTCATCCTTTTGTTTGTTTTTGTTTTGCATTTGGTGTTAGACATCTAATATAAAATCTGAGGAACAAGTTGGATTTTGCTTTAAGCTTTTCTTAAATGGAGGATGCATTCATTGGGACTAATACATGGAGAGCTTGTACTTGTAATTGATGATTAAAAAAAATAATTCAACCGACATAAATGTGTTTATATTTCAACTTATTTTGAGGAGAGTTGTCACGAATATATATTGGTTATTATTGCTCAGCCTAATCTTCAGACTGAAGTTTGCTTCTGTTGAAGACCTGAGAGATATTTGAAGGGTGGGAGGCAGGGAAGCCTGTGGGTTGTTTTTTTTTCTACCTGTATCAGTCTTCCTAGTAAAACATAGCACCTCTGTAAGTAAACTATTGTACATGTAGTCATAAGACTTTAAAGAAATCCTGTGCAGCTCTGTGTATTTGTTTGTTAAAATTCTAAAATTAACTTTGCAACTGTTGAACAAACAGTGACCAGGGAAAAAAAAAACGATTAGATAATGAAGATTTTAGTGATAATGTAGCTGGAACAAAATTAAGAGTTTTTTGAATTGCTGTTATGTCTCTAGCACACAAATGTTACACTACTTAATCTAGAGTCCGTGAATGCTACTGCTAAAAAATTGGTCCTTGAATTACACCAAGTGTGCCTCTTCCTGCTACTGGTGCATAGGTACAGCCTAGTTATCTGACGGGAACGGCTGGTCATTACAGCATGCTTTCTGATTGTTTCCAGCCTCCATGAGGGGTTTTAGTAGTCAACACAGTTACAAATAAAGTAAATATCTGTGAGGCCAAACTGTCATTAAGGGAAGGATTTGAGTTATTTTATTAAAGTGCCACAGGATCCAGAGGTGCTTTAAAATGTATTTGCATTGGCACTCGTGTGTTACAATTCAGCTTTTAAAAGATAAACTAATATACAAAGCATGTCGTTTGCAAAGGGCTTTCTGCTGGTCTATGTACTTTAGTCATTGCCAAGCTTTTTTTTTCCTTCTAATTCTTTCCTTTGGCAGTGGTTTCTAACCTGTTTGGATAATACTGCTCTGCCTGCTCGTGCTGAAGAGTTTTTTCTGGATTATAACATGGGAGGGAGAAGGGGAGAATATTTATTTGTATATTTATATGTATTTGCTGCATGTAATATACTCCTCTGAGGCTACGTGAATGATTTTATTCTGATGAAAATTAGAACAGATGTTTCTTGCCTGGTTCAACTAAATTTTATCTGTACTAAAGTAGAAATTCTGCTTTTCTTCTCCCTTCCTTCCCTCTCTCAAAACTTCACCTCAGTCCCTACCACAGCTGCTAGCACTCCTGATGCTGTTGACAAGTACTTGGAGACACCCGGGGATGAAAATGAACATGCCCATTTCCAGAAAGCCAAGGAGAGACTTGAAGCCAAGCATCGTGAAAGGATGTCTCAGGTAAGGGGAGATTTCTTTATCATAGTATCATAGATTTATCACTAAACATTGCAGGGATCTTTGTCTCTCAAGTTGTAAGATGCTCGACGACCTTTATTTTCATGTTTCCTAAGGCTTATGCGGGTTGCCATGCCCATCTGCAATGCTGTATTTACTGCCTTTCTGACTCCATCTAAGAATTCAGCTGGAGCTGGCAAGGTCATCTGTTTGTGCTTGGATCACAGCTGTGGCCCTAGGTTGCTACAGCTATTTATGCTGGTAGGAAAAAAAAAAAAAGAAAAAAAAAACCTCTGCTAAAAATTGCTTTCATTTTTGTTGAAGAATGTTTGGTGTGTGATGTTATTCTTATAATCACATGAAGAGCTTTACCAGTTTTATTCATCCTTCCTTTGCAGAGGCTAAGGTAGATTGCTTGTAATCAGCTTCATTTTCCAGGTGTATGCATACATGGCCATGCCCTGGTGTAACATAAGCTTGCATATATTCATCTAATGCTCTTGAGCCTCAAGGTAACATAAAATGCATCTAAAGCCAAGGCAAAGAGGAGAAATTAGTGCTTCTGAACTCAACCAGTCCAACTGAATCAACTCTTTTTTTTTTCTTTAACCAGAGAGTTTTATGTAGCCTGAAACTATATACTGTTTTTAATCTTATTGAACACTAAGAGAAGAGCTATCTGTTCTTTCAAAAACAGGGTTTATAACAGAAATGCCAATAAAAATTGCAACAGTTCTGCTCTAATAACAGCAGTGAAAAAATATGAAAGATTTAAAGGAGATCCTGTGATGCATATTTTTTTAGGATGGAAGAACACAGAAATTAATGTAGTATAATTCAGATGCACTGCATATGCTGTGTAGATATTTTAATAATTATTATTTCCATGTAACTTTCTTCCCCTGCTGTATTACTGACACATTAACCTTTAGCTTTTCGCTGTAATGTTTGAGTAAACCTGAGATTAGACTCTTAGTGTAAGTCCCCCTCTATTAGTACTACAGCTGTATCTTGCACCTTTCTAGTAAATAGGCCAGGGCATCTTACATGAGGCAGTCATTGGTTGAAACCACATACAGTAAACATGGCGGCTTTTCCTGAAGTAGTCCTCAAATTCTCCTCTTGTTGTCTCCGAAATTCAATATGCAGTGTAAAAGTTGAGTTGAGTAATTAAGGGCAATATTTCTGTAAAAACCGCAGTTTTTTGTTTTTTATTTATTTTCTGCAAAGCTGAAAGGTTTGCGCAGAAGAACTAATGAAATGCATAGGCACCCAGAAACAGCATACAGGGAGAATATACGTTGCCAGTGCTTCAGGCTAAGAAAGTTAACTGGAAAAGCTACTGAACTGTAGCCTCAAAAAACTTCTGGGTAAATGCTCTGCGTGCTCTACCATGTTCATTTGGGGGAACTCAATAAATGAAGGCTGTGGTTCAAGGCTTTGACTGAAGATCACGCTGGCACTGCCACGTGCTCTGCCCTCATTAGGATGTTCCCAGCCATCCTTCCTGTCAGCACTAATGAGCGTACAGCTGTGGGGTGAGGCAGGTCAGCTCTCAGCTCGCTGCCTTGTCCCTCTTACCAAAAAAATAACAAAACCACAAAAAAACACAAGTCTGTGCAGTTCAGCAAGCTAAATCAGATCTGAGAAATCAAAATAGGTACCTCAAAGAAAGAAAGATAATCTAACTGATCTTTAATATGCCTATGCTGATGATTAAATCACAGCTTAAAGTACATTAAAGTACATGTCTTGAAGTATGCAGAACACCTGCAGAGTTTTTAAAAATCAGGTTTCCCTTCTATGAGTAATGTCTTGTATAGCACTGAGCTAACCTCTCCCACCTAATGTTTCAAATGTTTTAGAAATAAAAGATCTTATGGGCAGGGAGAAAAAAGCAGTTAGTTTACCATTCCACGTCTTGTTTCTCATGTGAACTGTGGTAACTCTGGGTCCTATACCACTGGCCTGCTTTTTGGCAATTTATCACTTTTTATATTGTCTTTAAAATCAGGAATTTTCTTACTATGTATTTAACTAAAAATTAATTTGAAGCAGTTACTTGTTAGATCAAAAAGAATGCCAAATAAATAAAACAACTTACTCTTTGTGTCCATGCTAGTGAGAGTCACTAGTTAAGCCCTCCAGCTGCACTGAACATATTTATTCATTTTTGGCTTAGTAGCTCAAAGTCTGGTTCTTTCAAAGCTGGAAAATAGGGATAATAAAGGAGCAGAAATGTCCTTTTTTCTTTTATTAAAAGAGAGCAAATGATCGTGTCTTAGCGAATGATCAGTTTTTATGAAAATCAAGTCTTTCATTAATCTTGATAAATGACATAATCAGAAATAAATCAGTTATTAACTAAATACAGATATTTAATAAATGAGCTGGTTTTTAAACAGTACTGATTTAATGCACACTTTATTTTGTAATAGTTAATTATGAAAAAAAAACACATGTTTTCTAGCTCACGTATAAAGCTTAATCATGTACGGAGTAGGAAACTGTAGCATTTAAAAAATAAATTGAGATTAAACATTTTAATTGAAGCATGCCATCACGGCAAATGCAGATTTTCTGTGTATTCTCTTCTTGAGTTTTCCTGTTGTTCAGCATGAAATTATCACAGCTCTTGTTTCTTCTCCCCTTGCATCAAAATAGACAGGCAGAGAAGAGACCCTGCTTCTGTCCATGGTCATGTTGGTTCATTGTTCACAGCTCCTCAGACTCTTTTTAGGATTGTCTATGCTCTTCTTGTACAACGACCTGATGCACCTCTACCTCACCCAGTTTTAATCCCTTCTGCTCTTAAGTGTCCATGCCTGCAGACTTCAGAGTGAAGGCTTTTCTGCCTTTACATCTGCACAGCATCTGGAAGAACAAGTCTTACAATCTTTCCAAAGCAGTGCTGTAAAAAGGGCATTACATTAACATACAATTTTTAACTTTTCCTAAGTAATGCTACTCTAAATAACAGCAAAACTGCGTTCCCATGCAAACAGGCTAGCCATTCATGTGCAACCTTTACATGTTTGCTGTTTTTTATGTAACAGGAAGAAAATATGCTAATTTATCTCAGGCTGCCCTAGTTGTTTCCTGTTTTGGTACAATTCCCCTTTCTCTCTTTCCAGTTCGTTAACTTTTGTACAATTCCTCACTTAAATACTTGCTGCTAAATAGCCTGGAGAAACCAGATACTGAACCTTACTCAAAAAAAGCAGTATATTTATACGTTTTTTCCTTAAAACATCTTGAGATGTCCTGATGTCTTGTATTTATTCTTTCCATGGCTGTTGACAATGTTTTGGGTATCATACTGTGCACAGTACTTATGACAGGAACTTAATGATACTTTGTCTCCCAGAATAGTCGTGCTTCTTGGAAGTTCATTTCCAAGGCAAATATCTGAAAATACTGCAGTCCTCAACAAGCTTGAACTTGAGAGTGAGAGCTAGCGTTGTGTTCAAGATATTTAGTTTCTTTCTGTGATGAGAGCATAGTTTTAAAAATGAAACACAAAATGCATCTAAAACAGTGTGTTTGATCCTGTTAGTCATCAGTGTACATCAAAATGCGTGGTCTGTGTCTAGATTCCTGGGAGATGAAGATTAGTCCTCTAAGCAACTCAGAAGATATTTTCCATACATTGAATACAGTTTCAGTTAATCAGGGTTTGCTTACTTTCTATTTCCCCACTCACAACCTGTATGCAATACAATGTACATAGATTTCAAAACCTTATAGGAAGAAGTCTCCCTTTGTAACTGTGAGAGGAGAAAAAAGTTTCTGACATAGTATAAAACATCGCTCCTCTCTCATACCAAGGGTGACACCCATCAGTGCATAATTTGGAGGGGTGCCAGGGGGATATCAAAGGTCTTTTCTTTCTTATATTCATCAGGTAGGGTCACATCAACAAACCCATAGTAGCTGATAGTGTTCATCTGTAAGCAGACGTGGGTAACAAGAGTTGGCTGGCTGTTCGCCACCACTTTGGATCATTGTATGCTGCTTGTTCCAACATCCTTGAGAGGTTTGTTAGTACCAACAATACCATATTGCCTGCATAACAGTGTCTCTGTTACTGCGTGTGAGGGCTCTTGCCTTCTCTAAAGCTGTCAGCTTAGCAGGAGTTACCCCCCTCAGTTACATTCAGGGTTCTTTGAAGAGATTTAATGATGTTATTACCAGAAAAAAAGGTCAAGACTTAAGTGTGAAAGAAAAGCCCTTGACGAAAGTAGTCATCATATTGTGATGACTTTGACATTCTATCTATGCAGGCCTTCAAACACCTCTGCTGGTGTGATTGCTGTAACCCATATGTCTAAGTTCTTTCCTTGCAGATGTGCTTCTGTGCACCAGCGTAAAAAAATGGGAATAAATTCTGCTGGTTTCAGTGTAATGAGATTTTTGTACTTAGCATAGCTCTTAATAATGAATGGCGCTTTTCCCTGCTTCCTTTTTCCCTCTTGCTGTCCCCTACAGCCCAATTTCAAAAGAAGTCTGCAAGGCAGTAAGTCCTGAGTTCTGAAGAAGTTTGACTTTGAAACAGTTTGCTTCTTAAATCTCGAACAGAACTTGTCGTTTTCCTGGCATAAAGCCTTGGAAAGCCATAAATCTGCGTGGCTTTGATAGGTCTGTGCTTTCAGTAAAGGAGAATAGGTTTATAACTGCACACTGGACAAGTTTGGCCTTTTTCTGCACATACATATCTGGAAAATTAATTTTATTTGTTTCCTTTCTGCTTGTTGGTTTCCCACAGAGTACTGTCATACAGCTGTTAAGCTGTTAATCACTCATAATTCTGTAAAGGTCTGGCCTTCAGTGAGAGCCCAGCTTTTCTCTTGGTGGTAGGAACTGCCCATATGTAGCTGTAGGGCAGCTACGTCTCCAGTTAGAGCACACCCACAGGCTCTCACCCCACCCACACCCCTTTCAACCACTGAAGTCTTCCCAACTGCAAAAAACAACACTAAAGCAGAGTTTCTGCAGTCTTTACAATTAATGTTGTTTCTGCAAACAGCCATGTCACTCTGGTTTGTTTTTTTTCCTTCTTTTTTTCTTCACAAGCCATTCGCTCTCATACTTGAGCTGAACTCTGAATCCCTTCGTTTACATTCCTCCCAGCTACCTGTGCAGCCTTTCAGTTTGTCATCCCACCTTCAATGCTTTAAAAGATTTGAAGAAATATAATAGGCAGAGAGACCTGATCCAGTCAAAGGTCTCTTTATCCTGTTACCCACAATACTTGTTTTCATCATATGGATTAGCAGAGTGTCATTGCCTTTAAATTTTTCAAGATTAGTTTGGGGATAAAATTGCAAGGAGCTGTTGTTCTGAAAACCCATTGACTGCTCATTCATAGTGATAACGAGTATTAAGCAGATGTCATAGATGTGATTTGAAGGCATAAAAGGAGGGGCGGGAGAAGAGAATCATAAACTTGCCAATCTAGGTCAATGCTCAAGCGTTAACACGTATCATTGTAGTTTAGCACTTGAATTAATGCTACGGTTTGTGGGTCTTCTGTAGTGCTCATACCCTGGCACCATTGACATTCCAGTTCTCTAGAAAGATGCTGCCTGTGTCTGTGAGTGACATTTTCTAGGCCACCTTAATTATGTGGCCTAAGTGCACAATTAAGAGGTGAATACCTAATGTGCACTTAATACAGAGCAGCACTCTGAACACTAGTAAGTTGGGTGTTGCTTTTTTTTTGGAGAACACATCACAGTGTACTAAATTGCATCGTCATTTCATGTTCTTTGTTACTACTTTGCTGGAGAAGCAGTACAATCTTCTGTGCACTAAGTAACAGTGATGGTTCAGCCTATAAACCGAGTGCACAGCACAGAACATCCTCTTTTAGTAAGATGAACTTTCATGTTTCCTTGTAAATTTTGGTTTCCCACCTCATGAGAGCTTAGGTACAATTTACACATTGGTATGTATTTATCTGATTAAAAGATTACATAAATTGAAGAGGTATTTTTAGGCTGTATTATAATTCTTAGAAATCACAATCTTAACTTAGCTCATGTTTTTTTACTGGGAACTGTAAGCGGAAACTTTAGTCCAAAGTGATTTCAGGCCTTTGTACTTACAACAACTGCTGTCTAACCAAGCTGCTGCTGAAGCCCAGAGGTAGGCAAAACAATTAACCACACTGAAGTTTTCAAAATCACGTTTGCTTACCCAGATCTCCCTCCACTCATTTGGGCCATTACTGAGGCCAGAATTTCTGTCTGAAAAATAATTGCACTGGTAGTAAGTTGGTCTGTTTTTACTATGAGTGCTTTATTGCTGTCTTGAAATAAATTCCCAAGGTTTGAGTCAAAAGATAGCTGAAAACTTGACAATAAGATCTCACATACGGAGTCAGTATTGAGTGCTGTTGTCTTTATGCTGATTATTTGTTAGGGTCTACAACCCTATGTAGAACTGAGAAGGGATTACATTTCAGGAAATGGGACTTGTAAAAGCCTCCTTTGAGCCTTGAGGTTTTGTAAAATGGCACAGGCACCACCAGCACTCTCCTGTGTGTCCAGGAAAGAACCTGATTAATGATGTCCAGCATGTTGGAAAACTAGGGAGCCTGAGGCAGGAGCTGAGTGGTTGAGGCTCTACTAGCAGACGTGAGACACAGAAGATATACTTTGCCTTTGGTATTTATCCCAAAGAAATTTCAGTTGTACATAGGAGCTCTGAGCTTTTCTTAAATACTCTTTAGAAAGGTTATGTTTGAGAATTTCTGTTACAAATGGTAAGAAAGTGTGGATTGGGGTGAGAAAGAAGAGGAAATGTGCATTTTGAGGAACTGCTTATAGGTTTCTTCTGTCTTCTGACGTTGTGCTAATCTTGCAAATAACCAAGTCACATATTTGTGTGCACTGCATTTGGCGACAGCAGTTACTCCATAAAAAGTATTATCTGAGGAGTATGTGTGAGGAGTATGTGCCAGTTATGAAGTGAGGAAAGTCCATAACTAAGACCGTGAGAAGGTTTCAGATGTCACAAATGGCTAATTAAGAGTAACTCATTTCCTGATTACTGAAATACTGGCCTGTGTTCTGCAGGACGTGGCCTCATATATTGCTGAAAGGAATTATGCTGAAAGTTCTTTTAGATTATCTTTTCTGTCTGTGTTGTACTTGAGACAAAAGTATATTCGGTTCTTGAAATGTTTGGCACCTGTTGTTGATCAGCCTAGCACAAATTTCATGTAATTCCTGATCTGTCCTACTCAAAGGCCAGTGAGTCCAAATAAATCTAAAAAAAAAAGTGTGGTTCCTCCCACCTCCTTCCCCCCCAGAAATGTCATTTAGTAGAAATTTGCTTCTTTTGACCAAGGGCATACACTAAGATGGAAACATTTTCCTTTTTGTCTGAGATGAAGAAGGGTTGGTGTGTTCACTGTAGAGATTTCCACTTCCTTTGCTTGAGGGGTGGTTGACTGCTGTGTTGCTTCACCATGAAGTTTTATAAGAGCTTGGTACAGTGTTCAGACACAGTGGTTCAGTTTTTGTTTAATTTAATAACAGGATTCTGCCTTTGTTAAATGTTGTAACTGCTTTCTTATAGAGATAAAAGGAGGGGAGGAATATAAAAAGATGATTGTCTGAGCTACAGTGCTTGGCTGTTTCTGGGCCCTGAGACAAGAGAGGAAAATTTGAAAGTCACGCTCTGTTTTGTTTTGTTTGTTAGGTCATGAGAGAATGGGAAGAAGCAGAACGCCAAGCAAAGAACTTGCCAAAGGCTGACAAGAAAGCTGTTATCCAGGTAAAGGAGAACGCTACTGCAACCTTACAGCTGGGGCTGCAGTTGAAATACAATGGGTGTGAGCGGTGGTATAATTTTAAAACATAATTATATGGGAATTTAATGTTATTTTCTGCTCTTGCTGTTGCTATCTTTGTTTCCAGCTGTTAGAGGCTGCTGGGTGTCTCTGTATTTAGCAGCCAATTTCTGGAACAGAAGTGCAGAACTAGTGAGTGTGTATGTAGAGAGAAAGAATTTGACTTGAATTTCGATTTGCCATCAGTGAGAACTGAAAGCTTTCACTGTGAGTCCTTCTCAAAATTTAGGATGTGATAAACTAATAAGCTGCAAGACCTAATCTCAAAGCAGAGATGAAAAATGTGATTTAAGGAAGGAATCACCATCAGTTTTATCTGAAAGAAACCCTCAGCCAGAAATTCTTTTATCCAAATAATACTATAATTCAAAATTTCTGACAAGCCAGACACTCCTTGAAACCCACTGTGGCTATGTTAGGTATTATTCAGTACTGCTAGGAGGAATTCAGTGCAAAATTATAAAAAGGTAATGCTGAGAACCAGACTGCATTGCATATTAAATCCCACGACATTGCTCTCTATATATTTTGCCCAGTAAAACTTTTCCTTTATTGGAATGAGTTTGAGCTCATTTTTTCTTCCTGATGGCCAATTTGTAGGCAATTATAGTGACTCTGTATGGCTTGAATGTTTTGTTTGTGTGGTTTTTTTTTGTTTTTTTTTTTCCCACCAGGTAGTTTTGTTTGTAAAGTCACTTTGGTACGTGGAAAGCCTTCATGATTGCAGGAGGCAAGTGCTTGCCAAACTGCACCTTTTTCTAGGCTGAATTCCTTAGTGTTGAACAGTCTGAGGGGTCAAATGAAGGATTCACTGGTGGTTGTGCTGAAATGTTTGATTAATAAAATGTGGCCAGGTGTTCAGGAATAGAGGGCATCAGCAGTTCCTGTTGAAATCAATAAACAGTGCATTCAGTACAGAGATTGTGGAAGCCAAGGCAGTCTGTCATGAGGAAGCATACTGGTGATCTGCAGACAAAAGTTTTCACATCTGTGTTTGTCTGCTGATGTCTTCACTGTTCCTGTTGTGATGGGTGTTTTTTTCAGCATTTTCAGGAGAAAGTGGAATCACTGGAACAAGAAGCAGCAAATGAAAGACAACAGCTGGTGGAGACTCACATGGCACGGGTGGAAGCCATGCTGAATGACCGTCGCCGCATTGCTCTGGAGAACTACATCACAGCCCTGCAGACTGTCCCACCCAGAGTAAGTGCAATATCACAAGCCCCATTGGCTGTGTCACAGTCGCTTTAGTCGTCCTGGGGAAAAAGAACGTATGCCAGGTGCCGTCCAGCTATTCAGCAGCCAGTGTGCACCATACAAGATCTACTGCGGCTATCTATCAGTCAATTTCAAAGTTAAAAGTTTAGATTTAGTGTGTACATAAATACAGGTACAGGCACACACCCCATCCATCCATCCATCCATCCATCCATCCATCCATCCATCCATCCATCCATCCATCCATCCATCCATCCATCCAGATACTTAGGCAAAGAACACTGAAGTGATTTGGTTGCCTGAAATTGTAGCCATTCACAGATCCTGCTAAAGGATGATGATACAGTCCCTCCAAGTGGCACACAATAGGATATTTCATTATGTTGAGAGGGAGCTT